>NC_139219.1:328353217-329078217 GCF_055691185.1 Crinia signifera | reverse complement strand
TCCTTATGCCCATTACACATTGTGGCACGCACCGTAATGCCCATTACACATTGTGGCACACACACAAACACCGTAACGCCCAGCACAGAATATGACACACACCATATGCCCCCAATAGTGCAAGGTTGCCCCCACTAATGCCAGATATGCCCCCAATAGTGCCAGGTATGCCCCCAATAGTGCCAGATATGCCCCCAATAGTGCCAGGTATGCCCCCACTGTGCCAGGTATATAAACATAGAAACATAGGTATGCCCCCAATAGTGCCAGCACTCACCCTTGTTGCATCATTGTTGCTCTGAGAATCTGATGTCCCCATCTGCTGTGGCTGCTGCCTGCCACAGCACATTTTCACACAGCACAGCATCTCTACTTCCCTGTGACTGAGCCATCAGCAAATCAAAGCTCGCAGGCCGGCTCCTGATTGGCTGCCGGCCCACGAGCTCTGATTGGCTGATGGCGGCACAGTTATACACACTGAAGGGAAAGGAGAGATGCGCGATGCGCTCTCCTCCCCTCAGAGCTAGCGGTGGTGGTGATCAATGGAGGGAGGGACGGGCAGGCGAGACGGACTAACGAACGGACGGGTGGACGGGCGGGCGGGCAGCTGCAGTGGTCGAGCCACCCGAATCACAACGGGTTGGCGATCACTGCGCTACGGCGTCATGACGAGCGGTATATAGGGAAGAAGAAGAATAAGGACGGGCGGGGCTGCCTCCTTGAATATACAAAGAGCCGGGACGGTCTCTCTCAACAGAGCGGCCGCCGCCGCATCATGATTACTGCAGCACAATATCGGACCACAGGTCCATCAGCCCTTCTGGCATTTGCCAGAAGTGCCAGATGGCCAGTCCGGCCCTGCCTGCAGCCCATAGGTAACAACCGCCACTGATGTTATTTTTATTACACAATAAAATGCAGCACCTATATAGCAACATCATACTTCCCAACAGTCCTGATTTTCACGGGACTGTCCCTTTTTTCGGGACTGTTCAACATCCGACCACGGGTTACTACCCATCTGGAGTACTCTGGAGTAATTAAATCCGATGTCCAGAGTCTGAATTGGTGATGTTTTCGTACTATACACTGTCCGGAAACTGTGCCGCCACTTGGAAAGTTAGATATCTGAGACGCGCTGGGACTGGGAGAGCTAGCTACTGTATTTTAAATCGCACACCACCTCACGCTTCAATCGGAGCTCGTGGTAGCATTAGTGATGGCAATAAACTTTTTTCACTCCCCTTGGTAACAAGTATTTTTTATACTCCCCGTTAGCAACAAATATTTTTCACTCCCCATTGGCAACGAGTATTTCACCCCTCCTTAGCATTCAGTATGAAGGCCCTGGCATCCAGCATTAAGCCCCTGGCATTGATCAAGAAACCTCTAGCAAATAACATGTACTGTAGGTAAGCGGCAATTATTGTGGCATAATATGCAATAGCCATTACGGTATGTGGTATAATATGTAATGGGTATCACAATGTGTGGCATAATTTGTAATGGGCATCATGGTGTGTGAGCTGCTGTCCGTGCCCCCAGTCCCTTTGTGTACAAGAAAAGACGATGTGTGCATACGCACAGTGTCTATTCCCCGCAATGGGCAGGGGGACTCCCAATGGCCCCCCACCCTGCCGTGGGACACTTCTGGCCCTGAGACTGTCCTTCAAAAATCAGGACAGTTGGAAGGTATGTCAATGCCACACTAGCCACGCTGAGCATTGATGAGCGATCTGACCACCATAGGTAGGATACATAAGTGTGGCTATATCTGTATACAGAGGTTCCTTCTATATTATGGGGGTTATTCTGTTTGATTCGCAAGGCTACAAATTCCCCAAACCCAGCCCGGTGAATGACGGGCCGCCCGTTTCCCCTCACATCATGTATTTGCACGCAGGGGCTGCGAATGGATGTTTAACATAAACCCCAATGCCCCCAACCCCCCTCCCCCCGAGCAAAGTTGGGTGCACCATGGGCGCTTGCGCCCTACGTCTGCTCATTTGCAGAAATGCAAAATAAATGCCACACATTGGCTCTGTGCGAACGAAGGGCCGATGATAAAAAAAATTCTAGATGTGTGGTATTTTGCAATTATGTTTCCATGATTTATGCTGTGTTGTCCAAGACCACCTTTGTTTACTTATGTAATATAACTTATTAATATGTCATTTTGGGCCGTCTATTTTGTGATTACAATAAGTTAATGATAGAAGCGAATGTGGCCTGCGGTTCAGACATAAGAGGATGCGAGCTCTAGTTCATTTTCACAATCCGTTTGCTCATCTTTTGAATAAACCAGCGTGTTTGCATTACGATTTGCATGCCACATTTACATATTGCAATGCCAGAATTAAAGGCTCATTTGAGAGATTATAGTTATTAGTCTGTTCCTGAGAGCACAGATTGCTGCGTGATGGCTTCTGTCGCACTATTTGTGGCAGCAGGTTTGGTCCTTGCAGCTGGACTGCTGATAAATGCATTCATCGCTGTTGTGAACGTCACGTGCTGGCTGACCGGGAGAGTCGTGACTTCCATTGACCAGGTTCTTACCTGCCTCGGTATCTCAAGGTGGCTTATTCAGTTTTCCTCAGTGCTGGATTTAGTCTTCTCTTTCCACTGTCAATTACAGCTGGATCCCGGAAGCGCTCTGGATACCACCATTGAATGTGTTCTGGTGTTTACCAACTACTGCAGCATCTGGTTCGCCACTCTGTTCTCGGTCATCTTCTGCATGAAGATCGCCACCTTCACCAACGCCTTCTACTTACGCCTGAAGGTGTTCATAGCAAGCCGGATTGTCCATCTGATTACTGCGTCCATGCTGATCTCAGTTTGCTACATTGCAATGTTTTTGTATCTCAAGAACGTCCATGGTTCCACAAACTCCACCGAGGTCTTCCTGACCACCAGCTCCCTGATGCCCAAAATGGAAATAAAATATATATTTTTGTTCATGTTTGGGAATATTGTGCCATGTCTCATATACTGTATGGCGACTCTCCTTATAATCATCTCTCTGTGGGTTCACCTAACTAGAATGAGGTGTAATGATAACTTCGCCGCCCACCTGGATGCCTATTATGCCGCTATCAGATCTTTACTTTTCTGCTTTCTTTGTTATGTGTTGCACATCGCTAGCAATCTAATTGCAATGCATTATATGTTAGTCATTGGAATTGTGTGGTTTCACATCATTATAAATTTGTTTCCAATTATACATTCTGTGTTCTTGATAAACAAAACAGCTCACCTAAAGCAGATATCGGCTCAGATACTTTGCTGCTTATGTAAAGAGAAGCCGTTTCAAGAAACGCAGTGAGGATGGCGTTGACACTACAAGGCCAAGGCTGGTATGTAGTGTGACACCGCAGTAGTGACCACTGTGTTAAAGGACTGGGGTCATGTTGAATAAACAATCACTTGTATTATATTTATTATATCTACTATAACTGTACTCTGGCGCGTTTCATTCCAAAAAATCTGACTTCACATGGGTGGATCATGTAGGCACACCCAGCAGAATGTTGTTGAAGTCTTTACATGTGCATGGATAGGCATATGAATATCCTTACAAGGAACCAATGGTTCAACAAAGGGTTGAGATTGCAGAACAGATTGAAAGGGGCAGACTAGAGGGGTCTAGCGGTTCTCATCTGCCATCAAATTCTATGTTTCTACATTTTTCAACAAGGCCGGGAAATGTTTTACGTTTCTGAAGGTACTGTGATGTCACTGTGTGTCCGGAGTGTCCAAGAAGGCAGATGACGCATCTGTATGACTAGAGAATATATAGGACAAAGAGTCCCAACACAATGAGGACCGGACTTCAGTTCTGTCGTTATTGTCTACCATATTCTCTTTGTGAACAAAGTAATCCCAATAGCTCATTTTTGGACAGCATGAAGGACGTGACTGAAACTTTGCACATGAGAAAGTTGCAGAAAATGATTTATAATTTTGTTTTGTTAACAGAATAAGGTGCAGGTTATTGTGCCCAGACCTTTGTCCAAACGCACTGTTATAACAGTCTAGTTGAAAATACAAAATGTATATTTCACGGTTAGCAGTATGTGAATTCAGTTGTGCATGTGTATGTTTTTAATAAAAAAAAAAGTACCGGTACTTAAAAAAAGTATTCTAAACAATTATTTCAATTGTACTAGCAAACACCCCCTCCCCCCCCTCTTTTAATCCCCTCAGTGATGGGTTTTCCCAGGGCAGGTTTGTTCTGCCCCCAAAACTACTAACCACTGAAGGTGCTTCTCCTGATCTGTGTGCCGGGTGTTCGGGGTCACTCAGGGAAGTTCGGGGCTGCTCTGGCATTTGGGCTCGCTTGGGCATTCGTGTTTTCAGGCATTTGGGTGCCTGGCCGATTGTGAAGGGGAGCGTAATCGGATACCTCAGCATATGATCTCCAGGGTCAGCGAAAGCTGTGTGTGTAGGCAAGGGGGGGGGGAGGGGTGAGAGACAAAAGGGTGTAGTGATGGGTATATTTTTTAGTGGCGTCTTGTAAGTTCTACACCTGTCAATATATTTAACAAGGCTGCCTCTTAGTGTTCTTTCTTTTGTGAAAGTCAGACTCAGGGGCCCCTAGACAGCTGTGGCCCCTAGGCAGCTGTCGTTATCTACAAGAGAGCACACCCATATTTGGGGGCAATGTATGAATGGTCTGCTCTGTCTGTCACGGTTCTGGTTCTGCCAATGTTCTGACTGCAGATTGCCTGAGAGAGACATCTCAGCCAATGGATCCCTGTTGCTCTGTCCACCTAGAGGCTGCTGCTGTGTTCACTGACACCAACAGGCAGGGGTGGATCAAGGAGAAAATTATAGGGGGGGGGGGCAGCATGACAGAAGGTTTTTTTTAGTTAGTGGTGCCAGTGTACATGCTAGAGAGCAGTGAGAGAGGAGTGCAGACAGAGGGCGTAAAATAGGCGCTGGCTCGCTCCGGAAAATTGGACGTGGCCACTCAAAAAGGGCCGTGTCCTTGAGTGTAGTGTACCACACCATATACAACTTTTACACATTATGCAACAACATACTAGACCCCATTATACCTGCCCCTTACACATAATGCCACATAGATTGAGCCAAAATTCACAATCTGCTTCATAAACAGGGACATTGCATGCCTAGGGCGCACTAAAAATGTACACCATAATGCCTATTATATGATAAGCCACACATCATAATGTCCATTATGTATTATGCCAAACACCATAATGGCTATTAAAATTATGCTACATACAGTAAGTGCTGCTTCCCTACATGCTCATTGCCAAGGGTTCCATGCTCATTGCCAGAGGTTCCATGCTCGTTGCCATGTGGGACTAGATGCTCATTGCCAAGGGGGAATATCATGCTCGCGGTAACTGGAAGACAGCCGCCGAAGGGCAGAAGTGACAGCCATTAACAGTTAGGCAGAGAGCGGGAGGCTGCCCGGCTGTATTCAGAGCACTGCAGGTCCCGGCTACTTGAAATAATACCCCTTTCACACCAGAAAATGCAGGGACTTACATTCCCAGGTTGGCCCCTTTTACACAAGCCCCCTCCCCCCCCCCCCCTTTAACCGACTGTATCTTTTAACCGGCTATAGCTTCGGAACCAACTGACCATTTACATCAGACAAGTATCATACTCAAAAACTATTGTGTGGGCTTCAAATGATTTTGGTCCCATGAATCTGGGCCGTTTGGTTCCAGAGAAATCTGCCCTCAAAGAACATGAACAGCCATGAAATTACATTTCAGAAAAAAAATCGGTTTACCCGCAATATCTCCAATTGACTCATATGGACCGTGCCAGTGTGCCCCCCTCCCCTGAAGCCGCCCATGCCACCAGGGACATTTACTGTACCATTGGGAAGACCCTCCTGTCTGCTGTCATAGTAACTGCAATATTGGTGTATCTAACCCGCACTGTATCTGAGCTGTACAATATCCAACATGCACTGTAGCCAACCCACACTTTACTCTGCACTGTATGTGACCCGCACTGTACCAACCCGCATTGTAACTGTATACAGATGTAGCCCCTGCCATCCTTGGCCGGGGCTCGCCAGACCCTTCCCGCTGGCGAGCTCTGCCGGACAGAGGCTACACTGAACTGGGATGCGCGTGCGCCTCACATGCATGCGCGTCCCAGTCTCTCGCGGGGGAAGCTGAGTGTCCCTGCCCGTCTCCGCTTCAGGGAGACGGGCAGGGTTAGGGGGAGCTTGGGGTATCTGCTGCGACAGCGTGGGAGGCGGCGGGGACCGGAGGCAGGCTCCGTTTCCAGGGGGCACGCGAACGTCTCGCGCGTGCCCCCTGGAGGGATGGTGGGGGCTGGCGATAAAGCCCCTGCAAAGAAGGACTGAGCTCCATCTGTATATTGTGTTAGGAATGGGCAAAAGGATTCTTCTCATCCTCGCCTTATTTTTAGTGTCCTCTATTAGATTCCTTAGATAGCCCGTTCTGTAAATCTGGTTTCATGCACCTGAGCTTGTTCAATGGGCCTAATTCAAACCTAATCAAAGGACAAATCGGTTCTCAAAATGGGCAAAACCATGCTGCGCTGCAGGTGGGGCAGATGTAACATGTGCAGAGAGAGCTACATTTGGGTGAGGTGTGATCAAACTGAAATGTAAATTGCAGTGTAAGAATAAAGCAGCCAGTATTTACAGCCATACAGTTAAGTCTTAACCCCATAAGCAGGGAATATTTTGCTTCCAAGTAGGAAGGTGACATATATATATATATATATATATATATATATATATATATATATATATATATATATATATATAAGTTTGTGGTGTGTCCTCCGCAGAGTAATGCACCGCACGGCACTCCAGTAAGTGAAAAAGCAAATTTATTGTGCAACAGTTTCGGAGCCTACCGCTCCTTCGTCAGGCTTACAGCAGAATCGGCGAAGGAAAAGCCTGACGAAGGAGCGGTAGGCTCCGAAACTGTTGCACAATAAATTTGCTTTTTCACTTACTGGAGTGCCGTGCGGTGCATTACTCTGCGGAGGACACACCACAAACTTCTATTCAAATCGAGCAAAGGCACCCAGGCCACTTGCATCAGGAAGCAGGAGTGCCGGATCTACAAAAGTATATATATATATATATATATATATATATATATATATATATATATACAACGATGTGTGTTCGTCCCTCCAAGCAATGTATAGTTTTGTAGGATAGCACTCCTTAAACTGCGTCAGCGTTCCCGGTGCCTTCCCTTGCGTACTCACAACCAGGAGACCAATGGATACGAACAGTCTGTAGGGCGGCACTCGGATATCATAAAGCACTCAGGATGGCAGTATATTTGTCAACGTTTCAAAGCGCTTATTCAAGTTTCGTCTTCAGGACATACAAAATATACACATAAGAACACAATTATATACGTACCCTCCCTAGTGCTTCCGGACGCCGGCTGCGGGATCCTTGTGGCGGCGCACTGTTGTGACATCAGAGACGCACCTCCGTTGCCATGACAACATGTCATGAGCTCTGGGGGGAGATACCTTAATGTTGCCGCTCACCATCCCACATCACCATAGTAACCGGATAAATACTAAAACAAACAATTTAAAAACCAGTATATAGACATCAAAACACAAGATATTCGTGCATTTAAATATACTACATGTATACAGAATACTTTATCGGTCCATACAGATGCCATCATGTACTGAGTATTTACTGATCATGAACAATCCAAAATTCATAGAAAACAATGTAGCCCCGGCGCCTCATTGAGCCCGCCCGGTGCAAGCGTTCCTAGACGCTGTATCCACATAGCCTCGCATCTTAACAGTTCTGAAGCGGGATCGCCTCTAGGAAGGGAAGCTGGGACATGATCAATTATTATACATTTCAAAACAGCGAGGCTATGTTTAGCCTGCTGAAAATGGCGAGCAAACGGTTGGTCACCTTCTCAATAGCGGCTTTAATAGGGGAACGATGTCCTGCTAACCGTTAACGAAGGGTCCTTTCAGTTTTACCCACATAATGTAAAGAACAGGTGCAATAGAGCATATACACTATATACTTCGTTGTACATTTCACCCTATGTTGAATAAACAATTTTTTACCAGAATGTGGGTGCAAGCAATAATATGGAGGCTGAATGCAAGTGTATTCTCATACCTATACCTGCGCTCAGCATCTATAAGCAGCGTATGTAAAATGCTTAGCGAGCCTTACTGAATCACCACCTATTCCCACTGAGTTTCATTTGTTTACTACAAGCTCAAAATACGGTGACAATGACGTCACATTTGATGAGAATTTCTTGCCAACGAGTCTGATTTGTACATTTGGAAAAAAGAAGAAGTCGCTCGGGGCAAAATCAGGAGAATAGGTCGGATGGGGAATCAATTTTGCAGTCTGATTCGTGTCGTTTTGATGGGGAATCAATTTTGCAGTCTGATTCGTGTCGTTTTGATTTGTGGGACCGTATGTTTTATCTCGGATGGTTATTTTTCAACTAAATTGTTTGAATCGCAAGTAGTCAAATAGGATAATTCCCTGGGAATCCAAAAAACAGGGCTATCATTTGTTCAGCTGTCAAAATAATCTTAGTCTTCTTAGACTTTCACCAGACATTGGCCACTGTTTTGGCTGCTTTATCAGCTCAGGAGTGTCGTGGTAGATCCAAGTTTCATCCACAGTCATGAATTGACAACAAGAAGAAAAAAACGTAATCATCTTCTCAAATAATTCAGAAGAAGGCGGTTTATTTAGCAATGTAAAGATTTAATAAAAATTAAACACATATAATAAAAATAAACACATACATATAAAAATATATATGGGCTGGACACATTAAAAATATGGATAAAAAGTTTTGAATAATAAACCTTTTAGACACTTTTGGACTCCCATATCCAGGATGATATTAGACTGGAGGGGATGTCTCTATTTATAGCAGCAATATATTACCAGGTGGCCGGTGCCAGATGCATGGTGAGATGGTAAGTAAGTATTCTGGTAGCTTGTCCGGTATACCTGGAGGGAGTTGTAGTAGTCGCTGCAGGTCCAATCTTTGAACTGTAAAAGATGACCAGGTAGAGAATGCTAGTCCCAATTCCAGTTGGTATAGATTTGTAATCCTCAAGAGTCTTGGCAGTGTCAGGGTATTGGGGTTCTGAGAAGCTCTACGCGTTTCTCTGGGAAAGGTCTCCCAGCTTCCTAAGGAGCAAATAAAAACAATGAATTGACAACAAAGTTCCTGTGGATTGCATTTAAACATTGCCAAACTCTGCATTGAAGCATCCTTTGATCATGGGCATTTTTGATTAAGAGTAAGCAATCTTGGTACCCATCATGCACATAACTGTTTCATCTGCAATTTTTCCTGCAGCCTGTTAGGCACTGGTTCTGTCTCAGCAATCTCACACAGGTTCACTCTCTGATCTGCCATAATGATGCCATGGATATTTTCCACCATATCTGTCATGGTCATCTCAACTGGGCATCTTCTTCAAATTCAGTGCCCGTTTAGCCATGTTTTACTTATCCAGAAATAGATGGTCTTCAATGCTGGAGCAGAGACCCCATGAACTTTGTTTACCTCTAATTTGATCTGCACTGTGGTCCACTTATTTCAATAAAAGTGTTTCATCGCTGCTGCTACTTCTTATGTGAGCTGAAGGGAAACTTTCAAGCTTCATTGGACTTATTACCATCACCATTTCCCAAAGAAAGTTGTATATATCATCTGTGTACATCTCACTGATTACATTTGATTTCTACCCCTGATGATGTCTGGAAGGGATGAAACGCGTAGGTGTTTGCGTACATAAGCTGTAAGGCTCCTTCCTGTGTTCCCACAACCATAAGGGTGAAAGCCGAATAAACAATCAATCTACTTACCTGGGACAAGTAAAGAATACTCTTATGTCAGCAATTTTATGTATTATTGTAAATGGATGTCTATATACCAAAATAAAAATATGGATGTCATTTTTTGGGTGATTCCTTCTTGGTGAGTGGGTATATTTGTAGGTTATCCGATTTCAATCTATTGTTGTAGTGCTGCCATCAACATAGAAGATCGGCCTTAATACCGATTAAGCAGCAAACATTGCCGCTTAACGATTGCCCGAGACGCCGCCCGAACACCCCCCCCCCCCCCCCGCCAAATTCCCTCGGGACCATAAGAGGGAATGTGTATGAGAACAAGCAGGAGAAAGGGTTGCCGACCATCGAATGATTTCTCCTGCCATCGCAAATAAAAATCTGTCTCAACTGACTATTATTTACAAGCGCTAGGACGAAGACGAGTTGGGTGGCTGACATCCTCTGACATCAGCCGCCTGGTCCCGGCATCAGCCCACCTATGATCCCATGGGAACGCCCAGCATTTTCATGAGGATGCCCATACAAGGTTGGGGTGTTCCCATGGGCGAGCCCCTGTTTCCACCACCGTACCCCCTCCCCCGGCACTCCCACCCCACAATGAATCTGCACATGCGCAAATATGCGCTTGCACATGCTCGGACCCCCCACCATCGGATCAGGGCCGAATTTGCATCATTCTGAATGGTGCTGAATTAGGCCCATTGACCACAAATGATAAAGTCATCCCACTGTCTATGAACCATAGAGACTATGGGGGTATTCAATCCTGGACGATATTTCCGAAAGTCAGAAATATTGACCAGGACCTACATTATTCAATATCTCACTGCTGCAGATTCTACATTTTTAAGTCAAATCTGATTTGATCTAAATTGTACAATTAGCTTTGGTTTCTGACAAAAATGGCATGGATTCGCCGATCCACGTCTTTTTCAACTTTCAGAATGTTTGTTACAGTAGGAAGATCGGAACTGATGTTGAATAGGTTGAATGTTAATTCGACAAACTGTTGACGAAAGCGGTCAATATTTCCGACAATCGTAAATATCGCCCTCCGATATTGTTTATGTCTGTGTTTAATTTGGTTCCTGCTAACAGAGGTTCCTTTGTGCTGCTTCTTCGCAAGACAAGAAGAGGGGGGCATCCGGTGTGGGTGTCGGTGAAGGGGGAGGGGGCAGTGGCCGAAGTGAGTGGCAGTGCCTCTCCTTGCACAGCCACCACAACACGTCACAAATGATATATTATTTATATACCGATCACTCATTTTTGTATCCTCTGTATTACCACAGTATGACAATGTCTATAAAACCATTATTTTTGTTTTGCAATGAGTACAGTAAATTATACAAATGAATGTATTGTAGGATGAGGAGTCTCTATTCTGTCTGGTATATTGGGCCTTGAAAATCAGTTTGCTTATGATCTAAATAAACCATCTTCTTTGCATTACAATTTGCATGACATTTTGCAACGGCAGAATAAGGAGATCTCTTGAGAGTTTATTGTCATCAGACATTCCCCGACAGCAGAGTTTTCTATGTGATGGCTACTGTCGCACTATTTATGGCAGCAGGATTGGTCCTTGTAGCCGGACTAGTGATACATTCATTCCTCGCTGTTGTGAATGTCACGTGCTGGCTGACCGGGAGAGCCGTGTCTTCCGTAAACCAAGTTCTTTCCTGCCTTGGGATCTCAAGGTTGCTGATACAGATCTTCTCATTTCTTGATTTAGTTTTTCACTTTCACTTAAAGCTAGATCCTGGAAACCTTCTGGATACCACCATTGAATGTTTTCTGGTGTTTGTCAACTACTGCAGCATCTGGTTTGCGACTCTGTTCTCTGTCGTCTTCTGTCTGAAGATCGCCACCTTCACCAACGCCTTCTATTTACACCTGAAGGTGTTTATAGCAAGCCGAATTATCCATCTGATTACTGCGTCCATTCTGATTTCAGTTTGCTACATTGCAATGTTTTTGTATCTCAAGAACGTCTTCGGTTCCACAAACTCCACCGAGGTCTTCCTGACAACCAGCTCTCGGCTGGCCGAACTGGAAACAAGCTACATATTTTTACTTATACTTGGGAATATTGTGCCATTTCTCATATACTGTTTGGCGACTGTACTTTTAATTATCTCTTTGTACGTTCACTTTACTAGAATGAAGGGTAATGGTAACTGCTCGGCCCACCTCGTTCCTTATTATACGGCTTTTAGATCCATCATTTTTAGCTTTATATCTAATTCTTTAAATGTCATTAGCAATCTAATTGCTATACATTATATGTTAGTTATCGGACCCCTGTGGTTCCACATCATCATAAATGCTCTTCCAAGTATACATTCCATGTTCTTGATCCACAAAGCAGTTCACCTAAAGCAGATCTTGTCTCAGATGCTGTGCTATTTATGTAAAGAGGAGCCTGTTCAAGAGAGGCAGTGATGACAATGATGATGATGATGATGACAACGATAATGATGATGATACTACAAGGCTTAGGCTGGTATGTCTTGTGACTCTGCATAGTACCTCACTGATTATTGTGTAAAACGGACTGTACAATTTTCATTACATCTGCATTCTGACGCGTTTAGTTCTAAAACATCCGATGTCATATGAATGGATGCTGTAGATCTAGTAATACTCTACATGTAACTTATCAGCTGGCTTCCAGAAGTTCTGAACTGCAAGTCACAACCGGCAGTATGTTAACATGTTATCATGTGGTAGTCTTTCTGAGTACTGTAATTCTAGTTTAGTATAAAAAAACAGGGAAATGTTTCCATTTATAAAACTCTCTGTGTCTGGAGTGTCCAAGAAGGATAGAGAATATGTAGAGTAAACATAGTTGTCTGAATGTGGGTGTGGTGCAAGCCGATGCCTTGCCCCCACAAAATATTTGGAGGCACTAGTCAATGTACCGGGTCAAGGGCACTATCTAGTGTCTAGAAGGAGATAATCACTTTTCTGACTGCTCCACTTCCTCTGTCCACACTTCCTCTGTCCATCACATGGGCTCTTCTGCACCCTGTGGCCAGCTCTGACCCCTACAGGGTATGGCTAGTTACAATGGGCTTGGTTCCTCTCCTACTTCATTCCTCCATCATCCCTTAACCCAAGCCCTCCTCTCCCTTGCAGCAGCACCCCCCCCCCCCCCCCATTTCCAACCAGGTTCTGCTGAAAGAATACGCAATAACTATCAAACCAAGTCTCATTACCCTCCATATGCATCCTAAGACAGAGTGGGTGGAATGAGTGAATCCACTGGATCCCCCCTAATAACAGCCAGTCACCTGTGTGCACCAAAATAAAATTTTATCTTTGACTCCCAACCTGAAAATGTTCTTGCCCCCCTGAGGATAAAGAAACCCAACAACGTGAGGGTCGGACTTGAGTCTTACTGTTATTTTCTACCATATATTTGTACACAGGAAAAAAAATGCACACAACTATTTTATTATAATATATTATATTACATTGTTTTGCAAATACTATAAATGCAGAATTTTGTGTCCACCCCTTTGTGCGGATGAACATTATTCAAGAGCTAAATTATAGAATGTACAGTATGCTTCATTTATTGCAAAAATGTGTTTTTGTATGTGTATACTTTATGTTAAATAAAAAATGGTCTTTTAAAATAGCAAAATACTGTAGTTCAACTATTTATTTCAATTCTGACACCAAATCCCCACCCCCTGCTCACATCAGAGCTGTGTTAACGGTAAAAGGTTAATAAAGGAGAACACTGGACCCATCATAATGACAAAGGTGAAAGAATTAGCGATAATAAGACAAAAGCAGAGGAACTAAACACTTTTTTTTATTTCTCGTTACTTGAAGAAGCTGCTCTGTAAAATAGGAGTTGGGTTAAGGAGCTAACAACTGTAATTGGGCAAGAAACTTGCTGCGGAACAGGAAACAGAATAGTGGTTAACGGTTCATTTTCAAACTGGGTCACATTACTTAGTGGTGTACCTCAGAGTTCAGTGCTGGGACCAATTCTCTTTACCATATTTCTTAATGATAGTGGGGATGGTCTAGTAAGCAATGTGTCAATTTAAGCAAAATCCGACCAGGATGTCACCACTTTATAGAGGGACTTAAACAAACTGGAGTCTCGGGCTGATAAATGGAAAATTAAATTCAATGTACTGTAGACAAATGTAAGGTAATGCACTTCAGGAGCAGAAACCAGTGCAATGCATTAACTGAATAGGGTAGAGCTAGGCCAATCACAGGGTAGAAAGACTTAGGGGTACAATAGACAATAAACTGTACTGTAGTACTCACTCTCGGGGCAGCAGCAAAAGCAGACAGCAGACATTTTTGCCAGCATAAAAAGAGGTGTAGAGGCTAGCATTAATGTCTAGTAGAGATGGCCCTTGGCCATGAATGATTGCTGATCATTGATGGTTTATAGTATGTCTGATGGTAAATACTTGTGACATTGATGGGAGAGAACCGAATGGTGCATAGCCATCGATGGCACATAATGTAACTACCAGATAGTTCTGTTTTTTTTATTTTCTAGCGTGGGACACGGAGCATAGCTACACCCCCTATCACCCACAAAGCCCCACCTCTATGTTCTGATTAGCAGGCATTAAATAAGTAGGGATGATCATCAGTTGGTGAAACCACTGATGATCATCCATTGCATAGTTTATAACCATCGATGGTCCCATTCCACCATTGATGGTAGCCATTGATGGTCAACACAAAGACGGAAATCACTAATGTCTAATTGAAGGCCCTTAGCACCATGCTCCAAAGGATCCCAACACCTGTAAAAGCTTCATTAGCCAAGGATTTATAATAAGCTCAGTAGTCAAATCTATGAATGCACCTGTGTGTTACAAACCCCTCTTCCATCTCTTTCTGGTACAGAGGCCATGTTTACTTAACTAGAACAAATTTTTAGGATGGATGCAAATTGAAGGCAGACAGCAAGAACATTCAAACCCTTACCCTAGCAACCGTCATGTTCCCGGGAAGACCGTGACTAATCGCAGCACTGTTTGCTTAGGCATCAATCGCAGCATCCAATGCAATTTGATTTTGATGCAAATATAATTTCATCAAGGACAGTGTATTTATAGATCCTATAGCTTTGAGTTTAAGATTGAAAACATGTTCACAATGTTATAAAATGAGACCACCTAGCCATGCGGATGGAGTTTTCCATCATTATGGTAAAAATAACATAAATCCCATAATATTACTTTGTAAATTGACATTGATCCCATCCATTGGCTTCCAGTATATCAGTAATATGAACGATGTAGGTGTTTGGAGTCATTATGATTCTCTCTTTCTCCCTCCCTCTCTCTTAGTGGCGTAACTAGAAATGTTGTACCCCCCGCCAAAACATTTTCTGGTGCAACCCTGACCATGACTAATCGCTGCGCTGTTTGCTTAAGCATCAACCACAGCATCCAATGCAATATATAGGGCCTTATTCTGGTTGCTTCGCAACTGCACTGCGTTCACACTGGGACCACCGATGTGAATTTCATGCATGCACCTAGGACAGTGGGCGGGGCGGGGGGGGGGGGGCGGAGAGGGCAGAGATTAGCATATGGGAACACCCAGCATTTCTTGGTAATGAGGCTGTGACGCGGATGCGGGCAGATGACATCACCGGATGTCAGCTGTCCGCCCATTTCCTTCCCAGCATGCAGGCATACAGTATATAAGTATATTGGCGACCATCGAAAGATGTGAGAGGTTCCCCTGACCTGCGAATGGATGTCACTGTGTAACAACCATTCACAAACCCCTATGAGCGAATCGCCTTTGTGTATGGGTGGTGCCAACCAACCATTCGCAATGCCGGGTTTGGTGGAATCGCAAGGCTACGAATTCGCAGCATTGCAAATCAACCAGAATAACCTCCATAATTTCATCAAGGACAGCATATGTATAGCCCCTATAGCTTTCAGTTTAAGAACGAAAACAATTTTACAATGCTATAAAATGAGATCACCTAAAGCGGGTGTGGTATATCTCACGGACAATGTCTAGTTAGACAGTCAATAGGTAGACACCAAAAGTTAGACATGCATTAGTCAGATATTGACAAGTTAGACATGTATTAGTCAGACATTGACAAAAGTTAGACATGCATTAGTCAGACATTGACAAAAGTTAGACATGTATTAGTCAGACATTGACAAAAGTTATACATGCATTTCTCAGACATTGACAAAAGTTAGACATGCATTAGTCAGACATTGACAAAAGTTAGACATGCATTTGTGAGACAGTGACAAAAGTTAGACATGCATTAGTCAGACATTGACAAAAGTTAGACATGCATTAGTCAGACATTGACAAAAGATAGACATGCATTAGTCAGACATTGACAAAACTAACAACACAAATAAAATGTTGACATGAAAAATCAATTTGTATACATGGACACCGTATAAGTGTGGTTGTGGTATATTACATCCACAATGTCTAGGCCTACAGTTGTATGGTCGACCACTAATGGTCGACAGGGTCAATTGGTCGACATGGTCTAATGGTCGACAATCAAAAGGTCAACAGTGAAAAGGTCGACAGGGTCCCAAGGTTGAAGTGAAAAGGTAGACAGGGTCCATGGCTCGCTGTGTGCCCCATGCTTCGGGCTCACTATTATATTCTCCCTCCACTCTGTAGTGGATAGTAGGGCATGAAATACCGCCTGTCGGCACATGTAAGCTCAAAATTTTGTAAAAAAAAAATAAATGCATGTCCACCTTTTGACCATTTCGACCTTTTGGCTGTCAACCTTTTGACCATGTCGACCTTTGGACCTTGTCGACCTTTTCACTGTCGACCACTGGACCCTGTTGACCTTTTGATTGTTGACCTTTTGACCCTGTCAACCTTTTGTTAATATGTATATGTTTGTTTCTTTGTTATCATGCAAGTGCTTCACTTTATATAACTGCTATATGCCTGCTAAGGGTAGCCCGCTAGTTCCATGTTTAGGTGCATAGCTGCTGCAGCCACCAGGGCCCGGACACACCTGCATTGTCTGGACCACAAACTTTTTGGCAGGGGGGAGCAAAATGTATAGTTATGCCACTGGCCATAGTGCTGCCCTTACAGTCAATGTTCTTCGTTCTTGCATATAGGCTGCAGTTGGAGATGAGACTGTGATGAATCCGATGGGGTCTCACTTCAGTCTAGGACGGCAGATACACATGCTGAAACTAGCAATTCTGCAGCCTGGAAAACCTCATTTATTAAAGCATGCGCGTGCAAACATGAATTAGGCCCAGTGCTCCTTGTGCACCTTCCCCCAGATATGGCAGCTGCTCCGTCTGTGAGGGAGCTGTCCGTGGTGCTGTAACCAGCCCTGCTGCTGCAACGGAGAAGTCAGTGGTTGCCTATAATAGGGAAACCCAGAGGAGCTACAGGCAAACTGCCCTGTCTATAATGGAGGTGACCATTGGGGTTGCTGCGGGAGTCCTATTCCTTAGACAGACACCGCTGAGTGCAGGAAGTGACCATTGTGGTAGCTGCGGGAGTCCTATTCCTTAGACAGACACCGCTGAGTGCAGGAAGTACCTCCGCTGACACATAAATAGGGTGCGTATAGGGAGAGGTGTAAGTGGAGGATCTCTGATAAAACATATTATTCTAGATATCGGAGTCAGGGAGCCAAACTGTATTACAGGGACGTAACTCCCAGAGGCAATGACGACACCTGTCCCTGGGCTACTATCTCTGAAGGAGCACTAGCTAAAATGGAGGGGCATGGTCACCGGGTGGGATGGACCTCTGTGAAAAAAAATAAACAAGAGGGAGAGAGATGAATGGCGGCTGCCGCTGTAGCTGTCTCTCTCCCTCACTCGGCAGTGTATGCTGAGCTGGGGAGAGCGGCTGCACTGCGGCGGCAGCCTGTCACATCTCACCCCCATGGCTCGGCACCCTGCAATTGGGAAGGGAGGAGTGGGACCCGGGCCTGGGTAAAAATCCCCATCCCCTCATCTCAACACTGATGTCTGCATGTACAGCAGCCCTGTGTGGTTTGAAAAGTCAGTGGTCCTCACCTGCGGGCCTCAAGGCACACCAATAATCCAGATGTTACGGCTGTCCCTGCTCATTTACAGATGGTATAGTCAAGCTGACTAAGGTACAAATTAAGTCACCCGTGCCTTAGCCTCGATAGCCATAAAACCTGAACTGTTGGTGTGCCTTGAGGACCACAGATGAGGACCACTCCACATTGGGACCCTAGTGGGACCGCTGCTTTTCCAAAGGAGCTCTGCAGTGCACTTGCTTTGTCCCAGGAGTCCAGGGTACTGGCAGCCTGGTACTGCACAACCTGCATTGCATACAGATAGTGGTAGATGCTCAATTAGTTCAGTAATACCACTCAGGTGCATGCAAGGGAGGGGTTAATACTGAGTAAGTAAAAAAGGACATTGGTTCCTTCAGCTCACTGAATGGTACTAGTTACCAATCTTGAACACTACATAATAATAGAATTCAGAGATATTGGTTACATATACCTGCGCAGGTGTATGATATGTAACCAAGCCACGTCAAGGCTTCTCTGTATATTGGGGGTCCCTAGCACTATATCTAGGTGCAGGGTGCGGCACCCCAAAAATCTAGCATAAGCTAGAAAGCCCAGAGGGGCACGCCAGTGAAATGCTATAGTAAATTTTAGTGAGAAGAAGCCGAAGCTCTGTATAGAAAGAGAGAGAACAAATGAAGTGTAATTAAAATATTAAAGAAATAGTGTTAGTAAGGAAAATAAAAAAAGTGTTAATAGAATGTAAGGGCATGCCGCACTAGAACCACCCAGCCCAACCAGTCCAGGGGCACCGCACCCCACACCACCGTTACCCTAAATTGGGTCTACAATTAACCCGCAAGGAGCCACATGATAATGGCTCCTTACTTGATATATCCAAACTAAGTGCTACCTACCTTGGAGCAACCCCAGACTACTCCATGTGGCATATCAGGACCCACATCTCCTCCTAATATGGGCTCCTTTTTGCCTCTACCAACAGACATACAGATAGTGTTAGATGCTCAATTAGTTCAGTAATTATTAACTCCCAAGAGAGGGGTTAATACTGAGTAAGTAAAACAAGACATTGTTTCCCCAGCCCACTGAGTGGTATTAGTAACCAATCTTGAACACTACAAGATTGTCACTGCGCTGCCAATCAGAGCTCGCGGGCCGGCAGCCAATCAGGAGCCAGCCCGCGAGTTATGAATGGCTGATGGCTCAGGTACACAGTGAAGGGGAAGGAGAGATGCGGGATGCGCTCCGCTCCCCTCCCCTCACCAAGGAAGAAGCAGCAGAGGCGTTGGCGTCATGGGGAGACCCAGAGACAGTGAGTTTGTCACTGGAGGGGGGGGGGGATATGTGTGGCACTGTGGGGGCATATGTGTGTGGTGCTGGGGGCTAAATTGTCTAGAAACGGCCCTGTTAGGGTGCAATTATATAATAATAATATAATTATAATTCTATGATGCTGGTACTTGCAAGGTGGCAGTCATAACGCCGGCACTTCCTGTCCATCATCGCTAATGGAACTGGCCCCAAGATATTAATTATCATATTTGGAACAGGCACCTGTTTTTTTGGGGTTTTGGGTGTTTTCCGTGGAGTAAAACAATGATCAGTGATAACTTGTACAATAGTAAATTGATCAATGCTATAAGAAACACAAAACATACGTATACCAGGCTTGTATTGTAATAGAGATATTTATTCCATAATCACACATACAAGAAGCAGGAACAATACACAGTAACAAAGTGACATATAAAATATAACCAATACATCTGCCTAATTCTAATTCAGAGCTGATAAATACATATTTAAATACCAATATAAAGGAGTAAACCTTAATTTCAATGCAACTATAAGATATTGTGACCTAAGGGCCTGATTTGGGGCCTGCTGATTTAGACCCATCCATTAGCACAGGTGAAAAATCTTTCGATGGTCAGCAACCATTGAATTATTTTCTGCTCATGGATAAAAGTCAGTCTGAACTTTGCCAGGGACAGCTGAACAGGGGGCGGGCGCTGACATCCTGTCATGCCAGCCGCCCACCCCGTCCAGACTTTGGTATACCTACATTCACATGGGGACGCCCAGCTTTTTTCTGAGCGCACCCACTGTTTTTGGGGGCACGCCCAGGAAACGCTGGGTGTCTCCATGCACCAGCCCCTTTTCCGCCACTTTTCTGCCCCCTCTTTGCGAACGCCCTGAAGTTGTCAAAGTAATTCACAAAGTGGACGCGCACATGCGTATAATCGCATATACATGCGCGCATAGCCGTACCATTGGTCTCCGGACCAAATATAGCTCTTCAACATGAATCAGGCCCTAAATAACAGTAACCTCTAATAACTCATTTATTAAAAAAATATTAGCAACAAGAACAATAGTAAAGTGTGTAAAGTATGAATGAACGAGTGACGGAATAAGGTCAGCAGAGGCGTCTTTGCGCGCTGGGATGGAGCAACACTTGACGGGATCTGTCTGTCGCCATCTTGTGGCCGCTGGCTTAAGAAACCCCTTAAATTCATGCCTAAATTATAGCAGATAGTGACTGGCAATAAATCCTGGCTGTATCCGCTTACGAAATGTTACACTATAACGCTCCACTTATCACGCAGATTCAGCGGCAGTCATGCCCTGAACATAGGCATGCTGCATATCATTATTTTAATATTTAAAATGAAAAAAAAAAAAAGTCATAGCAAAACACCAGGGGCCAAATGTAATAGGGTGAGAGTTTCAGAAAGTGAGAGATTTTGGGAGAGTTTTCTCATGTTTTTTAAAGCAGCAATCAATTCCATGGCAAAATCAACCTGGTTTTGCAGTGTAATTGATTGCTGCTTTAAAAAACATGAGAAAACTCTCCCAAAATCTCTCACTTTCTAAAACTCTCACCCTATTACATTTGGCCCATAGTGTTACAGATCACACGGAGTTCATGTGTTCTGTATAACAAGACTTTTTATCGCATGGAGCATAGACGTATGTGGACACATCTGTACGCTGCCTTTTCAGCACTGCCAGGACGTAATTCCCACTAAGCGGTTAACTTGTTATTGGGCATTCCTGTAACTATAAGGACTGTAATTACATGGGACTGACCTAATGATGGCAACAACAAGTGCAATTTTTTTTGTTCCCATAAAAATTATCAGTCGATATGATTGCCAGCGACAAGTGGAACACGAGAGAGACTGTATATGGTGGCAGTTGGGAAGAGAAATGACACAGAGCCAAGCCAGGTTCAAGGCCAACGTTTCAATGCTGTTACCCCATTTATGTCAGGGCAATATATATATATATATATATATATATATATATATATATATATATATATAAATCTGTCTTCCCGTTTCTCTGGCTGTCTCATTATTATTTTACAATAAGCAAGACATAAACGATCAGGTCTAATATTGTTAATAAAGTTATATACAGTTTAGTTTTGCAGAGAGAGAGTGAGAGAGATAGATAGATTTGCATTATCAAAGAGTTGTGTCTCAGTCGATTTCCCTCTGAGGTCTGATGCAGTAATTTCCTATATTGTGACATTTCTTAACATCATGGAGAATTCTGAAAACGGCCCTCTTCAGCTTGGAGTTCCCCATAATGAGGACCACGGAGTGGGACGTAGGATATAAACTGATGAGTACAAAAATTATACTTTTATCAAAACCTTCGTAGAAGTTGAAACGAAGGAGAAGAGTAACAATTAAGTAACAGATAGTCAACAACTGCACTAAAAACACCGATCTCATGGCGGACAAGTGGGCATCTGTCCGCGGGTTGGAAAAGCTTTTCATGCTGCCCCTAAGACTTCTTACATGGACAAAAAGAGTTTCAATCAAAAATTCAGATGAAATGGTGACGAATATGAATGGCAAAAAGTGTCCAAAAAAGAACGTGGGGACCATGTACTGCAGCTGTTTTCCTATTGTTCTGTTTGCAGATGGACTGTTTTTGGGGAACATTATGTCCATGTTCTCATTAGAGTTATAGGCAAAAAATAATCCAGAAAAGAAGGCTATGAGCAAAGAAGATAATATCATGTACGGTACAAGCTGTGGGATCCTCAACCTGAAGCGGATCAGGACTACATTTTTAATAATAGCAACCTTCACATAGTACAGAACACAGAGCCACATGGCAAACCAGAGACTTGAGAAGTCTAGAAATAGGTAAACAGCATTGATCATCCAGTTGAGAATTCCAACTTCATAAACTTCCCATCGGAAGACCCGGTTGATGATGTTGAAGATGGAGAGACACATGTTGAACATCCGGGAGAGCCCTAAGCTCAGGAAGATCTTGTCAAATGGTTTTAGCTTCCGGCCAGCTCTCCAGTCCATAATATTGATGACTGTAATAAAAGCATTCACCACCATGCCCAACAAGAACTCGGCTACGGCTATTTCATAGACTATGAATAAGCTTGGCTCAGACATGATGGCTACTCTTTCGCGTTCTCCAATTGATGGATAGGCTATATCATGCAATCAAGTTCCAATGTATTTTGCTGCTCTGTGGCTAGGTTTACAAGATATGGGTATTTCATATCAGCAATGCAAATTGACAACTGTCACCGGTAAAAAATCTAATGGGTTAACCTAACAATCAGCATGTCGAGCACAATTATTGGAGCAATATGAAAAGTTTGGAAGTTATTTGGTTAGAAATTATGGACCGTACCATGACGGCCAGATGCAAATGGAACATAGAGAGTTTTCATAATGCTCTTAACACTTTCGTCTTTGGAGTGTTGATAAACAGATGGGTCAGTCTGGAAATAAAGATATGATTAGCCATCCTCTGAGGACATAAGAAATCAGTGAAATACTGTATAAAAAGCAAAGAAATCTCCCATACACTCCTAAGAAATGGCCTGATTCAACGAGGAATGGAAGAGCAATGCCACTTCTAAGAAATGTTGAATTTCCATCCAACTTGAAGGAAGGACATGCTGGGGAAGTCTCAGTAGAAAAGACACCTCCGCATAGCTCCCTTCACAGCATCTGGGATCTAACATCGAGACCATCAGTCGCACAATTTATGCAGAGGACAAGGATATACCAGGCCAGGAAGTCTTTGTGGTGACAGACAGGCACTTGGCTCTTTCATTAGACATGCATTACAGTTAGACATGCATTACTGTAGTTAGACATTGATAAAAGTTAGGTATGTATTAGTTAGACATTGACAGCACTTTGATACAGTATGCATTAGGTAGACATGGACAAATGTTAGACATGCATTAGTTAGACATGGACATTGACAAAAGTATGACATGCATTAGTTAGACATTGAAAAAACCTTGATAAAGTATGCATTAGTTAAACATGGAAAATGTCAGAAATATGTTAGTTAGACATTGACAGAAGTTAGATATGCATTAGTTAGAAATGGACAAATGTTAGACATTCATTAGTTATACATTGACAGAAGTGAGACATGGACAAATGTTAGACATGCATTAATTAGACCTTGACAGAAGTTAGACATGATTTAGTTAGACATTGACAGACGTTAGATGCATTAGTTAGACATTGACAAAACTTAGATACAGTATGCATTAGTTAGACATAGACAAATGTTAGACATGGACAAAAGTTTAACATTCTTTAGTTAGACATTAAAAAAAGTAAGACATGCATTAGTTAGACATTGACAAAAAATTGATAAAGTATGCATTAGTTAGACATGGACAAATGTTAGACATGCATTAGTTAGATGATGAAGCCGCTGACACCATAGGAGGCGGGGAAACGCATCATCTAAACGATCCCTCACTGCTACACGTGAAGCACCGCTGAGTGAGAGAACCCAGAAGCCGGAGCCGAGTGTCCTGGATAAGGCTGACCACAGCAATAGAGCGGCCGGGGACCTGCTGACGGCGTGGGTACTGCCACAAACCTCTCCTCACACTGGCCCTTATTCTGATTGACGCGTACTTTCCCGCATACTTTCGGATCGCGTCTTTACGGCGTCTGCGCATGCGTGGAGAACGCCACGCGCATGTGCCACGCCTTGACTCCGTACCTGTTCGGGCAAATCCCGTACAAAACTGGTCACCGCAATCATTCGGGAAATATGGGCGTATTATGGGCGTCATGCGGAATGACACATGGGCGTAGTTTCAAAGTGGGCAAAACGGGGCGAAAACATGGGCGGACACGGGGGAGTACACTTATGTTGGGGGGCGTGCATTCGGATAGCACTCCGAATGCACGCGAACAAAAAGGGAAGAAATGTGCGGTGTCCAAAAGGCCACTATTGCTTTGCGGACACCACTCGTTCCTGCGGGAGGCGAACGGACCGCCTAATGACTACAAGCATTAACACCTGAACCCAATAAAATCGACTCCTTTACTCATTAATCACTAATAGGACGCTTGTCAGTGCTTTAATTGAAACCATTGCTGCTTCAAGGAAACCTTACTAATCACCCACATATGCTGTACTTCTGACACACTTTAAACCTGCTAACAATGGACATGACTGAATATTAATACTAGCAATACACATGTGTATGCGACATGTACTAATTAAACCACACAATTGTTGTAAAGTAAAGCAATTTATTTATATAAATTTCACTGTCAATGCCACTGTGATGCAATGACAAAAAAATAAAAATACCAAAAAAAACAAACCATGGCACTTAAATTGCTGTAAGGGTTAATGTGTGCAATGCATGTGTTAGGCATGCTTGTAAGGATATATTGGCATCTAATTGATTCCAATTCAAAATAAGCAGTTTTTTATGAGGATAGGTAATTGAATAAGTGGGTCATGTGATGTATTGCAGAAGATACATAATAGTGGGTTGTTTGGCGTAAATACTCCGCTTACGGGCGGTAGCACCGCTTGGCTCCCGTTCGGATGCGGTATTCCCGAGCATACTCTGTAATACTCTGTAATACCGTGCAGAATCTGAGTGTTTCTCCCGCACACGCATGGTTTGTATGTCGTCCGTAAACACGCCCTGTTCTTAAAGAGTGAGTCCGTCCGAATGCAGAGGACACGTGGGCGTTTCTACGGGCGATGGCCGCACGCGGCAGAACACCGTGGCGTGCGGACCGCTCCGTAAGAATGCGGGAATATCCGCACCGATCAGAATAAGGGCCAGTTTGGATTACAAAAACGGATCCCAGAGTATAAGTATACCCCATTTCAATTATTATAAAATTCAAAGCTTACTAACATCTGCAAGCTTGAAATGTATGGCTAAATGACTGACCACTAATATCTGGCTGGAAATCAGCAGCTCGTTTTTGCAGTGGAGTCTAACTGTTGAAAGTGAACTATACCTAACGTATAATAGTGTCTCATATAAGACTGTCAAATTGATCACTGCTTTACAGAGACTTAACACCCTGCATGCCTAACAAAGTTTGAAACCTGCAGCTTATTAACCTCTGCTTTCTATCCGCATTCTAAGTGTGAAAGAGTGAAAAAGTGTGGCTATTAACCTTTCAATTACCACACTGTGCCAAAATAATATTCCAAGCACACCAAAAAAGTGCAAAAAGCATGCTTAGTGGAATTGTTTTTTTTACTTGATATATTTTTATATGTAAATTTCACCGGCCTGTGCTTCCGCTTTTTATGAAATTCTTTTTATGATTAAATAAAATTATATTGATTTTTACTGTAAAAAGTATCCTGAGTATCCCTTTGCGCCATTAGTTAGACATTGAGAACAGTTGCATTATTCCAACAGTGACAAAATTATCTACACAAGTAAAATGTCGACATGGAAAATTTAAATGTGTACATGGACACAATATAACTGTACGCCCTACAGTCTAACCTTATTCATAAGCTGGTACCGGCAGCATTGTGAACAGTGACGTAACTATAGTCCCGCAGCCCCCGCAGTGGCGGGGAGGCGCTGAGGGGGTGTGGGCGCAGGGGGGCTGTGGGACTATTATTACTCACCTTGGCCCTTATTCTGGTTGAAGCGGTAACGGCCGCATGCGGCCGTTCCGCCGATGTTTTCGGTCTGCGCATGTGCAGAGGCCACTCTGCGCATGTGCAGCCGAAATCGCCGTACATGTATTTTGTCCGCCGCAAAGGGGGTGGATAGGGGCGTGAGGGGCTACGAAGCCTCATTTGCATATGCATACGCCCCGCGTTTCATGGGCGTTCCCATGCAAACGCGGGGTGTACGCATGCTAATGAGGCTATGACGCGTGGGTACAGGGCGGGCATCTGACATCGCCGGATGTCAGCTGCCCGCCCCCATACAAGATTTCACACGGACAAGTGTCCGTGTGGTCTTGTGTTGCGGGACCTGGTGGAGCGTGCGGCCCTGCATTCGATGTTCGGCAACCATCGAATGCAGGGGCTGCTCCCACCATGGAGGAGGCGTATCCCCGTCCACAATCATGCGGATCGCCACATGGCCACGTACGGACGGCCGTGGCGATCTGTATGGAAGGCGGGGATTCGTCTGGTGCGGTCGGAGCCGCATATGCGGCTCCGGCCGCACCGATCAGAATAAGGGCCTATATAACACAAGATATTATGGGAGGACAGCGCTCTACTGGGTCTTAACCCTTTTCATGTAAGCAGAGTGTAAGCTGTTACAATATTCTGTGGAGGCACGAGGTGATCCCTTAAAAGAGACCCACTATTTTCACGCGGGTATCATAGAAGAAATCACCAATTCGTCTGGCTCCATGGGAACCCCCATATATATATATAGACGCTGTGTTTGTGGACTACTACACAATATTTGTTTTCTATTTTTATTTACATGTTACCATATGAAATAATGGTACTTATGTAGTATCTGGGCTGCCGATTTCTAAATCGGGTACATCGCATCGCATCGCATGCGACCATCGGATGCGATGCGATGCGATGACCCGATTTTTCCATAGGAATCAATGTTAAAATGGACTGAGTCCATTTTAACATGGAATTCAATGGTAAAAAGGGGTCCTTTTCATACCCCTACTATCCAAGTGGGCATGGAGTTGGATATAAACCTGTGGCGAGCGTAGCGAGCCACCGAGCCCGAAGCGTGGCGAGCGTAGCGAGCCCCGCGAGGGGACACAGAATACCGTCCCCTCGCGGGGCTCGCTTCGCTCGCCACGCTTCGGGCTCGGTGGCTCGCTACGCTCGCCACAGGTTTATATCCAACTCCATGCCCACTTGGATAGTAGGGGTATGAAAAGGACCCCTTTTTCCCATTGAATTCCATGTTAAAATGGACTCAGTCCATTTTAACATTGATTCCTATGGTAAAATCGGGTCATCGCATCCGATGGTCGCATGCGATGCGATGCGATATCGCATCGCATCGCATCTGATTGTATGCCTTAACTTAAGGCATACAATCAAAAAATCGGCAGCCCAGATACTACATAAGTACCGAAATAATTTTATGAAAGAAGCAGTCCGGGATCCTCATCTGGTAAAATATACCCCTCTTTATTGCTAATATTAGCCACAGTAGAGCGCTGTCCTCCCAAAATATCTTGTGTTATATATGTTTTTGCTTGACCAGGTTGATAACTTCTGGTAGAGAAGGCTAGCAGCTCTTTAAATTGCGCACTAAAAAAACTCAATCCATTTACCTGTATATTATTACTCACTGCCTTGCCTTCTGCTGCCAGCGCCTGTGCTGGGTCCCAGCTCTCCCGGCTACTGCAGCAGCTCTGCTAATACAAATAGTGACACTCGGAAAATGGCTGCCCCCATACTGCAGACAGTTTTTCGTCTGCTGTATGGGGAAGCCATTTTCCAAGTGTCACTATTCATTAGCAGCAGTAGCCGGGAGAGCCGGGACCAGGCGCAGACGGATCCGGCTCCCCTCCTCGCACCCTGGCTCCCCTCCACTGCACCCCATCTCCCCTCCACTGGCAGCACAATCGTGGCCCCGCGGCTGAGGTAACGGCCGCACGAGGGTGGGGGGTGTTTTACCCGAGGGGGGGCGCCCCCCTGCATTTTCGGCAGGGGAGAGCAGAATTATTAGTTACGCCACTGATCATGAAACCTGCGATAGTGTTATTAATGGAGAGTGATAGTGTTATTAATTGAGCACACCATCACATATCACATCGCTATATAATGGACACCAGTATGCCATGTACACTATGCCTTCCTACTGTATGTTATATAACCCAAGATGTACATTCAGATATATGCAGGTATATAGCAATATCTGGTTTTATGTCTCCAGTTGAAAAGTCTTTGGCAGCTGCTTCTGTTTCTCTGGTTCGGCCAACATGCAAAACTCCCAATTTTACTATCAACGGCACCTGTCTTCTGATACGGCTATGAATAGAACATAATGTCCTGCCAGCTTCTCAACATAAATCAGATCACCTGTTTGTGGCTAATTAGACAGTCAGTGTCTAGATACACAGTCAACAGCTCAACAGGGTCAAAAGGTCAATTTGGTCAGAAGGTCAATATGAAAAAGGTGACATGAGTTTATCACAATTTTTGTTGCCAACATTGACACCTGTGTGTAGTGGGTACCCTCGCATGTCTCGCTTTGCTCGGTACACTTTACAGTTATGAGTTGAAGTCCATGTGAATGGTAAAGTATGGTAAAGTCCAAAAAATGAATGAAATTGTGAAAAATGTATGTCTAACTTTTTATGTGTCTACCTTTTTCATGTTAACTTTTTACTGTTGACTCTTTGACTCTTTTGACCTCTTGGCCTTGTCATCCTATTGCATGTCCTTCCTTTGTGTCGACCTATTGACTCTCTGTCTAGACACTGTTATCAGTGTTGGCCAATCAGCAATTTGGCTGGTTACAAATGGGATCAGGGGTTATTTTCGGTCTGAGATTTCTGCAAATTTAAAAAGAAACTGAGTTCTAATGATTCCTATTTTCCAATGGGGGGGATTCGTATTTAGCTGTCGAGTTTACCAGCAGCCAAATATGGCCGACCCTGATGCGTCAGACAGATCAGTCAGATCCGTGAAATGCTTCTGTGGTTCTCAAAATATGACAAAAAAAAGGCTAGGGGTTCCCCGTATTTTAAAAACCAGCACTGGGCTTTTGGTCCGGTCCTGGTTCCTGAAATATGGGGGACAAATGAGGTAGGGGTTCCTTGAATTTTTACAACCAGCTCCGGGCTCCACCAGACAGTAAAGTAATGCTACATCAGGGAGATACCTTTATATATGTCCGACACGTGACACTTGCATTAACCCCCCAAATTGTCAGACCTGGCCGGAGACATAGGGAGAGTGGAGAACCCTCAATAAAGCCCCTCCCCCTGGACCCCCAAGGGACAGGGCTGAAGCCTTGATATATCCCCGGCACCACTGGGTGGTAGGTGCCGAGTGATAGTCCGTTGTGTAAAAAATAGATACAAATGTTGGGTTTGGCTGTGGAATTAAAAGCCCTGCAAAACTCGCCCACATGCAGCAACTTAGATAACCACAAGTGCCTGCATACGGGGCATTAAAGGGTCAGCTGAGAAATGTAGTTCCACACCCAAACTAATATTAAAATGAAAACTCACACACAAACACCATGATAGTATAATTGTATTAACATACATGCACACACACGCACACATACTTATCTACTGTATGCTGACACGTAGATCAGTCCATGTTGAAATCCCTTTGGAGTACCTGTGTAAAAAAAAACTCACCTAAATCAAGTAAATTGGTCCTCTTCAGTCCCTGTATGCATTCAAAGGGTTTAAAAAAATACAAAAAACTATCAAAAAGACTCCTTCCCTGAATACCAGGTCCCAGCATGGACTCAGCAGACAAACAGCAGTGATACACTGATTGGCTGAGCTCTGCTGACCTGTCAGTAATAGTGGAGCTCACTGCATTTTACAATAGGATAATTTCTCCATAGTAAAGTATCACTGGGAACTTTGCAGTCTAGCTAAACCACAAAGGTTAATTACTATAGGTTAAGTGTGTGGTCTGACCTAATTGACATTGTGGTTATCCAAGTGCCTGCATGCAGGCAAGGCTTGCTGGGACTTTTCCACAGCCAAACCAAATATTAATTCAATTTTTTTACACAGTGGACTATCAACTCTCCCTCCTAATGAGATTACACCCATGAGGGTGATATTAAGTGCTGTTTTATGTTTAAAATATCTATCATCTACCCAGCAAATAGCAGCTTACACCCAGTAACTGTTTGGCTGCAGCTGGGAGAGAATGTTTCCCGGCAGCTCGGAGTTTGTGTAATTCACAACCAAAGCAGCCTGAGAGGCAATCTCTACTAGCCTTACAAGTAACCTGCAAACCCCTGCTTGGAGGCCCAGAGAATTTGTGGGGACCTAGGGCACTGCCCAGTAAGCCCATGCGTTAAGATGGCCCTGCTGCCATGGGAATGCTATGTGGCCGCTATGGGGGATACTAAGGGGGAGTATTATGAGCCTGGGGGACTTCTAAGGGGCACTACTAATGGAGCTGCTTTGAGGAACTACTTAGAGCAGGGCTGGGCAATTGTGGCCCTCCAGATGTTGATGAACTACACATCCCAGCATGCCTTGCATCAGTTTCAGCATGGCCACATAGCAAAACTAACGCAAAGCATCCTGGGATGTGTAGTTCATCAAACATCTGGAGGGCCGCAATTGCCCAGCCCTGACTTAGAGGGTACTTATGTAAAGTAAAAATAAAATGTCTTTGTTTTCTTTTTTTTTTTATGCAGGAGTACTGCTATAGTCCAGGGGTGGTGCTAATTGATCTTTATCAGTCCAGGGGTGGTGCTAAGTGTTCTTTATCAGTTCAGGGGTGGTGCTAAGTGTTCTTTATCAGTCCAGGGGTGGTGCTAAGTGTGCTGTATCAGTCCATGGGTGGTGCTAAGTTTGCTGTATCACTCCAGGCATGGTGCTGAGTGTGCTGTATCAGTCCATGGGTGGTGCTAAGTTTGCTGTATCACTCCAGGCATGGTGCTGAGTGTGCTGTATCAGTCCATGGGTGGTGCTAAGTGTTCTTTATCAGTTCAGGGATTGTGCTAAGTGTGCTGTATCAGTCCAGTTGTGGTACTAATTGTTCTTTATCAGTCCAGGGGTGGTGCTAAGTGTGCTGTATCAGTCAAGGGGTGGTGTTAAGTGTGCTGTATTAGTGCAGGGGTGGTGCTAAGTGTGCTGTATCAGTTCAGGGGTGGTGCTAAGTGTGCTGTATCAGTTCAGGGGTGGTGCTAAGTGTTCTTGATCAGTCCAGAGGTGCTGTTATTTATGCTGTATAATTCCATGGTTGCCTCTAAGTGTGCCACATGAGTTCAGGGGTGGTGCTGTGTGCCTTCTCAGTACAGGGGTGCTGCTAAGTGTGCCGTATCATTGCATGGGTGCTGCTAAGTGTGCCGTATCAGTATGAGGGTGCTACTAAGTGTGCCGTATCAGCCATGGGGTGCTACTAAGTTTTTTGTCACAGTCCAGTGTTTGTGCCGCCAACTTGTTTCACTTAGCGTAGTCATCTAGGGTGGTTTTGGCAAAACCAAACTAGATCCAAAACACAAAAGAGGTCTGGATCCAAAACCAAAAGACAAAACCTGAAAAAGGGTTAACCTTAACCCCATACTTACATCACAGTGCTATTCTTTAATTTTCGTGAATCTGGGCATGCGCGTCCTCTTAAACTGCTGTTGCATTCAGAAAAATGGACCGCAATCTACAGGCCAGCAGGGGGCATTGATGAGGCTGAGGTGGGGCAACAACGTGGGTGTGTTGGCACACCGTTGCGGGGCCGCAGTCTGGACGCTGCAGCTGCATGATGTCACACGCAGCCGGCCCCTTGCATTCTGGTGGAATTAATGCATTAAATAATATCTATCCTTGTGTATAAATGCCTAGTTCCATATAGATTGTAAGCTTGCGAGCAGGGCCCTCATACCTTTGACCGTCTGTAAATACCCAGTTTGTTTTAGCACTGCCTCCTATTATAAAGCGCAACGGAATATGCTGCGCTATATAAGAGACTGTAAATAAATAATAATAATAATAAAAGGTTAATCTCGGGCCATAGTAAAATGCCATCTAGTAACGAGGGAAGTTTTGCATTATTGCTGAGCCATAGAGAGAGCTGGTGGCCGCAGTACTTTGCATTATTGCTGAGCCGTAGAGAGAGCTGGTGGCCGCAGTACTTTGCATTATTGCTGAGCCATAGAGAGAGCTGGTGGCCGCAGTACTTTGCATTATTGCTGAGCCATAGAGAGAGCTGGTGGCCGCAGTACTTTGCATTATTGCTGAGCCGTAGAGAGAGCTGGTGGCCGCAGTACTTTGCATGTCTGGGGATTACATTAAAGCCATTAATAAAATATCGCCTCATTATATAATCTCCTCCACCATCTTTGGCACCAATATTATTAACTCCATCATCCCCATAATCACAGGTTCTCAAACTAAGCCCTCGGGACCCTACATAGATCGTAGGTAACGTGGATTTTTAAAATGACGTTATACAGCGCACCTGCTAGGTAACCTGAAAAACCTGAGGACTGCACATAGGAGGTGATTCAGCTTGGCTCGGTAAGTTGCTTAACGAGTGGGGAAGCGCTGCCTGCCAGGGGAGCGAACGCCCTCCCCCTTCACAAAATGAATGGGTGCATTTGCATGCGAATGAATGTGTTCGCTGATATATCCATTCGGAGGCGGCAGTATTGGGGAAAAACCAGCGACCGTCAAATTATTTTCTTCTGATCTGACTTTTACCTGGGCCGGAGATGGCCGATAAGGGGGAGGGCGCTGACGTCATGCTGCCCGCCCCATACAGACTTCAGCACACCTGCGTTCACATGCGGACGCCCAACCTTTTTCTCCTCCAGTCTCATCAACAGTATCAGACTGGGGCACAAAAGGCCCAGTGTGGGATCCAGTGGTAAACAGTGCGGCCAGACAGCAGAGCAGGTATCTCCAGCCATAGCAGAGCGGGTAACTCCAGCCACAGCAGAGGGGGTATCGCCAGCCACAGCAGCGTGGGTAATGCCAGCCACAGCAGAGTGGGTAACGCCAGCCACAGCAGAGTGGGTAACGTCAGTCACAGCAGAGTGGGTAACGTCAGCCACAGCAGAGTGGGTAACGCCAGCCACAGCAGAGAGGCATGGCCAACCATGAGAGAGTACATAGTAAGCCTGCAAAGGATCACGGACCATTTATAATGTAGGGGGCAGGGATGGGGGGGGGGGTTGTCAGGACGGCCACCTGTGATTGGCGTGAAGCACCCAAGCTGCTGCACTGCAGATGGGGCAGATAGTGTTACTATGGGGAAGTGGGCGTGTCACCAAAGTGTATATAGCCAGTCATGGCCTCCTTTGGGTTCTTCTCTTTTTCTCTGGGTTGTCTAGTCAGGCAAGCTGCACATCCAATGGGATGACCCAGGGAATGACATCATGCAACTACTTGAATTCCTATCACTTGCTGACTGCACATCGAACAAAGCTCTGTTTTATTTATTTATTTACAGTGTCTTATATAGCGCAGCAAATTCCGTTGCGCTTTACAATAGGAGACAGTGATACAACAAACTGGGTATTTGCAGACAGACAAAAGGTATGAGGGCCCTGCTCGTAAGCCTACAATCTATAGTGATGAACTGTTTACATTGTTATAGTATATCAGGTACTACTGTATAAGGTGATCCTTGGGGGTGTAGGGTCTCAGGAATTGCTCTGACTGGGCTGCCAGAAGGTAACACAATGTAACACTTATTCAGCACTTTATAACACTGTTTATAATCCTTATAACATTTTTCCCATATTCTCATGTAACACCCCTAATACTTTATCTATAAACATCCTATCAACTAATGTATGACCTTGTGTTTGCCTGATACTTAACACTTACCTTAACCTGAAATAAAGACCTAGAGACTTGGGTTTGGCAGAAAATGTTAGCTGTAATTTATTTACCAACTCTAAACTTAAATGCTTAATTAGGAGTATTAAATAATGGTGGCCAAGAGGAACGGCTATCATCTACCCCCACCCATAACTATCCTACCTAATCAACAACAGCCTAACAACAAGCGGCATCCGCTCGATCTTCTAACTTGACTACCCGCCCGTCCTGGTGGTGTCACTGTCCCTGACTGGGTGATCCAGCAAAGGCCTTTATTCAATGAAGGTGAGTGCACCAAAAACAACTACGAACAATCAATCATCCCTTAAATATGACCCGACAAAGTTAACCTACTGTTCATTCCAGCCAAACAGCTAATGCAAAGAACCCCCGACCATCACTAAAAACGGGGAGGGAGGGGGGAACCCAGGAACAAGACATTGACTCCTCCCATAACTAAATCCTATATTCCAGCTAACTCTGCCAACCCTGCATCCTTATTGGATGTCGAGTCACATGTGCTTCCCAAGGCCACCAGCAGCATCGGATGTATAACCCCCTCCTCTCCTATCTCAGTCGTTCTCTTCGAAGACAAACAGGGATTACTCTATTCCCAATTACTGCAACTTGACGGACAGGAAACAGGCATTTGTGGGTGTCACCCAGCCAAATTCTGGGGGTGATGGAAAAAATGCAGGCGTGTCCAGGAATTTCCATCATCAGTAGTACAAGTAGAGTAAGATTTTTTCTCTTCCACTTGAATGCGACAGGGTCCCTGGTAGTATCACCTTCTACAAAAACACACAATATAAAACAACAGTAGGGGCCCAGGCTTCCTACTGGAGCAAATGTTCTTATCCTTTAGTAGTAGTTTTAGTATTAAACTTTCCTTCTTTTCCTTCTTTGCATCTCACCCTCATAAATATATAATTAGATCATTATCACTGATTCTCCACCATGAGATCTCTTTCTGTTTTTTTCTGAGGTCAAAACATCTGATTGAACAAAAAAGGAAAGCTTAATACTTGGGGGGAGATTCTTTAAAGTAAAAATGCAGTAAAAACACGTTATTGGGGTTTTTACCGCATTTTGGGATGCTATAAGCATGAAAAATCTGGGGGCCAGAAAAATCTGGCGATGCCCCATAGAAGCCTATGGGCTTCTAATGCGATTCCCCACCGTCCTGCACCGAACCCCCACCGCCCCGCACCGACCCCCCCCCCCCCCTAACAGAGCTGTGCTGCAGGGACCTGTGACCTCCTCCTCCCTGCACTTTACATCCTCTTCCGGGTGCAGGAGGAGGAGAGCCAGTCCCCCCCTGCAGCAGCAGCATCCAGGCCGGGTAAGAGAGGGAGGGGGAGCCGCGAGGACCCACTGCTCATCGCCGAGTCAACGCAAAAGACAGCTCTTAACGCAAGAGCTGTCTTTTGTGATAATTATCGCATATGTTAGAGCATATACAATAATTATGTTGCGGTAGCCGGCAATGGGCGGCGGTAAGGGGGCGCGCATGTTAGAGCATCCCACCTAAAACTACTACTTAAGGATACATTTGCTCCAATAGGAAGCGTGGGCCCCTACTGTTGTTTTTTATTTCCATCATCAGGCCCAATGTCGCTGATGATGTACACTCCGGCACGTCTTCAGCAACATCCTCCAACATCATACAAGACAATGTAGGACATAGCAAGCATGGTACCCGCTCTGTGTGTTTGATCACTGTTCCATGCATGTAAATTCATTAGTGAGTAAGCCCAAATACTGGTGCACCCATAAATACATGTATGCTATGTGTGTATGTATGTATGTATGTATGTATGTATGTATGTATGTATGTATGCTATATATATTATGTTTTTAAAAAAAGAGCATGTGACGTTTATGATCCTGCTAGGAGGGGGAGTCAGCCACGGAAGTGATATAGAAAGCTTTCAATGAACTGATTTAACCCCTTGAATGATGGTTTTTTCTGGGGCAGGACAAGCCTACCAGGGTAGGTTTCACCTGGACCAGAAATACCCACCACAGAACTTAGGGGCTGCTCACCACCCAGTCCTGACTCCCCACCCCAGAGATCTGGGGTGTCCCTGCCACTGCTCCGCCGCCATTCACCGCAGTGACCAGACAGGCTCGGGGATGTTCAGGGCAGTTCGTAGGGACTCAAACGCCTGCGCAGCCCTGAACTTTCCTGAGCTTTGTCTGCCGCCGGCGCATGCTCACTTTTGGGAATGGCAGCAGGGGAGGGGAGCCCCGGCGTACGATCGCCGGGGTGGGGAGTGACAGGGCTGGAGCCAAAGGTAAGCATGTGGGGGGAGTGACAGGGGGGTGCCCCTAGAGGTGGCACACCAGTGGTGCACAGCTGGAGGCACCACTGGCACGCACCTACTGTATAGTGGTATGCCCAGATTTTTGTTCCGGGACAGCATGCTGCGGCAGAGCAGCTGAGCCCAGAAAATTTCCTGCCATACCACCGAAGTGGTTAAACATGCAGTGTAGAGTGGTGCCCCCGTGGAAGCAGGAGCCCTGCGGCAGATGACTCCATTGCTTCCCAGAGTTATGCCTCTGTGTAAACCCAAAATTTGGGCTAAGATTATGCAAAATAACCTCTACTTAAATTCCACAATTTATTACAATTATAATGAGTCCTGTCTGAATATTGCACCTGCATTCTTCCTTTTCTGTGTGTGGCACTGTGCAGAGTGTTTGACAGTGTCACGCTGGCCGTCTCCCATTTGCATTGTACATAAGCGACACGGTCTGCTCTCAGCAGGACTAACAATCACAGTGTACTCAGCCCTGCACACAGAACAGAGATCTGCCTCTAGCAAAAGCCCTGAAGATGTTGTGCAAAAGATCGATGGAGAACCAGGAATGCCTGATCACGTCATGCGTCATGGCCATCGTCAACATTATCGGCATGCACGTGAATGGATTAATAGTGACTGTGAATCTCCTAGACATGATACAAGGTAGAGCTCTGAAACCGATCGATAAGATTCTGCTCATCCTCGGAGTCTCTCAGCTCAGCCTGCAGACCTTGTTTATTGTGAACATCATTCAATACTTTGTGCGAGTGAGTGACGCGCTTCTAGAAAAGCCCCATGGTGCAAGCTTTATCATTCAAAAATCCCTGGAGTACTGCAGTCTTTGGTTTACAGCGTGGCTGTGCTTCCTCTACTGCGTTAAAGTCTTCAACTGCAAACTGCGCTGGTTCTTGGCGCTTAAAGTGAGGATCCCACAGATGGTTGTCCCCGTGGTCCTGGTGTCTGTCTTTTTATCGGTCATTTCTGGCAGCCTCATTGTGCTGGGTTACAATGAGCACTACAAGAACTTCTCAAGAAACATCAGCACCAGCCTTTATTTGGAGGTTTTTTTCTCTCCTTTTATGTTCGGACACTTTCTGCCGTTTATAATAATAACCGTGTCCTCCATGTTTTTGTTCCATACCCTCCTCAGCCACATTTACAGAATTAACCACGGCAGTGCCACCTTCCACGCCGTCAGGATGGGCGCCTTCGCTTCCTCCCTAAGAGCGCTGTTCATCTTATTCCTACTTTCTGCTCTTAAGTTCGCTGCAGCCATTGTTTTATCATTGTCTCCGTTCTACAGCCGTCTACATTACGTGTGTGTAGTGGTTACATTGGTGTACCCGACCGCCCACGCGTTTGCTGTCTGCTTGGGAAACGCAAGGCTAAGACTGGCATGCAACAGAGTCGGGGCATGGATAACGCCACACATGACAATCCAACAGACTGTTTACTCTAATTAATTATTCTCAGTGGCGGATCCAGGGGGGGCTGCAGCTCAGTTCAAAATACAAATTTGGTGAAAACACTGACTGGCCTGTGAGTACGTTTGAAATGGCAGTTGGTGGCAGTGGGTGTGGCTCCTCTAATTTTAAACTGAGTGCAGCCACCCAGCACAGACATCCGAAAATCTGTCTGCTTCTTACCCACTAAATGATTGCGACACGCCTTCATTTTCATAAAGACCGTCACCGCCCTCTCCCGGGGACCCAGGTGGTAGCATACTGTCAATCACTGACAGTTTGCTGCCGCTTTGAGTTCTGTGTGACAAGACTCATTTGCGTACACGCAGATGGGCACAGGTCCGATCAGACCTGTATTGGCTCTGTACTTTACAACATTGCCCAGCAAATACATTAGAAAGTAAAAAAAAACTCACTGTAAATGCAAAGATGAAAGATCACCGTAAGGGTCAACACTCTGAAAACGAGGTGAATGCTGGCGTTCGGTCCTGGTGTCAACAACTACCACCAGCTGTCTTCTCTGAGGGGTATGTCCGACTAGTCAAGCATTGGCACACATGCATGGAAAGGGATGCGGACTACATTAAAAAGTGAACAGTGCATTACATAGAGGATAAACTGAGTTATCATGTATAAAAAAGTGTTCAAATGTGTTCAAAAATAAAAAAGCCATGGAGGCATTACTTTTCCATCCAGCCTCGTAATATAGAAAACAGAAAATAAGGATATGTTTGTTTAACCTTCCTCTTCTGTTGTAATTCCTTTCCTGAGAAGGAATAATGAATTAAAAGAATTTTAAATGTCTAATTTTTGTTACATTTTAAAATTATGTTTAAATACCTCTGTAAGCAGGTAATATACAGGTATGTTTGTATAATATTTAATGTAAAGCTTTCTGTACCTGCTCTAGGGGGAGATTCTCTAAGAATCTCCACCCCCCTTCGCCGCCCATCGCATACTTAATTATCGCATATGCTGTAACATATGCGATAATTAAGGCAAAGGACAGCTCTTGCGTTAAGAGCTGTCCTTTGCGGTGAGAGTCGCCGGGTCCCAGCAGGTCCCGGCGGCTCTCCCCTCCCTCCCACACCCGGCGCTGCTGCTGCTGCGCCGGGCTTTCCTCCTCCCTGCACCCGGAAGAGGATCAGTGCAGGGAGGAGGTCACAGGTCCGGGCAGCACTGCGCTGTGCTGCCCGGACACAGGTGAGGGGGCGATGCGGGGCGGCGGAGGGTTGCGATAGAAGCCCATTGGCTTCTATGGGGCATCGCCAGATTTTTCTGGCGATGCCCCCCGCCGCGGTAACCCGGCGGGGGATGCTTACAGCATCCCAAAATGCGGTAAAAACCCTGATAACGGGGTTTTTACCGCATTTTTAGTTGAGAGAATCCCGCCCCTATTCTTTAAGTACCGGAAATATTTGTGATGAACATCTGGTCTAATTAGACTAATACCACTTTCACACTGCCTTAACGTTTTAAAAAATGGTATTTTAAAACGGTATTTAAAATGGGTCTGAGCCTTGACATTGCAGTAGATTACGCTTTTAAATACCATTTAAATACCATTCACATCAGTCAACCCGTTTTAATCTCCTCAACACGTTTCAAGGCAGAATGCAGGGGACAGCCTATCACAGGTCTGGAATCTATTGTTGTTTTGACTAAATACCATTTCCGAGCCATTCACACTGCATAAAAAACGGCTCTGAAACGTGTAGGACTTTGCTTTTTAAACGTTTTGAAATACCGGTTATCTTTAACCGGTAAATCAAATCTGGCGCTTTCCCACTGCAGCCTTAAACGTTTTGAAATGGGAAAAAAACGGCAATATACCGTTTAACAAGTGCAGTGTGAAAGGGGTATAAGAGTTTATAGGGGAGATGTCCTTAGGATTGGAGATAAAGTTGGGAGAGAGAGATAAAGTTCCAGCCAGTCAGCTCCCAACTGTCATGTTACAGGCTGTATTGATAACATGACAGTTAAGAGCTGATGGATTGGTACTTTATCTTTCGGCAGGGTTTGATACTGTACCTACATTATGTGTTTTGGTCGTCTTGCTTACAGTTTGCTAAGCTCAGTCATTCCGTGATGTGATTTTGAGCTTCATGTATTTGCTTTTATTCCCGTCACCAGCGTCACGGACAACAGGTGGCTTTGATGCTCTTGCATTCACCATGGTCTATTGTATTGTATTTATTCCTACTACAGTATGTATCATCACCCCGAGGGTCGCCATCCCTCTCCATATACGGAATTATTTCATCAAGATTTATTTTTCTGGTTTTATACTATTATTCCTGACATTAGTTTTATGACTATGCGGCTCTCCGCCATGTTTTGTAGCAGTAACGCCATTCGTAATCTCTCTAGATGTATAGTAAGTACTTGAACGGCGCAGGATCCGGCCACATTTGTCCCTGTCTTGTGTTTCTGTTGTATGCTTTAATAATAATACAAATAAATGTGTATGCAAAAAAAGATTCACAATCAATCAATCAATTAACCACATTATTAATAAACTAGTCACCAGTCCGTCAGCTGGACAAGCATAACAGTAATACTGTATGTGCGACCAAACAGTATAACATTGGCCACACCACAGCTCTATAAATTCGATGGAGCTTTTTTGGGGTGGATAAGTTGTGTTCGCAGTGCTGAAAATCAGTTACAATTACAGCACAGTTGCAGCAAATAACATTTGAAAATACAGTATATTTAAGAATCAAATATATATTTTGATCTTGCAAAATAGCTTATGTACTGTAGACCAATGGTTCTCTTCCTCGGTCCTCAGGACCCCTATAACAGTGCACGTTTTCCAGGTCTCCCGGCAGGTGCACAGGTGCACTCATTATTCACTGGCACATTTTAAAAGATCACAGATGGAGGTCATTATTTCACCTGCGATTCTGTGTGGGGACCAGAGGCGTAGCTAGGGTGGAGCCGGTGGAGCACATGCTCCAGGCGCAGGCATGTCACCTGGCGCCGGAGCTCTGCCACCGGCTCCCCCACCCTGCTCGCCCGCTCCACAGGGCAGCCGCCAGGCACCTTCTACCACTGTGCCCTCCTGCGCACATCCATCCGCCCGTCCGCCCTCCCATGTGTGTCCATCCGTCCGCCCGCCCTCCCATGTGTCCGTTGCCTGCCGCCTTCCCCTGCACAATGCACACACTCCTTACTTCCGAGGAGACAGACGCTGGAGGTCATATTTGACCTCTAGCGTCTGACAGGAAACACAGCACTGCAGCGCTGTGCTCCCTCAGACGCAGATACAGAGGAGAGCGAAGGGGGCATGGAGCAGCCAGCCCCTGCCCCGCGCAGAGTATCCTCCAGACAGCCACAGAACACTATCTCCCGGCAGCCTGGAGCGGCATGCCCCACACAGTGTCAGTGGCTGGGTAATGACCAGACCGCCGCAGTACAATGTCTCCCGGCAGCCTGGAGTGGCCATCCCTGTGCGGTGAGTGTCAGAGGCTGGGTGTCAGCCCGACGCGGTTAGTGTCAGCAAGCCTCCCATCACTGGGGGGGACTGGGAAGGGGAGGCATGGCAATGGACATAACCCCTTGGCAACAAGCATTAACCCCTGGCAACAGACATAACCCCTTGGCAACTAACATTAACCCCTTGGCAATGGACATTAACCCCTGTGCAATGAGTATTGACTCCTGGGCAACAAGTATTGACCCCTGCCACTAAAAAGGTAATTTGCAATTTATTAGAAATTTTACTGTGGTTGGCATTGTGGTGTAGCATAATGTGTGCAGGATATTGTGCAGGGGCATTACACTGTGCAGCATATTGTGCAGGGGCATTATGGTGTGCGGCATAGTATTGGACAAATTTTAGTAGCTCTCCGGGAGGTTTTTTTGTCTTTTTTTTTTTTTTATCTCGAGTAGCTCCCATTAAAATAAGGTTGGAGACCACTGCTCTAGCCTCTCCATCCCCACAGCTGTGTCTGTATTATGCTCCCATACCTGCACCCACCCCACATCTGCCCCTCTGATAACTGGGCCATGTGTGTAATTGGCATTATGGCATGTGTCTTTATGTGTAATGGGTATTACAAAGTTCGCTAAAATGTGCAATGGGCATTACGGTGCGTGGTATAATGTTAGGCTGTGCCCCCCTTTCGCCACGCAAGGGTCCCACCTACTACAAATCAGGGGGGGGCGCGAAACATGCCCTTGCTCCGGGCACCGTGGAACCTAGCTACACCACTGGTGGGGACCTGGAAAACATGCACTGTGTGGGGTCCTGAGGACCGAGGTTGGGAACCACCGCTGTAGAGGATAAATTTACTAAGACAGGAGTGCTATTGAAGGGATGTTGTCAATTTACCTACAATCAAAATCCCGACGGTCATAATACCAACAACCATTGACCGACGGTCAAAATACAGACAAGGTCAAAATATTGAAAAATAAATTTAATTGAAACCGACTTCTACCATCCCAGTGGACATGGAGGGAATATAGTGTGCCGAGTGCAGCGAGGTACTGTGCCCGAAGCACGGGGTTCATGTCGACCTATGTCAACATACAGACCCCCAAAAATATGAAAACATGGGGGAAATTTACTAATATGAAAAACCTAGTTTTTCGTATTAGTATTTTCCCTACGACTGCATACGGCTGTTTCAGTCGTATGCAAAGTCGTGTTCCGGAGGGGGATTTACAAAGCAGTCATATACGACTGCTTTGTAACCCTCCGATGTCGTAGGAATTCGTATTAGCAGCCGTATATACGGCTGCTAATACGAATTATTTGTAGGCAGTCTGCACGGATCAGTCAGATCCGTGCAGGCTGCAAGGTGTAAAAAAAAATTAAATAAAAAAAAAACAAACGGCGTGGGGTCCCCCCCACAGCCGAAACCAGCACCAGACTGACAGAGCCTGGAGCCGGTAATTAAAAATCAGGGAACCCGACAAATAGGGGTTCCCTGATTTTTAACAACCAGCCCCAGGCTCCTGCTCTGGGGCTGGTTCCCAAAATACGGGGGACAAAATGACTAGGGGTCCCCCGTATTTTAAGAACCAGCCCCAGGCAAAACCAGCCAGCAGGGTAATGCCACAGCAGGGGGGAGACTTTTTATGCAAGTCCCCCCGGCCAAAGCATTAACCCTACCGACCAGTCAGCCTGGCCAGGGGCCCTGGGGGAGTGGGGACCCCCCCAATAAAGGGGTCCCTCCCCTCCAGGACTTACCTGACCAGGCTGAAGCCTGGTGCTGTCCTCGATGCCCCTGGGCGGTGGGCATCGAGCTGATAGCGGTGTAAAAAATAGAACAAACGATTGTTTTTTACTGTGGCACTACAAGTGCCAGCAAGCCTCCCCAGCAAGCTGGGACTTGGAGAACCACAAGTCCCAGCCTGCTGGGCATTAAAGGGCCCGCTGGGTCTTGTAGTGCCACAGTAAAAAAAATAGTTAAATAAAACACACTGACACCCATTTTAAATAAAAGTTTAATACACACATTACACACATACTGATACTTACCTATCTTGATCCCGTTGGTAGGTCGCTGGCTCCGGTGTCGGCGGCTCCGTGTCGGCGGCTCCGTGTCGGCGGCTCCGAGGTCGGCGTCCTGTCCGAGGATAAGCCATGTTGGACCTGTGGAAGGAAATCCAACTCACTCAGGTCCTCCATGGATGGTCTTCTTTCTTCATCTGTCGACATCCAGGTCTTCTGGCTGCTGCTGACGACTTCCAGCAGCTGCCGGCATCTCCCGCGACGCTCCCCGGCTTTCAGAGCCGGAGAGATCCTTCCTCTTCGGCGTCAGGGCTCAGAATGAATTCTGGCCAATCAGGAGCCGCCTAGCCGCATAGCGGCCAATCAGGAAAGACCTGAAATTTTACCCCTATTGAAGATATTTAATAGGGTGGAATTTTTTTTTGGTGAACGTTTGTATTGTGAGAAATAGGGTTAGAATTGTTTGAAAGATGCCTGTATTGCAACTTGAGTTATAGGTGAAATGTGTTAAATAGAGAGCATATGATTTGGAAGGGGGTGTGTATTGTTTTGTTTAATTAAAAAGCTGTTGTTTAGGTGTGTGTGTGTGTGTGTGTGCAATAGTATAGTAGGGTGTTTTTGGGTCAGCAGCTCCCCACTGGTGGAGGTCACGACACAGGAAAACAGGAGGCTGGGTAGTGATAGGGGTGTGCCAGTGGGTGATAGGGGTGTGCCAGCTTCTGCCAGTGGGTGAGGGTCCAGCGTGGCAGCACAGAAGTACAGGACGGTGCCCCTGAGTCAGTGTCTCCTCCTACTGGGTGGGAGTTAGGGTGCATGAGAGCAGGAGGCTGGGCTATAAGGCATGATAGGGGTATGTGGGTAACACAGCGTCAGCGACTCTCCAGTGGTGGAAGTTACGGTTCAGGAGAACAGGAAGCTGGTAGTGATAGGGGTGTGTGGGCATACGGGGGACTAAAGAGGAGGGTGGGGGACACTGTGCAGCTTCTGCCAGTGGGTGAGGGTCCAGCGTGGCAGCACAGGAGTACAGGACGGTGCCCCTGAGTCAGTGTCTCCTCCTTCTTGGTGGGAGTTACTGTGCATGAGAGCAGGAGGATGGGTGGTAAAGCATGATATGTGGGCAACACAGGGTGAGCGGGTCCCCACTGGCGGAAGTTACGGGGCAGGAGAACAGGAGGCAGTGATAGAGGTGTGTGGCCATGAGGGGTAGTAATGGTTTTTGGCTGTTGCAGAGTAGGGATGGGCATTGGTGCAGCACCCTGCCATCGATAGAAGTAACATATTACTTGGATAACCATCGATTGTTGTAGCTATCAATGGTCCTCCATTATATCTGACTGAATAGGCCGTGGGTCAATCAGAACTCGGCGGCGGGACTTCCGGGTGTGGGTGGGCGGAGCTATGCTCCGTGTCCCGGCACCTTAAAAAAATTTGAAACTTGATCGGTTCTCCTTTTCCACTGATGTAGGGAAACCATCTGGTCCTCCCACATTGATGGCAAAAGTATTCAACATCGGCCATAAACCATCGATGATTTGAAATCATTGATGGTCGATGGGCATCCCTAGAACTGGAAGAGGGTGGGGGACAGTATGCAGCTCCCGGCAGTGGGTGAGCGTTTCCTCCCACTGGGAGGGAGTGAGGGTGCATGAGAGCAGGCAGGAGGCTGTATAATAGTGGTATGTGGGCAAGACATTGATAAAAGTTGTGGTGCTGGTGCAGAGGACCGTGGGGACACTTCTGGCAGTGGGGGAACCTGTAGCGCGGCAGCTAGGGCCGGATTTCCCACCTAGGGGCGGCACCTGCTTGTGGTGGTACAGGATCCTCCATTCTCACGGGGGTATGTGAAATGTGTGAGCGGGGTCGCGGGGATCCGCTGGGGTGATTTGCCGGAAGGGGGTCACGGGGGTCTGCAAATTGCTGGAGGGGGGGTGCGGGGATCTGCGATTAGCGAGGGTGGTGGGGGTCTGCAAATTATGGGAGGGGTGCGGGAGTGGGGGGGTGTGTGAATCGCGGGGGGTTGTGAATCGCGGGAGGGGGTGCGGGAGGTGCAGTGGGGATCCGTAAATCCCGGGAGGGGGTCCGCGGGGGGGTGCCGTGAATTGCGGGAGGGGGCTTGGGTCAGCAAATTGCGGGAGGGGGGCACGGGGGGGTGCAAATCGCGGAAGGGGGGGCACGGGGTGCCGTGAATCGGGGGGGGGGGGGGTTGTGGGGGGTGCCATGAATTGTGGGGGGGGGTGTTGCAGGAGGGGGGGTCACAGGGGTCCCGAATACCCCCCACCCTCCGCTGCCGATTCCCCGTGTAAGGGGATGGGGGTCAGGGGGGTCTGCAAATTGCGGGAGGGGGGTGCGGGGATCTGAGATTAGCGGGGGTGGCGGGGGTCCGCAAATTGTGGGAGGGGGCGTGGGAGTGGGGGGGTGTGAATCACGGGGGGTTGCGAATCGCAGGAGGGGGTGCGGGAGGTGCAGTGGGGGTCCGTGAATCGCGGGAGGGGTCCGCAAATTGCGAGGGGGGGCTAGAATTGCGGGAGGGGGCGCGAATCGCGGGAGGGGTTCGCAAATCGCGGGAGGGGGGCGCGGTGAATCGTGGAAGGGGGCGTGGCGAATCGCAGGAGGGGGGCGCCAGGGTGCCATGAATCGCGGGGGGCCCACGAAATGCGGAAGGGGGTATCACGGGGGGTGCAAATCGCAGGAGGGGGTCCGCGGGGGGTGCCGTGAATTGCGGGAGGGGGCTTGGATCCGCAAATTGCGGTAGGGGGGGCGCAAATCGCGGAAGGGAGGGGCACGGGGGTGCCGTGAATCGGGGGGGGGGGTCGCGGGGGGTGCCACGAATTGTGGGGGTGTGTGTTGCAGGAGGGGGGGTCACAGGGGTCCCGCGAATAGCAGGAGGGGGGGTCGCGGGTGTCTGGGGGGGGTGATGTCATGAGAACCACCCTCCCTGCCGATTCCCCATGTAAGGGAATGCGTAAAGGAAACACATCCCCTCGCGTGCCTCAGTTGCAGAAGAAATAATTTGATAAATTGCCGACCATCGAATGGTTTCTCCTGGCTTTGCAAATAAAAATCAGTGGGAACTGACTTTTATTTGTGAGTGCTGGGACAAAAACCAGGCGGGCTGCTGCCCATCTCCGGCACACATTGGCCCGCCCATGTATCCATGGAAACACCCACCCACCTCCGTACATTTATTATAATATTTTACCTAAATGCTCATTGCCAGGGGTTACATGCTCATTACTAAACCTGCTGATTGTCAGAGGTTTCATGGGCAATGCCTATAAAACGCCTGGAGTTCCCATGGGTAACCCCCTTCCCAGCTGCCGTCAGCTCACACCCCGCCCTGATCCTTGCAAACAGCTAGGCGGCTATGCAAGTCACCAAAACCATTCGCAAATCGGAGCTTCACAAGTGCATTTAAGACCATGTGCAGAACCCCTAACATCGGAACGGAGCCAAATTCGGCCCCTTTCGCATGAATCAGAATGACCCCCTATATTCTGTATGTAATTGTGAGTGTATCTGTGGCACCCCGACCTGGACCAATTTGTCCAGCGGGGGCCGTGTTAATAGGGTTGCTGAGCAACCATGTTTTATATGCCGCCAGGACCGCGGACTTCAAGGGGTTAATACCCCGTTCAGCTGAGGGCGCGAAAAACCTGTCCCCAGGTTGATTGACAGCCAAAAGGGGACAAATCAGCGGAGCGGAGAGGAGGTACCTGGGGGGTCAGAGGTCCCGGAAGAGAAGGAGGGAGGCGGTGATTGTGGAACGCCAGGGAAGCAGGAGAAACGTGGAGCCCGGCAGAAGGGAGAAGAAGAGTGCGCCTGGGGAAGACCAGCGGCGAGTTCCAGACAGTGCCCGAACACCGGCTGAAGACTCGCTGACACCGCAGCAGCACGAGGATGCTGCCCAGCAGTGGAGCAGCCGGCAGGAGAGACCTGAGCACGGAGCGCAGCGGGGGCTGGAGTAGCGCGGCTGAGTGCGGCAACGCTGCAGTAGCAGCGCCCACACTAGCGCGCCCCCCCCCCCTTCTTCAGAGGAGAAACAGAATCCGCCGTTCAGCCACAGGGGACCCGATAGCGACAGGCAGGAGCCTGCAACTGGGTTGCTGACATCAGGTAACCTACCCACTGGTGACCCCAGACCTGCCTCCTAGGACCCACTCCCTGTCACCAACGCAAATTACCCTAATCGGGCACCCCCCTGTTTTCTGCCCCAGAATGCCTGTAGCCCCCTTACTGGCCGGCCGATTACATTTATCCTATGCCACCCTCAGCACCCCACTAGGAAGCATCAGTGGGCGTAAGGCTACCAGCGCAGCGGAGCCCCAGAATCCTGGACACCTAGGGGCACCTGAACAATGTGAAGTTAGCCCTCCTAGCACCTGCAGCACCATGGAGACTCACATTAGTCCCATTTAAACAGGGGGCTCACTCTTTCCCCTCAGGGGATCTCAGTAAATTCCTGCAAGTTGTAAAAGTACTGCTTCTGCCTTGACTTAACCTGTTGAACACTGCCCTCTTGTGGCTAAAGTCCAGGTTACCAGGAGATAGATGTTGCCTAATTCATTTGAAATACCCAGCATCCGCCCTTTTGGCCCAGGGACAGCATTCTGGACCGTATGCCTAGGCGGGATTCGCCCACAGGATGGGTAGCGATAAGATATATTTGATTGTCATATTGTATGTTGATTCATCCCTGTGTTTTGTATGTATTACTTGCGTTGGGTTGTTAGCGTATGCGAATAGGTGGCTAGGCCCTCATAGAGTTGCTAGTATTGCCGAGTGAGAACATTATTCCCCGTGCTTAAGTGACGGTCTGCGGGAGGTGTGTTCCCACTCGCCAGAGATGCGGTAGGACCGCGGTGTATGTTAGAGGTAACTTGTTAAGTTTCATGTACCTAGGATCCTGCTAGGCAGGTGTACAGTCAGTATTACAGTGTTAGGCTGATTAGGCCGGTTACAGCCTTGATATACCTTGACAATTGTTGATTTACCTTTTATATTAAATAAAACGCAAGTAGTTGTACATACTGGGCGCCTTGCTTGAGTTCCTAGGGTGGTGTGTTCTCTGCGGCCGACACGGCGAAGAACCGGTGTGGAACCAGGAGTATCCCACGACTCAAGGTATTTATCTACCCCCACCGGCGGCGTACCACATATCTGCAGAAGAAATGTTCTGATACAGTGTTTCCAAGCCAGACATGATTTATTATGCACATACAGCTAAATACAGCGATATGCGGCTTGTCTATAATTTGTATGGAATTGCGACTGTAACTGCATGACAAACACAAGGGATGAAATTTAATAGTATGAGAGATTCAGAAAGTGAGAGATTTGGAAAGAAATCTCAATTTTTTTAAAAGCGGCAATCATTTATACTGCAAAATGCAGTGTAAATGGTTTTGCAGTGTAAATAATTGCCGCTAAAATAAAATGCTTTAAAAAATTGCCGCTTTCAAAAATTTTTCCTAAATCTCTAATCCCCCCCCCCCAAGCACACACTGTTTGGCTGGGAAAAACTGCAGCAGAACATTTTCTATACAGATACAAGTCACAATTACATTCGGAATTTTGACAAATCAATGTATTTTTTCCACTTTTAAGGGGAGAAATATTTTTTGCATTGTTTATTTATTGCAAACATGATCTAATTTTGTACCTGTAAGTTAATTTAAACATCGCTGTATATAATGCCCACAAACTAACTACAGTAGCTCTAATTATGTCTAACTCTATGGCGTTGTTTTGTGTCAGAGTTACTATATTGTCCGAGCTGTGTACCTAATATGGAAAAAACATCTGGATCCGACTTTTCACTGGCTGTTCGTATTTGGAGCTGAAAGATTCCAGCTCTAAGAAAACTATTACATTGGCCAAATGTCAGAATTGTACGTTTCACTAATCAGACCAAGATCGACTTCCATTACATCTGAACCCATGTTTCTGATGACACTTATGTGGGCATCTAATGGGGTAGTAGTTAACCTTTGCTGCTCATATTCCGGGTGTGTTTCAAAAGTGACACCATTAGAAGACAAATGACTGCGCAGAATATGAGGAACGGCGCTATAGATCCAGTGTGATGTGATCTCATTATCATAACTGCCATCCAACGTTTAATTTCCAATGCTAGAGCTGTTACTGTACTGGGTACAGGTCATGTGGCATCCTGGGTACATGCACCATGTGTTGGGCAGACAGGAGAGAAGAGACACCAGCAGTGACGTCAGGAGCAGCCAGGGGACCATCCTGGAGATGTTCATCTTCAGTCTCAGGAGTAACCTGTTGCTGTAGTTTGTGATCCTCACGCAGTAGAAGACGCAGAGCACGGTGCCCCACCATAGACTACAGAACGTCATAAATGTCTTTGAAGTGACATACATGATTCATTATTAGCATGAATGAGTGAGTGACACTTGTCACAGCCGCCTCCTGGAGACACAGCATTAGAAGAATGATTCTCACCGCTCCCAGGCTGGCCATGATAATGTCAACGGTTTGCAGAGTTTGACCCTTCAGCCACCAAATGAGGATCTGTGTCACAATAAATGCATTGAGGAATAATCCCGTAACTGTCACAGAACAGCTGATACAGAATAAAAGGATCAAAGTGGGAAAACCCATATTATCTTCACAGGATGATGCACAACTGTCAGAGCGTCTGATTCCTGCACAACCATCTAGTCCCGTCTGATATAAGGTGCGACATGAAATGATAACAGGTTAATATAAAAGCGTTGGTTACTTTGTTTTGCATGACATTTGGGTTCCCATCTATAAATAGCTGCTGTACTGTATGTCCGAATTACATTTGGACATCTGAGAGCAATAAGTAAATTAGTTACATTAATCAATGCCAGGTACAGATGTATCTTGATACCTGCACCCGGTACACGCCATGCAAAGCAAGATGCCGGATGTAAGTGATCTGCTGGGTCCTGTGCAGCTCTGCTAGTGTTTGCCTCTATCTTACAGTAGTTGCACAATGTGACACAACAGGAGACTGTGCTGATTAACCCATTGAGTGGTATGCCCGGAAATTTTCCGGGCTCAGCTGCGCCGCCGCAGCGGGCTTGCCCGGAAAGTTTCCGGGCATGCCACAAATATGAAATAGGTGTGTACCAGTGGTGTCCAGGTGTGCCCCCCATTGCCCCCCGTTGCGTCCCTCAGCCCCTCCCCCAGTGATTACCTGTCACTCTGCTCCGGCGATCATACGTCGGAGCTCTTCTAAAAAGCCTCTGGGTCTAGCTCTTCCCCCAGCCTCTAGCCGCCTGTCATTTTGCAGCAATGACGTAGGCGGCAGGCTCGGGGATGATCGGGGCGGCTCGGGGGGACTCGGGAAAACTCAGGTGCCCGAGTCCTCCCGAGCCGCCGCGAAACATCCCCGAGCCTGCCGCCTGCGTGATGATTGAGGGGCAGCGGCGTACTAACACCGGAGCAAAGGTGAGGAGGGGGTGGGAGCGCCTAATGATCTGTGGTGGGTTTTGCTGGGGCAGGACAAACCTGCCCTGGTAGGTTTGTCCTGCCCCAGCAAAACCCACCACTCAAGGGGTTAATTGTATACAGATGGAGCCCCTCTCATTCACCTCCAGCGCTCACCAGAATGTCCCCGCTGACATGCACTGGTTGAGAGGGCCTCCATTAGACTTGAACACGCGAGAATCTCACACGCACATGCGTCCCAGTCACTCGGCGGCTGGGCGGCGGAACCTTGCCCGTCTCCACTTGAGGGAGACAGGCAAGGTTAGGGGGTGTGCAGGGATGCGGAAGGGACTGGCAACGGCGGATGAGGATGCGTCGGACGGCAGCGGGGAGCTTCGTTGGAATGGGGCACACAATCGTCTTGTGCGTGCTTGCCCCCTTCTGATGGATGGCGGGGCCTGGTGGCTGGCGGGGGCCTGGTGGCTGGCGGGGGCCTGGTGGCTGGCGGATTCTATCGCCAGCCCTTGCAAGAAGTAGGCCGGCTCCATCTGTACATGACACTTGTGTATTGTGCATACCTCCCAACAGTGTTTGTTTTCAAATAGGGACCTGCCACACCAAAGGGGGTGGAGCTAAGGTTAGAGCAGGCAGGACCTTGAGTAAAGGGATGTAGCCTGGATTTAGCATTTTCATGGGGGTGTGCCATGCGCTCTTCTAGGGATCGGGCAGTTCCCGGCTCCCTCCCTGCCTTCTCACCTTCTTGTAGTGAAGAGAGATAAGATGTGCAGGCACTTGGCATCTCTTCAGCGAAGCGGAGATATCTTGCCCCCCCCCCCGCCATGGGACAGTTGGGAGGGATGCATTGTGTTTAACTGAGACTGTATGGCTTGTATGGAGAACAACTAGACTTTTATTGTAAAAAAGCCGTCAGGGGTGTGATCAGGTCTGAATAACCCCCTGACATTTGAACAAGCCTGTGAAATATTAGAAGAATATTGTCTGGTCAGAGGAGAGAAAAATGTAACTCTTTGGATGTCGCAATACACACCATGAATGGAGGAGGAAGGACATTGCACATTACCCCCAAAACACCATACCAGCAGTGAGGTTTAGAGGTGAGAACATCATGCTGTTGGGAGGTGGCATACAGTAAGTACAAATTTTGTGCATCCCTGACAAAAAGAATTCTGATCACCCCCCCACCCCCCCCCCCCCCACCACCATACATTTATTATATTTTTTTTACCAAAATGCTCATTGCCAGGGGTTACATGCTCATTGCCCAGGGTTACATGCTCATTGCTAATGGCAGTTACCTCAGGGGTTTCATGCTTATTGCCAGGGGTTACATGCTCATTTCCAGTGGTTTCATGCTCATTGCCAGGAGTTACATGCTCATTGCCAGGGGCTACATCCTCATTGCCAGGGGTTTCATGCTCATTGTCAAGAATTACATGTTCATTGCCAGGGGTTACATACTCATTGCTAGAGGTTACATGCTCATTTCCAGTGGTTACATGCTCATTACCAGGGGTTTCATGCTATTTGCTAGGGGATACATGTTCATTGTCAGGGGTTACATGCTCATTGCTAGGGGTTTCATGCTTATTGCCAGGGAGTTACATAACATGCTTGTTGGCAGGGGTTAACATGCTCAGTGCCGTAGGCAATATATATCTTGATGCCCAGAAACTGTAACTTCTGGGTAATGATATGCGCTACCAAGTAGTACCTCTAGCATATGTCTCCGCTGGCATGGAGGGACATTATCAGCAGATTCCATATGGATGGACAGACCCATTGGAATCTGCAGAGACCATGCACCTGAGCAATGCATGTGACTAGTTCTCCATACAGGAAGTGATGCTAGGTTCACATACATTATGCCGACCACTAAATATTAACAGGACCTAGGTTGACACAAGAAATAGATCGACAGGGTCGGAAGGTTGACACAAGCATTAGGTAGACAATTAGAAGGTCAACATGAAACGGGGGACCCTTTTATTCGGGGGATCACCATTCCCCCAATGTACCCCGTCTAGGGCGGACCAGCCAGGGTGATCATGTTTTGGCCCGGTGCTGGTTCCAGAATATGGTTGGCCCCCAGTTATATTGTCTCCAGGGCCAGTCCAAGTGCCTGGTGCTGGTTGCTTAACCATAAAATACATGCGGTCCCCCATATTTGGGGAACAAGGACCGGGGCTGGTTGTGCTGGGGGGGACAAACATCATTTTTTAAATTTAACTTTACAACACTTTTTCTGACAGAACCATGCACAGATCTCACTGATCACTGCACGGTTCTATCAAACTCGCCAGGCTAGACCTAGTCTGTTAAATTCGATTTTTTTTTGGTCATTTTAAAAGTGCAAATTGTAATCTTGTAATTTCATGCAATAGTTTATTTAAAATGATCAAATGAGGGAGCATTGAATCTCCTAACCTAATTTCTCCACATTGAGATTTAGAGAGCTACACTAGTGCTGGCTTAAAGTAGCAAGGTGGTGTGGGAGTTTGCCATCGGGTGGTGGATCAGGTGGTGTGATAGTGGAGGTGTAGAAAGAAAGAGAGAGAGAGAGACTGCTGCCAGCTTGATGGAACAGAGGGGCAGGAGACAGCCAACAGGTTGGAGCGCAGGGGCGGTGGTACCAGGAGCGGTTGTGCAGGTCAGCAGAAGAAAATAAATCAGTGTTTGTATACTGCATACTTCATGGACTGAGGTAGGGTATAGCATGGAAAGTAGCAGAAATGGGAATGAAAACGGAGGATAAAGCTTACCATCTGGAAGAAGTGAAAATAATGAGAAAAAGAAACTGAAGAAGAGGCAAACAAGTGAGAAACATAATATACAGAAATAACCAGTCACCACAATGAAGTAATGCCACTCAGCTGACACCCAAAGTGGAGAAGAGGCTGCTCTCTCTATGGGCGGGATGTTCTTACATTCACACCTCAGCTCCACCGCACATCGCCGCCCATTGCATACATAGTTATTGCATATGCTCTAAAATATGCGATAATTATGGCAAAGGACAGCTTTTGCATTAAGAGCTGTCCTTTGCAGTGAGTTAGCGGGTCCCATCGGGACCCGGCGGCTCCACCTCCCTTCCTTACCCAGCTAATGCTGGTGCTGCTGCGGCGGGGAGTGCTGGTTATCCTCCTCCCTACACCCGGAAGAGGATCACATTGAAGGGAGGAGGAGGTCACAGGTCTGGGAAGCACAGCTCTGTGCTGTCCGGACACAGGTGAGGGGGGCTTGGTGCGGGACGGCGGGGTTGGTGGCTTGGTGCGGGGTTGGTGCGGGGCAGCAGTGGGTCGCGTTAGAAGCCCACAGGCGATGTCCCCCGCCGCGGTAACCTGACGGGGATGCTTAGAGCATCCCAAAATGCGGTAAAAACCCGATAACAGGGTTTTTACCGCATTTTTAGTTTAGAGAATCTCCCCCTGTGTGAGCACTTTCCTGCCCAGTAATTGCCTCACTCACTGCACCTCATGTATCCACCTATATGAGTGGAGGAGGGGGAGAGAAATAGAGGGAGAGAAGGATGGGGAGCAGAGGAGAGGTGGAGCTGAGTAGGAGGAGTAGAGAAAGGGAGAGGGAGTAGAGGAGAGGATCAGAGAAATAGAGGATGAGGGGAAGAGGAGGTGGAGCACAAGAGAAGAGGAGGGGAATCAGAGAAGTGGAGGGGTAGCAGAAGAAAGGGTTAGATTAGAAGGGGGACGGGAGAGCAAGGGTTTGAAAAAAATGTGACAGCAGTCATCATTTTGTCCCTCTTAATCTGCTCTGTCCCTTCCTCCCATGTGTGTACCTCCTCTCATTGGTGCTGTACTCACTCCTTGGGGCCAGGTCTCCTTCTCCAATTTCTGGGGGCCGGGTTTCCTCCTCCTGCTCCCAGATACCAAATGTGTTATACACTCTCCTAGGAGCCGGGTTCACTGCACTTACTACCAGGCACTAGGTAATGTAAAGGTAATGTATCAAAGGTGAAGAAGAAAAGTACTATCTTCTGTTTGGGGGCACTCCGTTAAATGTCAAAAAAGGTTTTTAATAAAATTTAACTTTTAATGGTTCCATAAAATTTATAATTCGACATACCGACAGACAACATCAAACATTAAGGATGGACAGTTGAATGATATTTAGATATTATAGAATAAATTTGTATTCAACTGTTGGTATACACACCAGGTTAATCTGATAGGAAACAAATTATGAATAATGATCAGACAATCGGGGCTATTGTTATATATCAGCCGGGTTTCGGATTCAAATTTTCTTGTTCCTATCACCTGTGGTAAGGAAGTGATAAGCGAAATATAGATATCAGATTATTTGGCCAGAGAGAAATTGTTCCCCTCTGGTGCAGTCCGGATATTATCCCTTATAGCCTAGGCAGTCTTAGATGAGTCTATTATTCAATCAATTAGTTATACCGAGCTGCTTAGTGTGACATAGTTCAGAGATGCAGAGCCAATCTAGGTATGTAATTGCGTAGGTAACCGTTACAAGAGAGGGGGTATAAATGTGGAGATGTATATCAGAGATAAGTGACACTCACAGTCGTAACGATTGCGGAAGCTGCTGCTGACTCTCAACCGTCCTGGTTCTCTGAGAGTCAGTGAGCGTTCGGCAATTTTTTAGCTGTATGTATAGAGTGTCAGAGTTAGAAAAGTGGGGTGTCTGCTTTCTCCTTTTTGGTAGTGCAAGTACCCTGTTGTTATAATAACAGTGTAGGGTTAGGTGCCAATAAATACTTTCTGGAGATGAGAGTACCCCTAAGGAAAGGGATGTGCAAGAGGGATACAGTAAAAGTATGCGTCTTACTCTTGGGGGTAGGTGTGCTGCTTTCTGCTATGTGCTGTACGATTAGAGCATTGGTAGCAGATGAGCAGCACCAGCCTCCTATCTGCGTGAGTAGGTAGATGGAGAAATAGCAATAGGGTATAGATCCAGAGATCAGGAGCAAAGGGTAGGGAGAAAAACTGCTGTTTGCGGTGTACCAGCTGAAGTTAAATGCAGTATTTCAAAATGTATAAAGAGTAGCGGTTACCGCCGCTTACCTAGTGGCCTCTGCCCGATCTGCAAAGAGCCGTCAGTGCGGCATGGAGTGGGGGTGAGCCGCAAGTGCGGCTTGGTCAGAAGGCCGTTTCGCTGGGGGTGGAGCTTCCTCAGTGTCCGTGACCAAGAAAGTCACAGAGGGGTTTATATAAGCCTGTGATTGGCTGATTTAAAAAGTATGTGAGCAATCTGGGATGGCCGCTAGTCACTGGAAGCATAGCTACGCGCAGCTGAAATAAGGAAAAGTAAATTGTCGCTTTATTATGTTAAGCAGACATCGGGAGAATGATGGCTAATAGTTACATAGCTCCGTGCAACTGAAATACAGGGAAAGTTAATTGTCGCTTTATTATATCCAGCTGACATCGGGAGAATGATGGCTAATAGTTACATAGCTCCGTGCAGCTGAAATACAGGGAAAAGTTTATTGTAGCTTTATTTAGCTGACATCGGGAGAGTTCTGTTACATTGGATATTGTGCGGCATCTTGGTAGAATGATTCTTGTAAATAAATAGCCCATGTAGATCAATGATGTTTCACTTTTAACTAAATCTCTCTGATTATGTGCTGCAGATAATCAATATATATGCTGTAACAATATGTGCAGCTGACATTGTGGAGAAATTAATTATAGCTTAATTAGTTTGGCTGACATCAGGGAAATTGTGTTGAAATTACCTGGAGAATGTACGGCATCTTTGTCAATTAAACAAATGTTTTGGATAAATTCCTATGTGGGTTAATGTAACACTTATATTAAACTGTGTCTAACTGATCATTTACTTGGGATATGAATGGTAAATACATGCCTTAACAGAGAAAATGATTTCATTTAATTGATCCCCCGCCTTTTCTGCTGTTGAACGGGGATAATCTAAGTGGGGACTGAGAGGGTTAATGCATGGTGATAGAACTCGATTTCTTAGTAAGCGTGCTGCCCCTATATAGAGAGACCTTGATTGTCATTACTGAGAGAAATCACATAATGTGGTCTAACACTTGACATAATTTATCCGTATTAAATGTAATGGAAGGTAGCGATCGTCAGTGTATACTAATATGAGGATGAAATGGGATATTGTTCTTTATCATGTATATAAGGTGTGTTGATGATTCCAGTAAGGTATTTAGTCCTCTGCTGGTCATTTTGAAAAATAAATAAATAATTATTTTGAGGATGCAAATAATAAAAAATTATTAAAGACTAAGATTAAATAATAGATCGCGTTTGGGAAACACCTTGTGCGTGTTAATTGAGTTTGAGTTAATTCTCACTTAAATATCATGTGGAAAGATTGCTATGGGATGATAGGGGTGCGTGTGATAGTGTCTGTATAGCCTGATATCTAAAGGGTATAAGTATATAAGAGGGAGAGGCTGGGTGAAGTATAATGGAGTGAAAAATAAGATAAATAACTATGGGGTTTATTCTAGTTCATTCTTTCTGACAAAATCCTTCTTAGATGGACAAAACCATGTGCACTGCAGGGGGGCAGATGTAACATGTGCAGAGAGAATTAGATTTGGGTGAGTTATTTTGTTTCTGTGCAGGGAAAATACTGACTGCATGATTTTTACACTTCAATATAGATCTCACTTTGAAGAAAAACCCCACCCAAATCTAATTCTCTCTGCACAAGTTACATCTGCCCCACCTGCAGTGCACATGATTTTGTCCATCTAAGAAGGATTTTGTCAGAAAGAATGGACTAGAATAACCCCCTATGTAATGAGTGATGGGTTTATTCGGAAATAAAATGGGAAATGAAAATAACGTGAAAAAAGAATATTTGCCTAAGTGAGTGATAATGTAAGAAAGATAAAGTGAATATGGAGATTGAGTGGAAATGTGCCTCTATAATGCATTGCTATAGTGTATACTGGGACTGGTTCAGCTTAATTAGTGGTGATTGTGACAGGACGTGAATATGAAATAAACACTTAGCTATACGTTTGATGATGTGATTCGTTAGGGACAATAGCTGTATATATGCAAAAGGGGTGATAATACTGAGATATTTCTGTGAAGATGGTTGTGAACATTTGTATGTAAGAATAGGAGTAGAAGTGTTGGTAAATTAGAAATGAAAACCAATAAATAATAATAAAAAAAAAAATCACAAAAATAAATAAATAAATATAAAATGAAAAAAAAATTAAAAAAAAAATGAAAAATGAAAAAAAGTAAAAAAATGGGAAAAAATGGAAAAAAATGAATGAAATGGAAAAAAATGGAAAAATGGAAAAAAATGAAAACAAAGGAGGTGAAAAACATGAAAAAAAAATGGAGATGAATGAGGGAATGATAATATGACAAGAAATATTATTACTGTAATATTAAGTGGCAGTCTGGAAAATTGTGAAGAACTTGAAGTGAGGATCTGTCCAATTTAGACATGATTATACTGGAATTCCTGTGGTGGTGATTGAGAGTGAAAAGAGTTTTATATTATTTGGAAGAATGAAAGTTTTTTAGTATTGATCAAAGTAAAAATTTAGAAGGTGGAATATTTATTTGTTTATACCACTGCAAGGAAGAGGCTTGAAAAAAGATTTTAAGAAAAATATATTGGAGAAAATTTCTGAAATGGAGTAGTTAAAATTAATAAGGGGGGGAGGGGATTCATTAGCAAACTGTGGCCACAGAATTGGTTAAGATTTTACAAGAATGGGTTGTAGCTGGTATATTCATTAAGGCCATTGGGTATGACCGTGTTCAGTTCGAAAATCCATTTACACTCCTTTTTTAGCAGTACTTGTGTAAGATTACCTCCCCTGATGCCAAGTCTTATTTGTTCTAGGCCAAAGGCTTTGAGAAAGTTGGGGTTTCCTTCATGGAACGTAAGAAAGTGACGGGCAACTGACGTTAATTTTTTCAGTTTGGCCTGGTCCTTTTGGGCATTTCGGATGTTGCCTGCGTGTTCCAGGATTCTCAGTTTGAGGGCTCTGGTAGTCATCCCTACGTATTTTAGTTGGCAGGGGCAGGTCAAACAGTATATCACTCCTACTGTGTTACAGCTTATGAACTGTTTAATCCTGTAGATGGTGCCATATCTGTGGCTAAGATATATCGATGACATATTCATAATCTGGCAAGGCACCAAAACAGAACTCATCCAGTTCATAGAAACAATAAACAGCAATGAATTAAATTTGAAACTGACATATGACATCGACCAAAATCAAGTCAACTTCTTAGACTTGCGTATCTTCAGATCGGACAACAATTACATCCACACAGAACTCTTCCGGAAAGAAACCTCTACCAACAGCATTCTTCACAAAAACAGTTCACATTTCCCTCCAACAGTAAAAAATCTCCCTAAAGGGGAATTTCTCAGATTGAGGAGAAACTGCACCAGCAAGTCAACATTCAACCAAAAGAGTGAAGATCTCATGAAGAGACTCTGTGAGAGAGGATATAGCAGAATGTCAGTGAAAAAAGCCAAATCACAAGCTCTAAGAACCAAATTAGAAGACCTGATCTTCCCGACTAACAAACCAAAACAAGATACAACTGACTTGAGATATGTCACAGACTACTGCAAAGAATGGAAACAATTACAGTCTATCATCAATCAAAATTGGCACATACTGATGAATGACAGAGATCTCCAGAAGATACTCCCTGAGAAACCATTATTCAGCTGGCGAAGATCAAGAAATTTAAGGGATACACTAGTTAGGAGTCATTTCACAGAAAAGAACAAGAGGAAAAACCTACTAATGGGTACATACCCCTGCAGGAATTGCAAAGCATGTTCAATGATCCAAAAAAGCAACACAGTCACAAACAGATATGGCACCATCTACAGGATTAAACAGTTCATAAGTTGTAACACAGTAGGAGTGATATACTGTTTGACCTGCCCCTGCCAACTAAAATACGTAGAGATGACTACCAGAGCCCTTAAACTGAGAATCCTGGAACACGCAGGCAACATCCAAAATGCCCAAAAGGACCAGGCCAAACTGAAAAAATTAACGTCAGTTGCCCGTCACTTTCTTACGTTCCATGAAGGAAACCCCAACTTTCTCAAAGCCTTTGGCCTAGAACAAATAAGACTTGGCATCAGGGGAGGTAATCTTACACAAGAACTGCTAAAAAAGGAGTGTAAATGGATTTTCGAACTGAACACGGTCATACCCAATGGCCTTAATGAATATACCAGCTACAACCCATACTTGTAAAATCTTAACCAATTCTGTGGCCACAGTTTGCTAATGAATCTCCTCCTCCCCCTTATTAATTTTAACTACTCCATTTCAGAAATTTTCTCCAATATATTTTTCTTAAAATCTTTTTTTCAAGCCTCTTCCTTGCAGTGGTATAAACAAATAAATATTCCACCTTCTAAATTTTTACTTGATCAATACTAAAAAACTTTCATTCTTCCAAATAATATACAACTCTTTTCACTCTCAATCACCAACACAGGAATTCCAGTATAATCATGTCTAAATTGGACAGATCCTCACTTCAAGTTTTTTACAATTTTCCAGACTGCCACTTAATATTACATTAATAATATTTCTTGTCATATTATCATTCCCTCATTCATCTCCATTTTTTTTTCATGTTTTTCACCTCCTTTGTTTTCATTTTTTCCATTTTTTCATTTTTTTCCATTTCATTCATTTTTTTCCATTTTTACTTTTTTTTCCCATTTTTTTTACTTTTTTTCATTTTTCTTCATTTTATATTTATTTATTTATTTTTATGATTATTGATTCATTATTATTTATTGGTTTTCATTTCTAATTTACCAACACTTCTACTCCTATTCTTACATACTGTACATTTCTCTTTTTTCACAACCATCTTCACAGAAATATCTCAGTATTATCACCCCTTTTGCACGTATACAGCTATTGTCCCTAACGAATCAAATCATCAAAGGTATAGCTAAGTGTTTATTTCATATTCACGTCCCGTCACAATCACCACTAATTTAAGCTGAACCAGTCTCAGTATACACTATAGCAATGCATTATAGAGGCACATTTCCACTCAATCTCCATATTCACTTTATCTTTCTTACATTATCACTCACTTAGGCAAATATTCTTTTTTCACGTTATTTTCATTTCCCATTTTATTTCCGAATAAACCCATCACTCATTACATAGTTATTTATCTTATTTTTCACTCCATTATTCTTCACCCAGCCTCTCCCTCTTATATACTTATACCCTTTAGATATCAGGCTATACAGACGCTATCACACGCACCCCTATCATCCCATAGCAATCTTTCCACATGATATTTAAGTGAGAATTAACTCAAACTCAATTAACACACACAAGGTGTTTCCAAAACACAATCTATTATTTAATCTTAGTCTTTAATAATTTTTTATTATTTGCATCCTCAAAATAATTATTTTTTTATTTTTCAAAATGACCAGCAGAGGACTAAATACCAGAGCCGGCCCTAGCCTAAATGATGCCCTAGGCAGGATTTTGGCTGGTGCCCCCTAGCACTGCCACTAGTTCCGTCTCTGACCCTGCTCCCCTTTCCCAAGATCATCAACCCTCATCATAGCAGTCATAATTTTGGTGCTCCTACCCGCAATATTTTAAATAGAAACAGTGCACACATTCAGTGCGTAGCCCAAACAGGGGTGTGTTCTTGCTGGGAAGGGGCATGGCCACACAAAAGTACCCCCAATTCAAATTATGCCACACAGTAGTGTAACTTTATTCACATTATATCATGCGATGGTATCCCTTATTCACGTTACATCACACAGTAGTACCACTTTACCTCATTTACATTACTCCTCACATTATTCACAATATACCCTTAGAAAAATATTCTGAGAAAATATTGTATTTTAAGCACCTCCATGGCCACACTGCAACCCAGAATAAAGCAGTGTATGATGGGCAGAGGAGAAGATCTGCAGCTGCTTTTGTCACTTAAGGGGAGGAGGCCTAGTGCCCCCACTGGGCCCTTCCATCAGACTTTGGCCTGGGTAATTTGTACGCCCTACCCCTTTCTCTCGGCACCCCTGATAATACCACACAGTAATGCCCCTTACACATGACACACATTATTAATGTCCTTATAACCATAATGCCCCTTACACATTATGCCAACCTTTATTAATGCCCTTCATACACATAATGACACACATAATGCCCCTTACACATATGTTGCACATTAATAATGCCCTTATACACATAACACACATAATGCCTGTTACACATATGTCGCACATTATTAATGCATTTATACATGACACACATAATGCCCCTTACACATATGCCGAACACTATTGCCCAACCAACCCACCCGCAGACAGCACTCACACAGCCGCTAACACTGTGACCTCTGCCTCTGCTTGGATACAAATGTTTCCTCATACATATTGCTTTATTAGGCCATGCAACTCCTGGCCCGTTCTGCTAACGTTGGGTGCCTTTTTTTTGCTGAAAATTTGTCTTATTTGCATTGTTATGCGACCAGAACACACAAGGAGCTTCCGATGATTAAAATGATATGTGGCATGAATATATTCTGTGTGCGACTGTGGCTGTACCTGCATACGGACTGCTATGTTACAATGATTTCCATGAATACACTATTTCATATGCAGATACAGCCTCACTGATACACAGAATATAGGCATGCTGCATATCATTTTAATAAGCAGAAGCTGCTGATGCCCCTAGGCATTCCAAATGCCCTAGGCAATTGCCTAATTTGCCTATGCCTAAGGCCGTCTCTGCTAAATACCTTACTGGAATCATCAACACACCTTATATACATGATAAAGAACGATATCCCATTTCATCCTCATATTAGTATACACTGACGATCGCTACCTTCCATTACATTTAATACGGATAAATGATGTCAAGTGTTAGACCACACTATGTGATTTCTCTCAGTAATGACAATCAAGGTCTCTCTATATAGGGGCAGCACGCTTACTAAGAAATCGAGTTCTATCACCATGCATTAACCCTCTCAGTCCCCACTTAGATTATCCCCGTTCAACAGCAGAAAAGGCGGGAAATCAATTAAATTAAATCATTTTCTCTGTTAAGGCATGTATTTACCATTCATATCCCAAGTAAATGATCAGTTAGACACAGTTTAATATAAGTGTTACATTAACCCACATAGGAATTTATCCAAAACATTTGTTTAATTGACAAAGATGCCGTACATTCTCCAGGTAATTTCAACCCATTCTCCCTCTGCCCGGCTCTATGCCGCCTGTGTCCCCCGCAGTCCCCCCAGCCCCCCCTGCTCCCACCAGCAGCCCTGCTCTGTAGCCCCCCCCCCCCCCCCTGCTCCCCGGGTTTTTTACATGTGATAAATCGAGACGATTTATCACATGTAAAAAATGGCACATCAAGTGCCAATCTAATCAATCTCCCCCGGGGAGCAGCCGGGGAAGCTCAGGGGGAAGTCGGGGGCGACTTGTCCTAAGGACAAGTCATCCTAGTGTATGGGAGCCTTTAGTTAAAAGTGTAACATCATTGATCTACACGGGCTATTTATTTACAAGAATCATTCTACTAAGATGCCGCACAATATCCAATGTAACAGAACTCTCCCGATGTCAGCTTAAGGGTGCGAGGGCTGTGTGCTGTGTCCCTCTTGTAACCTCACTCCCAACCCCAACCGAAATCATACTCAGAGACAGTGCTTGGGATTGAATCATTGGCCACAGTTTATTTACCTGCACCTTGATTACCTTTGCAGGGTAGGGACAGAGAACAGTGGGCAAGGCAAGAAACCTGTCAATGACCTTCATTGACTTAAACCGCGGGGCGTGCCCCCGCCTACGCTGTAGGCCCTTGGCTACGCCCCTTACCTGTGAGCCAGCCCCCGCGGATCACCCGTTGGCTGGCGCGCAGCCGGTTGGCCTGCCGTCGACAGCTAGAGCCTGGCGTGCAGCCCGACCGAGAGTGAATCTGCAAACCTCAGCTGGCTCCTCCTGTCCCGCTGCCTTGCGCACTGCTTCTTCCCGCCCTGCGACATGCTTAAAACACTCAACTGTGACAATATTGCATAACATTAAAACCATTCCCCTTTCTAGCTGGTTACCCAACCCCCGCTCCACATTGTTGAATACAATACATTCCCCTTGAAACACCAATGTCTTAATACATGATCCCGTTAATTTTCTTGTTACCTTTATTATTATATTTTATTTATTTATTAATTTTTTTTTTATTTATTTATTTTAATTATTTATTTATTTTAGTTTATTATTTTTTTCATTTTTGAATAATACGGTAAATATCAATCCATTACCTATCACACCATTACATATCACCTCATTACATACCACACAACTTAAATGCCTGCTCCCTTATGGGTCCCGGACCCTATAAATACTAGATGGGATGGGTGGGTGGGGTCTGCGTCCTGGCTCTGCTTGTGCTGAATGCTCCCTCCCCCACTGGCCTGGCTATTTAAACCCCTCCCGACCCGACTCCCCCCTGCTCTCCCTGACTGGCTGGCCGGAGCGCCGGGTGTGAAAGGGGGGTCATGCATACCTGCCTGCCCCCTGACCTTCTCGCCGTTCGGACTTAGATCCACCACTGCCCCGCCCCCCTATGCCGCTCCGGGCGCCATTTTGGCTGCCTGTGCTCCCTTAAGGGTGCGAGGGCTGTGTGCTGTGTCCCTCGTGTAACCTCACTCCCAACCCCAACCGAAATCATACTCAGAGACAGTGCGTGGGATTGAATCATTGGCCACAGTTTATTTACCACACCTTGTTTAACTTTGCAGGGTAGGGACAGAGAACAGTGGGCAAGGCAAGAAACCTGTCAATGACCTTCATTGACTTAAACCGCGGGGCGTGCCCCCGCCTACGCTGTAGGCCCTTGGCTACGCCCCTTACCTGTGAGCCAGCCCCCGCCAATCACCTGTTGGCTGGTGCGCAGCCGGTTGGCCTGCCGTCGATAGCTAGAGCCTGGCGTGCGGCCCGACCGAGGGTGAATCTGCAAACCTCAGCTGGCTCCTCCTGTCCCGCTGCCTTGCGCACTGCTTCTTCCCGCCACTGAGGCCCCTCTGCCTGCCCGGGGGCCGAAAAACCCCCACCCTGCCGCTTCCACTTATTTTAGCCCCCCGACACCTTTGTCGTGCCTCTATCGCCCAGCGACAGGTGCACCCCTTTGCCCCTGTATAAGCCCGGTGCCTTCTGAATGCTATCCGTGCGTTGTATGATGCTCCCCCCCCCAAAATGCTTTCAAGCATTTCCATCTTCCACTGGCGCTCCCTTGCCAGGCCGACCTGGGACCGTATAATGCGCAACGCTGGCCCTCTCTCTTTTGCCCATACCAGGTTGTACCGCACTGCTCCCTTAAAATCAAGGGACCCTATCCTCCGAACGTCGTTACCTCCCGGGTGTCTTAACGGCCACCCCTGTGCGGGCCATTGCTCGCTCTTCGCACCTTGGTGGCTCCCCGAGCCGCGGTGCCATCTCCTCCCTGCCTGTGTGAACAAAAATACTTTAGTTCATGCTGCTGACCCTATGGTCTAGTTGCGGCCCTGACCTCCACCCTTGCCCCTTCCCTGCGCTACGCCACACAAGGGGATGCTGCGCTGCCGTGACTCCCCCTTGCCTCCCAACTCTCCCAGGAAATGCCATGATATCCATGAGAACTTCACTTGTACTGATCTCTTCAACCATGCATACCTTGTGGCCCTGCATCTGCAGTACAGATTGCCCGACTGTGTGGCTGCCATCACCATGGGGGGGTGAGGAGAACGCAGCCCCCCATCTCCTCCCAGACCTAGCATAGCATCTGTGTGCCTGTTATCACTGTGGGGGTGAGAGGAACACAACCCCCCCTCCACCTTCCCTTCCTCCCGGACGCCGCATAGGATCTGTGTGCCTGTTATCACTGTGGGGGGTGAGAGGAACACAACCCCCCCCACCTTCCCTTCCTCCCGGACGCCGCATAGGATCTGTGTGGCTGTTATCCCCCTGGGGAGTGAGGGGAATACAACACCCCCCCTCCCTTCCTCCCAGACCCTATGGGGTGTGAGGGACGCCACCTCCCCCCTCCTTCCTAGGCCAGCAGGGCTACTTTTGCCATGAAAACCGTGGCAACCACTAACCTGCCCTCTGGCCGTATAACAAAGGAATTCCTATGGCCTCTCAGGAATGACTGAAAATGTCCCTTATACATCAATGCGCACGACATTCCATAGCCAATGTCCATAAAATCAGTTTTACGGTGGCTAAATTATACCCCTCTTGATGGCTGTAAGGCCCTGCCTTTTAATATAGATTGCCTATATGTTGCTTTGTTGTCGCTCTGTACGCATGCATTTTTTAATCCGTCCTAGGCACCCCTACAACGTCACCCCTAGCATTGCTAGCATTTGGTTGTCATAATGCATAACCTTCCAGCATTGCTAAACATTCTACGTCCCTTGGCATGCTACCTAGCATTGCAAACATTCTGGGTAAGTATTGCCTTCCCTTCTTGGCATATTATATCCTGGATAATACATACTGGCATACTATTATTATTATTATTATTATAATTATCCTTCCTTTATATGGTGCCGCAGGGGTTATGCCATAAGGCCCTGCATTTTAATATAAGTGCGTTTTGCAACCCGTCCTAGGCACCCCTACGACGTCACCCATAGCATTGCTAGCCTTCTGGTTCTCATAATGCATAACTTTCTAGCCTTGCTAAACATTCTATGTCCCTTGGCATGCTACCTACAGATGGCGCCGGCCTTATTATTGCCGCCTGGACGCCATGGCGGAGGTTCTGGCGCATCGATATTTTTATGGCGCTGGCGTCCGCCAAGCGACATGGTTGCTCGCCATGTAATACAATCTGCCACCACTGGGTGGCTAATGCTCCATCAAGATACAGTCGGAGTGATTCCTCCATTCGCCGTATTACTATACTGTATGAGAAGCTCGTGCGCGATTAGACGCTCATGCACGATGAGGTGCTCGTGGGAAATGATAAAGTACAGTACAGTACAGTAAAGTAAATTAAAATGAGACACTAGTGAACGTACAATACAGTACAAGTGAGCAAATGGAGGAGGCGCTGAAGTCAAAGTGCCTCCTGCCTTTCCAGAGTTGGACGGTATCGACTTGCGCTAAAATAAAGTACAGTACTACAGTACATGACAGCACTAATCTATGAAAGGACAAACTCAGACAATCCATGAAAGAACTACAGGTATCAGACGCTGGCGGGCCGTCCTCGGGGTTCTCGCAAGGGGGGCGTCTCAGAGGCTGCAGGGGTACTGGTTTTGCCATCACATCCTGCCACGGGTTACATGACCGTGCAGTAGTCTAGTGGTTAGCTGCGCGGCAAACCAAGCAGGAGGCCCGAGTTCGATTACGGAGGGGAGGGGGTTGTAAGATAATTTTGATGTTTATTTATTTATTTATTTATTTATTCATTTATTCATTCATTTATTTATTTATTTATTTATTTATTTATAAATGCACAGTAATCAATAAAGCTAGCGTAGACCACTAAATGTGTACTGAAGGATTCACAAGCCGAGTCCTGACAGACCAGACTTCACGGAGGTTCAGGCGCATCTGCGTCCGAATCTAGATAGTACACTCGGGAGATTTAGCCGCTAATGCGACTGAACCTCCGCGAGGACCAAGAGTTACAGTATGAGTTGAAGCGTCCAGTGCGAGGTTTGCCGGGGGTGACTGGTTTAAGAAAGCCCTATTTCACACGCTGCAATACTGTATTGTCTCTTGCAAGGAGTAATGAAGTCAAGCGCCTCCTCCCCTCCCCCCAGGGGTGGAGGGGGTCGGCTAATACAGGTCATTACACTTCAACATCTCCTGCAGAGCAAAGAATCCACGAAGGGGCGGGCCGTGCCGTCCTCGGGGTTCTCGCCAGGGGGGCGTCTCAGAGGCTGCAGGGGTACTGGTTTTGCCATCACAACTGCTGCTCCTCCTCCTCCTGCCACGGTTTACATGACCGTGCAGTAGTCTAGTGGTTAGCTGCGCGGCAATCCAAGCAGGAGGCCCGAGTTCGATTACGGAGGGGAGGGGGTTGTAAGATAATTTTGATGTTTATTTATTTATTCATTCATTCATTTATTTATTTATAAATGCACAGTAATCAATAAAGCTAGCGTAGACCACTAAATGTGTACTGAAGGATTCACAAGCCGAGTCCTGACAGACCAGACTTCACGGAGGTTCAGGCGCATCTGCGTCCGAATCTAGATAGTACACTCGGGAGATTTAGCCGCTAATGCGACTGAACCTCCGCGAGGACCAAGAGTTACAGTATGAGTTGAAGCGTCCAGTGCGAGGTTTGCCGGGGGTGACTGGTTTAAGAAAGCCCTATTTCACACGCTGCAATACTGTATTGTCTCTTGCAAGGAGTAATGAAGTCAAGCGCCTCCTCCCCTCCCCCCAGGGGTGGAGGGGGTCGGCTAATACAGGTCATTACACTTCAACATCTCCTGCAGAGCAAAGAATCCACGAAGGGGCGGGCCGTGCCGTCCTCGGGGTTCTCGCCAGGGGGGCGTCTCAGAGGCTGCAGGGGTACTGGTTTTGCCATCACAACTGCTGCTCCTCCTCCTCCTGCCACGGTTTACATGACCGTGCAGTAGTCTAGTGGTTAGCTGCGCGGCAATCCAAGCAGGAGGCCCGAGTTCGATTAAGGCCGGCGCCATCTGTAGCATTGCTAACATTCTGGGTAATTATTGCCTTCCCTTCTTGGCGTATTATATCCAGGATAATGCATACTGGCATACTATTATTATTATTATTATTATTATTATTACCATTTCACAGGGGAAACAATAACTACCAGATAGCCTTGCCAACATTCTGGATAATGGATATAAAGCTTATGGCTATGCCCCGCCCCCCTTGGCAAACTACACATTTTTCAGGTTATCAACATTTGTCTTACCAATCCTGTGCGTCGTTTGTTTTGTTCCTGCGTCGACCCTGGAAACCCTCTTCTTCTGCGCCGAGCAATGCGCAAGGAGGTGAGCAAATGGATTCTGGCTGAGACGACGTGAATACTGAAGCCACGCCGATCATAGTGGTTCCCATACTTTGCTGTCCTTGCCTGTTCCCTGTGGCCTGATGGCCTGCCTCTATGCCTTCTTGGCCTGATGAATGTGCTCCTTCCATGTGGGAAATTGCTCATCCGTGGTGATGTGCTCCTATCCGGTGATCTGCGGGTGTCACCAAGTCCACAGCCTCGTGGTATCTCCTTGCCCGGCTCCTAACACCACACATAGGTTGACTCTGAAGCCCTCTGGTGTATCCCCTCCATGCATGCTGATAAACATGCTCACCCTGATGGAATTCTTGCTCCTTCCTCTTCTAAACGAAGCGTGCGGCTGCAGCTGACCCTTACTGCTGCGCCGTGGTGTTAGCTGCTCTGCGCTGGCGAATGTTGATCGATTTGATGAGTTGCCGCCACTAGGGGGAGCCCCTCCGGGCCGAACTCCTCTGTGCTGCTGCTGCTGAACTCCTCCCCCACTTCCTCACTGAATCTGCTGCTGCTCCCTTTGTCCTGCTGGACTCCTCCCCCACTTCCTCCTCGTGCTCATGCTGGCTATGGGAACAAGGCCTGGGAGCTGTATGGCAAATGGCTGGATTCTGCTGCTGTACTCACTCAGATGGCGTGGATAGGTTTACCCATGTCTTCTGATGCCGACGTTGCGAGGCAGGATGACACAGACTGCCGCTGCTCAGCTCCGATCCCTGGCTGGCTGCTGATGGTGATTTTCGCTCCTCCGTCTGCATCCTGTCTCTGCCTGTGCTGTGTCCCCATGCTGCTGCTCCTCTGGCTGTGGTCTCTCCTCTCGAGTCATATGGATGCTGGCTGTATGCTGCCTCTGTTGCTGAAGCCCCTTCACACTCCACACTTTGGCCTTTTCCCCGCAGCTGTGAAGCAGGATGACACAGACTGCTAATATCCTGCTCTGGTCCCTGGCTGATGGATATCCCCTTTGTTGCTAAAAGCAGGTAAGGAGGCCTTGCCCTTTGTCCTCTCAGTCGATTGTGCTTCAGCTTTAAGCTGCTGATGCTGCTTGGGGAGGTCTGCGTCCTGGCTCTGCTTGTGCTGAATGCTGCCTCCCCCACTGGCCTGGCTATTTAAACCCCTCCCGGCCCGACTCCCCCCTGTTCTCCCTGACTGGTTGGCCAGAGCACCGGGTGTGAAAGGGGGGTCATGCATACCTACCTGCACCCTGACCTTCTCGCCGTTCGGACTTAGGTCCGCCACTGCCCCGCCCCCCTATGCCGCTCCGGGCGCCATTTTGGCTGCCTGCGCTCCCTAAATAAAGCTACAATAAACTTTTCCCTTATTTCAGCTGCACGGAGCTATGTAACTATTAGCCATCATTCTCCCGATGTCAGGTAAACATAATACAGCGACAATTAACTTTCCCTTATTTCAGCTGCGCGTAGCTATGCTTCTAGTGACTAGCAGCCATCTCAGATTGCTCACATACTTTTTAAATCAGACAATCACAGGCTTATATAAACCCCTCTGTGACCTCCTTGGTCATGGACACTGAGGAAGCTCCACCCCCAGCGAAACGGCCGTCTGACCAAGCCGCACTTGCGGCTCACCCCCACTCCATGCCGCACTGACGGCTCTTTGCAGATCCGCACCCTAGATGACAATAGACCGGGCAGAGGCCACTAGGTAAGCGGCGGTAACTGCTACACTTTATTATTTTGAAATACTGCATTTAACTTCAGTTGGTACACCGCAAACCGCAGTTTTTCTCCCTACCCTTTGCTCCTGATCTCTGGATCTATACCCTATTGCTATTTCTCCATCTACCTACTCACGCAAATAGGAGGCAGATGCCGCTCATCTGCTACCAATGCTCTAATCGTACAGCACATAGCAGAAAGCAGCACACCTACCCCCAAGAGTAAGACGCATACTTTTACTGTATCCCTCTTGCACATCCCTTTCCTTAGGGGTACTCTCATCTCCAGAAAGTATTTATTGGCACCTAACCCTGCACTGTTATTATAACAACAGGGTACTTGCACTACCAAAAAGGAGAAAGCAGACACCCCACTTTTCTAACTCTGACACTCTATAAATACAGCTAAAAAATTGCCGAACGCTCACTGACTCTCAGAGAACCAGGACGGTTGAGAGTCAGCAGCAGCTTCCACAATCTTTACGACTGTGAGTGTCACTTATCTCTGATATACATCTCCACATTTATACCCCCTCTCTTGTAACGGTTACCTACGCAATTACATACCTAGATTGGCTCTGTATCTCTGAACTATGTCACACTAAGCAGCTCGGAATAACTAATTGATTAAATAATAGACTCATCTGAGACTGCCTAGGCTATAAGGGATAATATCCGGACTGCACCAGAGGGGAACAATTTCTCTCTGGCCAAATAATCTGATATCTATATTTCGCTTATCACTTCCTTACCACAGGTGATAGGAACAAGAAAATTTGAATCCGAAACCCGGCTGATATATAACAATAGCCCCGATTGTCTGATCATTATTCATAATTTGTTTCCTATCAGATTAACCTGGTATGTATACCAACAGTTGAATACAAATGTATTCTATAATATCTAAATATCATTCAACTGTCCATCCTTAATGTTTGATGTTGTCTGTCTGTATGTCGAATTATAAGTTTTATGGAACCATTAAAAGTTAAATTTTATTAAAAACCTTTTTTGTCACCTTTGATTATATATATATATTGTCAATCTATTACCTTATACAAAGGATGTGAGATAAGACAACTTTGATTACAGGATTTAGTCATTTGTATTGCGTGCCCCTGAATAACGCAGAGCGGCCAGGAGAGAGCGCTTCAGTTTGGCATTGCTGGCTATTAGTACCACAGAGTGCAGGCTGGGGTAGGCAGAGATACAGATACTGCACAGCAATATATAGACAGAGGTGTTTGATCGATAACTTAAAATGATCAAGTTTGTACTTGTAAAGAATAAAGAGTAAAATAACAGAAAAGAGACCATGTTCCTGATGGCACTTATGTGGGCGTCTAGTTGGATATTAGTGAGCCCTGAATCTTTGCTGCTCATATTCCGGGTGTGTTTCAGCAGAGAAACAATCAGAAGACAAATGGCTGCACAGAATATGAGGTACGGTGCAATGGATCCTGTAGAAATGATGAGGAACAAATTCCTATCATTGGTAGCCACAGTTCCATCCCCAACACTAGAGCTGTTACTGTCCTGGGCAGAGTTCATGTAATGTACTGAGTACACGACCCATCCACATGGCAGACTGGAGAGAAGAGACACCAGCAGTGACATCAGGAGCAGCCAGGGGACCATCCTGGAGATGTTCATCTTCAGTCTCAGAAATAACCTGTTGCTGTAGTTTGTGATCCTCACGCAGTAGAAGACGCAGAGCACGGTGCCCCACCACAGGCTGCAGAATGTCACAAATGTTATTGCAGTAACAGAATATGTGGAAGTCATTATTGGCATAAATGAGTAAGCAACACTTGTCACAGCAGCCTCCTGGAGACACAGCATTAGAAGAATGATTCTCACCGCTCCCAGGCTGGCCATGATAATGTCAATGGTTTGCAGAGTTTGACCCTTCAGCCACCAAATGAGGATCTGTGTCACAATAAATGCATTGAGAAATAATCCGATAACTGTCACAGAGCAGCTGATACAGAATAAAAGGATCAAAGTGGGAAAATCCATATTGTCTTCACAGGATGATGCACAACTGTCAGAGTGTCTGATTCCTGCACCACCATCTAGTCCCGTCTGATATAAGGTGCGACATGAAATTATAACAGGTTAATATAAAAGCGTTGGTTACTTTGTTTTGCATGACATTTGGGTTCCCATCTATAAATAGCTGCTGTACTGTATGTCCGAATTACATTTGGACATTTGAGAGCAATAAGTAAATGAGTTATATTAATCATTGTCAGGTACTGATGTATCCTGATACCTACACCCGGAACACGCCATGCAAAGCAAGATGCTGGATGTAAGTGATCCGCTGGGTCGTGTGCAGCTCTGCCAGAGCTGGGCATCAATTTTAGTTGTATTAAGTATGTAAATCAGTTATGCTGTAAATTCGTATGAAGAAAATATGTTTATTGATTAATTAACAATACAAAGTATAAAAAGTCAGTTTCCTGGAGACGTGAAAACAGGTTTGTCCATGCGGTGTATCTTGGGATGAGCTCTTGTGGGAATGAGGGTGTCAACAGACCCCTTTTAAACATAAGACCTGAAAGGGCTTACAGTATGTCTCATACCAGGTGTAGATGCTGCAAGGGGTAAAGGGGTGTGGGTACACGGGGTAAATCTAGGCACACAGCTAGAATTCACCACTGTGATTGACACCTGTAACCACCTATGTCATCACAGTCCCTCTACCAATGGCTATGCACCGGACACACCCCACAAGCTAAAATGAACTCCCATCATAGAGAGTTTCATCCTTTCGAAAGGCCTCCAGAGGCTGAAACGCCTTCGACACTCCCACATCCACATCCACTCCAGCATTCACCGACAAAGGCACAGTCTCCTCCACAACGAGTTGAGCGCACAGATCCCCGGTGATGTCACTCTGGGAGCAGCGGTCGTCTTGCGATCATTGTATCCTGGAAGTCTCTAGAGGGACATATACAGTGGCAGTGCTGCCACTGCAGAGGGGCCATACAGCATACAGAAATGCAGTAAAAACCCAGATTACGGGGTTTTTACCACATTTCTGCTTTAGAGAATCTCCCCCCTAGTGTTTAAAAGGGATCGCTTTTGCCTCATAATCCCCCTCCTCCACCCCTCAGTAAAAGCGGCCTGTGTACATCTGGCTCACCAGCAGTCACCGCAGGGTCTCCTATTCCAGTGCAGCGACGGTCCCAGGGTCTCCAGGGTAAAAGCTGCACTGGGGTATGCAGGGCAGTGTCGGTCCCGGGGTCTGCAGGGCAGAGGCTGGACCAGCATGGACTGCACTGAGACAGAGGCATAATTCCAAGTAAGTCCTATTTATTTGTATACTAGCTGATCCACCCGGCGTTGCTTGGGAAAGCCTTGGGTTTTTTTTAATTTCCAAAATTGCTGTAAAATGTTGTCTTATGCTGCATTAAAGGCTCAAGATTGTAATTTATTAAAACCTCCACCACCGCTCCCAGGCTGGCCATGATCATGTCAATGGTTTGCAGGGTTTGACCCTTCAGCCACCAAATGAGGAACTGCGTCACAATAAATGCATTGAGGGATAATCCGATAGATGTCACAGAGCAGCTGACACAGAATAAAAGGACAAGAGTGGGAAAATCCATATTGTCCTCACAGGATGATGCACAACTGCCAGAACTAGGCTGCAGATGTTTGCAGGCTAGCGAACAGGTAAACGCTGCCTGCCCGAACAACTGCCCCCTCCTTCACCGCGTGAATCTCCTCATTTGCATGTGAGTGGATGTGTACTATTACACGTGCGGCGTCACGGGTGTAAAATCATTCGATGGTCGCAGACCATCAGATATTTTTTTCCCCATTTGCTGATAAAAGTAATTCTCAAACGTCTTTTATCCTAGCCGGAGATGGATAAATTCAGGGTGGGTGCTGACGTTTTGTGACGTCATCTGCCCGCCCCAAACAGGCATCAACATGCCTGCATTCACCAGGGGATGCCCAGTGTTTTTTATATATATAGTCCACTGGTGCTGCCTGCTGGTGCCTGCACTGAATAGAGGCTGCCAGTACCTACTCAGTCCACTGGTGCCACTGCCAGTGCTACTGCCTACCTAGTAGTACCTACTAGGCTATTATATTAATATAGGATTAATTAATACATACAGGTTGAGTATCCCCGTAACCAAAATGCTCGGGACCAGGAGAATTTTGGATAACGGATTATTCCGTATTTCGGAATATTTTAATATTTCAATTATGTATTTTGAAGTATCTTGCATGTATGCTATATAAACACATAAAATACACACAAATATATTTTATTACCACATAAAATACACACAAATATATTTTATTTGTTCAAAAAACAAGGTTTCAAAACGTGAAACAAAATTTGTGTACTATCTCAGATATTGAATTTGAATGCCAAGCAATCATTTTCTTGCACATATATAGTGCCAGTTACAAATCATGTCACCAGTAGTGCTGTTACAAATGTCCCCAGTGAGTTTTTAGCAAAAAAAATATTTTTTTTTTCACTTTCTGGAATGTCTGGTTTTCGGAATAATTCGGATAACGGATACTCGGATACGGGATTCTCAACCTGTAATACCTGTCCTGCAGTGCTGTAACTGTAATAAATCCCATGCTGCCAGTGCCCTGCCAACCAGTACCTACTGCAATTTAATTATTATTATAGTAGCATTCTGCTGGTGCCTAGTATTGCCGTATCTACAGGCTGGTGCCTACTACTGCCGATGAAGATCCACTTCCTCATAGTCCTGAAGCTGCTGCCGCTAGTCATGACATAGATGATTAAATACGTTGCAGGGTCAGGAAAGTCAGACTAAGCTGGACTTAAGGTGCCCATACACTAGTAAGATTTATCTGCAGATCTGGCTGGTTGGAACAAAAACATGGTTATGGATCAGTGACAGCTTGTCAGTTTTCCAGCATTTCCAAGCAAATGGTCAACTGTCATTTGCTCTTATCCATAACCAGGTTTTTGTTCCAACCAGACAGGTCTGCAGATAAATCTGCGTGTGTATGGCCACCTTTAGGCAAGTTTACCAGGTTTTGCACTGGAATATGGCAGTCATGCAGGTCACCAATGCATGCAGCCGGACTCTGGTGGCAAAAAGTGCTCCGCAGCCAAGAGAGGCATCAATCAATTCCACTACTCTTAGGCTTTGCAGTAGTATAAATGTCGTCTCTAGAAAATGGCAATAACTCTAGATGGACCTTGATTACTAGGCTGCTAAAAAGTAGGCATGTGCACCGGCCACTTTTTCGCGTTTTGGGTTCTGATTACCTTCAGGGTTTGGGTTCTAATTAGAGATGTGCGGGCTCGGATTCCCCAGATCCGAGCCTGCACGGACGTCATCAATCCGGGCCCGGATACGAGCAGCGCTCGGCGCTTCCCGCCTTACTCGAATCCGGGCGCATGGGCAAAACGTCATCGCCCGGCGTCGGATTCTCGCGAGATCACGGAACCCTTAAATTCCGCAACCTCGCGCCGCCATCTTCACTCCAATCTCGGAGAAGGGTAGGGAAGGGTGTGCTGCTGCTGTGTGTGGTCTCTGCTGGGGCCCGTGCTGCTGTGTACTGTGTCTCTGCTCAGTGATCAAGACATCACCATTGCAAGGATGACTGGTGCTGTGTTCTGTCTCTCCTTTGTGCTGGGGCCTGCCTCTGCTGAGTCTGCTCCTGTATAGTCAGTCACAGTGTGATAGTCCACTGGTGCTGCTAGTGCCACTGCCTGCCCTGCACTGCCTAGTGTCTGCTGCAGTCTGCTCTCTGCTGTTGCCACTGGCTAGTGCCTACCAGTACCTATTGCAGTATATAATTCCAGTGTGCTGTTGCCCCTGGCTACCAGTACCTATCACAGTATATAATTCCAGTTGGCTGTTGCCACTGGCAGTGGCTACCAGTATTTTATTTATTGCAGTATATAATTCTAGTCTGCTGTTGCCACTGGCTACCAGTATTTATCGCAGTATATAATTCCAGTCTGCTGTTGCCGCTGGCTACCAGTATTATTTATCACAGTATATAAATCCAGTCTGCTGTTTCCACTGGCTACCAGTATTTATCGCAGTATATAATTCCAGTCTGCTGTTGCCGCTGGCTACCAGTATTATTTATCACAGTATATAAAAATCCAGTCTGCTGTTTCCACTGGCTACCAGTATTTATCGCAGTATATAATTCCAGTCTGTTGCCACTGGCTACCAGTATTTATTGCAGTATATAATTCCAATCTGCTGTTTCCACTGGCTACCAGTACTATCAGTCCAGGGGTGCCCACATGTGTGCTGTATCCATCCAGGGGTGCCCACATGTGTGCTGTATTTGTCCAGGGGTGCCCCCATGTGTCCTGTATCAGTCCTGGGGTGCCCGCATGTGTGCCGAATAATTCCAGGGGTGCCCCATGTGTCCCATATCAGACCAGGGGAGCTGCCCTTTTTTTTAATGAAAATAAAATTAAGGTTTTTTTTTTTTTTTACTGCAAGGGCTGTTAAATGCGCTGTAGTCCAGGGGTGAGCCAAGAGTGCTGTATAATTCATGGGGTGTTGCTATGTAAGGTGTGCTGCTCTTTTTTATAATTAAAAGAATACACATTTTTATTTTTACTGCAGGAATTTGTCTGCCTTATAATTCCATGCCTGCCGCCATGTGTGCCGTAACAGTCCAGGGGTGCCGCCATCTGTGCCGTATAATTCCATGTGTGCTATATCAGGTCAGGGGTGCCACCATCTGTGCCGTATAATTCCTGGGGTAAGCCAAGTCTGCCGTATAATTCATGGGGTGCTGCCAAGTGTGCTGTATTAGTCCAGGGGTGATGCTAAGCGTGCCATATCAGTCCAGGGGTGATGCTAGGTGTGCCGTATCAGACTAGGGGGGATGCTAAGTGTGCCATATCAGTCCAGGGGTGATGCTAAATGTGCCGTATCAGTCCAGGGGTGATGCTACCTGTGCCATATCAGTCCAGGGGTAATTCTAGGTGTGCAGTATCAGCCTAGAGGGTATGCTAAGTGTGCCATATCAGTCTAGTGTTTGTGCCGCACACTTGTGTGGTTTATCATAGTTATCCAGCTACCTCGGTGCAACCTTTTGCCCTAAAAACAATATTGTAAGGTGTGAGCTGTTCAGAATAGACTGTAAATGAGTGGAAATTAATGTTATTGAAGTTAATATAGCATAGGAGCAAAAAAATAATAATAATTCTGCGATTTTAGCAGTTTTTATGCTTTTTTAACAAAAAAATCAGAACCCAAAACCCAAGAAATCCAAACACAAAACACTTAGGAGGTGTTTTGGCAAAACCCATTAGAACCCCAAACCTCAAGGTAATCAGAACCCAAAACCCGAAAAGTGGCCGGTGCACATCTCTAGTTCTAATGGGTTTTGCCAAAACACCCCCTAAATGTTTTGGGTTTTGGGTTTGGGTTCTGATTTTTTTTTTAAAGCCTAAAAACTGCTAAAATAGCAGAATTTTTTTTTTGCTCCTACGCTATATTAACCTCAATAATATTAATTTCCACTCATTTCCAGTCTATTCTGAACACCTCACAATATTGTTTTTAGGGCAAAAGGTTGCACCAAGGTAGCTGGATAACTATGCTAAGCGACACAAGTGGGCGGCACAAACACGTGGATCATCTAGGAGTGGCACTGCAGCGGCAGACAGGATGGCAGTTTTAAAAACTAGTCCCCACAAAGCACATAATGGTCAAAAAAGAGATGCAAGATGGAATTGTCCTTGGGCCCTGGTCAGTAAGTTTTCATAATTTTGTCATAAGGAAGCTTATAGCTGAGATGTCTTTCTGTAGACTCTTATCTGCGCGGACATGTTATGAAGCCCATTAGTTGGGACTCCCGTTCTGCTATAATTCCTCTTCAAGCAACTCTGATTGAAATCTTTGTGTTATCTTGACCTGATATGAGAATGTGTTCATTTATTTTTCGACCCCCCCAGCCACACACACACACACACACACACACACACACACACCCCCCACACCCCCACTAATACATAAAAGAGCTAAATTATTTTCATATCATTTGGAATATACTGTAGCTCCCACTTGGGATTACCATAATTAACGCTATCCCTAATCACTTATTTTTTCAAGACACCCATTATTAGTTGTGCTTATTTGATGGTCAATTCTATTTTGATTACTGCCTCATTGCAGTAGATTAGAAATCATTATTTACAATTGTTTATTTCTACAAAAATTTAGATTTAGGTAACTTAAAACTTTACAATATTATAGCCACAACACGGGCCATAGGAGAAACGGTCCATGTTGAATTGTACCGGTTTGGTAAATTAGGAAAACACGGTGTGGAAGCGCTGCATCATTGTACATTGTTTACTAAAACATTTTAGCTTTTGTCTAATTTCCGAGAATTAATAACTTAAACTTAACATAAGCCATATAGTTGTTGAACCATACCACATGTCTGATGTTATAATTACATTGTATAGAGGTATGGACTATTATTTTCTATTCATGATTTGCTTCATGTTATGTATGGCTCATTTTGATGCAAAAGCTTCAATAACAAGTGTTGTAAAAAAAGAAAATACTGGGCTTTCCCCTGCTCCAGCCCCCTGCCTGCCCCCATTCCCTCCTGTCACAGAAGCAATGCCTTGATAAAATGATGCTCAAACCCCAATCATCGGGGACAGGGCTGAATTCGGCCCCATAGTCTGGTCAAATAGGACATGTTCAGAGGAGAAATGGAACTGTGCATTACCCCTAAAACACCATACCAACAGTGAGGATAGGGATGGAGAGAGGAGGAGGGGGCGCAGAGCAGGGGAGAGGATGTGGGGTAGGAGAGAGTGGAGAAGAGGAGGAGGGGAGAGGAGAAGAAGAGGAGGGGGGGCAGAGGAGAGGGGGAAGAAGAGTGGGGGAGAGGAGGAGCAGAGAAGAGGGGGAGGGGAGAGGGAGAAGAGGAGGAGGGGGAGTGGAGGAGAGATGGGGAGGGGGAGCAGAGAAGAAGAAGAGGAGGGGAGAGGAGGGGGAGCAGAGGAGAGGAGGAAGCAGAGCAGGGGAGAAGAGGGGAGAAGGAGAGGTGGAGGTGAGAGGAGTAGTGGGAGGGGAGCAGAGGAGAGGGGGAAGCAGAGCGGGGGGAGGAGGAGGGGGAGGAGCTTAAAATTGGAGAAGGGAACAGGAGAAGTAGCAGAGGAGGGGAGAGGGAGAAGAGGAGGAGGGGAGCAGAATAGAGGAGGAAGAAGAGTGGAGGAGAGGAGGAGGGGGCAGAGGAGAGGGGGGAGGGAGAGGTGGAGGGGAGGAGGGGAAAGAAGGAGGGGTAGCAGAGGAGAGGAGGAAGCAGAGCGGGGGAGATCACGAGAGGAAAACGGGAAGTAGAGGAGAGGTAGCCAGTGAGAGAATAAGGCGGAGCAGAGGAGAGTGTAAGAAGGAGAGGAGGAGGGGAGCGGAAGAGAGAATGCAGAAGAGGAGTATAGGATCTGCGGATAAGAGGTGTAGGGGTAGCAGTGCGGAGGGGAGTAGGAGAGGAGGGGGTGTGGACGAGAGGGGGAGCAGAGGGGGAGAGGAGGAGGGGAATTGAGGAGAGTGGGTCCAGAGGGGAGGAGGAGGGGAAAAAAGAGGAGAAGTAGAGCAGATGATGTTGGGGAGAGGAGTAGGGGAAGCAGATGTGAGATGGACAAGAATCGGAGGAGGTGGATCCCTGGGGGTGACAGAAGGGGAGAGGGAGAGGAGGAGGTGAGCTGAGGAAAGGAGAGACGGTAGAGAGGAGGTAAGGAGGATGGGGAGCAGAGAAGAGTAGTTGGGGGAGCAGGGGATCGGAGGAGAGCAGAGGGAGAGAGGAGGAGGGTAAGCCAAGGTGAGTAAGGAGATGGGGGAGAGGGGGAGAGGAGGGGGGAGAGGAGGAGGGGAGAAAAAGGAAGGGGAAGAGGGGAAGTTGAGGAGAGGGTTAGAGTTAGAGAGGATGAGGGGAGCAAATGAGAGAGTGCGAAGAGGAAGGGGGAGTAGAGGAGACGGAGAAGGAGACTATGGGGGAGTCGCCTTCTCCTGAGCCCCCAATCAGGGTCTTTATCTCTCATTTCCTGGGACCTGGCAGTTCAGCTCATGCTCCTCCGCACTGGGAGCCACTGACGGGCGGCACAATTTAAAAAAATAGAACAAAAAAAGGTCCAGCTTATTGCCCTGGGCCCCATAGCAGCTGCAATAACTCTGTTGTTACACCACTGGGTGTAGAAACCCATTGCATTTCTACCGACTCGCCAGCTTTTTTCAAGGATTGATATTTATACTGCTTATTTACAGGGATAAAAAGGTATAAAAGCTCAGGTAATGTTGCTCATGTATAAACCATTCACAGCAATAAAATTAATTTAATTAAGTACTTTGGGGGAAATTTACTAAGATTGAATGGCTACGAATGCCTGTGTTCATAGCCATTTAAAGTGATACTGTATATGGCCATAAATTCATATTTTAAAAAATGTACTAATGCCAGTATATGGGTCTTTGGATTCTTTTTTTATGAACAGTACAGGTACTGTATATTCATTCATATTTCAGTTTACGAGTGTATACACCATTGAAAGAATATGAATGGATTTTCTCCATTCACTTGAATGGTGAATCAAAAATTTACTATTAGGCCGTATTCTAAATTTGGCTGGTAATTCTGCAGAAAATACTCCTGGAAAATACTCATTTTCTACTAGTATTAGCCTGAAGCCAGCCCGGATCACTCAGATCAGTCATCTCAGTCAGATCAGTCATCTCATTCAGATCAGTCATCTCCGTCAAATCAGTAAGGTCAGTCAGGTCAGTCATCTCCGTCAGATCAGTCATCTCCGTCAGATCAGTCAGGTCAGTCAGATCCGCGTAGGCATCCATGTGTAAAAAATAGATAAATATTTTGTAAACCAGCACCGGTTCAAACAGCCAGTGGTGTCATGTTACAGACGGGGGACACTTTTGACACACGCTTCCCTGGTTATAACTTGATCATCGTGGCTGGTCAGCCTGGGGCTGACCATAGCAGCCATATACGAATGGCTAAGCCATCAGAAATTATACAGGGGTGGGGTCCTAGGGTGCACACCAATTTGTGCACCTGCAACTTTGACTTTGTATGCAGCCATCAGAAATTAGAAACCAGAGAGTACCCCAGCTTAGTAAATTTGCCATAATTTCCAATCATATCTTTGGCCGATCCCGGTCATACCCATTCATACCGTAGATCGGCCGTAATCGTTGATCTCAGTAAATTTACCCCATTATACTGTAGATGTGGTCAAACTTTGAATGAAAAGAAAACCCTTATAGACATGAGGTGAGATAAGACAGCTTTGATTATAACATTTGTTTATTTGTTTTATGTGCGGCAGAAAAACACAGAGCGGCCAGGAGAGAGCGCTTCAGTTTGGCGTTGCTGGCTATAAGTATAACAGAGTGAATGCTGGGGTAGGCGGAGACACACATATTACACACCAATACATAGACTGAGTTGCTTGATTGATTACTAAAAATCACCAGGTTTGTACTTAGAAAGAACAATGAATAAAACAACAGAAAACAGACCATGTTCCTGATGACACTTATGTGGGCGACCAGTTGGCTACTAGTGAATCCTGAACCTTTGCTGCTCATATTCCGGGTGTGCTTCAAAAGCGACACAATCAGAAGACAAATGGCTGCACAGAATATGAGGAACGGTGCGATGGATCCTGCAAAAAAGATGAGGAGCAAATTCACATGGTTGGTAGCCACAGTTCCATCCTTAACCATAGAGCTGTTACTGTCCTGCGTATAATTCATGTGGTGTCCTGAGTGAATGCACCATATGGTGGGCAGACTGGAGAGAAGAGACACCAGCAGTGACGTCAGGAGCAGCCAGGGGACCATCCTGGAGATGTTCATCTTCAGTCTCAGGAATAACCTGTTGCTGTAGTTTGTGATCCTCACACAGTAGAAGACACAGAGCACGGTGCCCCACCACAGGCTACAGAATGTCACAAATGTCGATGAAGTCACATAATATACAGAACTCACTATTGGCATGAATGAGCGAGTGACACTTGTCACAGCATCCTCCTGGAGACACAGCATTAGAAGAATGATCCTCACCACTCCCAGGCTGGCCATGATAATGTCAACGGTTTGCAGAGTTTGACCCTTCAGCCACCAAATGAGGATCTGTGTCACAATAAATGCATTGAGGAATAATCCGATAACTGTCACAGAACAGCTGATAGAGAATAATAGGATCAAAGTGGAAAAATCCATAATGTCCTCACAGGATGATGCACAACTGTCAGAGCGTCTGATTCCTGCACAACCATCTAGTACCGTCTGATATAAGGTGCGACATGAAATGATAACAGGTTAATATAATACAGAGATACTTTGTTTTGCATGACATTTGAGTTCCCATCTATAAATAGCTGCTGTACTGTATGTCCGAATTACATTTGGACATTTGAGAGCAATAAGTAAATTAGTTACACTTATCAATGTCAGGTACAGATGTATCCTGATACATACAGATGGAACACGCCATGCAAAGCAAGATGCTGGACGAAAGTGATCTGCTGGGTCCTGCACAGCTCTGCTAGTGTTTGGCATGGGATGGTATGGATTACATGAGGTGAAATGCAGGCATGGTTGGTATTACAGGGGGTGGTATGCAAGAAGAGGATAGTGAGCAGGCAGGAGGTTACATGCAGGCAGGGGGTGTTGTACAGGCAGGAGGTGGTATGCGGGTAAGAGGTGGTGTGCAGGCAGGAGGGGTGGTATGCATGAAGGGGGTGGTGTGCAGGTAGGAGGAGGTATGCAGGCAGGGGGTGGTATGCAGACAGGAGGTAGTATACAGTCAGGCAGTGGTATGCAGGCAGGAGATAGTATGCAGGGTGTGGTGGTATGCAGGCAGGGGGTGTGCAGGCAGGAGGTTGTATGCAGACAGGAAGTGGTATGCAGGCAGGGGTTGTGTGCAGGCAGGGGTAGTGTGCAGGCAGAAGGTAGTATGCAGGCAGAAGGTAGTATGCAGGCAGGGGGTGTGTGCAGGCAGAAGGTAGTATGCAGGCAGGTGGTAGTATGCACACATGAGGTGGTATGCAGACCGGGGGCGGTGTGCCGCCTCCTCCTTCATTTGCAGTCTTATGGAGAATATTTCCTTAGCCCAACCTTTTTAGGGCCCAAACATTTAAGAACCAAAGCTTGAGGTGATAATGAATGGTAATTACTATTGGTATGAACCGTGCCCAAATTGTCACATCAGAACATTTAGATAGCTTTCCTGCCCAGGACACGACTGGCACAATTATCAGAAACGCGTCCAATAAAAGTAACTTATCTGTAAAACCTCAGGCGATCCAAGATGTATGCCAAAGCGGAACACTCCATTCCTCTTTGGAAAACAATTCCAAAAGAAGAAGCTCAACCTGCGTCAGCGAAGAGATGAAGGCTGACATTAGAAACTTCCCTTTAAGGCCATATTAGCTCCAAATTAAAATTTAAGAAAAACATTGAACAAACTCTTTACACATCCTTTATCTCCCGAGGAAGGCGAATCATGTTATGTGGCCCAGTCACACTTGCTGTAGCCATTTTGAGTTTTTTGGAATATCCCTCCCTGTTGCAATGACCTTAAACACAAAATATAAGGATAAAGATATAGGATGGGAACACTTTTGCTGCCTATAGTCTGTACTTTCCCACAGTTATCACCCAATAATCATTTACGATACCAAACAATACAAAGATGGGAATTCCAGACTTCTAAGGCGCAATAACCAGGATGGTATCTAGAACGTCAATGCTTCAATGGATCTTTCCGTGCTTTGGTGTTTCTAGTATCCTCTCCTAATACGTTTCCAGCGGTATAGGAGGAAAATCAAGAGGACACCAATAGTAAAATACCGTTAGGTATATATGTAGACAGTAGCAATAAATAGAGTGAGGAGGGAATATGTAGATGGGCGTACCCCACTCACAGTAAGTATAGCGGTGTATATGCATGTAGCATTTCTTTTCCTGCAGATCAGTCTTCTACACTATCCTCTTCGACTCCAAGTGTATCTCACTCACCCAATAAAGAGAGGAGGTACACATATAAAGGTTTCTTTCCTTTAAAGTGTCCAAAGGGACAGGCCGGAGGGAGCACAGTGTATAATAATTTATTTTAAAGCTTCAATAGATGGGCGTACCCTACTCACGGTATATCAGGTGATGTATGTGCTTATAGCGTGTTCTTTTCCTTGTTCTTCCACTTTATTAGAGTGGCCAAAATTTCTCCATCAAATATAAATATATAAAGAAAAGGGGAAAACAAACAACTTGCTTAAACCAGTATGCATATATGATATAATAGGTATTTCCCATTTACCAGAGAAAGTTTAAGAATGATGTACAGAATTCGTACCAGAACTCACACTTTGCAGTGTTTCTTAATGTGTATAAAGGCATCTTTGTGAAGATTTCAGTGATCAGAATATTCTTCACCTTGTGCAGATATATGTATATACTGTTATGGGTAAAAAATACCCAATAGTGATGGTGTCTAAAGAGGATTGCAGAATTTGCGTACCAGACTTACGGTTAAGTAAGACTTTCTATTCATGTAGCATTTTCTTGGCCCTATATTCCCAGTAAATACTGGTGATTTATTTTCCAATGGTATGGCCAGTGTACAAAAAATAAAAGAAACAGGGAAGTGTTTCAATGTTCTTAAAAGATTATAGAGGTACAAGTCTTTCACTCCCTTTCTTCATTTTTTAACAGTATTGTTGTACTGTATTTAACAGTACAGTATTGTCACACCTGAAATAAAAAAAACAACAACTTATATTTCCTTATAGACAGGATGTGAGATAAGACAACTTTGATTACAGGATTTAGTCATTTGTATTACGCTCCCCTGAATAACGCAGAGCGGCCAGGAGAGAGCGCTTCAGTTTGGCATTGCTGGCTATTAGTACCACAGAGTGCAGGCTGGGGTAGGCAGAGATACAGATACTGCACAGCAATGTATAGACAGAGGTGTTTGATTGATAACTTAAAATGATCAAGTTTGTACTTGTAAAGAATAAAGAGTAAAATAACAGAAAAGAGACCATGTTCCAGATGGCACTTATGTGGGCGTATAGTTGGATATTAGTGAGCCCTGTATCTTTGCTGCTCATATTTTGGGTGTGTTTCAGGAGTGACACAATCAGAAGACAAATGGCTGCGCAGAATATGAGGAACGGTGCGATGGATCCTGCAAAAATTATAAGGAGCAAATTCACATGGTTGGTAACCCCAGTTCCATCCCCAACGCTAGAGCTGTTACTGTCCCGGGTGTAATGTACTGAGAATATGACCCATTCGCATGGCAGACTGGAGAAAAGAGACACCAGCAGTGACGTCAGGAGCAGCCAGGGGACCATCCTGGAGATGTTCATCTTCAGTCTCAGGAATAAGCTGTTGCTGTAGTTTGTGATCCTCACACAGTAGAAGACGCAGAGCACGGTGCCCCACCATAGGCTGCAAAATGTCACAAATGTTATTACAGTAATATAATATGTGGAAATCATTATTGGCATGAATGAGTGAGCGACGCTTTCCACGGCAGCCTCCTGGAAACACAGCATTAGTAGAATGATCCTCACCGCTCCCAGGCTGGCCATGATAATGTCAATGGTTTGCAGAGTTTGACCCTTCAGCCACCAAATGAGGATCTGCGTCACAATAAATGCATTGAGGAATAATCCGATAACTGTCACAGAGCAGCTGATACAGAATAAAAGGAGAAGAGTGGGAAAATCCATAATGTCCTCACAGGATGATGCACAACTGTCAGAGCGTCTGATTCCTGCACAGCCATCTAGTCCCGTCTGATATAAGGTGCGACATGTAATGATAACAAGTTCATATAAAACAGAGTTAGTTACTTTGTTTTGCATGACATTTGAGTTCCCTTCTATAAATAGCTGCTGTACTGTATGTCCGAATTACATTTGGACATTTGATTGCAATAAGTCAGAGGTCCTCAAACTATTTTGCTCTGGGACCCCATCGCATAATAAAAATAATGACAGGACCCCAGCAAGTTACTGCAGAAGATCATCACATCACACGTGTAGTCAGCAGACAGCACATACATGGCAGCATTGTGTAGGCACAGAGTGATGGGAGGAGTCTGAAGTAACAGACAGTTCAACAGACCTTTCAGACTATTTGAATCACTGACTGAGATTAGAAAAGTCATCAGCCTGATGGTCAGCAACGTGGAGTCACGACCCCATGCTGAGAAGGTCGGGACCCACTTTGGGGTCAGGACCCACAGTTTGAGAACAGCGGCAATAAGTAAATGAGTTACATTGATCAATGTCAGGTACAGATGTATCCTGATACCTCCACCCGGAACACGCCATGCAAAGCAAGATGCCAGATGTAAGTGATCCGCTGGGTCGTGTGCAGCTCTGCTAGAGCTGGGCATCAATCTTAGTTTTATTAAGTACGTAAATCAGTTATGCTGTAAATTCGTATGAATAAAATATGTTTATTGATTAATTAACAATACAAAGTATAAAAAGTCAGTAACCTGGAGACGTGACGACAGGTTTGTCCATGCAGTGTATCTTGGGATGAGCTCTTGTGGGAATGAGAATGTCAACAGACCCCTTTTAACCCCTTACCGCCGCAGCCTGTTTTTGCCTTCCTGACAGAGCCCTTTTTTTCAAATCTGACAGGTATCACTTAAGTGGGGATAACTTTTTTTTGCTTTTACTAATCCCAGTGATTTTGAGATTGTTTTCTCGTGACACATTGTACTTCAAGTTAGTGGTAAATTTTGGTCGATACAGTCTGTGTTTTTTTGTGAAAAATACCAAAATGTCGTAAAAAAATAGAAAATTTTGCAATTTGCAAAATGTTAAATTTTCTGCTTGTGAGACAAATAATCATACCACTCAAAATAGTTAATAACTAACATAGACCATATGTCTACTTTATGTTTCCATCATTATTTAAACCTCCTTTTAATTTTTTGGGACACTAGGAGGCTTAAAATATGAATAGCAAATTCTCAAATTTTCAAGAAAATTTCAAACACTGATTTTTTTAGGGACCAGTTCAGTTCTGATGTGACTTTGAGGGACTTGTATGTGAGACACCCCCATAAATGATGCCATTTCAAAAACTGCACCCCTCACAGTATTCAAAACAGCATTTTGGAAATTTGTTAACCCTTTAGGTGTTTCACAGGAATTAAAACAAAGTGTAGGTGAAATTTCAAAATTTCATTTTTTTTTGCAGATTTTCAATTTTAATACATTTTTCTAAGGAACACAGTAGATTTTACTAGAGAAATGTGACTAAAAATTGATTCCCCCAATTCTTTTGTTTTCATAAATATCCTATATGTGGCCCTAGTGTGCACGTTGACCAAACCACAGGCTTCATAATAGAAGGAGCACCTACTTGATTTTGGAGCCTCCTTTTTATGAGATTATTTTTTAGGCACCATGTAGGTTTCTAGGCACCATAAGATGCTAAAAGTTAGGAACCCCCCCACAAGTGACCCCATTTTGCAAACTACACCCCTCAGGGAATTCATCTAGGGGTATAGTGTACATTTCAAACCCCCAGGGGTTTCACCAATTTTGGTACAACTGGGCTGTGAAAATGAAAAATTACATTTTTTACACAAAAATGCAGTTCTGGCTCAAAATTTTTCATTTTCACAAGGAATGAAGGAGACAAAGCACCACAAAATCTGTGCCCCAATTTCTCCCGAGTACGGCAATACCTCATATGTGACCAAAAAATACCATTTGGGTGCATGGCAGGACTCAGAAGGGAAGGAGTGATATTTGGATTTTGCCGCACAGATTCTGGTGGAATGAATGGTGGGTGCTATGTCGCATTAGCAAGACCCCCGAAGCACCAATACAGTGGAACCCCCCACAAGTGACCCCATTTTGCAAACTACACCCCTCAGGGAATTCATCTAGGGGTATAGTGTACATTTCAAACCCCCAGGGGTTTCACCAATTGTGGTACAACTGGGCTGTGAAAATGAAAAATTACATTTTTTTACACAAAAAATGCAGTTCTGGCTCAAAATTTTTCATTTTCACAAGGAATGGAGGAGACAAAGCACCCAAAAATCTGTGCCTCAATTTCTCCCGAGTACGGCAATGCCTCATATGTGACCAAAAAATACCATTTGGGTGTATGGCAGGACTCGGAAGGGAAGAAGTGATATTTGGATTTTGCAGCACACATTCTGGTGGAATGAATGGTGGGTGCTATGTCGCATTAGCAAGACCCCCGAAGCACCAATACAGTGGAACCCCCCCACAAGTGACCCCATTTTGCAAACTACACCCCTCAGGGAATTCATCTAGGGGTATAGTGTACATTTCAAACCCCCAGGGGTTTCACCAATTTTGGTACAACTGGGCTGTGAAAATGAAAAATTACATTTTTTAACACAAAAATGCAGTTCTGGCTCAAAATTTTTCATTGTCACAAGGAATGAAGGAGACAAAGCACCCCAAAATCTGTGCCCCAATTTCTCCCGAGTACGGCAATGCCTCATATGTGACCAAAAAATGGCAGGACTCATAAGGGAAGGAGTGATATTTGGATTTTGCAGCACAGATTCTGGTGGAATGAATGGTGGGTGCTATGTCGCATTAGCAAGACCCCCGAAGCACCAATACAGTGGAACCCCCCCACAAGTGACCCCATTTTGCAAACTACACCCCTCAGGGAATTCATCTAGGGGTATAGTGTACATTTCAAACCCCCAGGGGTTTCACCAATTGTGGTACAACTGGGCTGTGAAAATGAAAAATTACATTTTTTACACAAAAATGCAGTTCTGGCTCAAAATTTTTCATTTTCACAAGGAATGAAGGAGACAAAGCACCCCAAAATCTGTGCCCCAATTTCTCCCGAGTACGGCAATGCCTCATATGTGACCAAAAAATACCATTTGGGTGCATGGCAGGACTCAGAAGGGAAGGAGTGATATTTGGATTTTGCAGCACACATTCTGGTGGAATGAATGGTGGGTGCTATGTCGCATTAGCAAGACCCCCGAAGCACGGTGAAATGATGAACCTAATAATCCATAGATGTGTGGTATATTTTAAAGCACTCCTTCATACATAGGCCGGGTTTGTCGGGGCAAGTTTCACAGTGGAAAATAGTTTGCTTTCGTATTCCCTTTTTATAGCAAACTTTGCACCTTTTTTGTGTCCTGCCCTTTTTTCCAGTGGAGGGGATTTCGTTAGGAAAATGCTGCCCTGATACAATACGGGGGCCAGTACTAGAAGTACTGGGGCCAGTACTAGAAGTACTGGGGCCCTCTGCCTGCTGGTTCCCAAATATTAGGCCCTTTATGACTTCCTCTTGAAAGTGCATAAATGTCCCCGTCTGGCTGGTAGAACGGAATAGTACGTAAGCGTTATACAGTGCCATCTGGATGATATACACGGCCAGCTTCTTATACCATATTTTTGTTTTCCGCAGGGCACTGTACGGCTTCAGTACCTGATCTGAAAGATCCACTCCGCCCATGTACTTATTGTAATCTAGGATACAAATAGGTTTTGAGGTGTGGGTACTGGTACCTCGTACAGGGACGGAGGTGGTAATGTCTCCGTGAATTGTTGTCAGTATAAGGACATCCCTCTTGTCCTTATATTTGACCAACAACATATTTTCGGTGCATATTCCCCTGCTTTCACCCTTTCTCAGTAATTGGGCAACGTGCGTTTTTGGGAGGCCTCTTTGGTTCTTGCGCACAGTACCGCAAGCTGCTGTACCTCTTGAACCAAGGGCCTTAAACAGGGGGATGCTGGTGTAAAAGTTATCCACATAGAGGTGATAACCCTTATCCAGGAAGGGGTGCACTAAATCCCAGACAATCTTTCCACTAACACCTACGAGGGAGGGGGGGCATTCTGGCGGTTCAATTCTTGTGTCCTTCCCTTCATATACCCTAAACCTGTGGGTGTACCCTGAGGTACTTTCGCACAGCTTATACATTTTTATGCCATACCTTGCCCTCTTATTGGGAAGGTACTGGCGGAATTTAACACTTCCTTTAAAATGTATAAGTGACTCGTCTACACAAATGAATTTTTGGGGGATGTACATCTCAGCAAATTTGGCGCTGAAATGATCAATGACCGGCCTGACTTTGAATAGCCGGTCAAAGGTGGGATCATCTCTGGGTGGGCACTGTGCATTATCGTTGTACGAGTCCGGGTCATGGCCATACGATGAAGTGGGGTGCTGTACAAAACATCTGTACTCCAATATTGCCTAATTTCTGGCTTTTTAACTATGCCCATATGTAACACCAGACCCCAAAACGTCATCATCTCTACTGCATCTACAGGGGTCCACCTAGCAAATGATGATGTGGGGTTTTGGGCAATAAACTGCTGGGCATATAAATTACTTTGGTTCACCATTAAATTTATAAAATCATCAGAGAAAAAGACTTTGAAAAAGTCAATTTCTTTGAGGCCTGTACTTTCAAATTGGATTCCTGGGTTTGCCAAAAACTCAGGAACCTGGGGCTCAAAATTGTCTGGTGGTGGGGTCCATACGAGATCAATCATTGGGGGGGGGGTCTCAGCTGCTCTACGGGGGCGTCTTTGAGGGGGTCCCTCATCACTAGAGGAGGAAGAGGAGCTTAAGACAAATGCCAATTCATCGCTTACTTCACTGGCTGTGTCAGTGTCAGAGGCAAGAAGGGCATATGCCTCCTCCGCTGAAAACAGTCTTTGCGATGATTGGGACATTTTTATTATTTTTAAGTGTAGTGTTTCAACACGTGTATAGTGTAGGGGCGGGTACAAACTTTATTTCAACACGGGTGGTATGTAGTGTGTATGTAGTGCTTTAACACGTGTAAGTTTAAAAGAAAAAAAAAAAAAGCTCCTGCGCCAAAAATTGAGCAAAGATGTTGGTCAGTAACGTCCGTCACTGATCAGCGCTCAGCGGGCACAGGACACCCACAAAAGCACCGTGGGTGTAAAAACAATTTAAAAAAAAAAGCCCACAGCACTCTCCAAAAAAAAAAATTAAAAAAAACTGCTGAAAAAAAATTATATCAACCCTGTGCCAAAAATGCTGTTCAGTGATGTACGTCACTGATCAGCGCTCAGCGGCCACAGGACACCCACAAAAGCACCGTGGGTGTAAAAACAATTAAAAAAAAAAAGCCCACAGCACTCTCCAAAAAAATAAAATAAAAAAAACTGCTGAAAAAAAATTATATCAACCCTGTGCCAAAAATGCTGTTCAGTGATGTACGTCACTGATCAGCGCTCAGCGGCCACAGGACACCCACAAAAGCACCGTGGGTGTAAAAACAATTTAAAAAAAAAGCCCACAGCACTCTCCCAAAAAAAAATATTTAAAAAAACTGCTGAAAAAAAATTATATCAACCCTGTGCCAAAAATGCTGTTCAGTGATGTACGTCACTGATCAGCGCTCAGCGGCCACAGGACACCCACAAAATCACAGTGGGTGTAAAAAAAAAAAAAAAAAAACCCAACACCCTCAAAAAAAAAAAAAAACTGCTGATCAGTGATGCACCACTGATTAGCAGTGATGCAACACTGATTAGCAGTGAGCGGCAGCAGGCACACAACTGTGGGTGCAACCTGACAGGGTATATATATTAAAAAAAAAACCTGCACCCCAAAAAAGGTGCTGATCACTTAGTTTATAGTGATCAGCACAAAAGGGGGGCAGCAGGGGGCAGCAGATACAAAATTAAAGCACACTCTCTGACACAATGACGCTGCTGCAGCAGCAGCAGCAGCACAAGGAAGTCACACAAGGAAGTCACACCAGGAGCTGGCAGCACGGATGCCACCAACGCTGATCAGGTCAGTATAGGGCACAGATGGGCACGGAGACCGCTCTGCACGCTGTTCCTGACCGGAATGGCGGCTGCAGGGCTGTCTCCGTTACCTCATTTGAGGTGAAATGGCTGTGATTGGTCCGTCGGTCCGACGGACCAATCACAGCCTTTGGGGGCAGGTGGGGTGAGGTGGGGTGACCACCAGTGTCACCCTTACACCCGGTGGTGATTGGTGCTGTACTTTACAGCACCAATCACCACCGATCCCTGTGTCACCGGCGAACGTTATTCGCCGGTACACAGAAAAACGCTGTAATTGGCTGTTCACATTGAACAGCCAATCACAGCGATCGCCGATGGGCGAGGGCATCGCTGCCCCCCCTGGGCAATGAGGGAAGATGTCTGCTGTCAGGGACAGCAGACATCGTCCCTCTGTCACCGCGTCTCTAGACGCGGTGACAGTTAAATGGCATGACGTACATTTATGCCATGTGACGGGAAGTACATCCCGACCATGACGTAAATGTACGTCAAATGTCGGGAAGGGGTTAAACATAAGACCCGAAAGGGCTTATGTCTCATACCAGGTGTAGATGCTGCAAGGGGTAAAGGGGTGTGGGTACTGGGGCTAAATATAGGCACAAAGCTAGAACTCACCACTGTGATTGACACCTGTAACCACCTATGTCATTACAGTCCCTCTACCAATGGCTACGTACCGGACACACCTCACAAGCTAAAATGAACTCCCATCATAGAGAGTTTCATCCTTTCGAAAGGCTGCCAGAGGCTGAAACGCTTTCGACACTCCCACATCCACATCCACATCCACTCCAGCATTCACCGACAAAGGCACAGTCTCCTCCACAACGAGTTGAGCGCACAGATCCCTGGTGACGTCACTCTGGGAGCAGCGGTCGTCTTGCGATCACTGTATCCCGGAAGTCTCATCTTGGACGCAGGGTCTGTGGAGCCGGGACTCCAGTGAATGAGAAATCCTCTGCAGCCACGTTGCAACACTGCCAATCCATCGGCCACTGCAGTCACACCGAGGAGTGATGCGGGAGCAGATTAACATCTAACTCCTCACAGACCGGAGTCTGCAACAAATCCACCTAGACCACCAGAGGAAACAGACAGCAACGGTGCAGCAGCATCGCAGCCCGAACCGCATTGCACCTAAGCAGCACGGACAGGGTAAAAGGGAAATGAGTGTGACGCCGCTCCTTGCCCAGCATACACCCTCTTCCTCCACTTGTGACTGTTATACCAATACCCCACTAGGAGTTTTACTCCAACTGACAATTGAGTACCCCCAGTACCCACACCCCTTTACCCTTTGCAGCATCTACACCTGGTATGAGACATAAGCCCTTTCAGGTCTTATGGTTAAAAGGGGTCTGTTGACACCCTCATTCCCACAAGGGCTCATCCCAAGATACACCGCATGGACAAACCTGTCGACACGTATCCAGGTTACTGACTTCTTATACCTTGTATTGTTTTTTTTTAATCAATAATGGAAATGGAAAAGTTATGGTTGGTGCTACTCCCAAGGGAAAATTGGGTCACAAACCCAAGCTGCTGATCCTCAGACAGAGGGGGGCTACCCTCTGTAAGTATAGGAATAGGGGGTTTGTTGGTAGAGGTCTGCGCTAAGGGTAAGTGAGGGTGGGTGAATGAATGAAACTATGGTGATTCAATAAGAAAAACAATTTATTGCAAATACCACTATTGTGGTGTAACAAGTCTTAATTGCGTACAATATATAACTTGAATATAGTGATGTGCTGTTATAAAAACACTGTATAAGGTGTCACAAGTTACAGTAATCGCAGTAAAATGCTGATCACTCTGTGCAAGTTGCGTGCAGGTGTAACCTGGCACACAATGGGTGGTGGGAAGTCAGTGGCGGGTGGGGAATGACTCAGTACACAGGCTGGTGGTGCGGGGGCCTGGCGTCCTGTCCCGCCCGCAGTGCACCTCTAACCTGTGGATGGTTGTAAGTCCTGGTCCTCCCTCCGTCCTCACGCTCTGTTTGATTCCTGCCGACACACAGGAACGATCCCAGCTCCTGATGAAGGAGTGTGTACACACCGAAACACGTTGAGCAACCACTTTCTTGTTCCAGCATTTCATTGGAGAATATTCCATCTCACACCTTTTTCAATAAGAACCGTTGGAATTCCACATCAGACGTCATCCGGACCAGTTTTCTTATCACCTTCTTGGATCCCCTAACAACTGCAGCCACTAAGCCTGGTATCTGCCATACCTTAAGGACTGCATCATATACCATCTCACCATTGTGTGATATCTGGGTATCCACCACTGGGAAATCTCCGGGACTTTGAAAATCCTTCTAAAACAAGGACTTCCACATCATATGGTAATTATATACCCACCGGTGTTGATTTGGATGCAAAAATTAATTCTCCATAACATTGAATGCTAGCTGAAAAACTCATTCATCAATATATGTATTATTGATTTTTATATCATTTTTTATTCCATGAGAATTCCCATATGAAATGTTTTTATGACACTATCATTTTTATTCTTATTCCGCATTAAATGTGATAAGATATTGTAATAAATAAATATTTTGGTACTTGTGGAGTATCACGGCTCCCATCGCATGCCATCGCATGCCATATGTAGTGGCATGAGATGGCATGCGATGAGATGCGATTTTTACCGGATTTTAGCTATTTTTTTTTTTCAAAAATCGCATGCAATCAAATCGCATGCGATGCGTTCGCATGCGTTTTTGCACTGAAATGCATCCAAATGCATTGAAATGTGTAGCAAACATGTTAAATGCCCCCAAATGTCATTTTTCAGAGTGTACCACCCCCACTATCAACGCCAACTCGAAGCATGGCGAGCGCGGCGAGCCCGCGAGGGGCGGCGGTACGCGTCCTACGACCTTTTCATACCCCTGCTATCCACGTCGGCGTGGAGTTGAGAATAGAAAGTGTGGCGAGTGCAGTGAGCCACAGAGCCCGAAGCGTGGCGAGCGCAGCGAGCCCCGCGGACACCTGTGAAGCCCGCGAGGGGACGCGTATACCTGTGAAGGTATCAACGTCCGCTCGCCACGCTTCGGGCTCGGTGGCTCGCTGCGCTCGCCACACTTTCTATTCTCAACTCCACGCCGACGTGAATAGTGGGGGTATGAAAAGGTCGTAGGACGCGTACCGCCGCCCCTCGCGGGCTCGCTGTGCTCGCCACGCTTCGGGTTGGCGTTGATAGTGGGGGTGGTACACTCTCAAAAATGACATTTGGGGGCATTTAACATGTTTGCTACACATTTAAATGCATTTGGTTGCATTTCAGTGCAAAATCGCATGCGATCGCATCGCATCGCATGCGATTTGATTGCATGCGATGCGATGCAATTTTTTAGCATGCGATGGACATCGTGGGAGCCGTGGTACTCCACAAGTACCAATATTTTTTTCTGTAAAAACCCTAGCGCTGTATCATATATATTCTTTCTTGCTTCCTGAAACTAAACATGGCTAAAACTGAACTTCTAATCTTCCATCCCCTGAACATCCCCTCTTTATGGTGGAGGTTTTCACAAATTACAACCTTAGACCTCTGGCACAGCAAAATATGACATTTTACAGCATTTCTGGATATAAAAAAAAAACAAAAACAAGATTTTCCCAGGCAACGCCGGGCGGGTCAGCTAGTACTATAATAAAGGTGGATATATCAAATTCTGCGCAGGTGTGACTGCTGGGATGGATTTTTCAACAGAGGGTGGGACCAACACTCTCAAAAACAGATCAAACCAGATGTTACTTCCCTGTTTGTTTTGTAGAGAAGTTTTGGGGAATTTTTTCAATGGACTTTTTGGGTCACTTCCACAATAAGGATGTTTAACACCCATCATGTGTCCATATGCAAAAGAGATAGGTATCATAGTGTATTACAGTTTTAATGGAACATATGTATCTCTATTCCATACAAAATCTATACATGGTAAAATCACAAAAAAACAAAAAAGAGGGGCACACAAATACTAAAAGTATCCCCTGTATGAAGAGCAGCTGTATTTGTTTTACCAATGATGGTGGAACTGTCTGGTGAGAGAACAGTTCTAATATGCTGATGGCTGTCACAGATCAGCAGCCTGGGCAGCCTGCAATCTGGTTCAACTTCAGCGGGTTATTCAGCTCACAGATGCCACTGCAGACAGGGGAACGCCAATGCGTTTCAACCAGAGGTTAATCTTTATCAATGCTCCTTCCGTGTGTGTGCCTATTCATCCTAAGAATCCTTATACACCTACAACACGTCCTCCTCCCCACCCCCCCATGGGCGTCCGGACAGGAAGCTTGTGATATCACTGTAGTGCAGTGCTTCCCAAACTTTTTTGAATCACGGCACCCAAGAGCATCAAAAGATTTTCAAGGCACCCCTAGGCCAAATGCTTCTTATCGAGAAATTCAGGAAAAAAAAAATATTGAATTAAGTGCATTGTGTTTATATGTCACAGTTATCTGGTGAGGGACAGGATTTGCTTCTGTTTGTCCACATATATTATGATTGGCAGCAACCAGCACTGGTTTTGCCTGTTACATTGACCATAAATAATATGAATTATCTTGGTCCACCAACCCAAGGCACCCCTGCAAGTGTCCTGAGGCACCCAGGGTGCCTAGGCCATACCTCCCACAGTCCCGATTTTAGAGGGACAGTCCCGATTGTCAGGGCCTGTCCCGCTGTCCCACCCGCGGGCGGCAGTGTCCCGCGGTGTGGGGGGGCTGTTGGGAGTCCCCCCTGTCAGCTGCTAAGCAGCGGAAAATAAACGCTGTGCGCATGCGCACAGCGTCTATTCCCGCAGCCAGGGGGTTGGGGGCATGGCTAGAGGCTCACAGAGCCTCTGGGTCATGCCCCCATAGCGGCAAAATGGGGGCGTGGCCTCGCGGAGGAGCCGCGAGTATAGGCCACGCCCCCAAATTAGGCCACACCCCCGACTGCTGAGCTACAAAAGTTGGGAGGTATGGCCTAGGCACACAGTTTGGGAACCACTTCTATAGTGACTTGTTTTAGGCCAGAAGTTCAGTTCGGCCGTGTGGAGACATCCGTGTGTTGTCATCAATTCCATGGCAACGCATCCTGACTTCACAGGTCACATGTGTGGAAATATCATTTTGATTCATCGACGTACGGGCAGGGGATTTACATGTTTCCACAGTAACGCGTCCCAGCTCCATATGTCATGTGACCGGAAGTTTGGTCACAGTGTATAACAGTCTCCTCAAGTCCCAATCAATGTTGAACTATTCCGAGAGGTCCTTCATTTCTCTGTCTCTCGGGGCAAATGAAAAGTTTTTCATAGTTCATGGTTTTGTGAAATCTATCACAGGGTTTCGCAGGTAAGTATTTCTGTGTTTCTCTTTATAGGTGTTCAGTATACCACGTGGAGACAATTCCTTTTCAATACTAAACAATTTATTACTCACAGAACAGGTATTATGCAATTCAGTGTTTTACATTCAATAAATTCAATTGTTTCCACATAAATAACAACAAGCGTTAACAATTTTTATTATGCTGGAACAGCGAATGTTGGTCCTTCAATGGATTCCTCTGCCACTGTGCTCCAGTTCACTTTAAATACATACAGCACTATCCCTACCTTACATGCTACAAAGAAAACAAATTATTATACATTTGCTTACAGTGCATACGGAAATGTTGCAATGCAAAAACAATTCATATATTGTACCATTTCTAAGAGGCCTCTACTAATTCAATTACTATACTGTAGTTTATTATTGCGCAATAATGGTTTAACCTCAACAGTCTCGCAATGTTTCTATCGTAACTGCAGTTCCACCTTCAATTAAGCGCCTACTGCTAGAAAGGTTCCTTTTTCCTACGGGTATTGAAAGTCTAAACTGAATGCTATCATCAGATTATTTGTAATCCACTGAGTACCCTTAAATCCAGGTATGTGTTAAACAATGAAGTCACTGCCCCTTTTTCTTGCAAATGTCGGAATTCCCAACTCCCTGTGCTTTATCTCTCCAGCTGCTACCTCGTCCTTATTTGCCATAGTAAGTGCTATTCTTCCAAGGCTAGAATAACTTAACTTGCCCTGAGCTGACTGTGTACACGGTTCTCTTGACAGTTCTGACTCAATTGGTGACTCCTGCTAGTAGTATCTGAAGTAATCACTAACGTGCTGGGAAGGTGACTGAATCCCAATATGAGATGATCCCTTGCCCTGAGCTGACTGTGTACACGGTTCTCTTGACAGTTCTGACTCAATTGGTGACTCCTGCTAGTAGTATCTGAAGTAATCACTAACGTGCTGGGAAGGTGACTGAATCCCAATATGAGATGATCCCTGGCTAGTTCTGTATACATGCTGACATTATCACCAAATAAAGTCTCTGTGTATTGTTTCCTTAATGAAGACCTCTAATAAATAGTATGGTGCCAGAGATAATTGCTTCCTGGTATAGTGTAACACAACTGTACGCTTTCAGCCTCTCTATACTGCTATCCGGGCTGTGGTGCACAATGTCCTTAATAATAAACTTTCTCACAATCTATGCTGAATATCACATTGGCAGTTTAATATCATGAAACTCGGCGACTAACTGCTGATAGTCTGTTCTCTGACTATGGCTTTGCTGGCTTGGCATGAGGGTGATGACAAACAAGTCTGAGCTGCCCTCAATAATTCAATACTGTTAGGCGAGAAGCTGATAGCACTTTACTGTCTAAAGTGCCTGTATACAACTTATGTAAAAGGTACTTTGATTTCCTCACTGTAATAAATGTGCTGTGGGATGATGGTAGCGATATTACTGCTTTGGTACATAAACATGCTTGAAGGAAAGTGTATTTGCCGCTGAATGCCTTATAGTCTCTTACACTCTCTGTCTCACTGTATTTCACTCTGTCTAATCTCTGCAGGCTCAGTGTAGCTACTTAGGTATGCCTCTCTCTCTTTCTATATCGTGGTAGGGAAGATAGGCTGTTCTGGGTCTTTACTCAGATGCTGTGGGGCTGGTTAGCACTCACCACTCCCCCTTGCTGTAGTTCTGTTCCAGATCTGTCAGTCAGCATTTCTATAGAGGCCGCTGGAACTGGCTCCTAATTGTGTGGGCTGGTCCAGGGCTGCACTGTACTGCTTTGGGGCTGGCTCCGTACTCACCACACCCCTCTCTCCTTTTGGGCTGCTGTCGGGCTCACTCCTACTCACTGTCCCTCTCCACAGAGACTCTCCATCTTCCCCTCACAGACTGCACAGCCCAACTGTTGCTCCCTCTCAACTGTCTCCCCTGACCCTGGTCATGTGACCAACTCCTGACCTCTTCAACAGTTGCAGAGACTGCTGGGAATTGTTCATCACTCAGACAATGTCCCCTGTGGGGATAGCATATGTTTATAGCACAATATATCTTATATTAAGAATAACTAGTATGGTATTATATCCATGTAATACATCAACATGTATACAATCATCACATTTTTCCCCGGTAAAACATTGCATGTCCTCAGGCAATGGACTTTATAAATTTTAAAACATCAATATACTACATATACATATATATACATCGAACACTGCAACACATTACATGCCTTTGAATCAAGAGAATTTACATTTTTTTCATAAACTATTCTTTACTTTAAACATATATGATCAGTCTCTGAATCGGAGGGGTTTCACCCCTCGGGTACTTCTCATGAGTCTGCTGGACATCTCCTCTGCACCATCTTTGTGGAGGAATAAGCCACGTTCCTCGGCCTCTCTTCTTTTCTCTGCGAGGAGTATTTCCCTAAGGCGCTGAAGATATAGTGGGTCTTCCATAGGATGGTAGGGGACTTATGGTATTGCGTCTTCTTCTGTACAGTCCTGGCATGGCTCGAGTTGGTTTCTGTGTACCATCTTAAGAACTTGGTGGTCATCTCCATCTCTTCTTATTCCATACACCCCAGTGTCTGTAGCCGAAAGGTGAACAATTACGTAGGGTTCAGATTCCCAGAAGGGATCTAAGTCGTTACTCCGATTGTCATCCAGCTTCCAAACTCTGTCTCCCACTCGGAACGATGCGGCATTCGCGTTCTGGCCATAACTTGTCCCTTGTGGGTGGTGGGCTGTCTCCGCCCTTTCTTCCACTACTTTCTCGGCCTGTTCATGCCGATGCTCGTGTTTGTTCACCCCATTGGTCTGTATCATTTCCGTCCCCTCGGGGAGGGTGTCAAGCTCCTGATCCGCTGCTCTGTTTCCCCTACCAAAAGGTTGCCTGTGGGAGAATGGCAGTGGACTTCCGCACTGGATGGGTCTCTGCGGAGGGAACACTTCTTCTACTCTCTCCCCTTCACTTGCTTGGTCTGTACTTATGCCTTCTCCACCAGATTCGGCAGCATCCTCTACTTTTGGCTGGTAAGACCATCTGTGGAACTGACGTCTGTTGGGAGCAAACCGGCTTCCTTTAACTGGTACACCGCCAGGGCCCATCACGTTGGCTGCCTCAGCACCCTTCTCTCCTTCTACCACATCAAATTCAACCGTCTCGCCCTCTCCAACACTGCGCAGAAATTTCTGGGGGTTGTTTCTCTTTATGGCCGTCTGATGGACAAAGACATCATCTTTTGTGTCATTCCTGTTGATGAAGCCATACCTCTTCCGGACATTAAACCACTTGACAGTTCCTTGTACTTGTGTAGCCAGCACTATCTCCCCTGCCTGGCTTCTTCGGTCATAGACGGTGTATTGCATGACTCGTCTCACAGTCTGAGGTCGGTTGAACAGTTCTTGTGTCAGTGTCGAGATTAATTCCTCCGGGCAATTTCTTAGGACATTCATTCCAATAATTATGGGCGGTAACCATTCATCTTTAACGGCCGTAATTAAACATCCTTGATTGATGAGATGAGCTTGTCCTATCTTGATCTCTGCTTCAAAGTATCCGCAACACTCAATATGTTGTCCATTACTGGCTAACAAATTCAACCCGGCCGGTGGTGTGGCTATGATACTTTCTTTCCTCCAATGCTTAATAAACTCATCCCATCGAATTGTAGTCACTTGTGACCCGGTATCCAACAATGCTGGTATGCTGACTCCATTCACTTTGATCTCAATGGTAGGGCAACACCCAATGAATTTTGGAATCCATTCTTGCGATGTGGGACCTTCTACTGACGATTCTCCCGATGGTTGGTCCCGGACCTCGGGAGTTCTGTTTAAATGTTCCGTACTGCGGCAATTTCGCTCAATATGCCCGCTCCTTTGGGAACGCCTGCAGATGGGTCTTCTTTGTTCATCAAATTTATCTGTAGAAAGTCGGCGGGAGCTCCATAAAGCGTTTCTCCCATCATTTCCATAATGGGATTCTCTCTCCATCTGCCAGGGTCTCTGTAAGGTCTGCGTCTCTTTTAAGGTTCTCATTACTCGACAAAGATCAGTCATTCCTTGTGTCAATTCAGCAATTTGCCCTTTCATTTCTTCAATGGGGTCTTTAGAGGCAACAGATTGAACTTGCTGAAAAACGGTTTCAACGGATCCAAGGGTAGTTCCTTTTTTGGGCTTATCACCTAACACCCTTGTTATCAACTCCTTGAAGTCTGAAAAGCTTATAGGTGATTCTTGTCGATGCAACATTTTTACTTGTCCTTTTGTATTCGCGTCGTAGATTCCATCGAGGAATTGATTAGTTAAGGTTTCATCTTCCTCAATTGGTTCCCTAGGAGCACATGTCTTAATGTCCTGTAAGGCCTCTTGTAACTCCACTGCGTATTCCCGCAATGTTTCATTCGGTTGCTGCTTTCGGGAATAAAACTGTGTTTTTAATTCGGAGAGAGTCTTTGCATCAAACACTTTCGCCAACTTATTCAAGATGTCTTTTGCCGATCTTTTCTGACTTTCTGGCCATGACTTTACTTCCCTTTTTGCAAATCCACTCAGTTGAGCCAAAAGTATCTCTACTTGTTGATTTTCATCTAATCTATATACTTGGAACATGGTTTCAATTTGTTCCCTAAAGTTGCGGAACGCATTGGTTTCAGTCATTCCACTATCTCCGGTATAAGTGGGAAGCCATGGCGCCCCCAAGTAATAGGGCATAGTTATCACTGCCGGTTTGCGTGCCGTTGAACTTATTCTACCCGTTGCATTTCCTTGGTCCTCGTTGCCAAGCATCTCTTCTTGACTATTGTCTTGAGACATTTTGAGTGACGCTGGGTTAGGTTTTTCCCGCTTTTGATGTACGTATCCTGTTCTGCTGACGCCAAATGTGAAATCTATCACAGGGTTTCACAGGTAAGTATTTCTGTGTTTCTCTTTATAGGTGTTCAGTATCCCACGTGGAGACAATTCCTTTTCAATACTAAACAATTTATTACTCACAGAACAGGTATTATGCAATTCAGTGTTTTACATTCAATAAATTCAATTGTTTCCACATAAATAACAACAAGCGTTAACAATTTTTATTATGCTGGAACAGCGAATGTTGGTCCTTCAATGGATTCCTCTGCCACTGTGCTCCAGTTCACTTTAAATACATACAGCACTATCCCTACCTTACATGCTACAAAGAAAACAAATTATTATACATTTGCTTACAGTGCATACGGAAATGTTGCAATGCAAAAACAATTCATATATTGTACCATTTCTAAGAGGCCTCTACTAATTCAATTACTATACTGTAGTTTATTATTGCGCAATAATGGTTTAACCTCAACAGTCTCGCAATGTTTCTATCGTAACTGCAGTTCCACCTTCAATTAAGCGCCTACTGATAGAAAGGTTCCTTTTTCCTACGGGTATTGAAAGTCTAAACTGAATGCTATCATCAGATTATTTGTAATTCACTGAGTACCCTTAAATCCAGGTACGTGTTAAACAATGAAGTCACTGCCCCTTTTTCTTGCAAATGTCGGAATTCCCAACTCCCTGTGCTTTATCTCTCCAGCTGCTACCCCATCCTTATTTGCCATAGTAAGTGCTATTCTTCCAAGGCTAGAATAACTTAACTTGCCCTGAGCTGACTGTGTACACGGTTCTCTTGACAGTTCTGACTCAATTGGTGACTCCTGCTAGTAGTATCTGAAGTAATCACTAACGTGCTGGGAAGGTGACTGAATCCCAATATGAGATGATCCCTTGCCCTGAGCTGACTGTGTACACGGTTCTCTTGACAGTTCTGACTCAATTGGTGACTCCTGCTAGTAGTATCTGAAGTAATCACTAACGTGCTGGGAAGGTGACTGAATCCCAATATGAGATGATCCCTGGCTAGTTCTGTATACATGCTGACATTATCACCAAATAAAGTCTCTGTGTATTGTTTCCATAATGAAGACCTCTAATAAATAGTATGGTGCCAGAGATAATTGCTTCCTGGTATAGTGTAACACAACTGTACGCTTTCAGCCTCTCTATACTGCTATCCGGGCTGTGGTGCACAATGTCCTTAATAATAAACTTTCTCACAATCTATGCTGAATATCACATTGGCAGTTTAATATCATGAAACTCGGCGACTAACTGCTGATAGTCTGTTCTCTGACTATGGCTTTGCTGGCTTGGCATGAGGGTGATGACAAACAAGTCTGAGCTGCCCTCAATAATTCAATACTGTTAGGCGAGAAGCTGATAGCACTTTACTGTCTAAAGTGCCTGTATACAACTTATGTAAAAGGTACTTTGATTTCCTCACTGTAATAAATGTGCTGTGGGATGATGGTAGCAATATTACTGCTTTGGTACATAAACATGCTTGAAGGAAAGTGTATTTGCCGCTGAATGCCTTATAGTCTCTTACACTCTCTGTCTCACTGTATTTCACTCTGTCTAATCTCCGCAGGCTCAGTGTAGCTACTTAGGTATGCCTCTCTCTCTTTCTATATTGTGGTAGGGAAGATAGGCTGTTCTGGGGCTTTACTCAGATGCTGTGGGGCTGGTTAGCACTCACCACTCCCCCTTGCTGTAGTTCTGTTCCAGATCTGTCAGTCAGCATTTCTATAGAGGCCGCTGGAACTGGCTCCTAATTGTGTGGGCTGGTCCAGGGCTGCACTGTACTGCTTTGGGGCTGGCTCCGTACTCACCACACCCCTCTCTCCTTTTGGGCTGCTGTCGGGCTCACTCCTACTCACTGTCCCTCTCCACAGAGACTCTCCATCTTCCCCTCACAGACTGCACAGCCCAACTGTTGCTCCCTCTCAACTGTCTCCCCTGACCCTGGTCATGTGACCAACTCGTGACCTCTTCATCAGTTGCAGAGACTGCTGGGAATTGTTCATCACTCAGACAATGTCCCCTGTGGGTATAGCATATGTTTATAGCACAATATATCTTATATTAAGAATAACTAGTATGGTATTATATCCATGTAATACATCAACATGTATACAATCATCACATTTTTAAGTCCTACATGTAGCAGGTTACATGCACATTTGATTAAATAAACAATGGTTTTTTAGTTACAAGTAATAAATTCATCTATCTTCTTCTCAGTATCATTTATTTTAATGCTTTCTATGTTTCTGATGTCACTCTGTATATTTCTACATGCTAAACATGAGCCACACCTGTGGAGGCCCACACTCCGTATACCCCTTCTATTTAGATTAGCAGGATGGATGTTTTTTGAATCAGAATCAGCTTTATTGGCCAGGTATACTTGAGTATACTAGGAATTTGATTTGGATTGCTGTGCAACAGCTGGTTGGGTAACACTACAACAGTGAGAGTACAGATATATATATATATATATATATATATATATATATATATATATATATATATATATACAGAATGAATGTGGGGTGCCACCTGTGCGTCCCCAGCTATTATAGATTTGGTAGGCAACGTCCCCCTTTGATTTTATGGGGTGTCAGCCAATCCTCAAAGACCAAGTAGTGGTATATTACTTAAAAAAGGAATGTGTTCAATAGATGAGGATGCGGCGACTATTGCTCTTTTAAAATATATAAAATATAGATAGTGCAAACCTGTCCTTATTAAAACAAGGTTTGCCGGTGCTGAGTATGGACCTGGAACCACGGTAAGTAACTTAATTGGCTATAGTTACCAATTACAAAAATATAGGGGGAAATTTACTAATATGGATTATATATATAGTCTTGTGTCATGAACCCCGGTTCTCGCACTGCTCGCATGCGCCCCTTACGGGCTCGCTGGGGTAGTGTCCTCCGTAGGTCGGCTGCCGGCACAGTCGGCAATCCCTGGCGTGATGTCTTTTGCTTCCAAGTCGCCCCTGCGTCACTGTGAGCTCCAGGTGTATTCCCTGATCAAACTACGGGTCACATGATCCAGGTAAGCTCCAACTCACTTCCTGGTCTGTGTGCTGCTGCTGCGGCTAAACCCATCACCTGCGTCTGATTCCCTAATCACCTGGAAGGATAAAAACCCAGCTCACAGTCTCCTCCTTGTCTTGAACAACTCGTCAGTTTACCTGTGAGTTCTCCAGCGTTAAGCTCCTGTCAAGACTCCCCACGTGCTCCAGAGGTCCGGTTTCCTGAGTCCGCTGTCACCTGTGTTACTCTCAGCGTCCTGGTCATTCCACTCCTGCCAGAAGTCTCCACGTGTTTCCATCTGCCGTGTGATCCTGTCTTCTCGTGCAGCCCAGGTTATTCACTCAGTGTCCGGTTATCCGTGGGTTCCGTGCCCGTCTCCTCTCGGCTCTCAGGCCGCTCCAGTGATCCCCAGTATCGGCTCTCAGGCCGCTCCAGCAATCCCCAGTGATCCCCAGTACCGGCTCTCAGGCCGCTCCAGCGATCCCCAGTGATCCCCAGTACCGGCTCCCAAGCCGCTCCAGCGATCCCCAGTGATCTCCAGTATCGGCTCCCTAGCCGCTCCAGCGATCCCCAGTGATCTCAAGTATCGGCTCCCTAGCCGCTCCAGTGTTTCTCATTGTCTCCAGCGTCTCCCTGTGATACCTTCGTGTCATCCCCGGCTTCCAGGCCGCATCTCACTATTCTCAAGTACCCTCCGTGTTGCTGTATAGCATTCAGTGCCATCGATCACCATCGATGGTTTAAGTACCCCTCTAAAGACTCTTGTTGTCCAAACTCTGCCAAAGCCACAGGGGAACCTGGGCAGAGGGCCGCGACCTGGTCGGCAGTTGCAGCGAAGTCCATATCCCCTTGCGGGGGTCCCTGGTGAATACCACTGTCGGCTTAGACCCCGCGCCTCTGCTTTAGGTCTCAGCCAATCCTCTGTGTCCCCGGCAGTTCATCTCCCTCCAGTCTCCGTGCATGAGCTCCAGCTACCTCAAGCCTCCTCGCTTCCAGTTCCCTGCGCCCTCCACTGGCGCACCCAGGTCAGTGTCGGGAACACAGACAGTCCAGGCCGTGACAGATTGTTCAAGACCGATGGACTCGGCACGCGACCATAGTGTGGGGCCAGCGGCTCTTCAAGATGTCACCTCGCGTATAGAGACACAAGAAGCGACGCAGCAGTAGGTGATTACATACCTCCAGGATGTGTCTACTCGTCTGGATTCCCTCCAGCAGTCCCTCCGGCCACCTCCGCCACCAGTATCTAATCAGCCTGCCACTCATGCTCCCGCATATATTTCTCGTCTTCAGCTGCCTACTCCTAATAAATATGATGGCAATCCCAAAGCCTGTAGAGGCTTTCTAAACCAATGTGACATTCACTTTGAACTTCTACCACAGAACTTTCCGACTGCCAGGACCAAGATAGCATATATTGTTTCCTTGCTGTCAGGTGCTGCCCTAGATTGGATATCACCCCTCTGGGAAAGATCTGATCCAATTCTCACCGATTATGACAGATTCGTCTCTGCCTTCCGACGGATATTCGATGAGCCAGGAAGGCCTGTATCAGCCTCCACAGAAATTCTCCGCATCAAACAGGGCTCTCGTTCCATGGGCCAATTCGTGGTTCAATTTCAGACCCTTGCCTCCGAGCTCAAATGGAACAATGAGGCGTTAACAGCCGCCTTCTGGTTGGGCGTCTCAGAACGCATCAAAGACGAACTTGCCACCCGAGATCTCCCTGAGCAGCTGGAAGACTTAATTTCCTTGTGTGTCAAAATAGACCTGCGCCTAAGGGAGCGAGGTTTAGAAAGACTAAAGAAAGTAGTTCCCCGAGTCCCGCCTCCGCCTCAGCACCGTCCTGCGACAACCGCTACATAAGAACCTATGCAAATAGGTAGATCTAGGTTATCTACAGATGAACGGTCCAGGAGGCAAAAAGAAAAATTATGTATTTACTGTGCCGCCCCCTGTCACTTCATTGGGTCCTGTCCCGAGCGTCCGGGAAACGCCAAGCCCTAACCTGCAGTGGGGGAGTCAGGTTAGGTTGTCTCAGTAAAACTCCTCCCACCACTGACTTAATTCTACCTGTTGCCCTCGTGTCCCCTGTGGGTACCCTGCAAGTCTCAGCCCTGGCAGACTCCGGGGCTGCAGGGAACTTTATCTCAGCCGAGCTGGTAAAGAAGTGCAAAATCCCAATTCTGCCTCTTCCCCAGCCTCACTACCTAACAGCGGTGGATGGAAGCAGGATCCGCGGAAGCGATATTGTGCATCGGACAGTCCCTGTCTCATTCCCCGTAGGTGTACTTCATCAAGAATGTATGGACTTCCTGGTCATTCCTAAATCCTCGTATGACCTTGTGTTAGGGTTACCATGGCTACAACTCCACAACCCCCGTATCGATTGGAGATCTCTCCAAATTGTGGAATGGAGCGCATATTGCCAGAAACATTGCTTGACTGAAGTAACTCCGGTCCGATCTTCCGCAGTCAAAAGCCTTCCAGGTCTTCCATCAGCATATCATGCATTCAGTGATGTATTCAGTGAACAAGCCGCTGATGTTCTGCCTCCACACCGCCGGTGGGATTGTCCCATCGATCTCCTCCCTGGGAAGTCCCCTCCTAAGGGGCGTACCTATCCTCTGTCAATCCCTGAGACCAAAGCGATGTCTGAATACATTCGAGAAAATCTCCAGAAAGGGTTCATCCGACCCTCTACCTCCCCTGCTGGTGCAGGATTCTTTTTCGTGAAAAAAAAAGATGGAGGGTTACGCCCATGCATAGATTATAGAGGCCTCAATGAGATAACCATCAAGAACAGTTATCCTCTTCCCTTGATCACAGAGCTATTTGATCGGATCAAAGGTGCGAAAATTTTTACCAAGCTTGACCTCAGAGGGGCGTACAACCTGATCAGAATTCGCCAAGGCGACGAATGGAAGACTGCCTTCAACACTAGAGATGGGCATTACGAGTATCTAGTGATGCCCTTCGGTCTCAGTAATGCACCTGCCGTCTTTCAAGAATTCGTCAATGAAATTTTTAGAGATGTCCTATATAAATATCTTGTTGTGTATCTCGATGATATTTTAATTTTTTCTTCAGATCTCCAGTCTTATCGTTCTCAAGTCAAAGAAGTGCTGTCCCGTTTACGTGCTAATAAATTGTACGGTAAACTCTCCAAGTGCACATTTGAAGTTCCCCAGATACCCTTCCTAGGGTATATCGTGTCTGGCTCAGAGTTGCGAATGGATCCCGCAAAACTTGAAGCCATCAACAGTTGGTCCCAACCAACCACTCTCAAGGCAGTCCAGCGTTTTATTGGCTTTGCCAACTACTACAGAAAATTTGTCAAAGGATTCTCCACCCTCATCGCTCCCATCACAGCTCTCACCCAAAAAGGTGCCAATCCAGCTGTCTGGTCCGAAGAAGCCTTGTCCGCATTCCACCTGCTAAAACAAGCCTTCATTTCTGCCCCCATTCTCCGGCAGCCAGATACAGACAAACCCTTCCTCTTGGAAGTCGACGCCTCGAATGTGGGTGTTGGTGCTGTGCTCTCTCAAGTTACAGACGATGGCAAACAGCACCCCTGTGGGTTTTTCTCTCGGAAATTCCTCCCTGCCGAGAAAAACTACTCCATTGGCGATCAAGAGTTGTTGGCAATTAAACTTGCATTGGAAGAATGGCGATATCTGTTAGAAGGGGCCAAGTTTCCCGTGTCCATCTTCACAGATCACAAGAACTTACTGTACGTCCAGACAGCCCAGTGTCTTAATTCCCGCCAAGCTCGTTGGTCCTTATTCTTCTCACGATTCAGTTTTAAAATTTTCTATCGTCCTGGGTCCCAGAATGCAAAAGCCGATGCACTGTCCCGTTCTATGGAAAATGACACAGTGCTGCAAGAACAGCGTCCCATCATAAGTCCTACGGCTTTTGCTGCCACCCATGTGTCACCCGTGCCACCTCAAGGAAAGATGCTGGTTTTACCAGAGCTCCAGCCCAAAATCTTATCTTGGGCTCATGCCTCGCCTTTCTCCGGTCACCCAGGCGTTCACAAAACCCTGGAAATTCTTCGCCGGTCATATTGGTGGCCTCACATGAAAAAGGATGTCCAGGATTTCGTGGCCTCATGTCCTACTTGTGCCCAGCATAAAGTCCATCGTCAGTCCCCTGCAGGTACTCTCCTTCCGTTGCCCATTCCCATGCGTCCCTGGACGCACATTTCCATGGATTTTATTTCTGAACTCCCAAAGTCTCAAGAATGTAATACTATCTGGGTGGTGGTAGACCGGTTCTCCAAAATGGCACATTTCATTCCATTGACTGGCCTGCCCTCTGCTCCCAAGCTCACCCAGATCTTCATTCAACATATCTTTCGAATTCATGGACTCCCTGCAGATATTGTCTCCGATCGTGGAGTGCAATTTGTAGCCCGCTTTTGGAGAGCTCTCTGTTCTGCCCTGAAGGTAAAATTGAACTTTTCCACAGCGTACCACCCGCAGTCTAATGGGCAAACAGAGAGAGTTAACCAAGACCTGGAAGCATTCCTCCGCCTGTATGTCTCCTCGTCACAAGACAACTGGGTCAATCTGCTGATACTTCAGATACCACACAGCTACTGGCTACTCTCCTTTCTACGTAGTGTACGGTCAACAGCCTCGACCACCGATCTTTGAGCCTTTACCAGCCTTGGAAGTGCCTGCCGCATCTTCCACACTCAAGCATTTCTCACAAGTTTGGAAAAATGTGCATGTTTCTCTCAAGAAAGCCTCAAAAAGATACAAATTCTTTGCTGACCGTAAAAGAAGAGCAGTCCCTCAGTTAAAACTTGGTGACAAGGTATGGCTTTCCACTCGAAATCTTCGCCTACGAGTCCCGTCCATGAAGTTCGCCCCCCGATTCATTGGGCTATTCCCTGTGATCCAAAGGATCAACCCTGTAGCTTATAAGCTGAAGCTACCACCATACCTGAAAATCCCAAATTCCTTCCACATATACTTATTGCGACCTCTTGTTCTCAACCGGTTCCAAAGTGCTACTCCTGAGCTCCCCAGAGTTTATACCCATCGAGGGGTTGAATTCGAGGTCGATAAGGTGGTGGATTCTCGCAAAAGATATGGAAACATCCAATACCTCATCGATTGGAAGGGCTATGGCCCGGAAGAAAGAAGCTGGATCAATGCTGCAGATGTGCATGCTCCCCGTTTGATTGCAGCTTTTCAGAAAGACAATCCGAGTAAGCCCAAAGGGTGTTCGGTGCCCACCCTAAAAGGGGGGGGTACTGTCATGAACCCCGGTTCTCGCACTGCTCGCATGCGCCCCTTACGGGCTCGCTGGGGTAGTGTCCTCCGTAGGTCGGCTGCCGGCACAGTCGGCAATCCCTGGCGTGATGTCTTTTGCTTCCAAGTCGCCCCTGCGTCACTGTGAGCTCCAGGTGTATTCCCTGATCAAACTACGGGTCACATGATCCAGGTAAGCTCCAACTCACTTCCTGGTCTGTGTGCTGCTGCTGCGGCTAAACCCATCACCTGCGTCTGATTCCCTAATCACCTGGAAGGATAAAAACCCAGCTCACAGTCTCCTCCTTGTCTTGAACAACTCGTCAGTTTACCTGTGAGTTCTCCAGCGTTAAGCTCCTGTCAAGACTCCCCACGTGCTCCAGAGGTCCGGTTTCCTGAGTCCGCTGTCACCTGTGTTACTCTCAGCGTCCTGGTCATTCCACTCCTGCCAGAAGTCTCCACGTGTTTCCATCTGCCGTGTGATCCTGTCTTCTCGTGCAGCCCAGGTTATTCACTCAGTGTCCGGTTATCCGTGGGTTCCGTGCCCGTCTCCTCTCGGCTCTCAGGCCGCTCCAGTGATCCCCAGTATCGGCTCTCAGGCCGTTCCAGCGATCCCCAGTGATCCCCAGTACCGGCTCTCAGGCCGCTCCAGCGATCCCCAGTGATCCCCAGTACCGGCTCCCAAGCCGCTCCAGCGATCCCCAGTGATCTCCAGTATCGGCTCCCTAGCCACTCCAGCGATCCCCAGTGATCTCAAGTATCGGCTCCCTAGCCGCTCCAGTGTTTCTCATTGTCTCCAGCGTCTCCCTGTGATACCTTCGTGTCATCCCCGGCTTCCAGGCCGCATCTCACTATTCTCAAGTACCCTCCGTGTTGCTGTATAGCATTCAGTGCCATCGATCACCATCGATGGTTTAAGTACCCCTCTAAAGACTCTTGTTGTCCAAACTCTGCCAAAGCCACAGGGGAACCTGGGCAGAGGGCCGCGACCTGGTCGGCAGTTGCAGCGAAATCCATATCCCCTTGCGGGGGTCCCTGGTGAATACCACTGTCGGCTTAGACCCCGCGCCTCTGCTTTAGGTCTCAGCCAATCCTCTGTGTCCCCGGCAGTTCATCTCCCTCCAGTCTCCGTGCATGAGCTCCAGCTACCTCAAGCCTCCTCGCTTCCAGTTCCCTGCGCCCTCCACTGGCGCACCCAGGTCAGTGCCGGGAACACAGACAGTCCAGGCCGTGACAGTCTTGTAGGAAGGAACAGACAGCGGCACTCCAAGGGTTTTCAACAGCGTGTATTAAAGCAAACCAACGTTTCGGGGTATCATTCACCCCTTTGTCAAGGTTTATTGCACTTGACAAAGGGGTGAATGATCCCCCGAAACGTTGGTTTGCTTTAATACACACTGTTGAAAACCCTTGGAGTGCCGCTGTCTGTTCCTTCCTACGAGACTACCTGTTTGTTCCAGAAGGCACCCAGGTACTGAATCCCAGCTGAGGGAGTGCCAGGCCGTCTACCTCTCTCTCTCTCTCTCTCTATATATATATATATATATAGATATAACATACAGGTATACGCTAGATGTACCCTGGGGATTATAGACACACGGAACACATACCCGGCAAGCTGCACAGCGCCTAGGCAGCCATCAGCAGCGCCACTGGTCATTGCAGCAGCCAGGTAGGTAACAGTACAAGCAGAGACAGTAGTTATCACACAGGGAACACATACCCGCCGAGCTGCACAGCGCCTAGGCAGCCATCAGCGGCACCACTGGTCATTGCAGCAGCCAGGTAGGTAACAGTATAAGCAGGGACAGTACAATTATCACACAGGGAACACATACCTGCCGAGCTGCACAGCACTTAGGCAGCCATCAGCGGCGCCAATGGTCACCACAGCAGCCAGGCAGGCAACACTTAAGCAGAGACAGTATGGTTATAAGGTATTGCCTAAATTGGGGGCTTTCCAAAACACTCTGCACTGTGTATGTCCCTCTACACCAGGGGTGGCCAACCGGTCAGAGGTAAAGAGCCGAAAAATATCGGTAGTCAAGCTAAAGAGCCAACATCATGCGCGCGCCGAAGGCGCATTCGCCAAAAAAAGGGGCGTAGTCTATTTTGACCCCTTGGGTGGGTGTGATACAAATATGCCTCCAATAGTGCAGTGCCATATATACATATGTCCCCAATAGTGCCAGATACACATATGCCCCCCACGGTGCCAGGTATGCACCACATGGTGCCGGGTATTCCCCTACAGTGCCAGAAAGCTGGTATGCCCCCACAGTGCCAAAAACCTGGTATGCCCCCACAGTGCCACAAACTGCTATGCCCCCACAGTGCCACAAACTGCTATGCCCCCACAGTGCAAATTTCCCAGCAGCAGCACTCACCGTTGTTGCTGCTGCTGCCGGGCGGGTAGAGGACAGTCTGGTGTCCCCCTGCAGTCCTCCTGTCATGTCACTGATGGGAGTAGAGCACAGCACAGCGCGTGTCTCCTTCCCCCTCACTTCCCTGTGACTGGGCAGTCCACCAATCAAAGCTCGCTGGCCGGCTCCTGATTGGCTGCTGGCCCGCGAGCTCTGATTGGCGGATGGCCCAGTCACAAGGATGCACAGTAAGGGGTAGGAGAGATGCGCAATGCACGCTCTCCTCCCATCAGAAGGAGAAGAGATTCAGGGAACCGGCAGCAGGGGGGACTGGGACGGACGGTGGGTGGTGGGCAGCAGTGGGAGCAGGAGCCGCACTTTACAAGGGGAAGAGCCACATGAGGCTCAAGAGCCACGGGTTGGCCACCACTGCTCTACACTCTGCACTGTATATGTCCCTCTACACTCTACATGTCCCTCTACACTCCGCACTGTTTGTCACTCTGCACTGTGTATGTCCCTCTACACTCTGCACTGAATATGTCCCTCTACATTCTGCACTGTACAGATGTGTCCACATACATCTTGGCTTTTTTTCTCAATTTGTCACAACATGCAAAACACGGCTTAGCTGTTTTTCCAAATGTAGCAAGTAGATAGAGTCTAAAAAATTTCTGAAGCAGTAGAACTTGTATAAAGTAATAGATTAGAGAAGCAAATTTTTTGAAAAATCACAAAGTGTGACTTTTGCAGAGGCCAAGGTGTGCCATATTGTGCCATACACGGTGCAGTAAAACCAAGATGTACGTGGACACATCTGTATATGTCCCTCTACACCTGCACTGTATTTGTCCCTCTGCACTGTATTTGTCCCTCTGCAATGTATATGTCCCTCTGCACTCTACACTGTATATGTCCCTCTGCACTCTACACTGTATATGTCCCTCTGCACTCTACACTGTATATGTCCCTCTACACTGTATATGTCCCTGTACACTCCGCACTGTATATGTCCCTCTGCACTCTGCACTTTATATGTCCCTCTACACCTGCACTGTATAAGTCCCTCTACAACTGCACTGTGTATGTCCCTCTACACTGTGTATGTCCCTCTACACTCTGCACTTTATATGTCCCTCTACACCTGCACTGTATATGTCCATCTACACCTGTACTGTGTATGTCCCTCTACACTGTATATGTCCCTCTACACCTGCACTGTATAAGTCCCTCTACACTGTATATGTCCCTCTACACTCTGCACTCTATACTGTATGTCTCCCTACACTCCGCACTGTGTAAGTCACTCGCCACTGTGTATGTCCCTCTACACTGTATATGTCTCTCTACACTCTGCACTGTGTATGTCACTCTGCACTGTATATGTCCCTCTACACCTGCACCGTATATGTCCCTCTACACTCTGCACTGTGTATGTCCCTCTGCACTGTACATGTCCCTCTATACTGTGCACTGTGTATGTCCCTCTACACTTTGCACTCTATATGTCCCTCGACACTCTGCATTGTATATGTCCCTCTACACTCTGCACTGTGTATGTCCCTCTGCACTGTATATGTCCCTCTACACTCTGTGATGTGTATGTCCCTCTGCATTGTATATGTCCCTCTAAACTCTGCACTGTGTATGTCCCTCTACACTCTGCACTGTATATGTCCCTCTACACTCCGCACGTTATATGTCCCTCTACACTCTGCACTGTATATGTCCCTCTACACTCTGCTCTGTATATGTCCCTCTACACTCTGCACTGTATATGTCCCTCTGCACTCTGAACTGTATATGTCCCTCTACACTCTGCACTTTATGTGTCCCTCTACACTCTACATGTCCCTCTATACTGTGCACTGTGTATGTCCCTCTACACTCTGCACTCTATATGTCCCTCGACACTCTGCATTGTATATGTCCCTCTACACTCTGCACTGTGTATGTCCCTCTGCACTGTACATGTCCCTCTACACTCTGCATTGTACATGTCCCACCACTGGAGGGCGGCATTCTGGAGCAGCTCTCCCCAACTTCGATCCAGGTAAGCGGATCCCGCACCAAACTCCCTCTCTACTGGGTCTCAAGCAGGTTTGCAGTGTGAAAGCAGGACAGACAGTAGCTATAAGACAGCGTAGTCCCTCATTACATATACTTTACATGTATTCTGCGTCCCCTCGAGGGGCTCGCTGCGCTCAACACAGAATGCATGTAAAATAATCTGCGTACGCTCGCCACACTTTGGGCTCGGTGGCGTAGTGGATAGTGGGGTTATGAACAGGTACAAAATCGCATTGGATCACATGCAAATCGTATGCAAATCGCAAGCGATGTCTGCCGCCGTGAAACTAAACAAGTACTGACACTCATTTACTCACACAGGCTAAAAATGATCTTTTATTCACTAAAAAACTAATTATACTGGTGGGGGAATAAAGCAGGAAAACTACTAGCCCAAATGTCAAAACCCAGACATAAAAAGCATTACATTACTGCAATTAAAAAACCCTCCAATTTACAGCCACAGAAGACATAATAAAAACTTTTGAAGATTACTACAGTATATAGATTTCTCAGCCGATCTACCATTTGATGACGCAAAACATATTGATTTTCTATGAGACATTAATCTTCCAGTATTGACAATGGAACAGAAGGAAAGGTTGTTTGGTAATGTGACCATGACTGAAGTCTTAAATGGTATTAAACAATTACAATTGGGCAGGTAGCAAGGGCCCAACGCCCTAGCATTGACTGAGCTGTTTAATCACCAATCGTACTCTGTTTCCCTACTTTGCACAATCATAAAGTTTAATCCCTAAGCCACACAAAGACCTATAAAAGACAGTATCATACCGACCCATTAGCCTCATCAATATAGATGCAAAATTATTTGCCAAAATCCTTGCAGATCGGCTTCAATGCATACAGATGGAGCGCCTCTCGCTCAACTTCGGGGCTTGCCAGACCACCCCCTCTGGCGCACCGGTGCTCCATCTGACTGGGACGCGCATCCCAGTTTCGTTTCAGTGGGGGACACAATCCCTGCCTTTCTCCGCTTCAGGGACACGGGCAGAGTTAGGGGGGAGGGGGTGGGGAGGTGGGATCGGGTGGCAGGGACCGGCAACGACACGGTGGGGACTGGCGGGGATCTCCTTTGTAAGGGGACACATGCGCATCTCGTGCACGCGTCCCCTTCTGGCGGCTGGTGAGGGATGGCGGCTGGGGAATCTTCCACCATCCCCTGCCTGAAAGACAGTGGCTCCATCTGTATTACCAGATATTCTCATTCTGAACCAATTAGGAATTGTCAATGAACATCAATCAGTGAAAGGAATAAGGTCACCGATAGCAGCAGTAGCAGCTACCTCTCATTCATATCCAAATATTAATTCTTTATTAAGTTTAGACACCTCTCGTGCCTTCGACCCAGTGGCCTCATCTGTTTACAGTCCTTAGCGCTAGAAGATTTTAACCTTTTTTTTCAATAATTTTTTTAGGCATTTATACACTTCTCCTTAAAATAATTTAATCATTAATGGTCATAAGAGTACATTTCTTCAAATGTATAGGGGAACAAGACAAGGATGTCCTTTGTCCCCTTTACTATTTAATATAGCTTTAGATCCCCTACTTCGGAAATTAGAAATGGACACAGAATTTAAGGGCATCCAAGCTGGCACATATTCTAAAAAACTAACAGCATCCGCTGACGACATATTAATGCACATTGCAAATCCTGTGGAGTCTTTACTCACATATTTGAAATTGTAAATACATTTGTAGAAATAGAAGGTTTTATGGTTAATAAAAGCAAATCAGCGGCACTCTATCTTGGCCCGAGAAACACAATTCCATGAATTTTAACAAATCATGAGGAGACTTGGGCAAAATATAGCTTCCAAAAAATCCCTCGACGTTTGGCAAACCTTTACGAATTAAACTATACAGTAAGCCTTTGATTAAAATGATATCAGATGAATTAGAGGGTTGGAAAGATCTGCCTCTTTCATACATTGGTAGAGCAGCTCTGATTAAAATGTTCTGTTTTCCCAGACTTACTGTAAGTACTTAATTCAAGATCTTCCTTTATTTATTGCAGCAAAAGACTTGCAAAATATCAACAAGTTCTTTAGACATTCATTTGAAAAAAAAAAAAGGCATAAAATGAGCTTGCTCAAATTACAATGAAATCAAATGGAGGAGTACAGTAGGCCTCCAAGATGTGCAATTATATAATAGATCTTCGATGTTTTGATATTTGTTGGACTGGATACACGAAAGCAAAATGTATGCTAACACTTCTTTAGAACAAGGCTTCCTTGATGGTGGCAACTTAATTTCATTCCTTCATTTACAAAACCAAGAGATTTTAGACCAGATCAAGGATAATCCCCTGTTATGGAATACAATAAAAATATTTCACATTGTCAGGAAACAAGAAGGCGACAATTCCCATAAAACCTTTGGAGATCCACCAATAATAATCGACACTACTACTATGTAAATCTATTTCACTCAACTTGATGGGGGTTGGGTGGGGGGTGCGGCGGTGGGGAGAGAGCCAAAATTTTCTTTCTTTTTTATTATTTATTTGTTTATTGTCAGTCTCTTGCAGTACCTTTTAACGATTGATCTTGATTGTTATTTCAGTACATATGTAAATACATGTGTAGCATGTAATTGTTTGTATGGTACTTCTCTCGTTATTTACACGAAAGTGACTTTGTATGGAATAATGCGTAATGTTTATTGCATTTGGTGCTTTAATAAAAACAGTTTAAGAAAAAAAAAAACTGATCAGAAGTTCAATCAGTTCTTGCCAGAAGTATTACGCACTTACAAAATAATTTAGTTTATATTTATCAGAAATAACATACAAATAAAAATGACCAAATAGGGACTAGTGGTATATACCGTACGATGTGACGTATCAGGGAGGTGGTAATAAAGTAGCAGTGGGAAAGTCTATAGGAATTATAATAACATAAAACTACTGTATTAAATTAATAAATAACAATGATTTTAAGAATTAAAGTCCAGCTAACTTCTTGCCTCAGCATCACACTGGTAGCATGGAAAAAAGATGATTTGACCATATTAGCTCCAAATTGAAATTGAAGAAAAATGATGACTAAACTCTTAAAACATCCTTTATCTCCTCAAAAAGGTGAATGGTGTGATGTGGCCCAGCCACAATTGTAGTAGCCCTTTCAATTATTTATGGGAAAAATTATTTAGTACTTGTGTATTATCATGGCGCCCATCGGGTCACATTGTATACCACTAATTAAGGTATATGATGGGACCCGATGGGACCTGATTTCAGGCTTTTAAGAGCCGACTATACAATTTTTTTATCTCGTCGCATCGCATGCCATTTCCCATAGAGTCCTATGTTAAATGAACCCCCAGACCCGATTTTTAATTGTACACCCACCCTGATGGGTAATTACTATGTGAAATGCCCCTCAATGTTAACGCCTCCGCAGTATCAACGCCAACCCGAAGCGTGGCGAGCACAGCGAGCCTGCGAGGGGCGGCGGTATGCGTCCTCCGACCTTTTCATATCCCCACTATCCATGTCGGTGTGGAGTTGATTTTAGCGTGGGTACGCGGAATACATGTGAAGTAATCCGCGTACGCTCGCCACGCTTCGGTGGCTCACTGCGCTCGCCACACTATAGAAAATAAAATCCACGCCGACGTGGATAGTGGGGGTATGAAAAAGTCGGAGGACTCGTACCGCTGCCCCTCAAGGGCTCGCTGCACTCACCACGCTTCGGGTTGGCGTTGATAGTGGGGTGGCGTTAACAATTGGGTGGGCATTTAACATAGTCATTACCCATCAGGGTGGGTGTACAATTAAAAATCGGGTCTGGGGGGGCATTTAACATAGGGATCAGCCACCAGGGTGGCTGTACAATTAAAAATCGGGTCCAATCGCGTCGCATCTTATGCGATATAATCACATACGATGCGATACGACCGATTTTTGGTCGTACAATGCCCTACGATGGAAATCGTGGGCACCGTGATAATACACAAGTAGCAATTATTTATTTATGGGAAAAACCCTCACTGTCATGATGACTTTACACGCGAAACACAATACAAACAGAAAATGGGGGTAGATTACAGGAAATAAAAAGGGGAAAATTAACAATCTAAGGTGAAGCTAATAAGAAGTAATGAATAAATAAGAAAAAGACTCTTATATGGCTTTGTACCTAGGCGGGATATGGTCGACCTAAAGATGGTCGACAGTCATTAGGTTGATGCCACTAGGTGACATACTGAAATGTCATGATAGCTGTCACAGAGCAGCTGATACAGAATAAAAGAATGAAAGTGGGAAAATCCATATTGTCCTCCCAGGATGATGCACAACTGCCAGAACTAGGCTGCAGATGTTTGCAGGCTAGCGAACAGGTAAACGCCGCCTGCCCGAACTACTGCTCCCTCCTCCACCGCGTGAATCTCCTCATTTGCATGTGAGTGGACATGTACTATTTACACATGCAGTTGCATGTGGCGGCACGGGCGAAAAATCATTCGATGGTCACAGACGTTTTGTGGCATCATCTGCCTGCCCCAAACAGGCATCAACACGCCTGCGTTCACAGGGGATGCCCAGTGTTTTTTATGGGCTCGCCAATAAAAGACTGGGCTGTCTTCCGGTGGGCGGGGCATCCAGAATTCCACTTTTTAGCAGCCTAGTAATCAAGGCCCATCTAGAGTTATTGCCATTTTCTAGAGACGACATTTATACTACTGCAAAGACTAAGAGTAGTGGAATTGGCTGCGGAGTGCGGAGCACTTTTTGCCACCAGAGTCCGGCCGCATACATTGGTGACCTGCATGACTGTTATATTCCGGCGCGAAACCTGATGTGGGGCTGGTAAACTTGCCTAAGTCCAGCTTAGTCTGACTTTCCTGACCCTGCAATGCAGTAACAGCTGGCTATACTTCCATGGGGATACATGGGCTGCTCAAGATACCTGCCACGGGGGAGAGAAACCTTATGTACCCTTCCCTGAGGTTTCCTGCACCTCCTCGCCCCTGCATTACCTGTGCGGTGTCTTCCTGACGGGCTGGTCATGGAACTGCTTCATCAGCTTTGGGGGATGTCCCTGCCTGCTCCGGGAGTGTTGCAGTGTGGCTAATTAATCACCGGGAACAGAGAGCGGAGGCAGCTCGCTTCCATCACAGGAGGCCACTGACTGCCCGGCTGATTGATGGATGGAGAGGGGGCAGTGCATGCGGTGGGAAGAGGAGAGATAGCGTTGAAGGAGACCAGATGACAGGGTCACACCACCCAGGCTGAGATAACACTTACATGCCCTGCCCTCCCTCACACTACAGTGCACTACCTGGGCAGGAAATAGCTGGGTAAAGCACCTTCGACAAACCCAGTTTATTATTTTTGTGCCTGATGCCTGTTCTACACAGTGGTGACTTGATTTGAGGTATAAGAGGCACATTTTACACTTCCCATAAGGGTAATCGCTGGGCTGGAGGCACCTTTTGGGTCAGAATTATTAGCTGGATTCCATCCCAACCTGGTTTCTGCAAACATGGAAGATCCAACTCTGCTATCAGTGGATGCTCCCTCACTCAGCACTCTGGCTCAGACATTGTGTGACGTTCTACTTCCTTATTTACATATGCGTTTTGGTGGCTCGGCTGACCACCACCTCTGTTAACACTGATCCTATTGTGGGTATTGCTGCCTGCCAGGAAAAACAGAGGAATCTAAGAGGGTTATTCTGGTTGATTCACAAGGCTGCAAAATCACAGCCTTGCGAGTCCACCAAACCCCTCCCGGCGAATGAACGCCCACCTGTCCCTCCCTCACAGTGTGGGTTCGCCCACACAGGCTGTGAATGGATGTTTTGCATAAACATCCATTGCTATGTCTCTCGGTAACCGCCCACACCTTTCGATGGCCGAGGACATCAAAAGATGTGGTGCGTGCACGCATATAAAAGTGACTTTTAAGTCACTTACATATGGGTGCACGCTGGCACGGATATGGGCAGGCAGCTGACATCCGGTGATGTCAGCTGCCAGCTCCCCCACCCACCCATGGAAAGATGGGCGTTTCCGTATGGTAATGGTGCAGCCCGGCGCCCCCCACCCATCTCCGCCACCCACATGCCGTCATGGGTGCGGCCACGCCTCCCGTAATTAGGCCACATCTCCAAAATTTTACCAGGGCCCTGCATACCTCTTGGCTGCCGTGCCAATGTGTACCTCCACTCATATGTGCTGTGCTCTCTCCCTGGGACCAGGTCTTCTTCTCCAGTTCCCTGGCGCCGTGTTTTCCCCTCCTGCTCTTGAGCACCAAGTGTGCTTCACACTCTCCTGTGAGCTGGGATGACTTCGCTTCCTACCAGGCACTGAGTCGCCTCCTCCTGAGCCCCCAAGTAGGTTCTTCATCTCTCATTTCCTGAGTCCTGGCGTCTCAGCTCATGCTCCTCCACACTGGCAGCCACTGACGGGCAGCACAATTAAAAAAATAGAACAATTTAAAAAATGTCCATCTTATTGCCCTGGGCCCCATAGCAGCTGCATCAACTCTGTTGTTACACCACTGGGTGTAGAAACCCAATGCATTTCCACCGACTCACCAGCCTTTTTCAAGGATTGATATTTATACTGCTTATTTACAGGTATAAAAAGGTATAAAAGCTCAGGTAATGTTGCTCATGTATAAACCATTCACAGCAATAAATTTCATTTAATTAGGTATATTGGGGGAAATTTACTAAGATTGAATGGCTACGAATGCCTGTATACATAGCCATTCAAAGTGATATATGGCCATAAATTCATATTTTTTTAAATTTACTAATGCCAGTATATGGGTCTTTGTATTCTGTTTTTATGAACAGTATATTTCAGTTTACGAGTGTATACACCATTGAAAGAATATGAATGGATTTCTCCATTCACTTGAATGGTGAATCAAAAATTTACTATCAGGCCGTATGCTAAATTCGGCTGGTAATTCTGCAGAAAATACTCTTGGAAAATACTCATTTTCTAGGAGTATTTGCCTGAAGCCTGCACGGATCAGTCAGATCAGTCATCTCATTCAGATCAGTCAGATCCTCGTAGGCTTCCATGTGTAAAAAATACATTAGATAAATATTTTGTAAATCAGCACCGGTTCAAACGGCCAGCGGTGTCATGTAACAACTTGGGGACACTTTTGACACAAGCCCCCCTGGCCATACCTTGATCATCATGGCTGTTCAGCCCAGGGCTGACCACAACAGCCAAAGAAGAATGGCTAAGCCATCAGAAAATACAAAACCAGAGAATACACAAGTTAATAAATTTGCCATAATTTCCATTCATATCTTTGGTCGATCCCGGTCGTACCCATTCATACCATCAGGGCCGGTGCAAGGGTGTTGGGCACCCTCCTGCAAACTATAAATTTGCGCCCTCCCATACCTTATAATAGAGACAGTGCATGGCTTGCACAATAAAAAAAAGGGGTATGTTCTCATATGAAGTGTTTTTCCAAATTACGGAACATAGTAGGATAATCTTATTCAAATTACACTGCATGTAGTGTCACAGATTCACATCACACCACACACTAGTTTCCCTTACACACAGTGCCCCTAATATATATAATGCCAACAGTAAGTGCCTTTTACATATAATGCACACAGTAATGCTGCTTATACATAATGCCACTTACACATAATGACCAGAGTAGTGTAGGTTACACATAGAGGGTTATTCTGGTTCACTCGCATAGGCAAATTCACTGTCTAATGGACAAAACCATGTGCATTGCAGGTGGGGCAGATGTAACATGTGCAGAGAGAGCTAGATTTGGGTGTTATATTGTTTCTGTGCAGGGTAAATGCTGGCTGCTTTATTTTTACACTGCAATATAGATATCAGTTTGTCCATATTTGCCTTTGCGAGTGAACCAGAAAAACTCCCATAATGTCCACAGAAGCGTCCACTTACACAATGTGTAGTTGCGCTGTCACAATGTCCGGAGTAGTGCCCCATACACATAATGCACAAAGTAGTGACACTTACACATAATGTCCATAGTGCCTCATACACATAATGCCCAGAGTAGCGCACTTGTATAATGTACAGAGTAGTGCCCATATACATAATGCCCAGAGTAGAGATGGTTACACATAATGCCCAGATTAGTGCCCATACACATAACACCCCAGTCAGTAGCGCACGCAGGGGGGGGGGTTCTGAGTACCCAGAAAACCCCCCCCCCCCAGGAGTCTAAGGACCCTAGGCTGAAAGCTGAGGGTCCCCTCTTTCCATGGGTATAAGAATTTAAAAAATCGGCCCTTGGGAACCAGAGATATCTGACTTCAAAGCAGTGGTCCCCATCCAAGCCTATTAATTGCTCTTCCCAGTCAGATATTTCAGGTTCTGTCTGACTTAGAGTTTTTTTGAGGGTATATTCCAAAAGCTGGGACTCTGCTTCTTTGATGGACATTAGTAGCTTGTCTCTACTGTTCCCAAAATCAGAGATATCAGCCTTCCAGCAGCTGGTTACTGCTCCAGCTCCACACACCTGGTATGTAGTTTTATATACTCGTTGGCAGATTGCTCTGCCTCCTGAACTCTCATCCCCTAGTCCCCAATACCATTTGGTAGATGGGATTCTCTAGTTTTTAATTCCATTAAAATCTAAGAAATCTATATCTGGGAACTGGAGATATCTGCAGTCAAGCAAGCTGTCCTCCCACCAGAAAATTATGAATAATAAGCCCACTCCACTATACACCCCTCCTCTGCATATTAAACATCCTCTTCCACCCTGGAAGTTATGTATCAGAGCCCCTTCATTCAGCCCAATGCCCCCTTCTCCCACCCCATCTCCCACCATCTGTGCAGTAAAGGGGTAATTAGTGGAAATTACTGATCCAGGCCCTACATGCTGAGCAGTTGATATAATACCCCCTACCACCCGGGGCAAAGCTTCCCCCACCCCTACTGCTGGAGGATCGGTAAGTGCCCCAATACATTGCTATGCCCAGGGGTCTACACTGCTGTTGATGCCCCTGTATATATATATATATATATATATTTTTTTTTTTTTTATTATTATTATTATTTATATACATTTGGTCTATCTATAATACTTTAACTGACCTGGCATATACTGGGTCACCTAAGTGTCCATCTCCGTGCTTTGCTCCGCTCCTCTGGAAACCCCCTTCTGAAAATCCTGCGTTTGCCACTGCCAGTGTCATGCTCCAATTCAGTTTGTGCTGTGCCGACCAGGCAGTGAAGGGAGGGATCGCTAGCCACATACCTGTATATACATACATGTAATTATGTATGTAATGTATGTGCTGGATCGATACCCCAGGGATCGCTAGCAATGAGTAGTCTGGGGGGTGGGCTTAACAGTGCATAGATGTTTATGGTGATTCCCAGCTGCAGCGCCCGATGCGCTCAGCGCTGGCGATCCCTGGGGGATGGACCCAGCACATATATTACATACATCATGATACAGTAACATGTATGTACGTATGTATGTATATATGTACCTAGCTATCTCCCCCTCCACTGTTACTGAATTGTAGAGACCTAGAGTTTCTTGCCTGAAAGACAATCTGAACAGGTACAGTAATATCTGTATCAGCTTCATAAAATGACAACAGCATTGTGTATAGGTACCTAGCAAATTCCCCCTCCCTCTTTGTTGGGATACATTTAGTTTATTTTTAAATACCATACCCATTACTGCCTCTGCTGCTCTCACTTCTCCACACATGTACTCAATACTTGCCTACTTTTGAATACTAGTTTCAGGGATATTTTGAATGCTCGAAAAATGCGTTGTGCCACTGAGAGGGTGTGTCATGCTCCGCCCAGCGTGTCTAACTTTAATTGTGGGCGTACCTATCGCCACTAAGGGGTGTGTCCTGCAGTGGCAGAAGTAAACTGTGGAACACTCTGGGCCTGGGTCAGATGTGGGTGTTGCTGACTAGCACTGCACTAAACATTTGAAAGAAAACTTTTCTGCCTATATGTGTGTGTGTGTGTGAGGGAGAGGGTGTGAGAGGGAGGGATAGAGTGTGAGACAGAGGGAGAGAGTGGATGTGAGGGAGAGAATGAGTGTGAGAGGGAGGGAGAAAGTCTTGAGAGAGGGAGTGTGAGAGATTAAGTGCGAGATTAGGAGAGAGCGCGTGTCTCGCATACACTCCCTCACTGTGTGTGTGTGTGTGTGTGTGTGTGTGTGTGTGTGTGTGTGTGAGAGAGAGAGAGAGAGAGAGAGGGAGACAGAGAGAGAGAGTGTGGGTGTAAGATAGAGGGAGAGAGTGTGAGAGGGATAGAGGAGAATCTGAGAGCGAGTGTGTTGGTGTGAAAGAGAGGGAAACAGTGGGTGTGAGAGGGAGGAGAGTGAGAGGATTAGAGGAGAGTGTGTGAGAGAGTGTGGGTGTAAGATAGAGGGAAAGTGTGAGAGGGATAGAGGAGAATCTGAGAGAGAAAGAGAGTAGACCAGGGAGGAACCTAGACAGCTGCTGTATGCAGTAAGACGGCTGCTCACCTTGGACGGACCAGTCTCACCCTGCACACACCAATAACCATGGAGGACCCAGGAGACCTGTGCTGCACCAATTTGAATTCTTCAGCTGATTTTCTTACACCTAAATAAAATTAGAAAGGTGGAACAGTTGGCAGAGCTGGCTTGAAGAGGGAGCTCATGGGCACGGAACCCCCACTCTGAGAGGCCCCCACCTGTTGCTGCAGTTTGAGGAACTGCTACAGGCACAGTGCCAGAGTAAGGGTACGGCTTCCAGGCACGGCCTCCACTACTCCTGAAGGTGCGTACACACGGGGGGAGATATATTGCTCAGTGTCTCCTTTTCATCAGCGACCAGAGATGGTCGCTGATGAAGGGGAACCTCTGCTCGGGGAGCCGCAGAGGTAATTAGCTGGTCACAGGAGCAAGCTCCTGCGACCAGCGATTACAATGGGGGAGAAAACGGGAGCGCGCACCCGGCGATTTATCGCCGGGGCACACCCCCAATCACTGGCAATATGGTCGCCTGCGACCATATTCCCAGCGATTATAGCCCCTATCGCCCCAGTGTGTACACAGCATAACTCTGCAGTGCCCGGCCTCTTTCTATCCGGCCGGGGCAGTGGGGACTCGGGAACTTACAGATGACCTATATTTGCGATGGCAATGGGTTAATCCAGTAGAATTATGTGGCTTTCTGGGCAGCGGAAGACTCTGCATTCGCCTGGGAGTCTCTCCACAGGTTGCAAGAGAATTCCTCCCCCCATACTACAGCAAGTACACACTGCCATTGCATAACACACATCCCCCCATATTACACCCCGTATACACACCACTATGATACATTACATACATACACCCCCATATTACATTCAATACTCACATTAAAATCCCCCCAGCTAGTTGAGTACACGCATTAATGAATTACATTACACACAGAGCCCCCCACACACATTATATACAGCCCCAAGCACACACATCACTGTATTACATTACAGAGCACCCTACCCCCACACACATTATATACAGCCCCCAGCACACACATCAGAGTCCCCCCTCCCCCACACACATTATATACAGCCCCCAGCACGCACATCACAGTATTACATTACATTACAGAGCCCACAGCACACACATCAGAGTCCCCCCCTCCCCCACACACATTATATACAGCCCTCAGCACACACATCACTGTATTACATTACAGAGCCACACATACACACATAATGTACAGCCCCAGCACACACACCACTGTATTATATTACACCCAATCACACACATTATATACAGCCAGGCTCGGACTGGCCTGGCGGGGAACCGGGGAATCCCCCGGTGGGCCCCGGTGGTTTCTAGCCCCGCCCACTTGTTTAGGGTTCCGGGGCTATCATACCCTCCAACTGTACCGATTTTGCCGGTACAGTACCGTTTTTTAAAAGTCTGTACCGGCAAAATCATTTTGTACTGAATGTACCATTTTTTTCAAGTGTCAGTTCTGCAGTCTGTGCGGTGCCCGGCGGCAGCTCTCCCCTCCCGTTCCCAAGTGTCCCTTGCGGCGCCGTCTCCCCTCCCGTTCCCAAGTGTCCCTTGCGGCGCCGGCGGGCATTGCATGACGTCATGACGTCACTGCCGCACCAGCGCCGCACCCTGCGCACAGTCTGTGCGCTCAGGGGACGGAGAGACAAGTGTACTGCCCTGTCGCAGACATTGGCGCGAAACATCTGAGGCAGACTGGCAGATACGCGGTGGCCGCCAGCCGGGGCGCGCATGAGGGGGGATCTGAGTGGGAGTGCAGAATAATCCTGGTGACCCGGAGCTCAGCTCCGCTATTCAAGACAAGCTGCAGTGCAACGCCTCCTGAGAGCCACCAGAGATCATCATCCTCCAGAGTCTCTGTGAGTCTGTCACAAATAATCCAGCCAGGCCATATTTCCACCTTTCCTGCACAGTGTCTGACTGGTTTAGTTTTTTATAAGTGGGCTGCTGGCATATTAAATCAGTATATTTATATTTAATATACTTAAAAAAATAAGTTTAAATATATGCTGATTTAATATGCCAGCAGCCCACTAAGCCACCATGTGACATGAGTTCCATCAGGTGCTGAGACTGGGGTCAGGATGCCTGGGGACGTAACCACGCCCACTTTACCCAAGTTACCCATGGCCACGCCCTTTCTTAAATGTGTACCGATTTTGGCCCTTCAAATGTTGGAGGGTATGGGCTATTGCTCTTTATTTCCCCCCCTTTTTTTTAGGTGTATGTGTGTGACCTATGTGCTATATTTGCTATATTATCTGGGTAGGGAGGACCTATGTGCTGTACTATATGGGGGGCCTATGTGCTGTACTATATGGGGGGCCTATGTGCTGTACTATATGGGGGGCCTATGTGCTTTACTATATGGGGGCCTATGTGCTGTACTATTTGAGTGGGGGACCTATGTAATGTACTATATGGGGGGGCTATGTGTTGTACTATTTGAGTGGGGGACCTATGTAGTGTATTTTATTGGGGGCCTACATGCTGTGCTGTAGTATTATATGAGTGGGGGGACCTATGTAATGTATTATATGGGGGTGCCTATGTGCTGTACTATTATCTGAGTGGGGGACCTATGTAATGTATTTTATTGAGGGCCTATGTGCTGTACTACAGTATTTGAGTGGGGGACGTATGTAATGTGCTATATGGGGGGGCTATGTGTTGTACTATTTGAGTGGGGGAACCTATGTAATGTATTTTATTGGGGGCCTACGTGCTGTGCTGTACTATTATATGAGTGGGGGGACCTATGTATTGTATGGGGGCCTATGTGCTGTACTATTATCTGAGTGGGGGGACCTATATGTATGTAATGTACTATATGGGGTGCCTATGTGCTGTACTATTTGAGTGGGGGGACCTATGTAATGTATTAGCATTAGCCGGGCAGAAAGAGCTGTGTGCTGCCCGGCTGCTTAGTCTAATGAATTGCTTGTTGCCAAGGGGGATGTCTCACGCCGCTGGACGCACCTAATTGAAAGAAATGACAGCCGGGCAGAGAGCGATGTGCGCTGCCCAGCTGTAGTCTAAGCAGTGGCATCGATATTTTCAATTTTCCCTTTGGACTGCTGGCAGCCAATCAAGAGTGGTATTGGTAGCTACTCCTGATTGGCTGCCAGACCCCAGCGCGAGAACTGAAAATATTGATGCTCCTGCAGAGACTACAGCCGGGCAGCGCAAATCGCTCTCTTCCCAGCTGTCATTTATTTCAATTAGGTGAGTCCAGCAGCGTGTAACATCCCCCTTGGCAATAAGCAATTCCTAAGACTAAACAGCCGAGCACAGCGCTCTCTGCCTGGCTGTCATTTCTTACAATTAAGTGAGTCCAGCGGCATGAGACACCCCCCCCTTGGCAACAAGCATGTATTCCCACATGGCATCGAGCATGAAGCCCCCTTGGCATTGAGCATGAACCCCCTAGCAATGAGCACGTAGGTAAGCTGCACTTACTGTATGTGTCAAATATGTAATGGGCATAACGTTTTGTTATATAGTATGTAATGGGCATTATGGTGTGTGGCCTCATGTGTAATTGGCATTACGGCATGTTGATTTATGCGTAATGGATATTACGGAGTGTGGTCTAAAGTGTAATACCATGCCCCATTTTGTTATGCCACGCCCCTGCCCCATGAGGCCGCGCGGCTTCGCCGCGCAAAGGTACCGCCTGACTGTAACTTTGGATTTGGGACCACCCATTACCGTAATTCTAGATTCGCCTATAGGGGCCTATGTGCTGTACTATTATTTGAGTGGGGGATCTATGTAATGTACTATATAGGGGGGCCTATGTGCTGTACTATTATCTGTTTGTGGAGGACCTATGTGCTGTAATATCTGGGGGGGCTATGTGGGACCTATGTGCTTTATTATCAGGGTGGGGGATTTACGGATCGGATGTCACACACCTGCGATTTTGCCACCGATTTTGCCCGATTATCAGCCCAAAGTGCCGAAATCGGATGAAATTGGCCCAAAATTGCATAGTGTAAAGCCACCCCTCTCTAGTCAGGTGACCACACCCCTTCAAAAAGACCACGCCCCTTGGTGGGCCCCTGTGAGTGCATTTCCCTGGTGGGCCCTTCATGCCCCAGTCCGACACTGTATACAGCCCCTGACTCCCCCAGGATACACAGCACTCACCGCAGGAAGAAGAGCTGCAGAGCTGTTGCTGGCCTCACGGACTGAGCTCAGTCAGTGGTGGGTGGGGCTAGCTTCCAGGAAGTAGCAGACAGAGCCCCCTGACCCCTGGCCAGGCTGACAGCTCAGCCTGATGTACTCACAGTGGCACAGCATCACCAGTCCTGCCTGCACACTGTTTCAAACTCGGCGCGGCGGCTCCTCAGTCAGGCTGCTTCTGTCAGGCACGCACACAGCACAGTGCAGCCTGCAGAGCGCCGAGCCAGCCTAGGACACAGAGGGGGAACACTCTGATGATGTCGGCGCTTCCCCTCTGTGTCCTAGGCTCGGCGCTCTGCAGGCTGCACTGTGTAGTGTGCATGCCTGACTGAGGAGCTGCTGAGTTGGAATTTGGAAATAGTGTGCAGACAGGAGGGTGACGCCATGGCCGCTGTCACTCATGTGGAGGATGGAGAGCAGCGGTGCACAATGAAGGAGCCAGGTGCCCCCTACAGCTGCGACAGTGACACTCAAGACGGCAGCAGCAGTGTCAGAGGAAGGTGGAGGGGGGAGCGCCTCTCGGGGCCGGCGCCTACCTGCTTTGCAGGATGTGCTGAGCGGGTAGCACCGGCCCTGCATACCGTGAATTGCCCGTAATCGTTGATCTTAGTAAATTTTCCCCATTATACTGTAGATATGGTTAAACTTTAAATGAAAACAAACAAAAAAAAACTTATAGACAGGTCTAATGCACTAAGCATCAAAAGTGATAAAATGGAGAGTGATAAACAAACAACGAATCAGCTCCTGTCTAACCTTTTTGAACCCCTTAAGGACGCGGCCTATTTGGGCCCAAAGGACGCAGCCCTATTTTTTAAATCAGACATGTGTCAATTTATGTGGGAATAACTTTCTAATGCTTTTACTTATCCAACTGATTTTGAGATTGTTTTCTCGTGACACATTGTACTTTAAGATAGTGGTAAATTTTGGTCGATACAGTCTGTGTTTATTTGTGAAAAATACCAAAATGTCGTAAAAAAATTGAAAATTTTGCAATTTGCAAAATGTTAAATTTTCTGCTTGTGAGACAAATAATCATACCACTCAAAATAGTTAATAACTAACAAAGACCATATGTCTACTTTATGTTGCCATCATTATTTCAACCTCCTTTTAATTTTTTTGGACACTAGGAGGCTTAAAATATAAATAGCAAATTCTCAAATTTTCAAGAAAATTTCAAACACTGATTTTTTTAGGGACCAGTTCAGTTCTGATGTGACTTTGAGGGACTTGTATGTGAGACACCCCCATAAATGATGCCATTTCAAAAACTGCACCCCTCACAGTATTCAAAACAGCATTTTGGAAGTTTGTTAACCCTTTAGGTGTTTCACAGGAATTAAAACAAAGTGTAGGTGAAATTTCAAAATTTCATTTTTTTAGCAGATTTTCAATTTTAATACATTTTTCTAAGGAACACAGTAGATTTTACTAGAGAAATGTGACTAAAAATTGATTCCCCCAATTCTTTTCTTTTCATAAATATCCTATATGTGGCCCTAGTGTGCACGTTGACCAAACCACAGGCTTCATAATAGAAGGAGCACCTACTTGATTTTGGAGCCTCCTTTTTATGAGATTATTTTTTAGGCACCATGTAGGGTTCTAGGCACCATAAGATGCTAAAAGTTAGGAACCTCCCCCACAAGTGACCCCATTTTGCAAACTACACCCCTCAGGGAATTTATCTAGGGGTATAGTGTACATTTCAAACCCCAAGGGGTTTCACCAATTTTGGTACAACTGGGCTGTGAAAATGCAAAATTACATTTTTTTACACAAAAATGCAGTTCTGGCTCAAAATTTTTCATTTTCACAAGGAATAAAGGAGACAAAGCACCCCAAAATCTGTGCCGCAATTTCTCCCGAGTACGGCAATGCCTCATATGTGACCAAAAATACCATTTGGGTGCATGGCAGGACTCAGAAGGGAAGGAGTGATATTTGGATTTTGCAGCACAGATTCTGGTGGAATGAATGGTGGGTGCTATGTCGCATTAGCAAGACCCCCGAAGCACCAATACAGTGGAACCCCCCCACAAGTGACCCCATTTTGCAAACTACACCCCTCAAGGAACTCATCTATGGGTATAGTGAGTACTTTGACCCCACTGGAGTTTTGTCAAATTGTTAGGCATCGATACGTGAAAATGAAAAATGACATTTTTTCCATTAATTTGTAGATTCACCCCATAATTTTATACTTCCACAAAGGGCAATAGTAGAAAAAGCACCCCAAAATTTGTTACACAATTTCTCCTGAGTATGGCAATACCCCATATATGGTTGTAAAACGCTATTTGGGCAGACAGCAGGCTTCAGAAGGGAAGGTGCGCCATTTGGCGTTTTTGGCGCAGATTTTGCTGGAATGGTTTTCATGCGCCATGTTGCATTTGCAGAACCCCTGTTGTATCAGAGCAGTCAAAAACCCCAACAAGTGATACCATTTTGTAAACTACACCCCTCAAGGAACTCATCTATGGGTATAGTGAGTACTTTGACCCCACTGGTGTTTTGTCAAATTGTTAGGCATCGATACGTGAAAATGAAAAATGTCATTTTTTCCATTAATTTGTAGATTCACCCCATAATTTTATACTTCCACAAAGGGCAATAGTAGAAAAAGCACCCCAAAATTTGTTACACAATTTCTCCTGAGTATGGCAATACCCCATATATGGTTGTAAAACGCTATTTGGGCAGACAGCAGGCTTCAGAAGGGAAGGTGCACCATTTGGCGTTTTTGGCGCAGATTTTGCTGGAATGGTTTTCATGCGCCATGTTGCATTTGCAGAACCCCTGTTGTATCAGAGCAGTCAAAAACCCCAACAAGTGATACCATTTTGTAAACTACACCCCTCAAGGAACTCATCTATGGGTATAGTGAGTACTTTGACCCCACTGGTGTTTTGTCAAATTGTTAGGCATCGATACGTGAAAATGAAAAATGACATTTTTTCCATTAATTTGTAGATTCACCCCATAATTTTATACTTCCAGAAAGGGCAATAGTAGAAAAAGCACCCCAAAATTTGTTGCACAATTTCTCCTGAGTATGGCAATACCCCATATATGGCTGTAAAACGCTATTTGGGCAGACAGCAGGCTTCAGAAGGGAAGGTGCACCATTTGGCGTTTTTGGCGCAGATTTTGCTGGAATGGTTTTCATGCGCCATGTTGAATTTGCAGAACCCCTGTTGTATCAGAGCAGTCAAAAACCCCAACAAGTGATACCATTTTGTAAACTACACCCCTCAAGGAACTCATCTATGGGTATAGTGAGTACTTTGACTCCACTGGTGTTTTGTCAAATTGTTAGGCATCGATACGTGAAAATGAAAAATGACATTTTTTCCATTAATTTGTAGATTCACCCCATAATTTTATACTTCCACAAAGGGCAATAGTAGAAAAAGCACCCCAAAATTTGTTGCACAATTTCTCCTGAGTATGGCAATACCCCATATATGGTTGTAAAACGCTATTTGGGCAGACAGCAGGCTTCAGAAGGGAAGGTGCACCATTTGGCGTTTTTGGCGCAGATTTTGCTGGAATGGTTTTCATGCGCCATGTTGCATTTGCAGAACCCCTGTTGTATCAGAGCAGTCAAAAACCCCAACAAGTGATACCATTTTGTAAACTACACCCCTCAAGGAACTCATCTATGGGTATAGTGAGTACTTTGACCCCACTGGTGTTTTGTCAAATTGTTAGGCATCGATACGTGAAAATGAAAAATGTCATTTTTTCCATTAATTTGTAGATTCACCCCATAATTTTATACTTCCACAAAGGGCAATAGTAGAAAAAGCACCCCAAAATTTGTTACACAATTTCTCCTGAGTATGGCAATACCCCATATATGGTTGTAAAACGCTATTTGGGCAGACAGCAGGCTTCAGAAGGGAAGGTGCACCATTTGGCGTTTTTAGCGCAGATTTTGCTGGAATGGTTTTCATGCGCCATGTTGCATTTGCAGAACCCCTGTTGTATCAGAGCAGTCAAAAACCCCAACAAGTGATACCATTTTGTAAACTACACCCCTCAAGGAACTCATCTATGGGTATAGTGAGTACTTTGACCCCACTGGTGTTTTGTCAAATTGTTAGGCATCGATACGTGAAAATGAAAAATGTCATTTTTTCCATTAATTTGTAGATTCACCCCATAATTTTATACTTCCACAAAGGGCAATAGTAGAAAAAGCACCCCAAAATTTGTTACACAATTTCTCCTGAGTATGGCAATACCCCATATATGGTTGTAAAACGCTATTTGGGCAGACAGCAGGCTTCAGAAGGGAAGGTGCACCATTTGGCGTTTTTAGCGCAGATTTTGCTGGAATGGTTTTCATGCGCCATGTTGCATTTGCAGAACCCCTGTTGTATCAGAGCAGTCAAAAACCCCAACAAGTGATACCATTTTGTAAACTACACCCCTCAAGGAACTCATCTATGGGTATAGTGAGTACTTTGACCCCACTGGAGTTTTGTCAAATTGTTAGGCATCGATACGTGAAAATGAAAAATGACATTTTTTCCATTAATTTGTAGATTCACCCCATAATTTTATACTTCCAGAAAGGGCAATAGTAGAAAAAGCACCCCAAAATTTGTTGCACAATTTCTCCTGAGTATGGCAATACCCCATATATGGTTGTAAAACGCTATTTGGGCAGACAGCAGGCTTCAGAAGGGAAGGTGCACCATTTGGCGTTTTTGGCGCAGATTTTGCTGGAATGGTTTTCATGCGCCATGTTGAATTTGCAGAACCCCTGTTGTATCAGAGCAGTCAAAAACCCCAACAAGTGATACCATTTTGTAAACTACACCCCTCAAGGAACTCATCTATGGGTATAGTGAGTACTTTGACTCCACTGGTGTTTTGTCAAATTGTTAGGCATCGATACGTGAAAATGAAAAATGACATTTTTTCCATTAATTTGTAGATTCACCCCATAATTTTATACTTCCACAAAGGGCAATAGTAGAAAAAGCACCCCAAAATTTGTTGCACAATTTCTCCTGAGTATGGCAATACCCCATATATGGTTGTAAAACGCTATTTGGGCAGACAGCAGGCTTCAGAAGGGAAGGTGCACCATTTGGCGTTTTTGGCGCAGATTTTGCTGGAATGGTTTTCATGCGCCATGTTGCATTTGCAGAACCCCTGTTGTATCAGAGCAGTCAAAAACCCCAACAAGTGATACCATTTTGTAAACTACACCCCTCAAGGAACTCATCTATGGGTATAGTGAGTACTTTGACCCCACTGGTGTTTTGTCAAATTGTTAGGCATCGATACGTGAAAATGAAAAATGTCATTTTTTCCATTAATTTGTAGATTCACCCCATAATTTTATACTTCCACAAAGGGCAATAGTAGAAAAAGCACCCCAAAATTTGTTACACAATTTCTCCTGAGTATGGCAATACCCCATATATGGTTGTAAAACGCTATTTGGGCAGACAGCAGGCTTCAGAAGGGAAGGTGCACCATTTGGCGTTTTTAGCGCAGATTTTGCTGGAATGGTTTTCATGCGCCATGTTGCATTTGCAGAACCCCTGTTGTATCAGAGCAGTCAAAAACCCCAACAAGTGATACCATTTTGTAAACTACACCCCTCAAGGAACTCATCTATGGGTATAGTGAGTACTTTGACCCCACTGGTGTTTTGTCAAATTGTTAGGCATCGATACGTGAAAATGAAAAATGACATTTTTTCCATTAATTTGTAGATTCACCCCATAATTTTATACTTCCAGAAAGGGCAATAGTAGAAAAAGCACCCCAAAATTTGTTGCACAATTTCTCCTGAGTATGGCAATACCCCATATATGGTTGTAAAACGCTATTTGGGCAGACAGCAGGCTTCAGAAGGGAAGGTGCACCATTTGGCGTTTTTGGCGCAGATTTTGCTGGAATGGTTTTCATGCGCCATGTTGAATTTGCAGAACCCCTGTTGTATCAGAGCAGTCAAAAACCCCAACAAGTGATACCATTTTGTAAACTACACCCCTCAAGGAACTCATCTATGGGTATAGTGAGTACTTTGACTCCACTGGTGTTTTGTCAAATTGTTAGGCATCGATACGTGAAAATGAAAAATGAAATTTTTTCCATTAATTTGTAGATTCACCCCATAATTTTATACTTCCACAAAGGGCAATAGTAGAAAAAGCACCCCAAAATTTGTTGCACAATTTCTCCTGAGTATGGCAATACCCCATATATGGTTGTAAAACGCTATTTGGGCAGACAGCAGGCTTCAGAAGGGAAGGTGCACCATTTGGCGTTTTTGGCGCAGATTTTGCTGGAATGGTTTTCATGCGCCATGTTGCATTTGCAGAACCCCTGTTGTATCAGAGCAGTCAAAAACCCCAACAAGTGATACCATTTTGTAAACTACACCCCTCAAGGAACTCATCTATGGGTATAGTGAGTACTTTGACCCCACTGGTGTTTTGTCAAATTGTTAGGCATCAATACGTGAAAATGAAAAATGAAATTTTTTCCATTAATTTGTAGATTCACCCCATAATTTTATACTTCGACAAATGGCAATAGTAGAAAAAGCACCCCAAAATTTGTTACACAATTTCTCCTGAGTATGGCAATACCCCATATATGGTTGTAAAATGCTATTTGGGCAGACAGCAGGCTTCAGAAGGGAAGGAGTGCCATTTTATCACAGAGTTTGCTGGAATGGTTTTCGGGCGCCATCTTGCATTTGCAAAACCCATATTGTACCTGTGCAGTGGAAATCCCAAGCAAGTGATACCTTTTTGTTACTAGCCCTCCTCATGGAACTCACGGCCGTAGTGAGCATTTTGACCCCACTGGTGTTTTGTCAAATTGTTATGGGCTGTGAAAATAAAAAAAAAACTAATTTTTTCCATTAATATGTAGCTTTAGATCAAAATGTGCCATTTTCACAAGGGTTAATAGGAGAAATTGTATAACATATTATGGGGTGCTTTTTCTCCTGAGTATGGCAATAGCATATATGTGTTTGTAAATTTCTGTTTGGACACATGGCAAGACTCAGAAGGGAAGGTAATGGCATGCGGCTCTTTGTACAAGCTGTGTGGAGTACATCTAAATAAATTTTAAAACATTAAAATTCAAGGGAAGTGTGATATATCTTAAAACAATCTTTGATACACAAGCCGGGTTGTGTGGGGCAGGTTTCACATTGGTAAGTTGTGTCCTTTCTTATCCCCTTTTTGTAGCATACTCTACATCGTTTCTGGGACCTTCCTTTCTTTCCAGTGTGGGGGACTTCACTCGGAAAATGTTGCCCTGGTACAATTCGCGAGGCCTTGCTTCCAGAAGTACTAGGGCCCCCCCTGTTCCTGGTTGCCAAAAATAAGGGCCTTTATTACTACCTCTTGGTACTCCAGGAATGTCCCCCTTTGGCCTGCAAATCGATGTAGTACAAATGCGTTGTACAGTGCCATTTGTATTATGTGTACAGCTAATTTTTTATACCAGAACCTTGTTTTTCTCATGGCACTGTAAGGCTTCAGCACTTGATCTGACAGGTCGACCCCCCCCATGTACCTATTATAATCCACAATGCAGTTGGGTTTTGGGGTTTCGGTACTTGTGCCCCGCACTGGGACAGGGGTGCTGCTATGGTCATGCACTGTTGTCAAGATAAGGACATCTCTCTTGTCCCTATACTTGACACACAGTACATTGTTGCTGCATAATGTTCTGCTCTCGCCCCTTCTAAGTGTTTGCCCAAGCAGCGACCTAGGGAGGCTTCTATTATTTTTACGTGCAGTGCCGCATGCCACAGTACTTCTGGAAGCGAGGCTTTTGAATAGTGGGACGCTGGTATAGAAATTATCCAGGTACAGGTGGTATCCCTGGTCCAGCAGTGGGTGCACCAAATCCCACACTATCTTCCCACTAATTCCGAGTAAGGGGGGGCATTGTGGGGGGTCTATTTTTGTGTCTCTACCTTCATATATCCTAAATTTGTGTGTGTACCCTGATGTACTCTCACACAGCTTGTACATCTTCACGCCATACCTTGCCCTCTTACTTGGCAGGTACTGGCGGAATTGGAGCCTCCCTTTGAAATGTACCAAGGACTCATCTATTGAAATGTGCTTCTCGGGGATGTATGCCTGGGCAAACTTGGTACTAAAATGGTCTATTAGGGGTCTAAGTTTATATAACCGGTTATAATTGGGGTCATCCCGGGGTGGGCACTGTGCATTATCCCTATAATGGAGAAACCTAAGGATCGCTTCGAAGCGGGTCCTTGACATAGCCACACGGAACATTGGTGTATTGTATAATATGTCTGTGTTCCAGTAGGACCTAATCGTGGGCTTCTTCACTAGCCCCTCGCACAGTACAAGGCCCCAAAATATAGTCATTTCATTTTTATGTACAGGGGTCCACTTGCGGGGCTGGGCATAATTAGAGGTAGGGTTTTGCTCAATAAATTGTTGGGCATAAACATTCGTCTGGGTGACCATTAGATTAACTAAATCATCAGTAAATTTTTTTTTTAAAAAGTCCAGCTCTCTGAACCCTGCTGAATTGAATTGTATTCCTGGATTCGCTGTGAACTCAGGGACCTGGGGTACGTAGTTTTCAGTGGTTGTCCATGTGGGGTCAGAGGACTCGACTACTGCAGTGGGAGTCCTGCGTTGCCTCCTCGGGGGTTCATCAGAGTCACTAGATGATGAAGAGGATGACAAACGGAAATTTGTCTCATCCTCGCTAGCAGACTCAGTTTCAGAGGCCAGAAACGCGTATGCCTCCTCGGCAGTATATGTTCGGTGGGCCATAGTTTTATTGGTGTATGTATTTATGAGGTGCTTCAACACGTGTGGGGTTTTGTAGCACTGACAATGTGCAAATGCACTGCAAAAATTATGGTGTGCGAATGCACTGAAAAATTATGGGGTACAAATGCACTGAAAAATTATGGTGTACAAGTAACGCACAGAAAAAATTATGGGGTACAAATGCACCGAAAAATTATGGGGTACGAGTAACGCACAGAAAAAATTATGGGGTACAAATGCACCGAAAAATTATGGGGTACGAGTAACGCACAGAAAAAATTATGGGGTACAAATGCACCGAAAAATTATGGGGTACGAGTAACGCACAGAAAAAATTATGGGGTACAAATGCACCGAAAAATTATGGGGTACGAGTAACGCACAGAAAAAATTATGGGGTACAAATGCACCGAAAAATTATGGGGTACGAATAACGCACAGAAAAATTATGGTGTACGGATAAGGTACAGAAAAATTATACGGATCACAACACACAAAATTAGGTGGTGACTACAGGGAGGGTGATCACAGCACAGATGACCACAGGGAGGGTGATCCCAGCACAGATGACCACAGGGAGGGTGATCACAGCACAGATGACCACAGGGAGGGTGATCCCAGCACAGATGACCACAGGGAGGGTGATATAGGCAGGGGTGACCACAGGGAGGGTGATCCCAGCACAGATGACCACAGGGAGGGTGATATAGGCAGGGGTATTGTGGTGATCAGCGCAATTTTACACAGCCTAAACAGCCTAAACTCTAACACAGCTCTGACACAGCTCTGACACAGCTTCTCCTTCCAAGGCTCTAACACGAGTGAGAGGGTTAGAGCCCGGGAAGAGAAGCAAAACATCCCTTTTTCAATAGAAAGGCTGTGATTGGTTAGTCAGGACTGACTGACCAATCACAGCAATCGGCGGGGCGGGACCACTCTGATTGGTCCGCCGGCGCACTGACACGATCGGCTGCTGTCGATGACAGCAGCCATCTTTACTATGTCGCCTTGTCACTTGACAAGGCGACATGACACGGCGGGGACGTACCGGTACGGCAAGGTGCGCGAACTACCCCGCTGCCGTGACGTACCGGTACGTCCGCGGGCGGGAAGGGGTTAAAACACAGTCTGTGACATGGCAGGCAGGAGCTGATTGGCTGTTTATAACTCTCCATTTGATCACTTTTGATTCTTAGTGCATCTAGCCCAGGATGTGAGATAAGACAGCTTTGATTATAACATTTGTTTATTTGTATTATGTGCTGCTGAATAACGCAGAGCAGCCAGGAGAGAGCGCTTCAGTTTGGCGTTGCTGGCTATTAATATAACAGAGTGCAGGCTGGGGTAGGTGGCGGCAAACGTACCGCACACCAATACATAGACTGAGTTGTTTGATTGATAACTAAAAAGTACCAGGTTTGTACTTATAAAGAACAAAGAATAAAACAACAGAAAAGAGACCATGTTCCTGATGACACTTATGTGGGCAACCAGTTGGCTACTAGTGAATCCTGAACCTTTGCTGCTCATATTTCGGGTGTGTTTTAGGAGTGACACAATCAGAAGACAAATGGCTGCGCAGAATATGAGGTACGGTGCGATGGATCCTGTAAAAAAGATGAGGAGCAAATTCACATGGTTGGTAACCCCAGTTCCATCCCCAACCATAGAGCTGTTACTGTCCTGCGTATAATTCACGTGGTGTCCTGAGTGAATGCACCATATGCTGGGCAGACTGGAGAGAAGAGACACCAGCAGTGACGTCAGGAGCAGCCAGGGGACCATCCTGGAGATGTTCATCTTCAGTCTCAGGAATAACCTGTTGCTGTAGTTTGTGATCTTCATGCAGTAGAAGACGCAGAGCACGGTGCCCCACCATAGGCTACAGAATGCCACAAATGACATTGAAGTGACATAATATACATAATTATATATATATATTATTGGCATGAATGAGTGAGAGACGCTTGCCACAGCAGCCTGTTGGAGAATCATAATTAGAAGAATGATCCTCACCGCTCCCAGGCTGGCCATGATTATGTCAATGGTTTGCAGAGTTTGACCCTTCAGCCACCAAATGAGGATCTGCGCCACAATAAATGCATTGAGGAATAATCCGATAACTGTCACAGAACAGCTGACACAGAATAAAAGGATAAAAGTTTGAAAACCCATATTGTCCTCACAGGATGATGCACAACTGTCAGAGCGTCTGATTCCTGCACAGCCATCTAGTGCCGTCTGATCTAAGATGCAACATCAAAGGATAACAAGTTAATATACAGTAACACAGAGATACTTAGTTTTGCATGACATTTGAGTTCCTATCTATAAATAGCTGCTGTGCTGTATATCAGAATTACATTTGGACATTTGAGTGCAATAAGTAAATGAGTTACACTGATCAATGTCAGGTACAGATGTATCCTGATACCTCCAGATGGAACACGCCATGCAAAGCAAGATACTGTACCATACGTAAGTGATCTGCTGGGTCCTGTGCAGCTTTGCTAGTGTTGGCCATCTACTTCAGTTGAAAATACAGATGGAGCCGTCCCCATTTAGCCAGGTCTCAGCAGTGACGTAACTAAGCCTCCGCAGCCCCCGCCGTGGCGGGGAGGCGCAGAGTAACTATGGGCGCCGGGGGGGCTGCGGTGCTATAGTTACCCGCTGCGCTGCTGCCCGGCCGCATCTTCGTTCACTCTCCCGTCACTCGCTCCCGGCGCCGGCTCATGCTGATAATGAAAAGAGACACTTAGAAAATGGCTGCCCCCGTATTGCAGACAGTTTTGGCAGCCATTTTCTAAGAGTCACTTTTCATTATCAGCCGGCGCCGGGAGCGAGTGACGGGACAGTGACCACAGATGCGGCCGGGCAGCAGCGCAGCGGAGACTGGAGCAGCGCAGCGGAGCTGAGGGAGGCTGGACGGGACAGTGACCGCAGATGCGGCTCTGTCAGGTATGGGGGCGGGGGCGCCGAAAACTTTTTGGCGGGGGGGGCGCAAATTATATAGTTACGCCACTGGGTCTCAGTGCACCATTCACTGAGGCAGGGCCGAAACTAGGGTTTCTGGGGCAAGGTAGTCATTTGGTGCCCCCCATTTACCCTGATGGGGGTGGGACCAAATGACCGCCTTGCCCCTGGCACCGGAGACCCCCCGCCGCTGACAACATACATACCTGTGGGGGTCCGGGGCTGGGGGGTCACGCACACCGGGCGCTGGAGGGGGGGGGGGCGCTGTGAGGTCCGGGGACAGCCAGCGGGGGTCCGGTGACAGGCAGCGGGGTTCCAGGGACTGGTGTAGCCGCTGCAGCGGCAGCTTACTTTCACTCCGTCCATCTCCTACTAGCGCTATTTGCCTGGCGGCAGGAAGCGCTGATGACTTTGAAAAGACTTGCCGGACGCTGATTGGCTGAATTCAGCGAGTGACCCCCCAGCCCCCCCCCCCCCCAGTTACGGCCCTGACTGAGGCCTTCCATAGAATGTTTCTCCAATGTATGCATGCCCCATTCTCGGCAATGGACTTGCAAGCATGTGGACACAATTGTGCGACCATACACGCCAGCCTCCGGAAATGACACGCAGAAATGCCTAGTGACTAGTACACACCAGGAGACTTTGTGACACTTGTCCTGAACCGGCATACAGCACTGTTACCTCGCTCACGCTGGAACACTCCAGTTCGCCGGCTTCCTAGTGTCCCTGCTGCTTAGGTGCCGAGCATGGCCACGCCTCCCTTGGTACGCTCCACCAATGACTGCAAACCCTCTGGTACAAGGATCAGCTATTCCCAGCTAGCCTTGCCTTGGACTACAAGTCTCTACCAGCTACAAGTATCCTGGCTCTATCTCAGTTCAGTTCTCTAGTTCTGACACAGTTACCTGTTCCTGCTCGTCTCCCAGTGTGATTCCTCCAGTCAGTAATCTCCTGCTGGCCATTCCTCGTGTTCCTTTCCAAGTCCCTGAGGGGTAGATTGGTACTTGTGTAATATCTGGGCGTCCGATTTTTTCGTGTATTGCATCGCATCTCATTGCATTGCATTGCATGCAATATAGTGGCATACAATTCATGCGATGATATTTTTTATTGTAAAGACCCGATTTTTAATTGTATAGTCGCCCATGGGTGATTTTATACCCCCACTATCCAACTATGCATGGAGCTGACTTTATATAGTGTGGCGAGCGCAGCGAGCCACCGAGCCCAAAGAGTGGCGAGTGGCATGCAATGAAAAAATCAGGCACCCAGATAATACACAAGTACCGGTAGATTTAAGACCTGTCGATCAGGGAAATCTGCGCTATCCCCGTGCGTTATTGTAGGGGATAGCGCTTTGCCTGTTCTATGACACCCACCGAGCGGGTGTCTTACGTGTGGCGGTGTAGGGCCATATTTCATAGTGCGCACCTGCCTCCTGCCTAATTTATGAATGGTCAGCATCGCTGACGTTCCGCCGCCTGCATCTATCGACTTCGACAGTTGCAGGCGGCGATGCCCTATTCCCACAGCAGGGACAGCGCTGTCCCTGCTGCTGGCTCTAAACTGCGCTGCACCTTCTTCTTTTTTTTCTATTGAGTCTTTATTTAAAGTTTTTTAAACATTTAAAATCACACTACACATACAGAATGTTGCAAAACAGATTAACACCATTGATTTACATATAACGACACAAGCCATAAACATACACGTACATATTTGAGAATAAAAAAGCATCTTTTTCCACATCATTTCCTCTGAGGAGAAAGTTATTAACATTGCTAATTTCCCAGAGCCATGATATTGGATAGTGATCTTATTTATGCTACTCTGCTGGACCTTAAGGGGATAGGAACCACTGGTAGCCTCCTGAGGAGGCATAGGGAGACATGCTAATTCACCTAGAGCGGAACAATGCCCTTGGTGACATTACGCATTACATGGGATATTTATCAATACCTTGACTACCTGTCGGTCCGATTTATACTTGGGCTTTGATATATATAGTACAGTATATAACGATAATATGACTTAGAGACTTACTAAGAACCAAGAGAAAAAAAAAAGAAAACGTGCTAGGTGTCTTAAGTGGCGACCTTGATACGGAGAGGGAAACCTATAGAGTCCCAGTGTCCAACTCTGGGATCTCTTACCCCCTCACTATTAGTGATTTACCGTGATCAATACTCTGAAATATTGCATCCTGCTAATCGTGCCTTTACTCGACCTTAACCAGGCCTTCTAAAGGCCGAGCCTGCTAGATACGTGCAGTTTGAGTGCGGGTGGAGCTCACCAGTGTTAGAACTCCCATAGTGGCGTCCTTAAAACGCAGGCCAAAAGAAAACATCGAGGAAAACGGGAAAAAAAAAAACATACTACGTGGTCTACCATGTAAACTGGTAGAGTGAGGATTTGTTCCAGGAATTCCAAATTAAGTAGAATATATTGCTACTACCATTAGAGGCGTGAAATAATTTTTCGTGCTCGTATGTGCTATTCACTAAGTTTATCCATTCGTTAAAAATCAGACCATTTTGAGCCATCCAGTATCGCGCTATGACCATCTTGGCCAGTGCGACAAGATGAGTTAATAAGAGACACCTCTCTCTGGGCATCTTTTCCGCTTGCCAAATCCCCATGATCAGGTGAATATCCGTGGGGACAACCTGTGTCACCCCCCATGTCGATAATTGCCTGGCCTACTCTGTCCCAAAAGCTTTCAACATTCTTACAGGGCCTTATGAGATGCCAGAAGTTGGCCCCCTTCTCCCCACACTTTGGGCATTCGTCTGTATCAGAGCCTCTTATCTTTTTAAGCTTAACCGGAGTCATATAAGTCCTATGAAGAATGTTGAACTGGACCTGTTGGACTCGTATAGAGTTTGTTGCTTTTTTTGGAGATGCCAGAGCCAGCTGCCAATTGCTCTCTTTTAGCTCAGGGATATCTAGGGCCCATTTCTGCATAAGTTGACTGAGCCCCTCATCATGGGCATTAGCCAACAGATACTTATATAGTTTCGAAACCCCTTTCTGTGTCGTAATTTTACTTAACTGTAGCTTAATGGGAGTCTCTCCTAACCAGCCATCTCTGCTGCTACCGAAGCTGTTTAAAGCACTCCTGAGCTCTAGGAATCTATAAAACATAGATCGGGGCAATCAAAATTCATCCTGCAGTTGAGCGAATGATTTAAAGATCTTATCCTGAAATAATTGGCCCAATGAGCTGACACTATATTAGAGCCAAAATCCCCCCCCCCCCCTGTTGTCTAGTGATTTCCCCAGCTATTAGTAACAGGAGAAAAGATGAATCAGGATCCACCCCCTGGAACTTCCCTAGGCTACAAACCGCTCTCCAAACGCTAACCGCTTGTGCTACAATAGGGGGATAGTTTCTATGACTTGAACTAGACAAAGGAATTTGAAGGGGCGTAATACAAGAGTCTATACACCTGCACAGCCTGGAAAGTTCTAGAGACTGCTCTTCAGGCTTGACCCAAGCCCTAAGATGTAATAATTGGGCCGCGAGATAATACCTCTTAAAATTCTTTCAATTTCTCCAGAGGGTCGCTATTTTAACTCTAGGGCGTTTGCTACCCCAAATAAACGATGACATAACACCATTTAGGTTTCTGAAGTACTTATCCTTAATATATATTGGGGAATGTTGAAGTAAATACAATATTTTAGGTAAGATTACCATTTTAATAAGGTTCACCCGACCCTGTACTGAAAGGGGAAGTTTGGTCCAGCACCTGAACTTTGTCCTTACTTCCTGAGTCACCGTTGTAATATTATCCCTCAGAAAGTCTTCTGTTATGCCTTGGATTACAGTACTTAGCCTGTTAGCCAAGACCTTTGCGATTATCTTCCCGTCGGTGGGCATTAAAGAAATTGGTCTATATGAATCAACGCTAGAGGGGTCCTTACCTTTCTTAGGTATAAGCACTATAGATGATTCGAACATAGAAGAGGGCAAATTATCCTCTGACACCATCCCCTGGCAGAGTGCAACCATCCGGGGGACCAGGATTTTATCAAACTTTTGGTACACCTCTCCAGGCAGGCCATCTAAGCCAGGGGCTTTACCTACGGGCAGAGATTTAAATACTTTTTCTACTTCTTCTGAAGTAATTGGTGCATCTAGTAGGCTCTGGGAATCCATACTAATTGAGGGGAGATTTAAATCTGCAAGAAATTCCCTCAGGTCCTCCTTGCTTGAATTCTGGACAGATTGATAAACTTTACTAAAATGAGCGACAAACTCCTCCACTATATCGGGAGTAGATGTCAGGATTTCTCCTTGATCCGTTCTAATACCTGCTATAACATTGGATGGACTATCAGTCTTTAGTAAAAAGGCCATGAACGTGTCCACTTTATCCGCCCCCAGCATACCAGTGGTGGGAGTGTACGCGTAATCTATGGTAGTTCACTTCCTGTAGATATTCTGACCATTCTGTCTGCGTCCTTTGCCATTCCACCCTATCTGACTCGAGATTACTAACCTGGTATGCGTGTTCTAATTCTAGGGATCGTGTCTCAAGGTCGCGCACTTTCTTTCGGTGCGATCCCTTGAGATATGAGATCTTCTTGATCAACACTCCCCGCAGGTAGGCCTTAAAGGCGTCCCATATATAGCCATTAGAGGACGAGCCCTCATTCGCCTTGAAGAAGGACAGAATTTCACCCTTGATCTCCACCTGACTAAGCTGGGAAAGCCTGGAAGGCCGAAGCTTCCAGTACCTAAAACTTGAAGGCTCCGCCAAGTCTAGGTGCATGACTAGAGGAGAGTGGTCCGATATCCCGCGGGCTGTATATTCAATGAGGGTAGTCTTATTGAGTAAGGTATCAGACACGAAAATCAAGTCTATCCTGGAGAAGACCTTGTAAGTTGCTGAGTAGCAGGAGTATTGGAGAGTTTTTGGATGTCTCATTCACAATAGATCTTTCCACCCAATCCCATCAATAAACTTAGCGAATCTATTTCCCCCCTCGCTGACTATTTTATTAGACTTTCCCCATCTATCAAGTTGGGGTGACATAATATTATTAAAGTCTCCGAGACAGATCGTATGAATTACGGAAAATGAAGAGGTAAAATCGACAGCCTCCCTTAGCACTTCATAGGAGAATGGGGGGGGGGGGGGGCAAATATATACAGCCAATAGACTTATTCCAACATGATTGATACTGGAGTCTATAAAAATATATCGCCCCCCTGGATCTATCCTAACTGTACGGCTTTCAAAAACTACAGATTTTCTAACTAGAATTGAAACTCCTCTAGAAGAGGTTGAGAAAAGGGCGTGAAATGCTGAGCCCACCCATGGTCGCTTTAGTGAAGACAGTTTATCCCCACACAGGTACATTTCCTGTAGACAGATAATGTTGGCCTCTAGAGATTTACAGTAATTTAGCACTAGCGATCTTTTCACCTTGTCATTGAGGCCTCTAACATTCCATGTTACAACTTTAACCATCGCCCCTTTTCCTTATCATTCTCCCCCAATGACCTTCTTTCCGGCTCCACTTCCCCCTTTGTCTCCTTTCTCCATTTGTACCTTCTATTCTAGAGTATGGCTTGTACAAAAAATAACACAAACACACGTACATTACATATACCCCTTCCCCCCTCCCCCACCCTGTACTACCTGAACCCCCCGGTGTACCTGGATCCCTACTGCCCCTCTACTTTCTCGCTCTCAGACTTAAATAGCTAGAGACAATTGATTAATGGCCACCATTCGCGTGGCCGGCTCTCCCCGAGCCAGAACAACATTTTAACCCTTAATATGTTACCTCACCCACCCCCCCTTTACATGTACAAGCTAACAATTAAGTGCAGGTATTATTACTCATTACACAACATTGAGCGGAGCCCACAATTTAAGACCGGCTCATAGTTCTAGGCATCTTGTTGGCTGGCAAGCGGTTTCCTACCGGGGTAGGACCCGTCCAGCCAGCTCGCAGCATCTCCTGGAGAGAAAAAGAATTTAGTCATCCCGTTAACTTCAATCCTCAGTTTAGCGGGATAGAGCATGCAGTACTTTAAGTTAAGTTCTCTAAGCCTTGCTTTAACATCTCTAAATTTTGCTCTTTCACGCTGAATTTCAAGTGGGTAGTCCGGGAATGCCGAGATTTTTTTGCCCATATAGCCAAAGTCCGCTTTGTTCCTAGCCAAGCGCAGGATACAGTCACAATCTCTAAAGTTTAGTACTTTAGCTATAAATGTACGTGGGTGGCCCCCTGGTGGAGTGGGACGGGCCGGCACCCGGTGCGCTCTTTCAATCACAAATTGCGTAGAGAATGCATCCCTCCCAAATTCCTGTACAAGCCAGTCCTCAAGAAATTTCTCTGGAAGGCTGCCCTCCACTCTTTCTTCAAGGCCAATGAATCTTATGTTATTACGGCGGAGCCTCCCCTCGATATCTGACATCTTAAGTCTCATATCTGCCATCTGTCCAGACATAACTTTGACTTGATTTTGAAGAGGGGCCACGACGACCTCCAAAGAGGAGACCCAATTTTCCACTTCCGTGACTCTTTCTCTAATTAATTGGGCGTCGTGCCCCCAATGATATATCGGATTGAACTTTATTGATCTGCTCGAGCAGATGTGATTCGCAGGTGTTGAGGGGCGAGGATCATGTAACCCCTATCAATATCGATATTTATATAACCAAAGAACAATAAGTGAAAAGCGCAGGTTACGTACTTTTTCCGTAACTTGCGTACCCTTTATTTCTAGCTATGTACGAACAAAGCGTAGCGCAACGTAGCGTACCTTTACCGTGTATTGTACACGTTTGAATCAATGCAGTAATAGGAGATCCCTTTGCAGTACTTAGTCTCAAATATGCGAATACACTTTAAGGACAAAGTCCGTAATACACCTTATCGCTAGATGCGAATAATAGACGAGACCATGATATGACAATTGAGGAGATAGATTCTCCAATATAGTGTATTTAGTCCCTAGCGGACAAAAGGGGATTACAGAAAGAAGAAAATACAGGATAACACGTGATACAATTAACTAACAATACTAATATACTCTAAACTAAACAGGCGAACAGTAACATATACAGAATACAATTATAACCAACCACGTTACACAGAAGAGGAATACAAATGTTACTGTCATGGAATATGCGCAACGCAGTCCGGTCGGAGCTCGCTATATTCAAATAGAACTATAGCCCGGGTTAATGGTGAGGGGATAATCAGCAGTTCCAAAGTGAGAGAGAGCGAGCCAGCTCAGGGATGGCTATCTTATAGGGTCCAGGAAGGGGGGGTCAAAGGCCCTTACGATTGGTCAAGGGTTCAAATGTCCAGTCCTCAGTGATTGGGGCAAGGTATTACATCTGGCTTGGAGAAGTGCAGGGGGGAAGGGTACTTTGGTGTTCTTTTGTTTGCTGGCATCGTCGTCGGGGGTCGTGAACAGCAACAAGAACTGGTTACAACTGCATTCCTTTGTCTCACACAGGACACATGACAAAAAGTACATATAATAGGTATTTTGTCCGTAATTATCAGACCATAGGACTTGCGAATATTTGGCTGCGACCCTGAACATAAAGATACCAAACATGTACAGAAACAAGCGTGTATTTCTAATAAAACTATGTGTAGTGCACTAATCCTTTAATTAACTATATTTTATTTAGTGTTAGTGACACATTATGAATTTATGTGTATTAGTATGGCTGCGCTTATGGTCCACTTCGTTACACAGACTCGGGTATTATACTTTATTTGCGCAACTCTGCGAACCAAAATGGCGGCCATACTATCCTAAAATGGCATGTGTGTAACTCGACTTTAACAGTCCACCCTTTGACAGTAAACACAAAACTGTCACAGTACAAAATTATTTCCTAAAACATAGAAATTCATAATCCTAACAGAGAAATTTGGGATCTTTGAATTAAACATATAAGGGGAGTAAACCATCTGCTCTTTGGCCAATCCAGGATCATGGATAAATGAGGGGCCACATTTATCGAACAATCTACTCAGGGTGACGAAGGATAATGTACAATTTTGGGATAAAAATAAAAACAGGGGAGGTTACACTATATACAATTGTTTTTCAGATATGGCATCCTTTGGTAGGCATTGTTTGTGACAACAGACCCTTGAATTCTTTGTTGTCTCTCTTTTTGGTATACTTTTGAGTATGCTGGTATTATTACTATCAAACCTCCTTACCAACATCCGGTCCTGGGTAACGTGTCAAGCTTAGAGATTCTATCTTGACCTAAACTGGGTCGGGTAACACACTCTCAGAACTCTGTATCATCTGCCCAATACCTGGCAGCAGTGCGAAAGCAGTATCCTTGACTTTGGGGATAAGAACGGATAGTGGGGGGGAAGACAAAAATAGGACCCAAAATAATGGAGAAAAATGGAGAAAAAAACTTGTTAGTGATCCTTCCAACCTGTTACCAGTGGGGTGTGTCACAGTCCTTTTTGTAGCTTGTACAGGTTGCTTGACCTTAGCTGCTCTCCAGTCCTCCCGGAATGATGCCTCTAGCGATTTCTTTCTTTCGCTCTTGAATGTAAGGACCTTCTGGGTTTCTGGTCTTTTGGCAGTAGGACGAACGTACCCGAATCTCTCTCTCTGCGACTTTGTTATTGAGGTAGTGCTGGTCAACAAGACTTGGGGCAGTTCTTTTCAAAGGTCTATCAAGCAACCTGTATATGGCAAAGCATGGGAAACAACAACATCTCCTGGTTCATGGTTATGACAGTTTACAACAGGTGTCAACAAAGTCCTTTTGCTGCAGTTTTCCAGGTGTGGATACATCATTTGCATTATATTTGAAACATGGGTCAGTTCGTGGTGGGGTCTAGGATCTTCTTGTGAGATTACCATAACGTGTGGCTGCCCGCCAAGCAATGTTTCGATGGGGACAAATGAGGTGGAGTTCTGAGAGTGATTCTACTACTATGCAGCACAATGGGCAGTGCCCCTGGCCTGGCAAAAAACTTTACCCAGTTTGTTCTTGATAGTACCCTTCACCTTCTCCACCTTATTAGTTATTTGGGGTCATCAGAGAGTGTGGGGTGTACCATCAGTCCCTAGAGGTTTACACATGACTTTAAACCTTTCATATACACTTGCGTACTCAGGGGTGCTTTTGGGCTACCATATCTATACACACAAACATCAACACATATAAAAAAATAAGTAAATAAATAACTAAACGCTTCTAGAGTGGACTGTACAAAGTCAATTTGTATTACCTGCAGAGGATCCTGCTGGAGGAGGGATGTGGAGATGGCTCTGTGGGAACAGCCGTTCCAGTATCTTTCCCCAGACAAGTAAGGCATGACCCTGTCGTCTTACCTGTCTGTGGGCACACCAGTAATTTCAGACTAATTTCCACATACCTTCCCTGCCAAGGCAAGTCAGGCCATAGGCTATCTCTGCCCTGACAGTTTGGCATGTTCTCAGAGTCACTGGTTTTCCTTATCCATCTTCCTATTCCTGTCCACATCCCTTCGGCTTCCAGACTGCTTTCTCCTGCAGGGAACACAAATCTTGCATTTCTATGTGAATACACTGACATTTACAGGGGGAACACAAACATTATCCGCAGAGTGTATGGCTCACCCAGCTGCCTTGCCAGCATGTTCATTATCAAGTGACACTGAATCCTTATCGAAGGTGTGGGCTTTACACTTGATAACAGCCACTCTGTCCGGCAGCTGTGTGGCTGTCAGGAATCTTTTGAACTTACAACGCTTTCGCCACTGGAGTGCCAGCTACCGAAACAAACATCTCTGAGGCGCCATAGGGCCCCAAATCTTCTGCATTACCCCAACAAACGTGCTTAGAGTCGGCATAAATATTGAAATATGGGGGATTTCTGAAACTTGCGCTGACTATGTGCAGCAGGTCTCCTTAATTAGGGTTAACGCCCAACCCCAGAGAACAATGGTAAGGAAGATAGATATTTAGGAGCCTTGCGCTGAGACTTTTACTAATAAAAGATATCTCAAAGGGACCTCTCTTTTATGGTCCTCTCAGAATGATCAATCCGTTGAATCCTATCAGAAGAAACTCAACTTACAGTAAAATTCTGGCAGGTGTACACGTAATGGTTTCTTTTAAAACAGCATGTCAGCATAGGATCTCATGTCAGCATGAACTCAACTTACTTGTGATTTCAGTCACGCGTTCACATAAGGGTATCTTTTATCCAACACCTCAGGAATCAGCGGTTGGATGTAAAAGGGTTTATTCCAACACACAACGGTACAGGTACAGGTAAAGTAGACAGGGTTAAAATCCAAACTCGAATAATGTGTGGGTGAGTGAGTTCCAACTGCCTGAGAAGTTCGTGCTGCAGACACGAGTACTCAGGCGGTGAGTGTAGACGCTGGAGGCTGATCTCCGTCAGACGATGATGTGGACGGGATGCCGGACCTTGCGCTGTTCACTTCACTCACTGCTTGCAGCGGTTCTGTTGTGGAATCATCAACGCGTTTCGGATATCTTGTGTATCCTTTTTCAAGATGATCCGCCTCTTTGCTTGCAGGATATATAAAGGGTGACTGATGTGATCACATGGGTTCCATTGACCTATAGATTTTCACCTATGCCCGGCTTCTAATTAGGCAGTGATTTACAGACCCTCTATTGCACTATCCCGCAGTTATACAATATAAATAAATATATATATCACTAAAAAAACAGTACAAAACTCTGTACATATATTAAAATACACAGAATACATGCAATTAATCTAAAAAATACAATATGTTTAAAAGCAATATGTTTAAAAATATAGCTCATGTGTAACATATAACATAATTCATGTGAAGCCGGGTGGAAAGAGAGGGGAGAGAAGAAAGACAGATTAAAAAACATGTCTAAATTAGCCATTTATATTCATAATCTACATTTAACCCGTTAGGGATCAATGTGTTGAGATTAAAAATCATCTTCATTTCCATAGTGGCTAATTTTTCTTCAATATTGTGTCTCCTCCAATCTGATTTACAAGTCATGATACCACAGAAGGATTTTAATCCTTTCAAATCACATGAATGTTTGTTCTTAAAATGTAATGACACGTTATGAAGTTCATACCCTTTTTTTATATTCCTGGCATGTTCTGCCAGGCGGTCCTTAAGATGTCTACTAGTACGGCCCACATATTGTTCCCCACAGTGACATTCTAATAGATATATAATATTTTTAGAATTACATGTCATAAATTCTTTGATGGGGAAACTTTCTTTATTTACATTGGACCTAAATTCCGTTATTTTTGGTGCGGTTTTGCATGCACGGCACATAGAACACATACCGCAGCGGTAAAACCCCTTAGATGTTATTCTAGTGGTTCTTTTGGGGACCACCTGAGCACTTCTCACAAGAATATTGCTGAGATTGTCTGCCCTGCGATACACAAATTTTGGGCGTGGACCCACAAACTCTTTTAACAGAGGATCCTTCCCAAGTATTCCCCAATGTTTGATGATGAGGCCCTCCAGCTGTTTGTGCTGTGAAGTATATTTGGTGATAAAGAGGACTTCATCCATTTTTTTAACATCGATACCATCTTTGCAGGGAATGGTTTCACAAAGATTCCTAGTATAGGCGTCTTTTATCCATTCTTGATTATACCCCTTTTGTTCGAAGTTCTTCCTCATATCCTCTGCTTGGATTTGATAATCCTCAATTTTTGTGCAGTTTCTACGCAATCTATAAAATTGGCTGGATGGTATACTTTTAATCCAATTTATGTGATGATTGCTTTCTCTGCTGATATAGGAACAACAATCAGTGGGCTTTGAAAAGTTTTTTGTGTAAACTTTCTGGTTTTCAATAAAGATGGTAATGTCGAGAAAGTTGACAGAGATGGGACTTATGGTATAGGTTAGTTCGATGTTTTGATCATTGTTGTTAAGATGTAGGCAGAATTCTTCTAATGCCTCTCTCCCTCCCCTCCAGACGAACAGGAGGTCATCTATATATCTGACCCATAGCACCAGGCTGGCACACCAGGGGTGTTTGGACCAAACATGTTGGTCCTCCCACCTCGCCATAAATAAATTGGCATAACTGGGTGCCAGCCTGGTACCCATAGCAGTTCCTGCCGTCTGGAGGTAAAAGTCCCCCTCGTACCAGAAGAAGTTGTTATTGAGGATCATGGATATACCCTCCAACACAAACTCCCTTTCCTTTTCCTCCATTTGTGCTTTAATCAGGTGGTACTCTGTGGCTGCTATGCCATGTTGATGCTGGATTATAGTGTACAAAGCCCTAACATCAGCAGTGACCAACAAATCACCCTCCTCCCACTTCAGGTCAGCAAGTTTATTGATCACTGCTGTAGTATCCTTAGTATACGATTGAGTTAATTTTACCAATGGTTGTATCTTGTGGTCGAGAAAGTGGGATAGATTAGAAGTTATAGATCCCACTCCCGCCACTATGGGGCGCCCTGGAGGGTTTACTGTGCTTTTATGCACTTTAGGAAGCACATATATCACGGGGATTGAAGGATTATCCAATTTTAAATATTTTGCTTCTTCCTCCGTGATATTCCCTTGCGTTAGGTACAAATTAATAAAGACATCCATTTTTTTCTGGATTTGGGTGGTGGGGTCGCATCTCAATTTTTTGTATGTATTTTTATCTGCCAATTGCTTGGCTATCTCTTTATGATAATCTGTTTTATTGAGAATGACGACCCCACCACCATTGTCCGCTGGTTTTATAACAATGGACTCATTTTCCTTTAAAGTTTTAATGGCCTTCCTTTGGCCTGCTGTTAAGTTATTTTTATCTTTACTCTTAAAGGACATTTTATTGAGGTCTTCCTTCACTAGGTTTTCAAAGACATTCACATAGCTGCCTTTTTTATGGCGTGGAAAGAATTTAGATTTGCGCTTAAATACTTTTTGTTCACCTATAGGGACCTGATCTTCTTTTTCATTTTCTGCGAAAAATCTTTTTAACGCCAATTTGCGTACAAATTTTTGAAGGTCCATAAACACTTCAAATTTGTCCGTTTTGTTGGATGGAGCGAACTTAAGTCCTTTTTCCAAAAGGTCTTGCTCGTCAGGTGTTAGATTATAATCGCTGAGGTTATAGATTTTAGAGATGTTTACCCCAGGATTTCCCATGGTGCTTAAACCAGGGACTGTGGGGTCCTGATTTTCAGGAATTTCTAACTTTTTCTTTTTATCTCTATTTCTCTTATTTTTGGACAATCCTAATTTTTGTCCTGCTCTTTTACCTCTGGCTTTTAATCTAGTTTTTAATTTATAGGTGGATGTTACGTGTATCGATTTCTTTGCGGGCGCTTCTCTAAAAAATGGTTCCTATTTGCTGTTTGATTTCTCCATTGTCTCCTATTTGATCTATCATCAGGAGAATCATACCATTGGTCATCCTCCACCTCCCTAGTATTAGTGGACATATTATGAGCATTATCATACTCTCTTTCTCGCCATGATAAATTATATTTTTCTCTCCGTTCCACAGGTGGATTGTGAAATCTGGGTTTATTTCTGATACTTGGTGTTCTATTTTCATTCGGGGTGTATCTCTCATTAATTTCTTTTCTTTCCCTTGTGCTATTCTGTTTAGGGATATTGGGATTTCTATTCAGATTTTTGTTTTTATTTCTATTATTATTCCCTATTTTTTTAGAGAATATATGTACAGAGTTTTGTACTGTTTTTTTAGTGATATATATATTTATTTATATTGTATAACTGCGGGATAGTGCAATAGAGGGTCTGTATATCACTGCCTAATTAGAAGCCGGGCATAGGTGAAAATCTATAGGTCAATGGAACCCATGTGATCACATCAGTCACCCTTTATATATCCTGCAAGCAAAGAGGCGGATCATCTTGAAAAAGGATACACAAGATATCCGAAACGCGTTGATGATTCCACAACAGAACCGCCGCAAGCAGTGAGTGAAGTGAACAGCGCAAGGTCCGGCATCCCGTCCACATCATCGTCTGACGGAGATCAGCCTCCAGCGTCTACACTCACCGCCTGAGTACTCGTGTCTGCAGCACGGACTTCTCAGGCAGTTGGAACTCACTCACCCACACATTATTCGAGTTTGGATTTTAACCCTGTCTACTTTACCTGTACCTGTACCGTTGTGTGTTGGAATAAACCCTTTTACATCCAACCGCTGATTCCTGAGGTGTTGGATAAAAGATACCCTTATGTGAACGCGTGACTGAAATCACAAGTAAGTTGAGTTCATGCTGACATGAGATCCTATGCTGACATGCTGTTTTAAAAGAAACCATTACGTGTACACCTGCCAGAATTTTACTGTAAGTTGAGTTTCTTCTGATAGGATTCAACGGATTGATCATTCTGAGAGGACCATAAAAGAGAGGTCCCTTTAAGATATCTTTTATTAGTAAAAGTCTCAGCGCAAGGCTCCTAAATATCTATCTTCCTCGGCATAAATATTGACTGCTTTCTCCTCAGCCAGCTCACACCTTGGTCAGTGCCACTAATTAGGCTACTGTTGCTGAGTGAGATGGTCCAAGGGGTCCAGCCTCTACTATACCTTCTCCATCTATCACGGTATAGCCAGTGTACAATTTTCCCATCTCGGTGTTCTCTGTGGCAGCTGCCATCAGTGAAAAAGAAGGAGAGAGAAAAAAATGAATTACCTCTTCCAATGGGTTGTTACCACCCTTTGGGGACATGCTGCAAAGGTCTGATTCAAACATGTCATGCAATCATATTCGTTTCGGCTCCCACTAACTTCCACCATTCCAGCAACCTTAGCATCAACCCCCACCCTTTGTGCCTTGAAGGGCACACCTGGTAAGAGTGTTGCTGGGTTTACAATATTACCCATTTATAAAATTCATCAATGCAAGTTCCCATTTAGTGAACTTGGCTGGTGAATATTTTTCTCATGTTTAGGCAGAATTTTAGGAGTGTCCAGACTATATGAGGAGCATAACCAGTTAAAACTAGAGATGAGCGGGTCCGGATCCCCGAGATCCGACAGATCCGAATATCGGGGATCCGGGCCAGATCCGAGCCGGCTCGGGTGTTCCCGCCTGAATTCCGGACCAATAACGAGGCCGAACGTCATCATCGCGCTGTCGGATTCTCGCGGGAGCGGGATCTTATAAAAGACGCACGCGCGCCCCGCCATCTTCACTCCAATCTTGGAGAGGGAAGAGGGTGGTTGGAAAGCTCCGTGTGCTCCGTGCTGTGCTCTGTGCCATGTGCTCCGTGACCTGACCTGTGACCTGACCTGTGCCCTCACTGCCCTGGGCTGTGCTCCGTGCCATGTGCTCTGTGCTGTGCTGTGCTCCGTGACCTGCCCTCACTGCCCTGTGCTGTGCTCTGTGCCATGTGCTCCGTGCTGTGCTGTGCTCCGTGACCTGCCCTCACTGCCCTGTGTTGTAGACTTGAGTCAGTGACTGTTTATAGGCCTGAGCCCTGTAGTGTGATTTAACTAACTAGGTGCTGCAGTGCTCACACGCAGGGGCTGCAGTGTCCACTGTCCAGGGGCTGTCCTGTGGCCCGTGCCCTGATGTGATTTATTTAGCCCTAAGCCCTGTGTTGTGATTTATTTTATTTAGCCCTGAACCCTAATTTTTTTTTTGTGATTTAACTAACTAACTCAGTGCTGCAGTGCTCACACACAGGGGCTGCAGTGCTGCTGAGTAGTACACTGTGTACAGGGGCAGCATTAATACAAGGGGCTGTGTCCAGTGTGACGGCCTATATCTTATCCATTGTCCAGTGTCACAAGTCACTCACGACATATATCCTGTGTCCTGTCCTGTGTGACGACTGACGACATATCCTGTGTCCAGTGTGACGACATATATCCTGTGTCCAGTGTGACGACATATATCCTGTGTCCAGCGTGACATATATCCATTGTCCAGTGTGACGACATATATCCTGTGTCCACTCCAGTGTGACGACATATATCCAGTGTCCAGTGTGACGACATATATCCTGTGTCCAGTGTGACGACATATATCCTGTGTCCAGTGTGACGACATATATCCAGTGGCCAGTGTGACGACACTATATCCTGTGTCCAGTGTCACAAGTTACAACATATATCCTGTGTCCAGTGTGACATGTAATGTGTGCCGGCATATATCCTGTGTCCAGCGTGACCTATATCCATTGTCCAGTGTGACGACAATATATCCTGTGTCCAGTGTCACAACTCACAACATATATCCTGTGTCCAGTGTGACGACATATATCCATTGTCCAGTGTGACGACATATATCCTGTGTCCAGTGTGACGACATATATCCAGTGGCCAGTGTGACGACAATATATCCTGTGTCCAGTGTCACAAGTCACAACATATATCCTGTGTCCAGTGTGACATGTAATGTGTGCCGGCATATATCCTGTGTCCAGCGTGACATATATCCATTGTCCAGTGTGACGACATATATCCTGTGTCCACTGTGACGACATATATCCTGTGTCCAGTGTGACGACATATATCCTGTGTCCAGTGTGACATATATCCATTGTCCAGTGTGACGACATATATCCATTGTCCAGTGTGACAACATATATCCTGTGTCCAGTGTGACGACATATATCCTGTGTCCAGTGTGACGACATATATCCTGTGTCCAGTGTGACGACATATATCCTGTGTCCAGTGTGATGACATATATCCTGTGTCCAGTGTGACAACATATATCCTGTGTCCAGCGTGACATATATCCATTGTCCAGTGTGACGACAAATATCCTGTGTCCAGTGTGACGACATATATCCTGTGTCCAGTGTGACGACATATATCCTGTGTCCAGCGTGACATATATCCATTGTCCAGTGTGACGACATATATCCTGTGTCCAGTGTGACGACATATATCCAGTGGCCAGTGTGACGACATATATCCTGTGTCCAGTGTGACGACATATATCCAGTGGCCAGTGTGACGACAATATATCCTGTGTCCAGTGTCACAAGTCACAACATATATCCTGTGTCCAGTGTGACATGTAATGTGTGCCGGCATATATCCTGTGTCCAGCGTGACATATATCCATTGTCCAGTGTGACGACATATATCCTGTGTCCACTGTGACAACATATATCCTGTGTCCAGTGTGACGACATATATCCTGTGTCCAGTGTGACATATATCTATTGTCCAATGTGACGACATATATCCTGTGTCCAGTGTGACGACATATATCCATTGTCCAGTGTGACGACAATATATCCTGTGTCCAGTGTCACAACTCACAACATATATCCTGTGTCCAGTGTGACGACATATATCCATTGTCCAGTGTGACGACATATATCCTGTGTCCAGTGTGACGACATATATCCAGTGTCCAGTGTCACAACTCACAACATATATCCTGTGTCCAGTGTGACGACATATATCCATTGTCCAGTGTGACGACATATATCCTGTGTCCAGTGTGACGACATATATCCAGTGGCCAGTGTGACGACAATATATCCTGTGTGCAGTGTCACAAGTCACAACATATATCCTGTGTCCAGTGTGACATGTAATGTGTGCCGGCATATATCCTGTGTCCAGCGTGACATATATCCATTGTCCAGTGTGACGACATATATCCTGTGTCCACTGTGACGACATATATCCTGTGTCCAGTGTGACGACATATATCCTGTGTCCAGTGTGACATATATCCATTGTCCAGTGTGACGACATATATCCTGTGTCCAGTGTGACAACATATATCCATTGTCCAGTGTGACGACAATATATCCTGTGTCCAGTGTCACAACTCACAACATATATCCTGTGTCCAGTGTGACGACATATATCCATTGTCCAGTGTGACGACATATATCCTGTGTCCAGTGTGACGACATATATCCAGTGGCCAGTGTGACGACAATATATCCTGTGTCCAGTGTCACAAGTCACAACATATATCCTGTGTCCAGTGTGACATGTAATGTGTGCCGGCATATATCCTGTGTCCAGCGTGACATATATCCATTGTCCAGTGTGACGACATATATCCTGTGTCCAGTGTGACCATATATCCATTGTCCACTGTGACGACATATATCCTGTGTCCAGTGTGACGACATATATCCTGTGTCCAGTGTGACATATATCCATTGTCCAGTGTGACGACATATATCCATTGTCCAGTGTGACAACATATATCCTGTGTCCAGTGTGACAACATATATCCTGTGTCCAGTGTGACGACATATATCCTGTGTCCAGTGTGACGACATATATCCTGTGTCCAGTGTGATGACATATATCCTGTGTCCAGTGTGACAACATATATCCTGTGTCCAGCGTGACATATATCCATTGTCCAGTGTGACGACATATATCCTGTGTCCAGTGTGACGACATATATCCTGTGTCCAGTGTGACAACATATATCCATTGTCCAGTGTGACGACAATATATCCTGTGTCCAGTGTCACAACTCACAACATATATCCTGTGTCCAGTGTGACGACATATATCCATTGTCCAGTGTGACGACATATATCCTGTGTCCAGTGTGACGACATATATCCAGTGGCCAGTGTGACGACAATATATCCTGTGTCCAGTGTCACAAGTCACAACATATATCCTGTGTCCAGTGTGACATGTAATGTGTGCCGGCATATATCCTGTGTCCAGCGTGACATATATCCATTGTCCAGTGTGACGACATATATCCTGTGTCCAGTGTGACCATATATCCATTGTCCACTGTGACGACATATATCCTGTGTCCAGTGTGACGACATATATCCTGTGTCCAGTGTGACATATATCCATTGTCCAGTGTGACGACATATATCCATTGTCCAGTGTGACAACATATATCCTGTGTCCAGTGTGACAACATATATCCTGTGTCCAGTGTGACGACATATATCCTGTGTCCAGTGTGACGACATATATCCTGTGTCCAGTGTGATGACATATATCCTGTGTCCAGTGTGACAACATATATCCTGTGTCCAGCGTGACATATATCCATTGTCCAGTGTGACGACATATATCCTGTGTCCAGTGTGACGACATATATCCTGTGTCCAGTGTGACGACATATATCCTGTGTCCAGCGTGACATATATCCATTGTCCAGTGTGACGACATATATCCTGTGTCCAGTGTGACGACATATATCCAGTGGCCAGTGTGACGACATATATCCTGTGTCCAGTGTGACGACATATATCCAGTGGCCAGTGTGACGACAATATATCCTGTGTCCAGTGTCACAAGTCACAACATATATCCTGTGTCCAGTGTGACATGTAATGTGTGCCGGCATATATCCTGTGTCCAGCGTGACATATATCCATTGTCCAGTGTGACGACATATATCCTGTGTCCACTGTGACAACATATATCCTGTGTCCAGTGTGACGACATATATCCTGTGTCCAGTGTGACATATATCCATTGTCCAGTGTGACGACATATATCCTGTGTCCAGTGTGACGACATATATCCATTGTCCAGTGTGACGACAATATATCCTGTGTCCAGTGTCACAACTCACAACATATATCCTGTGTCCAGTGTGACGACATATATCCATTGTCCAGTGTAACGACATATATCCTGTGTCCAGTGTGACGACATATATCCAGTGGCCAGTGTGACGACAATATATCCTGTGTCCAGTGTCACAAGTCACAACATATATCCTGTGTCCAGTGTGACATGTAATGTGTGCCGGCATATATCCTGTGTCCAGCGTGACATATATCCATTGTCCAGTGTGACGACATATATCCTGTGTCCACTGTGACGACATATATCCTGTGTCCAGTGTGACGACATATATCCTGTGTCCAGTGTGACATATATCCATTGTCCAGTGTGACGACATATATCCATTGTCCAGTGTGACAACATATATCCTGTGTCCAGTGTGACGACATATATCCTGTGCCCAGTGTGACGACATATATCCTATGTCCAGTGTGACGACATATATCCATTGTCCAGTGTGACGACATATATCCTGTGTCCAGTGTGACGACATATTTCCTGTGTCCAGTGTGACGACATATATCCTTTGTCCAGTGTGACGACATATATCCAGTGTAACGGGCTGTGTCCAGGGGCAGTGTCCAGTGACCAGGGGCAGTGTCCAGTGTCACAGGCTGTGTCCAGTGTAAAAAATCAGAAAAATAAATAAAAGTATTAAAAAAAAATTTTGGGGGGAGGATGATGGAGGAGGAAATAGTGGGAGATCAGCAACCTGATAGAACTTCTGAAGCTGCTACCACCAGTCAGATTCATGATGGCAAGGCCGATGGTCAAAGGCCTAGAGGCCATGTAAAAGCAAAGCAGAAATCAAATTTTACAATGGTCCATAAAAAAAAATTAAGTCACGTGCGGAGAAAAATAAAATTGGCAATATGCCGTTCACCACACGCAGTGGGAAGGAAAGGCTACGGCCTTGGCCTTTGTTTCTGACTGATGGTACAGCGTCTCAGAAGAATGATGGTAGCCCTTCTGCTACTACAAAAAAAAGAATGAAAGTTTTTAAGACAAAGGCGAGTTCACAAATGTCACAAATCCCAGAGGAGAGTCTAAGTGTGTCCGTGGATGCCATATGTGAGCCGGACCTTTCAAATACTGTTTGTGAAGAGGAGGTTCATTCCACCATTTGCATGCCCTCTGCAAGTGTGTGCAAGAGCATCCCCAGTCAAGATTTTGACCTGGTTATTGAGGATGCTTCTGAGGAATTGGATGTGGATTCTGTTGGTGAAGCTGGCACACAGAGGGATGCGGATGATGACGATGTTGGGGATGATGTTGTTTGTTTTATGGCACCGACGGAGACAGTTGTTGTCCGGGGTGTGAAAAAGCCCATTGTCATGCCAGGGCAAAAGACCAAAAAATCCACCTCGTATGTATGGAATTATTTCTACCCAAATCCGGACAACAACTGTCAAGCCGTGTGTAGCGTTTGCAAAGCTATTGTAAGTAGAGGTAAGGACGTGCAGCACCGTGGGACCTCCTCACTGTTACGTCATTTGCAGCGCATCCATCAGAAGTTTTTGTCAAAAGAAACTGTGAACAAACATGTAGCAGCCCGCCCAGCGTCATCGTCCTGCTCCCCTTTCTCTGTTAAATCCAAGGTCCTGCAATCTCCTCAAACAACTGCATCATCCCCATCCTCAGAGATTATGGGATTGGGAAGTAGTCCTGCACCCAATGTCATGATCCTGACTGAATCCTCTCCTATCCTGGATTCCTCAGAAGCATCCTTATCAGGTACACCTGTTGTTGCTTCTGCTGCTGCTGGTGCTGCTGCTTCAAGGAAAGGGACCAGGAATGCTAGTCCTGATCACTTAGCCAAGCAACTGACTGTAAGTCAATCCTTTGAAAGGGGGATGAAGTATGCCAGCAGTCACCCCGTTGCACAGTGTATTACTGACGCCATAACAACTATGTTGGTAATAGACGTGCGTCCAGTATCCGCAATTAATTCTGTAGGTTTTTCCCAGTTGCTAGAGATCCTCTGTCCCCGTTACCAAATTCCATCTAGGTTCCACTTCTCCAGGAAGGCAATACCCAGGCTGTACACGGACATTAAAAAAAGCGTTGTTACTGTCCTTAAAAATGCCTCTGTACCCACTGTCCACTTAACCACGGATATGTGGACAAGCGGAACAGGGCAAACAAAAGACTACATGTCTGTGACTGCTCACTGGGTGGATGTATTGCCTTCAGCAGCAGCACCAACAGCAGCAGCAGCAACAGCAACATCATCTCCCATTGCTATTCAGAGGCAGGCTACACTGTGTATCACCGGTTTCAGTAAAAGGCACACAGCGGAAAACCTCCTAGAAAAACTACGGGAAGTCATTGCGCAATGGCTTACCCCACTTGGACTCTCCTCGGGATTTGTGGTATCCGACAATGCCACCAATATTGTGAGTGCATTACATGTGGGCGAATTCCAACATGTCCCATGTTTTGCTCACACAGTAAATTTGGTGGTGCACCATTTCTTGAAAAAGGACAGGGGTGTTCAAGAGATGTTGTCCGTTGTTCGGAAAATTTGTGGACATTTTCGCCATTCTGCATGTGCGTGCAGGAGATTGCAAGACTTGCAAGAAAAGCTAAATTTGCCCTGCCATCAGCTGAAGCAAGAGGTGGTCACGAGGTGGAATTCCACCCTCTATATGCTTCAGCGGATGGAGGAGCAGCAAAAGGCCATCCAAACCTACACCTCGACCTATGACATAGGGAGAGGAACGGGAATGCACCTGAGTCAAGCTCAGTGGAGAATAATTTCCGTGGTGTGCAAGATCCTGCAGCCCTTTGAGGCTGCTACACGCGAAGTTAGTTCTGACACTGCCAGCTTGAGCCAGGTCATTCCCTTGATAGGCCTTTTGCAAAAGCAGTTGGCGAAATTGAAGGAGGAGTTAAAGCACAGTGAATCTGCAAAATATGTAGGACTAGTGGATCACGCTATTAGTTCACTTAGCAAGGATCCAAGGGTCGTCGATCTCTTACAATTAGATCATTATATTTTGGCGACAATACTGGATCCTAGGTTTAAGTCTTACATTGTGTCTTTGTTACCAATGGGAACAAATCTGCAGAGGTGCAAAGACCTCTTGCTCCAAAATTTGTCAGCTGAAGTGGAAAGTGGCAGGCATACAACTTCTCCTTCAATTTCTACCACTGGGGTTGCGAGGAAAAAGCTAAATTTTCCTAGGAGACCCACTGCTATTCAGTCCGGAAATATATTTGACATCTGGTCCGGACTGAAGGAGCTTCCTAGCATAATGGACATGTCGAATGCTACTGACAATGATGCTATCACAATTGAAAGAATGGTGGATGACTACTTTGCCGATAGCATCGATATAGGTATGTCAGATTGTCCATTCCATTATTGGCAAGAAAAGAAGGCAATGTGGCATCCTTTGCACAAACTGGCTTTGCTTTACTTAAGTTGTCCACCCTGCAGTGTATATTCTGAGAGAGTCTTCAGCGCAGCTGGGAACCTTGTAAGCGATCGGCGTAGGAGGTTACTTCCACAAAACGTGGAGAAGATGATGTTCATAAAAATGAATTTCAAATTCTACGAACTTGACCTCCTTTACCAGCACTTACGTCCTCCTAATACACACAGTCCTCCTGTATTGGTTGATTCCAGCGACGACGAATTAATTGTGTGTGAAGAAGAGGATGAGGCTGAGGAATCTAATGCTGAGGATGACATCTGTAAAGCCAGTTTGTGCAATGGCCATTGCCATTTATTTTTCGTGGGGGCCCAAACAAACCAATCATTTCAGCCACAGTTGACAGTCCCTGCCGCTGAAGTCCCTGTCGCTGAAATGATTGGTTTGTTAAACTGTGCATGTCTGTATACTACATAAGGATGGGTGGGAGGGCCCAAGGACAATGTCATCTTGCACCTCTTTCTACGTCGTTTTGTTGGCTGTTGTAGCGTCCTAATTTTTTTACCTCTTTGATGGATGAATGTTGGGGAGATGGGTGATTTCTCTCTCCACATCATCTATTATGGATGAAAGTATGTCCTCATGGACATCCATGGTCTCATCCATTCCTATCGTACTTTTTGGATGGGATGTCCCGGATGGATGGATGGCTGGGTGGCAGGGCCCCAGCAAATCTTTTTCTTGCACCTCTTTCTGCGTCATTTGTTGGCTCTTTGTAGCGTCATACATTTTTTAATCTTTGATGGATGAATGTTGGGGAGATGGGTGATTTCTCTCCCCACATCATCTATTATGGATGAAAATATGTCCTCATGGACATCCATGGTCTCATCCATTCCTATCGTACTTTTTGGATGGGATGTCCCGGATGGATGGATGGCTGGGTGGCAGGGCCCCAGCAAATCTTTTTCTTGCACCTCTTTCTGCGTCATTTGTTGGCTCTTTGTAGCGTCATAAATTTTTTAATCTTTGATGGATGAATGGTGGGGAGATAGGTGATTCGCTCTCCACATCATCCATTACGGATGAAAATATGTCCTCATGGACATCCATGGTCTTATCCCTTCCTATCGTACTTTTTGGATAGGATGTCCCGGATGGATGGATGGCTGGGAGGCAGGGCCCCAGCAAATCTTTTTCTTGCACCTCTTTCTGCGTCATTTGTTGGCTCTTTGTAGCGTCATAAATTTTTAAATCTTTGATGGATGAATGGTGGGGAGATGGGTGGTGTCTTTCTCCACATCATCTATTATGGATGAAAATATGTCCTCATGGGACATCCATGGTCTTATCCATTCCTAGACCGAGTGCGTGGCTTCGGGAGGAACACACGTGATTTGGTGAAGTGGTGAGGGAGGTAAGGGAAAACACACCTAGCCAGCCAGCTCAAACAAATTAACCTTAGCGGTGAATTGGGTGACAGATGTCGCAGACTAATTGACCCTACTACATAGATAGCGGTCTATAAGGGTAGACCTATATAGGGATCTCCTAACCTGGGGTCCTAGAGAGGTGGAGGCCACCAATTACCCCACCCCTGCCACCAATTACCCCACCCCCCTCCACCCATTAGGTGATGGATGAGGAGGCAACTGGTAATGCTCCCAGCGTTCAGAAACCACGTGACCTCATGCCAGATAGGGGTCTTGTTAGATATTAAACTGATATAATCAGATACTACCTTGCATAAGTGCTGCACGAAACGCCCACTGCTCCTTGGCTGAACATGAGGAAGAGTGCTCAATAAAGCCAAACAGGGATTTTGGTACTTGATTGGATCTTCTACCAGAGGAGCGCAGCTACTAGTATAGCTTTGAACGAAGATCGGTCCTTCTCTATTGGGGAAGAATAGATGTCATCAGTAACATCCAGAGTATTTATCCTCCTTTTGGGATAGTATGGATGGATTGATAAATGTTTGGGAAGAAGTAGTCCCAACAGCTGCTGATGGTCAGCGTACTAGACCAAGTGCGTGGCTTCGGGAGGAACACATGTAATGTGGTGAAGTGGTGAGGGAGGAAATGGAACGCACGCCTAGCCTGTCTGATCAAGTTTGATAAGGAGGTAACTTCACAAACCACGTGACCTCATGCCAGATAGGGGTCTTGTTTGATATTAAACTGATATAATCAGATACTACCTTGCATAAGTGCTGCACGAAACGCCAACTGCTCCTTGGCTGAACATGAGGAAAAGTGCTCAATCAAGCCAAACAGGGGTTTTGGTACTTGATTGGATCTTCTACCAGAGAAGCGCAGCTACTAGTATAGCTTTGAACGAAGATCGGTCCTTCTCTATTGGGGAAGAATAGATGTCATCAGTAACATCCAGAGTATTTATCCTCCTTTTGGGATAGTATGGATGGATTGATAAATGTTTGGGAAGAAGTAGTCCCAACAGCTGCTGATGGTCAGCGTACTAGACCAAGTGCGTGGCTTCGGGAGGAACACATGTAATGTGGTGAAGTGGTGAGGGAGGAAATGGAACGCACGCCTAGCCTGTCTGATCAAGTTTGATAAGGAGGTAACTTCACAAACCACGTGACCTCACGCCAGATAGGGGTCTTGTTAGATATTAAACTAATCAAATGTTCTCTTCTCTTGCTAATGGTGTGGAGGTTCTAAAAGAGGAGCGCAGCTACAAGGGGGGGGAGGTATTAAACTGCCACCCTGTCTGCCCCTGTAGTGCTGCTCTGCTTCCAACATGTGCCAGGTTGGAAGTGTAAGGTCCACATGTATGTGATGCCCACTGCTGTCGCCTAGCTTAGTCATCCAGCTACCTCGGGATAACCTTATGGCCCTACTACAGTATATGAAAACGATTTTGTGAGCTGTGAAGTGATCAAAATTGTCTATAAATGAGTGGAAACTAATGTTATTGAGCTCAATAACACTTTAGGGGCAAAAACAGGCCCGAAAACTAATATTTTAGCAATTTTTTGCATTTTTCCAAATAAATCCAGATCCAAAACCAAAACCAAAACCAAAACCCGCAAGGGTGGTTTTGCCAAAACCAATCCAGATCCAAAACACGAAGGGAGATCCAGATCCAAAACCAAAACCAAAACCCGAAAAAGTGGCCGCCGCACATCTCTAGTTAAAACACACCCCAACACCACATCCTCAGTCTTGTTTACCGGTAGTGCTATGGCAACTACACTGTGTAGACAAAATGCCCGAATAACTGTGTTTAATTGTACAATGCAGTACGATGTTGGTCAGGCTGGCACCACCAGGTTTCTTAAGTCACTATATCTGTCGCACACTCAACAGATGTCTAGTATTCCAAATCACATGGTCTCCTGTGTCAGTCATACCAAGGGCAAGGGCTGTAATCAGGCCTGTTTCACATTCTTTACTATCCACATCTGTCTGTGAGGACATGGGTTTTGTGGTTGCACCTATTCATATGTAAATGCGTTTTACAACCCTTTTCATTCTCTGTTGAAGGGGAATGCTTTGTGCACTTCTTGGACTGCTTTTCACAAGATGGCGGCTGTGGTTGCCCTGGGTAACGTAAGGAGCAATGCTTAAGGTTACTGGGACTTTGTTCAAAATTTTACTGAAAAATAGTGTGACTACTCTCTTGTCCACTCGTGCTGTTTTATGGGGTACTGCATATTCATAATAGGTATTTCTCTGCTGGGTGTGCGACAGATTTTTCGAACTACTTTTCTATTATTTGTGGGGTTGTGGTTACTAATGTGTCCCAGATTCCCCCCCCCCCGTTCAGGCACAACTGCAATCTGTCCTGTGATACCTTATGTCCTGCCTCAGGAGGATACACCAGAAGTTGTCTATCGCCATCTGCTGGTGTTGTGGATGAGAAAGGACATAACAATAAATCATTGACCCATTGTATTGGTATCAAACCATTTGTGGGCTGTAAGGACAGTGTGCAATCCTGCAAGACCTGGGGGAGAGGCTTTGTGGCTCTCTAAAGTTTCTGGAATAGAAGAGTAGGAGGAAAAATGGAAAAAGAAAAAAAATCAAAAGGGTAGAAAAATTAATGACAGCAATGTGTACATTTATTGCAACAGAAATTTCTCTTTATTTGGATGACACCAGGATTTGGCACTATGGGGGAATTGGCTCTCAACTATTTGGTTCTCACCCTTTTTAACTCCTGTTCTGATCTGTAAGCCCTCCCTCCTTTCTCTTACCCAGTGGGGTTGTGACTATGGGCTGTGTCTAGGGGTGTTTGCTAAAAGGTTCTCTTTTGGGAACCTTGTTATTTCACTGAGTAATTTTCCAGCTCGACTTCATGTTTCAAAATGGTGAAGCTGTACTTTGGGGCGCTATGCTCTCTGTTTTTAAATGGGTTTCTATTGAAGCTATCGTTGCCATTAATCCTGTGTCCTGCCCATCTTTAGTTCAAAGGGAACTCGGTATTTATGCTATAGTTTTTATCTACCTTAGATGGGTTAAAATAATCTATAACAGTACAGTGCAGCATTAGTCATGGGGGTATATCTAACGATTTTGCATCTAGTTCGTGCATACTGGTCCTGTTGTCTCTAAGGCCCTTATTCTGATCGGTGCGGCCAGATCATAAATATGCGGCCAGGACCGTGCAGGCGAATCCCCGCCTTCCATACGGATCGCCACCTCCGTCCGTACGCGGATATGTGGCGGTCCGCATGAAAGTGGACGGGGATACGCCTCCTCCATCTTGGGAGCAGCCCCTGCATTCGATGGTCGCCGAACATCGAATGCAGGGCCGCACGCTCCACCAGCGCCCGCCACCCTAGACCACACGGACACTTGTCCGTATGAAATCATGTATGGGGGCGGGCAGCTGACATCCGGCGATGTCAGATGCCCGCCCCCTCCACATGCGTCACGGCTTCATTACCATGCATACGCCCTGCGTTTGCATGGGAACGCCCATGAAACGCGGGGCGTATGCATAGGGTAATGAGGCTAAGTAGCCCTTCACGTCCCTCTCCGCCCCCTGTGCGGCGTCTAAAGAATACGTACGGCGAAACCGCTTGCACATGCGCAGAGTGACCTCTGCACATGCGCAGTCGAAAACCATCGGCGGTACGACCGCATGCGGAAAAATCCGCACCGATCAGAATAAGGGCCTAAGTTATGAATCCTCTGGAGCCCAGAAGCAGACATAACTTATTTTTCAAGGTAGTTCTGTAATTAGAAGGTCAATCGCAGCCGCTGCAGTCAATAAGACAGAGTATTTGATATGCAAGGGCCCGATTATAATCTCTATTTTTTTTTTCCAATGGGTAATGCTGCACTTTTCCTGTTACCCCAATTGTAACTGCCATTTGCTTGGCACAACCTAGATCAGGAGGGAATGTTGTTAACGGGTTTAATTAAAAAAAACTTTAGCGTTTAAACCATTACACTTACCCATATCTGAGGCTCCTCCTTCAGATATTGGGGGAAATTTACTAACATGGATTCGTAGAAAAAAGGTGTATTCGTAGGGAGAAATACACCTTTTTTTTACGAATTTGTATTTTCGGGATTTTCTATCCCCAAAATACAACAATTCGTAGTCCTAGGGATGGAACATTCGTATTTGTATTTACAAATACGAATGTCTACACCATTGTTAGGATACGACAGAAATCACCATTCAAAAGAATGGTGGTTCCTGATTTACTAAGCAGCCGTATAGAAAATACGGCTGATTTTGTCCACGAAAATACGGCATACCATTTTCCTGTCGTATTCTCGCTTTAGCCTGCATGGATCAGTCAGATCCATGCAGGCTGCGGTGTAAAAATAAATAAAATAAATAAATAAAAAATCGGCGTGGGGTCCCCCCCACAGCCGAAACCAGCACCAGGCTGACAGAGCCTGGAGCCGGTAATTAAAAATCAGGGAACCCGACAAATAGGGGTTCCCCGATTTTTAACAACCAGCCCCAGGCTCCTGCTCTGGGGCTGGTTCCCAAAATACGGGGGACAAAATGACTAGGGGTCCTCCGTATTTTAAGAACCAGCCCCAGGCAAAACCAGCCAGCAGGGTAATGCCACAGCCGGGGGGGAGACTTTTTATACAAGTCCCCCCGGCCAAAGCATTCATCCCTACCGACCAGTCAGCCTGGCCAGGGGCCCTGTGGGAGTGGGGACCCCCCCAATGAAGGGGTCCTCCCCCTCCAGGACTTACCTGACCAGGCTGAAGCCTGGTGCTGTCCCCGATGCCCCTGGGCGGTGGGCATCGGGCTGATTCAAGTGTAAAAAAAAGATTAAACTATTGTTTTTTACTGTGGTACTACAAATGCCAGCAAGCCTCCCCAGGAACCACAAGTCCCAGCCTGCTGGGCATTAAAGGGCCCGCTGGCACTTGTAGTTCCACAGTTAAAAAAATAGTACACAAAACACACTGACACAAATTTTAAATAAAAGTTTAATACACACATCACACACACACTGATACTTACCTATCTTGATCCCGTCGGTAGGTCACTGGCTCCGGTGTCGGCGGCTCCGGTGTCGGCGGCTCCGGTGTTGGCGGCTCCGGGGTCGGCGTCCTGTCTGAAGAAAATCCATGGTGGACCTGTGGAAGGAAATCCTACTCACCAGGTCCTCCATGGATGGTCTTGTGTCTTCTGTCTTCTTTTACTGGGCTTATTTCTTTATCTTCTTTCTTCTTCTTTACGCTGCCGGCAGCTCCCGGGACTTTCAGAGCTTCAGAGATGTTTCCTCCTCGACGTCTGGACTAAGAATGAATTCTAGCCAATTAGGAGCCGCCTAGCGGCCAATCAGGAGCCAGTAAAGTCGGCTCCTGATTGGCTAGAATTCATTCTTAGTCCAGACGTCGAGGAGGAAACATCTCTGAAGCTCTGAAAGTCCCGGGAGCTGCCGGCAGCGTAAACATTACTGACTCCCCCCAGCAAACATTACTGACATCCCCCCAGCAAACATTACTGACCCCTCCAACAAACATTACTGACCCCCTAGCAATCATTACTGACCCCCCAGCAAACATTATTGACACCCCCCAGCAGACATTGCTGACACCCCCAGCAAACATTACTGACCCCTCCAGCTAAAATTACTGACACCCCCCAGCAAACATTACTGACACCCCCCAGCAGACATTACTGACCCCTCCAGCAACCATTACTGACCCCCTAGCAATCATTACTGACCCCTCCCAGCAAACATTGACACCCCCCAGCAGACATTACTGATTTCGCCCGGCAATCATTACTGACACCTCCAGCAAACATTGCTGACCCTCCTAGCAAAAATTACTGACCCCCTAGCAATCAGTACTTACACCCCCAGAAAACATTACTGACAAACCACCCCCCCAGCAAACATTACTGACCCCCCCCCCCCCCAGCATTCATCACTGACACCCCCAGCAAACATTACTGACAAATCACCCCCCAGCAAACATTACTCCCCCCGCAAACATTACTGACCCACCTCCCAGCAGGACTTGCCTGAGCCCCTGCTGACCGAGTCTGTGCTCCTGTGTGTGGCTGCTCTTTTCATCTCCTCTCTGGCTCCTCCAGTGCACTCCATGTGACTTCTTCCTGTTGTTCAGATCAGGAAGCCGGAGAGAGGACAGGGCAGCACTGGTGCTTACATATATGGGAGGGGAGGAGGGGGGGACCCAGGGAGACGCTGCCTGCCTATATTCTAGCATGATAGGGCTTTGCGAAGGAGAGGGAAGGGGGAGGCTGCCTGTCTATATTCTAGCATGATAGGGCAGTGCGAAGGAGAGGGAAGGGGGAGGCTCCTTATATGGGATATAGTGCTGCCAGCATCGCTGCTGCCTGTCATACAGTATGGCAACATACAGCATACAACAGTGGCTCTCCCACTGCCATTTTGATTACTGGCAAAGCTGCCGCTGGCCACTGCAATTGTGGTAGTGGTGGCCCAATGGACCAGCAAGCATCTGTTTCTGGAAGCATTTAGGGTGGCCGACTGAGAAAATGCATGGCATCCCGGACATGCCAATCCGCCGCTGCTCCAGCATCTCAAACACAAAAACTTCCCATTCTGGAATTATGTTCACAGTATTCAGCTCACCTCGACCGTAACCTCCCTTCCCTCTCTGGGAGACTTCTCTTTTCACAGAGAAGGAAAGATTGACGTGAATGCAAAGGAAGGGCTTATACAACATTCAGTTGGTTTAGCTGGGGTAAAGGTTTTTAGGAAAACAGTTTTCTTTGTTTTTGCCTAGTTAACAAATATAACTTTCCTAAATGTTTAAAAAAAAATATCCCTCTAAGAATCGAATCTGGGTCTCCAGCAAAGAGAGCGGAGCACTTATCCACTAACCACTGGATTAGAGAAGCTTTATCCCCCCAGTGATGGTGATGTGTATTGCATGGATATTGTATGGTGTGCATCAATGCACCTTGGTGTGTCTGAGCGGGCTACAAAAGTTGTGCGCTAAAACTGTTGCCTAGGCATGCTGGCGCACCCAATAAGCCTGTCTCCATCTGTAGCCTGACTTCCACACTGCAAAGTGGTGGAAATATACTCAAATCCCTCCTCTCTATGGCCCTAACTTTCCTGATAGGTTAGACATGAACCAATCACCACATAACTGAAACATAAATCAATTGAGCAAAAGTACAATAAACACTAACCAATAACAAAAAAATAGGACTCTCATATGGCTGAGGCAGTCCTCAGCTAAGCGAAGCATGAATTGGCTTAGCTGAGGATTGTAGATTGTAGTAACATATACTACTAGCCAATTGGAATCATCTTTCTGAGGACCAATGATCAGCTGTCATTTATGAGCAAGTGCAAGGTCATGTTCAAAGGTGGGAAAGGTCAGTTTGGCTGTTTCATTGTGCAGAAAAAAGTTTGTTACTGAAGTGCTATTACCGTTGGATATTTGTGTGTATTGTTTAGTGCTATTGACGATGCACAAAATAAATACAAAAATTTTATCCTGGCAAAGTGGTATAATAATCATGGCACCACAAAATAAAGAAGGAAGAACTACAAACATTGGTTGGCCACTTCGCTGGGCTGCTGTCTTCAAAAATAAAGGCTACCCAAAGAAATACATGTACACAGGGATTTTAACCCTAAGTGTGGTTTTCACTTCATAACTTCCCTTGTAATGCAAATATTTGACCGATGTTTATTGTGTGTCAGCAATTTTGGCCATCGCTGTACAGATGGGTCTTGTCCCATCCTTGCTGGCGGGTCGCCATGGCGTCTGCGCTGGCGACCCGCCAGCAGCCACGCCAGCGAGGAGACTGAGACGCGCGTGCGTCTCACGCGCACGCGCGTCTCAGTCTCCGTCGCTAGCGCGACGGAAACCCTGTCCGTCTCCGCCTCAGGGAGACGGACAGGGTTAGGGGGGGGTTAGGGGGGGTGCGGGCAGCCGGCGGGGACCCGGGGAAACGTATGGAAGCGCCGTCGGAAGGGGACGCGCGCGCCTCTCGTGCGCGCGCGTCCCCTTCTCACGATCGCCATGGCGCTGGCGGGGGATGGCGGCTGGCGACCCATCTGTATGTGACAGTAAGCCGTCTATACATTTATTTGGCTTGAACCTTAACAAACACTTTAAGCTAGCTTAACTAAACACACAATAAAGACACGGACACCATAACAATTAGATTTAAAGGTCATATGTATATTTATTATGTGGTATGACCCTTCTTCGTAAAGGGCTGGCAATAAGGTGCCACGGATGACCAGCTCTAGTCACATCAAAAATGGCAGCGACTTAAAAACCCCAACTGACTGATATTAACATGGGGTCGACTGAGACGCCCCATCCGACTAAGGCACAACCCAACGCTGGGAAGTCGCACCACCCCTTCTCTGGCCGGTGTGGACACTCCGCTGACAAAGTGCCCACCGTGCCCCCCCCCCCGCAAAGGCAGGACACCCCGCCGTCTTTCCAGGGGGCAGTGCCTCCCAGCGCCCTCTCATGCCACAAGTGACCACTGGACCATGACGCCCTACCGCCCCAGTTCTGATAATGGTAAATGTACCAATGAATGGACTATAAATTGAGATGCCGAAGGCAAGGGAGGGTGGGCAGGGCTGAAATACTTCTGCAAGAGGAAGTACTTCCTGTAAGGACCTGCCTATATACCCCTCTCCTAAGCTCACGCCCCTAAGCTCTCCCATAGGCTAACCCCAAAACTGAAACTAACTTTAGCCAACTAGCAGTCATTAACTCTTTCCTGCCAACCCCAAAAAAATGTAAGCCTCTTAAGTACGCTCTGGCTTAGGCAGCCCTCGCTTAATCTAAGGCGTCTATACATTTATTTGGCTTGAACCTTAACAAACACTTTAAGCTAGCTTAACTAAAAATAACTCACGCTGACACAATAAAGACACAGACACCATAACAATTAGATTTAAAGGTCATATGTATTTATTATGTGGTATGACCCTTCTTTGTAAAGGGCTGGCAATAAGGCGACACGGATGACCAGCTCTAGTCACATCCGACTAAGGCACAACCTAACGCTGGGAAGTCTCACCACCCCTTCTCTGGCCGGTGTGGACACTCCACTGACGAAGTGCCCACCGTGCCCTCCCCCCCCCCGCAAAGGCAGGACACCCCGCCATCTTTCCAGGGGCAGTGCCTCCCAGCGCCCTCTCATGCCACAAGTGACCGCTGGACCGTGACGCCCTACCGCCCCAGTTCTGATAATGGTAAATGTACCAATGAATGGACTATAAATTGAGATGCCGAAGGCAAGGGAGGGTGGGCGGGGTAGAAATACTTCTGCAAGAGGAAGTACTTCCTGTAAGGACCTGCCTATATACCCCTCTCCTAAGATCACAACTCCCCTAAGCTCTCCCATAGGCTAACCCCAAAACTGAAACTAACTTTAGCCAACTAGCAGTCATTAACTCTTTCCTGCCAACCCAAAAAATGTAAGCCTCTTAAGTACAATCTGGCTTAGGCAGCCCTCGCTTAATCTAAGGCGTCTATACATTTATTTGGCTTGAACCTTAACAAACACTTTAAGCTAGCTTAACTAAAAACAACTCACACTGACACAATAAAGACACGGACACCATAAAAATTAGATTTAAAGGTCATATGTATTTATTATGTGGTATGGCTGGCAATAAGGCGCCACGGATGACCAGCTCTAGTCACATCCGACTAAGGCACAACCTAACACTGGGAAGTCTCACCACCCCTTCTCTGGCCAGTGTGGACACTCCACTGACGAAGTGCCCACCGTGCCCCTCCCCCCCGCAAAGGCAGGACACCCTGCCGTCTTTCCAGTTGGCAGTGCCTCCCAGCGCCCTCTCATGCCACAAGTGACCGCTGGACCGTGATGCCCTACCACCACCGCCAGGCTCTAAGAGGCCCTAATAGGGGAGGGGGACCTATGTAGCACTGGCAGAGGTCTCGGCGTGTAAATCTGGGTCAGCCCCAGACTTACAATCCTTGGCGGGGTGATCTGCATCGCACACTCGGCAGGCATGTCGGAACCGACAACTAGTACCTCTCGTGCATTTAGACTCGTTGGACGCGAAGCACTTCCCTTTAGTTGAAGGGGGCGTGACCCCCTCCTTTCCTGAAAAGGGGTTCTGAACCAGCGATTCTGCCGTGGAGATCTGTCTGGTGACTTTCAGCCAAATCTCCACGTCCTTAAAACCTAGCGGCAAAGTGGCATTACCTTCCTGATTACTACGAAAATTTATCATCGTAATCCCGCCATACATACGCCCTGTACTTCAAAAACATCTCATTCACCATGAAGATGTACTTGATGACATTGGGGTGCTCCTCTGGCTTCCCGACCAAGTAACAGGACGAGAAAACCATGAAACCCTTGAGCCTATGGTGGAAGCTGCATCGAACCCCGACTTCAAATCCTCGGTGATCGAAAAGACATCCACAAATTTACAGGCCTTGATCTTGTCCCTACCCTTCTTGCGAAGCCCCCTAGTCACTGCGGTGTTGGAGCAGTGCACCATCTCCGCATGCAGTGGCGGTTCTTTGGGAACAGGCGCCTTCTTGGCCGCTTTGACCTTCCCTACTTTCTTTGCAACCTTGCGCGCAATTAGCTTTCTAATCTTACGTGGGCACCTGGACAAGGCAGACTCGTCGCTGCTGGCAGAGCTGTCTGTAGAAGATGACCTAGAGGTGGATGCATGCGCAGTAGTAATCTCACCTGATCCTGACGGGAGGCCCCCATCTGCCGGCCTGGCGGATGACCCGGCTAGGGAGGTGTCGGCAGCATCCGGCACAACAGGAGAAGGAAAAACTGTGGGAGGACCAGACAACGGAAGCAGGGCAGATGGAGTGACTGATCCAATTCCCTCCGATGCCGCCAGAGGCAAAGGCGAGGGAACTGGGCGGGACTCTGGAACTACCGGGTGGATCGCTGGAGAAGCTGCCCCGTCGGGAGCCACGCTGGACGGTAAGGAGAAATTGGCGGCTACCGCGGACGACCTGGATAAACCTTCGGGAAAAACTAAAGATGTCATGTTAACGGATGCACCAATAACGCCATCGGGGGTTGCAGCGGGGAACCAGCAGTGCTCTGGGATGTGTGGGGGGCGGTCGGAGCCGACGCCAAAGGGGCATAATGTGGCGCCCAAGGGGGGGCCCCCCCAGGGCCCAGGGGGTAGGCACCCCACGGCTGCTGGACGAACCCATAGGGCAGCTGCCAAGTGTTATGCTGCAGCCACGGCCCAGTGGGGCCGCAAAAGGAGTAACCAGTGAATGTCTGGGATGGAGGACCCCCGGGTGGAGTGTTGTAGGACCAAGTGGTCTGGGGGCCGTAATATGGGGGGAAGCGGGCGCCGGGGTGAGGGGCAAAGGCCGGTGTCGTGGACCCCAGCAACGCATGTTGCTGGGAGGCATAAGCCTGCTGGGGTGGCCCATCAGGGTGGTACCAATCGCCCTGGCGGTGGCCATGGGTCGATGCCGGCGACGGCAGCAGGGGTATGGCAAATGTGGCCGATACCGCAGACTGGGTCGAAACCAGCTGGACCACCCCGGCGGCGGGGACCAGGGGCGCAATCGCCCTGTGCCCCCGCTCGGGGCCCGCTGCACCCTGCAGCATGGTTGCCTGGTGTTGCAGGTCGGATTGAACTCCTGAGGCCCGTGTGGGGCCTTGAATGCCCAGAAAGTCATGGGGGGGTACACCCACACCCACCAACCCTTGCCCTGGGACCTGCGTAGCTGAAATGGATCTGGGTACCTCCGCCCCTACCCCTGCAGGCGTGGACACAGAAGAGGCGGATGGGCACCTGGTCCCCGGTCCTGGAGGGGCCGATGATGGGGCGGGCTCAATTGGGGGAAGGGGGGTTGCCGCGGTGCCGACCCTGATGTTGGACGCCCCAGCCCCCTGCAAGTGCAGGGGGTTAGCGGTTATTTGATAAGCAGGGGGGAGGGTGGATATGGAGGAGAGGGCCCTGGGGCTCCCGCAGGTGACCGTGCACCTGGGGGCCGGGACCCACCATCCCCCTTTGTGGCGGTGTTCTCAGCAGGCTCTGGGACTGGGGTGGGAGCTTGGGTGACCGGCAGGGAGGGGTGGTGAGGTGGTTGCGCAACGCCCGGCACTGAGCTGCCGTGATCGGGCGTGCGCTGGTGAAGGGAAGTGTGCGCCGCGTCATAGGCCTGTGCCGTCTGCAGGATCACGGCGCAGGCTTCACCCGTCGTGCGGGCGCCTGGGGCAGCCGGAGGAGGGGGTTGGGGGAAGGAACTGGGTGGTACTAAGGCGCCTCTGGGGGACTGGGGACGCAAGGACCTGGCGGGGATGCCCGTGACCAGGCAGGATCTGGGTGAGTGCGGGGTGGGAGCCGGGAGCAGTGGGGAGGCCAGGAAATGAGGTGAGCCAGCCGGCTGGACAGGAGCAGCCGGTGCGGTTAGGGGGGCCGGGGGTCCCCGAAAGGTCCGGGGTGGAGGAAGCAGGAGGCTGGGGGACGCTGATGAACTGGAGGGGAAGGTAACCCTCCAGGAAACGGCGAGGAGGGGGAGCAGAGCGGCGGGGACGGGATATGTTGCACGTAAAAAGGGGGGGTTAAATACAACTCTTTATGCAGACAGGCACTTAGCTTTGGCTGTACTGTCTGTACACTGCAGGGCTGAAATACTTCTGCAAGAGGAAGTACTTCCTGTAAGGACCTGCCTATATACCCCTCTCCTAAGCTCACGCCCCTGAGATCTCCCATGGGCTAACCACAAAACTGAAACTAACTTTAGGCAACTAGCAGTCATTAACTCTTTCCTGCCAACCCCAAAAAAATGTAAGCCTCTTAAGTACGCTCTAGTTTAGGCAGCCCTCGCTTTATCTTCTCCTCACCATAAGGCTACACGTTCCAGCTGCACTAAAAGTTATTAGGAGCATAAGAAACAGTTAAATAAAATTATATTCGATGTACAATCTGAGCTCTACGGGATTACAATGCTTCATCTGAGAAGCCTGTGATGATAAGGAGAACATATCCCACCGACCTATATCTATGGGGAAGACTAAAGCTGTGTACACACAGTTCAATATATTGCTCAGTGTCTCCTTTTCATCAGTAACCAGAGATGGTCGCTGATGAACAGGAGACTCGGCCGGGGGAGCAGCAGAGGGAAACAGCTGATCGCAGGAGCAAGCTCCTGTGACCAGCAACCATTAGGAGGCTGAACACGGGAGCATGCACCCAGCAATTTATCGCTGCAGCAATAACAATATGCTCAGCGGCCATATTGCCAGCGTTATTGCACCGTGGATTTCTACTCATAGACAATGATAAAGGGTGGCAGCAGTGATAATGGGTGGTGGCAGTGATAATGGGTGGTGGCAGTGATAATGGGTGGTGGCAGCAATAATGGGTAACAGCAGTGACAAAAGGTGGCAGTACTGAAAATGGGAGGCGGCAGTGATAATGGTTAGCGGCAGTTATAATGGATGGTAGCTGTGATAACAGATATTGGTGGTGATAATGGGTGATGGCAGTGATAATAGGTGGTGGAAGTGGTAATGGGTAGTGGCAGTGATAATGGGTAATGGCTGTAATAATGTGTGGCGGCAGTGATAAAAGGTGACCGCAGTGATAACAAGTAGCGGCAGTCATTTTGGGTGGTGGCAGTGATAATATGTGGCGGCAGTGATAATAGGTGAGGGCTGTGATGACGGGTGGTTGCAGTGGTAATGGGTGACGGCAGTGATAATGGCGGCAGTATTAATACAGTGAATGGTGGCAGTGATATTGGGTAGTAACAGTGATAACGGGTGTTGTAAATGATCATGGGGGCGACTGTGTTATTGGCAGGGGGAAGTGGTAATGGGTAGTACAGTGATAATGGATGGTGGCAGTAATAATGGGTTGCAGCAGTGATAATGGGTGGAGGCAGTTATAATGGGTTGCAGCAGTGATAATGGGTGGAGGCAATGATAATGGGTTGCATTGGTGTACATTAAATACTAAAAGACCTAAGGATCACATGGAAGTAGAGCTACTACCCCCCCAACTAGCAGAGGGAAAGAAGGCACATTATTGGGGAGTAGTATGTTGCACTCATTGTCACAATGGAAACATAGAAGACAATAGAAGTGGAAAGAGGAACAGAGGCAGCCAGACTGGGGAAGAGTCAGCACTTTGTGTGTGTGAGCACCGGTCTAACTACCCCGGTCACTCACTGCACTTCCTGTCATTACCTTCAGCAGAACCTCACCTATCTATGTGATATATGGTGGATTGCAGGTAGGAAGAGGAGGGTGATTGGCAAAATTGGTGCAGTAACCCAACGTGTTTCATCTACTCTCCTACCTTTTTCATGGATTGACATTTACAGTAAAATGTTTATTTACAGGTGTTTTAAAAAAATAAAATAAAACTTAGGTAGTGCCACTTATTTAGAAACCATTCACAACAAGACAATGTCTCGTTGGATATTAGTGAACCCCAGCGGTGTAGCTAGGTGCCATGGTGCCCGGAGCAAGGGCATATTTCGCACCCCCCCCCTGGTAATGAATTGGGGGCATGGTTAACATGTGTTGGCATGTTACATTTGCAATAAATAAGACACTGTAACAGAATCTGCTGCACTATAAAGACACTAACGGAATCTGCTGCGCTATATAAGACACTAACGGATTCTGCTGCACTATATAAGACACTAACGGAATCTGCTGCACTATATAAGACACTAACGGAATCTGCTGCACTATATAAGACACTGTAACGGAATCTGCTGCGCTATATAAGACCCTGTAACGGAATCTGCTGCGCTATATAAGACACTGTAACGGAAGTTGCTGCACTATATAAGACACTGTAACGGATTCTGCTGCGCTATATAAGACACTAACGGAATCTGCTGCACTATATAAGACACTAACGGAATCTGCTGCACTATATAAGACGCTGTAACGGAATCTGCTGAGCTATATAAGACGCTGTAACGGAATCTGCTGCGCTATATAAGACACTAACGGATTCTGCTGCGCTATATAAGACACTAACGGAATCTGCTGCACTATATAAGACACTAACGGAATCTGCTGCACTATATAAGACGCTGTAACGGAATCTGCTGAGCTATATAAGACGCTGTAATGGAAGTTACTGCGTTATATAAGACGCTGTAACGGAATCTGCTGCGATATATAAGACGCTGTAACGGAATCTGCTGCGCTATATAAGACACTGTAACGGAATCTGCTGCGCTATATAAGACGCTGTAACGGAATCTGCTGCGCTATATAAGACGCTGTTACGGAATCTGCTGCGCTATACAGTATAAGACACTGTAACGGAATCTGCTGCGCTATATAAGACACTGTAACGGAATCTGCAGCGTTATATAAGATGCTTATACATATATAAAGATATACTGTATATACAGCACAGCAGGCCAGGGCAGCAGCATTAACCAGAGAGATTAACTCTCAGACCCCCCCCTCCCCCGGGCCCCCCGAATCCCCCAAACCCCATGTGTAAATCTATGTTTATTAACAATACTATTGGCTGTTAAAAAAAAAAAAGTCCACCTTGAATGAAGAGATACCGGCAGCAGCAGTCCGCAGACCTTCTCCTCCAGGCTACAGCCAGCGCTTGGGAAGGCTGATGACGCTGCTGTAGCCAGGGAGGAAGGAGGGAGTGAGTCACAGAGGCATGTGACCCAGTCTGGGAGGAGTCTGGAGTGCTACTGCGCTGCGCTGCCCGGAAGCCGGACCGAGCAGCAGCAGCAATTGAAAGGAATTTGTGTGTCAGCCGCGGCAGACGCTTGGCGGCAGGGACGGGCGGGCGAGCAGGGTAGGAGGCAGGCGCCAGGCAGCAGTGCAGATGCAGGCACACGCTGCCTGCTGCCCGCGTAGTACTGTGTTATCTTGTTGAGCAGGGATCATTTGCGGAGGGGGGGGCGGCCCGGCGGCGCCAGTCTACCAATCGGCGCCCGGAGCGTGAGCCCCGGTGGCTCCGCCCTCCCTACGCCTCTGGTGAACCCTGAACGTTTGCTGCTCATATTCCAGTGTGTTTCTGGTGCGACACAATCAGAATACAAATATCTACTCAGAATATAAAGTATGGTGCGATCGATCCTGAAAAAAACTTTGAGAAACAAATTCCTATGGTTGGTAACCCCAGTTCCATCCCCAACGCTAGAGCTGTTACTGTACTAGGAGGCAGGTTCTTTGTTTCTCATTTCGACTTGATTCCTAGGGTGAAATTTAATAGAAAGAGAAAATCAGAAAGTGAGAGATTTGGTAAGAAATTTCCAGTTTTTTAAAGCGGCAATCATTTACACTGCAGAACCTGCCCTGCCCGGGGTGACAGCGGGGGTTGCTGCTACTGCTGGCGCCGAGGAGGTGAGCGGGGACGGGCGGCTCTAGCTGGGATGCGGGCGGCTGTCTGCCCTGACTCACCGTCAGCCTGTAGGTTCTGAAAAGGGGCAGTGGCGGAGTGCGGGCAGCGGGCTGCGGGAGCCCGATGTGGATGTCCCGCTGCCTCCTCACCCTCGGGTGGGGGGGTACCGCTTTTCACTATGATCGGAGAGACACAGGCAGCAGCAGCGCAGGATAGTAGATAAGGCACACTTTTTCTTCAAACTAATTGGTTTTGACAGGTCCACGCCCCTTTTATACAGTTTGATATCAAACGTGATAGCCCGTATCACGTTTGATATGAAAGTGGTATAATTAATATTAACCCCGTATTAAAATATAATTGGTTTGATACTGTAACTTCATACACTGATATTCACTATGTCAAATAACACCACAGCTGTATAAAAAATAACACCACAGCTGTATAAATTAATTTATAAAGATCGCTTAATGATATCTTAACCAGCTGGAAGAATTTCTAAACATAATGCTAAAAAAGATGTTAGAAAAATATGGTATACAACAGATATATAATTCGTAGAACTGTAGATCTTGTTTTATATCAAATTTGATTTGTGTAGGATGTCTCGCAACGCTGATCATCAAAACAGCCAGCTGAAAGCCTGGTATTATAACGTATTAAAGCCGGGTAGTTTTTGCGGCATTGATAAATATTATAAAGCTTTGAAAAATAAATTTAAAAGATCCGATGTGAGAAAATGGTTACAAGAGCAAGACGCGTACACATTGCACAAACCGGCTAGAAAAAACTATAAAAGGAATATGATATGCGTATCGGATATAAATCAACAGTGGCAATGTGATTTGGTATCGCTCATAGATCTGGCAAAGCACAACGACGGCGTAAAATATATACTAACCGTCATCGATATATTCAGTAAGAGGGCCTGGGCTGAAAGTCTGACTGCTAAGAGCGCGACGACTGTCGCTAAGGCTTTTGAAAAATTATTCCAACAGGGGGACGTACCGAGGAAACTACAAACCGATAACGGTAAAGAGTTTCTAAACAAAGTCCTAAAAAAGTTGTTAGAAAAATATGGTATACAACATTTCACAACCAATAATGATGTGAAAGCAGCCGTTATAGAACGCTTCAATAGGACTTTAAAAACACGAATGTGGCGATATTTCACGGCAAATAATACATACCGATATATAGATGTTTTACAAGCGTTCATTACCAGTTATAATAACACATACCATAGAACGATTAAGCGAGCGCCGAATGAGGTGGATGGCTCTAATGCGCTGGATGTCTTCAAGACGATATATGGCGATTACTTTAGAAGTAAGAAAACAAAAGCTTGTTTAGCGGTCGGGGACCACGTTCGTATCTCAAAATATAAGGATATATTTCAGAAAGGTTACGAACAGAGTTTTTCTGAGGAAATATTTGTAATACGCGGCGTGAACACTAAAGGGCTTAAGCCGCTTTACACGTTGGAGGATCTCTACGGGGAAGCTATAACGGGTAGTTTTTACCCCGAAGAACTTCAAAGTATACCGAAAAATTATAATAGGATTTACAAAGTGGAGAAGATTTTAAAAAATAAGACGTTTAGAGGGAGGAAATACGTATTAGTCAAGTGGCGCGGATACCCCACAAAATTTAACAGTTGGGTCGCTGCATCGGAGATAAAAGATATATAAACAAAGAGGAAGATGGATGACAAACCCTTCTACATAACATTGCCGAGTAACGCCTCAGCCGATACATTTCCACAAAATAAGTTTTCTGACTATACCACAAAGCTAGCAAGGCCGATAGACTTAAGTGGAGATTGGGAAGTAGCTCTTACAGAAATACAATACCCACACACCTGGAATACACTCGATGTGCGTGATTGTGTGTTGAAAATAACAAAGTGGGATGGGACGAGCGGTACAGTAACGAAGGTTTGCGTTAAACCGGGGTTTTATGAAACTATCGAAGCGTTACTGGATTCTTTCAACGCTGAAATTGGCCGATATAAACTGGAAGGTTTAAAACTATGGTACGATCCGCTTGAACGAGACATATTCATCGACAATAAGGCGATGTACAACATCTCAGCCGGTCCTAAATTGTCGAGAATACTGGGGTTATACCCGAAAACTAAGTTTTTAAAACCGTGCGCCGACATCAGCGGAGGACAATATACGCTCTTCGTGTACACAGATATTATCGAACATCAGAGGGTCGGTGATAGTTATGTTCCGTTGTTGCGCACCGTTGAAATAAAGGGCCGTAACAACGAGATGGTCACTATACGGTATGAGAAGCCCGATTATGTTCCGTTGTGCAAAACGCATTTTGACACTATAGCCATAGAGATAAAGAATGATCAGAACGAAAACATGTCATTCAAGTTTGGGAAAGCGAACGTGAAACTACATTTCAGACGTCGCAAATCTGAATTTTATTAAAGACAATGGTAGCCGTTAAAAATTATGGTGACCCGGGGCTCTACGCGCAATATTATAAAACACAGGCCGGTAATGGATTACCCGGTTTTCACGGCAGCGCGTATATGTACGGGTGCGGTTTAGGCGGAATTTTTCGAAGCCTGTTCAGAAAAGCGGTACCGCTTTTCCGAAGAGGTCTGGCGATAGCAAAGCCCCACGTGAAGAATGCAGCACGCAACATCGCGAAAGACGTCATCGGACAAGCCACAGCGGCGGTTGTGAGCAAAATACACAACGCAAATCAAGCGAAGCAAGATGGATCAGGTTTAATCTATGCCAGGAAAGGGGCGGCTAAAAATAAACGGAAGCGGGCAATACGACTTCCGACATGGTGCAGACCCCTTTTAAACAAAAAACGGAGCAGACGCGGCTTAATTAAAAAAAGGAAACCGAAGCGGAGGGTCGGTGATATTTTTTAAGCATGTCTTTCATACACAATGAATCCATGGAATGCGCAAAATCTGAACTTGATCTTTTTGACGTACCACCGACGCAGACCAGCGTAGAGAAAAGCCTCTACGTCGAAGTTCAACCTTTGGCGGCATTATCTGAGACCGCGCCGCTTGAATTCTACATAGCGGCCAGCGGGGAACACTACTACGATCTGAACAACACGTTGCTGTACGTGACCTGCAAGATCGTACGGCCTGATAACACGGCTATACCTCAAGACGCCAAGGTCGCTCTTATTAATTACCCCATAGCAACTTTATTTAGCCAGGTTGATGTTACTTTGGGCGATAGGCTCATATCGCAGTCCAATAATCTTTACGCTTATAGGGCCTACATAGAGACCATACTGAATTATAGCTCAGATGCGTTATCCACAAAACACACAACTGGATTATTCTACAAAGATGTGGCTGGAGAACACAACACAAGAACCCTGGATGGTGTAAACACAGGGTTTATAAAAAGGGCAAGAACAACGGCACAAAGTCGAACGGTTGAATTATTGGGGCCGCTACACTGTGACCTTTTTCATCAACATAAACTAATATTGAACGCCGTGGACTTGAAGATAAAACTCACCAGAAACAAAGATGCTTTCTGCTTAATGTCTGCTGAAGCGGAGGCCTTTAAAATTCAGATTGTTGCAGCGTCCCTGTTTGTGAAAAGAGTTCAGGTCTCACCCGCAGTCTGGATTGGACACGCCCAGGCCTTACTGACCACCAACGCCAAATATGCGATCGATAGAGTGGGCATGAAGATCTATAGCATACCGATTGGGAGTCGCGTATTTAATTTAGAAAATCTGTTTTTAGGCCAGGTACCAAAAACCGTTATAGCCGCTTTTGTAGATAATGAAGCGTTTTCAGGAGCCTATGACAAAAACCCTCTACGGTTTGAACATAAAAATGTAAACTTCGCATCCCTATACCTGGATGGAACACCGCATCCGGCCAAACCATTTCAACCAGACTTTGAACACGGTAATGCGGTTCGCGAGTATATGTCACTCATTCAGATCACAAATAAGCAGAAATCAGATTCGGGTATACTAATTGACCGTGAAGAGTACCTCAACGGCTACACACTATTTGCTTTTGATCTGTCGCCTGAACAGGAATGCGCGGAGCATCTGTCTCTAATCAGAACCGGAAATCTACGAGCTGAATTCCGGTTTGCAGGAGCACTAGACCGGACAGTCAACATAATAATATACGCATTATTTGATAATATCATCGAGATCAACCAAAGGCGTGATGTGCTGTATGATTATCTATAAATGAAATAAATAATTTTTATATTTATCGTATATTTACCAATATTCATCACCCCAGCAGCGATATGAACACATTACAGATAAATTGTATACTGTACGCTAATCCGGTGACGCGCCTGTTTTTTAAAGGGACCTACCCGTGCGATATGCTACCGAGCGGTAAACTATCGCAATACCCCTGCGCGTTTGTAATCAACACGCACACCAGCACCCAACCGGGGGAGCATTGGTTGGCCGTTTATTTTAACAACCAGCGCGAGTGTTACTTTTTGGACTCTTACGGATTAGAACCTGACAACCCCCTATTCCCAAAGGCCATAATAAATTTTTTAAACTCAAATTCAAAAAGAATTTACCACCAAAATAAGCAGTTGCAAGGTTTTAACAGTACCGTTTGTGGACAATATTGTATATACTTTATATTTTTCATGTGTAAAAATTACAAATATACAGATGTGTTGGCCCGTTTTAGTTTTGATACAAAACGTAATGATCGCTATGTATCAAACTTTGTAAGACGTCTCCCTAGAAGTCATTGTTTGAGTCGATATACGGGTAACTGTATACAGTCCTGTGTCACCAGTAACCAACATGTGTTTGATAAAAATAATGTGTAATACAAAATTGTTTGTGTAACTTGTAACTAATGTTGTGATTGAAATGCTGTATGTACATTGCTTATGGTTACTTTCTATTAAAAAATCTTGCTTATTGAACTTTATATCGCGTGATTGCATATTTTTGCAGACAAACTGATAAGAATCAAAGAACAAAACAGTATTTTATAAATCATAATCATATTTTATTGGTACAGACAAAATGTATTTACAGCAAAATAGTCACGAATAACACGATAAACTTTACATTTAAAACAATACACTAAATATACATGATACAATACAAATTAAACGTAATCGTACAAATTAAACACACAAAAATACATTGTATAAAAACCTTATAAATTAGTTATATGTTAAAGGTTCAACCACTGCGAATCCTGAAACAGATTTACGGATCTTTTCCTCGGTAGTAAGTAGCCGTGTGGCGTTGTTAACCCGGGGGAATTTAAAACATTTATACGACTTTTTTTAATGTTGTGTATTGGGGAGGCTATATTTACATTGCCAATTTCATCATCGTAGATTTCAGCTTTTAAGCGATCTAACTGTAACCTGTTTGATGCATTACCAACTACAGTGGATGGGATATTCAACTCAACCATAGCGCGCATAAATTCAATCCAGCCGTTAGGCATTTTATGACTCGTCATGCTGTGATTTTGCGTGATACCCCTTATCAAGTCTAACACATTGGATCCTGGCACTGTGACGCCTTTATACATAAACACACCCTTGCTGTCCCAATTCGCAACGTCTTTAGAGCGAACCATTTTACTCATTAGTATTTCACAGTTCTTTTTATACCGCGCATTAACACTGTTCAAGACATTGTGGTAAACAGCGTCGGTAGCATCGTCTTGTGTAGGGTTAGTTGTATCCTCAACAGCATTTGCACCGGGTGATAAAAGCGTTAAAGTTGACATTTCTCTATCAGATTGTTTACTCAACACCAGGTATCTCTGTAACACAGCTGTGTAGCGTTTTGCCTTTTCATACTCTGATAAAGCATTATTATGTAGTATACTTATGATCTCAGCATCTAGGCTTTGCGTGGCTGTTTTGCGTATATCATCGCTGGTTGGTTTGTTGTTTAAACGGTCTATCTGTTGCTGGGGTACCAGATACATTTTCTCAGCGTATTCCATCACCGATTAGACAGTAGTCCGGTAATTAATGGAATAGCAAATCCTAGCAACGATCCGATAAACCCACCCGACTGTTTCACCAACCTCTTCTTTTTCCCAATGGCGCATTTCTTATTACAAAGCGATTTTATAAGGTTCCTCTTCTTTTTAAGGTAGTTCAACTGGCGCTGTGACAGGGGTATTTTACCTTTAAGCGTATTGAGAGCAATCTCACATATGGCTGTCACCAAATCGTTTGAAGCGTTGGATAATATAGCGTTTCTTTGGGGCGGTTTGGCTTTAATGAGGGTTTTTAAAAGGGCCCAATTACGCCTTATCCTGGTCGACATGTTCACAGCTGTTAGAAGTGATAATGAATGACTATAGGATGCGCGGTTATAGCTATTTAGAACCCCGCTTCTTAACAACATAAGCTACTGGTGTGTCAGGCGGAAATAAACCGCTTCGTAAACGATAATCATCAAGGGCATTGTTTCTTAAATCAACCAGTAAATAACCGTATGGTGGCTCCGTAGCGGACTCATAGGCTTCAAGAAAAAAACAATATTTTGATGGGTACATTTGTCTAGCCAGAATGCTAACCTGCATTTTATCCCGGGGGTTTTTAAATAGGACCATATATTTTGTGTTTAAATGTATAGTCCTGCTCTTTCTACCTTGACAAAATATGTTTTGCACAAGGTACATGATACTGAGATTACGATGGTGCACATACTTTGTGAACGCTTTCTCAACCTCAGAATTATTACTCGCTGCATCCATCAAGTCATCTATCACCGTTAAATTAACCTTATCAGGGGGAAAAAGCTGGTCGTCGCTAAATGACTCGGGCAACCCCTCTATAAAACGCATACCAGGGTGAGCACTCAGAAGTTGATCATATATTGGTTGCCAACAGGTGTAAAACCAAACAATATTATCAGGTACATGCGTCATATGTGTGGATGCGTGTTGTATTAGCGTTTTCACAAAATAACTTTTCCCCGAATTGGAGGGCCCAGCTAAAATACAGGAGAAGGGGTGTTGAAAACGGATGTCCATCTTAATAACCAAACGGTAGGGTTGTAAAATTATCCGTGAGGTTACGTTTAGTGTAAACGCACTTTTGCGTTTTTTGCAGCATACGGGTTTCAATCTGCCAGTACTTTTTCACACGTACTATACCGGGCTGCCTGGTCACAATTTTTTTCTGATCCTCGCCTTTGGGGTTTAAAGGATAATCTAAGACCAGTTCTTTCAGACTGTCAAAGTTAACGTGCTGCTCATTACAAACATTCAACGTTATACCTTTGACCTTGAGGCTCGTCTTGCCGTTGCTTAGTCGATAGCCGTATGACTTGGGGCCAGCTGAAACAAACTCTGTTATATGCGTACCAGCTGGAAGTTCGCTGGTCAATTCCCCTAGATAATCGCCTAATGGCGGATTCCAGTCACCGGGCCTGCTGACAAAAATTACAGAATCTGTATCGTGATACAGACATCTATCTTGTAATCTATCCAATAGGTTGTACAACTCGATGCGTGCGTGCGCTGTGGTAAATGCTGCTATAAATATATTTGTAGTTGAAGCCCTGGTATAATGGTCTTTGGCGTATTTCCAGTTGACCATAACAGTTTCTGAGTCTATGAAGTCTAAAGCAGACACCTCATAGTGTGGTTGGAAGGCATATTCAAAAAGCTTATCAGGATCTGTCACTAGACAAGTATTGGGCATGTTGCTACGTTGACCAAATTTACCCCATAATGAGTTTAAAAACAATTTAGAAATTTGTCTTTTGGCGGGGTTGACATTTATGTGTTTGTGTCTTAAAGCTATGCCCTCATTTTTTTGATACGCGTCTATGTACTCTTGTTGTTTCACAGAGTCTGTACACCAATCGGGGTAACCAGAAGCCTCCTGTTTATCTCTGAGGTGTGTTTTAATGTAACCTGAAAACAAATCATCAGATCTCTCATCAAAATGCCACACCTCATAGATTTTACACACTTTGTACCCCTTTTCTATAGCAAGATTTATCTCCACTGTGCACCATGTACCGGTTAGGGCGCGGTTTTCTGAGTCATGAACACACGGCTCACACTGTCCAGATTCGGCGCATGTGCGGCACAGCGGAAACATTAACTTACCATTCATTTTAACCGGTAAAACTGGAAAGAAAAGGCCTCGCGGAGGATTAATTTTTAATTTAACAAAACCGAAATACTTTGTGACATCATCAAAGTCCTTATAAATGATGCGTGGGTGACGTATAGGATATGTTTTGGTTTTGTTGACAAATGGGTATAGGCTAGTAAAGTCAAAATAGTGTATTTTTTCATCGCACTCTGTCTTGTGATAAAGTTTTATGGCGTTAGTGCGGCCGCCATAAAGACCATCACGAGGATCCAAGGGGTCAGGGATTTCCAAACCTTTCAGAAAAACCTGTAGCTCCTCATCTGCCTCCCTCATTTTCTTCCACTCACACCCCCACATCTCCCTTATCTGAAATCCACACCGTTTAAGGAATTGTATCCTCAACTGCGTCTTGTGACGCAGTTGACCGTAGGTTGTTTTAGTCAGATTGTTTTCATCATCGGCTTTGTAGCAGGCGTCACAACCGTGATAAAAACACCCCTGGAATTCAAAAGCTGTTGGCACGCCGTTAATCACGGCGTAACCGTCCAGACTGTATCTGCCGACTTTCTTCTCACCCCCTTGTAAAGCGGGTGTGTCTATGTACATTAACCACTGTATGGCTGGTGTTGAGTAACGCTTCTGGGTCTTGTGATAGTTATCACCCGGTACAAGAGCCAATGTGTTTGCCTGTAAATATTTACAACGATACATAGCCATACAAACCGACGCTAAAGTCGTCAGTTGGAATGGATCAACGTGACGTTTAACGGCTACATCTTTTTTCTCTGCCACTATTACAAATTCCTGTTCTGTCATGGCTATAACGGCTGATCTGAAAGCTGCGCACCCTTTTTGCAATATTCTCACATCCTCTTTACAATATCGTATTAATTCTTTTTGAAAATTAAACGACTTGTGCTTGTTTTTTTCGTACCACTCTGTAACATCAGCGGCCTCCTCAGGCATCATGTGTTGTAGGCCAAAATATTCTATTGAGGGCATATCCCCTATGTAATTTTGGTTATCGGCTGTGTTAAAAAAATGCGGGAAATGACATTTAACACCAACAAATCCCATGGCCTTTGGAAATCTGCTCAATTTCATGGGGAGAAAGTTGAGAGAGTCTATAAACCTAATCTTCAGATCTTTTATTGTGATACACATTATATTTCCGCCATTAGAGATGAGGGATACTGTATACCGTTCTTTGATGATCTTGTTCAATACAAAATACGCATCATACCGCCCGGCGTTATGGGCTATGAATGTGTAATGCGCAAATTTTGGTTTCATGAACGTCTTTACAAAATCATCGATACAGCCTTTGCCCTTAAACTCCCAGGATTTCTCACCCATTAATGTGAGAGCGTAACAGTAGTTTGGTATATGTATACCTGTCTCCTGCATACATTCAAAATCATAAAAGATGTATTTGGTGGTGGGTTCTTCCGCTTTGATGGGCTGTATGTAACACAAATGATCCGCAAACCCATCAACATATGCCTTGCAAGTAGAACACTTTAGCCCCTGACACTCATGAGACCTGCGACGGTAGAGACAACACCTGTCGCAATAAACATGTTCAAGACAGGATATTTTGCGATCTAAAGCTAAGGATTTGTGCTCCTCTAAACATTCACGCGATCTGCAAAATACCCTACAAACCGAGCATCTTAATGCGGAAACCCCATCATCAGCGCACGCTTGTCTGTGACAAGCCTTACAAAAGAAAAGACAATCGTGGCTGTTCCTGCGCTCAAAAGTTCTATTACAGAAGCCAAAAAAATTTCTCGCGCCGAGAAACGCTGCTATATTAATCACGCCATAATAGTGTGAATCGTGATATAATACATACAGGGTATTATCGTAGAGTGCCACTGAAGAAAAGTAATGCCAAGAACGATTATGATGATATAATATTGTAATTTTTGTTTTTAAGTGTTTTTCAAAAACAACAATGTCGCTAAAGCTGACTGCTTTATCGATCGGTAGGTTCAAAGCCTTATGAATTTGAAGCGCCCGATCGTGTATTTCAGCGTCTGTGGCATTACCTTTATCCAGAAGTTTGCAGATCGATGCCGCAAAGCACAAATAATTGTGCGTATTGTTGAAATCATACAGGTGTCTTCTGCGCCTTTCTTTAATTAAGCTGTATGGAATGCGTCTAAGGCCGCGACCAGTTAGGGCCCCACCCGCTCTATTTCTAAAAACAGTGATCACAAACCTTAAACCCGTGGCTAATAAGAATTCAGCGTTACTTTGAAGAGTGTTTGTAATTTGATTCAAGAAACTGACTGCGTCTAATGATTCTTGCGGCTTTCGGTGTGAGTAGATGGCGTTGTGTAAACCACTACCCTCCAATCTTAACTGTACACGATCATTAGGGTCAACACCAACCATGAATTCATCAATCATAACCTGTATAGCGTTGTGTATGGCTTCAACACCCTCTGCAAATGATGTAACTCTTTCCAAATTAACAAATTGAAAATGATTATGATACTCAATAGCTCTGAAATTAGGATGGTGTCGCTCATACCTGTTAACAGCTTCTAAGTACACATCTCGCCGACCTTCACCATTACCGGGTGGCGCACCCCCCTCTATGTCATTATGCATGGGTGTTGCGGGGTGTTCAACATTGTCAGGTGACGCCGCGACACCAGGTAATGGTTGGTCCGGTGATTTGTCAGCCTGTGCACACGGGGTTGGGGGTGTGCCTCGCACCATGTGTTGTTTACGCTTTCTCAGCCTGTATATGCATTTTAAAGCCTGTTTTATTTTCGAACGGCGAAATAAGTGTGAGATTTTGCACGGTACATTTGCTTTAATTCTTGGGTTTTTTTTACACACATGTAAATTATGTTTCAGCCCATACCCCACCATGCCTACTCACGGGTCAGTTTCAATTATCTCGGCAAAATGATACATGTTCGCTTTAATAAAATCCCTAGTCTTCACCGTTTCTTCTATATGATGTGACATCACATTCATATACATTTCTACAAGATCTTTAATGATTTCTGGCTTCTTTTTTGAACCATAAAGCTCATCTTTTATACGGTTCAACAGGGAATTGACATTTCTACGCATGTATCCTATATGCTCACGCATCCTCCCCATGACCGCGTAGTATTGTATTTCCGCATCGTATCCTAATTGCTCCTCATTCTGACCCCCATCAACTATGTCTGTTGATACCACGGTCGGCGGGGCATCCGCATCGCACGATGCGGTTGCCTCGCCGACCGTAGTAAAAACACTGGGTAGTTTTGTGTAATCATCACCCATTACTTTATCAGGGATTCTGGCTACAGATGTTACAACCTCATCATCATTCTGTCGGGTACCTGAGACTGACTCTTCACTAGGGGTGATAAAAAATGTTTGCCCATTTAAGTCCTCATCATTAGCGGATAATGTATCAGCAGGCGTGTTACTGACCACGCTTTGCGTTTCTGCAGTAGGCCGTTCCTGCGTGTCTGAAATCACGATGACATCATCATCCGTCAGCGGAGTGTATCTCTCTCTTGACAGTCGTAAAGTTTTACGAGTCTTCACAGTCTTTGTATTACCAGCAATGTCAATGTCGGATTCAGTAGGTGTTGCAGGTGTGGTAAATGCGTGCGGGTAATCCACATTACTCACGGTTGGCACTGTTTGTAATGCAATCCTTTTTCTTACAGGTCTACCTTCCGAATATTTCAACCTTCTTTTAAGGTCTGATAAATCTGACTTGTTTTCTTGACCGGTTCGACTTTTTGAATTTCTCCGCTTGCTTGGCTTGAAATCGTCGCGGTCGGTGGCCATAATCTCGGCCCTAGATACATCTTCTTGGTGTTGTGGGTCGATCACCGTTTTAGCGCAGTCTCCCCCCTCCGTTTCAGCATTGAGTGGTTGAGCAACCCTGGCCGCGGCTATCATTTTTGCGTATTGTCGCGGATCCACTGTAAATAAAAAATAACAACGTTTTAGTTACACATTCGCGGACACTAAGACAAACGCTTTATAACACCTTCAGGCCCACATCCCAAAACACCAAACCCTCCATGTCGGTTTGCATCTACACAGTCTGTTTAATACCTGTGGTTTCCAATTGTAAAGAGCAATGGTGAATGCGGTCCTATATAAGAAACTAAATAAATAAACATTACATTACACACCTGGGTATTTACCAGATATTTCCAACGGCGTGGTTCCTACTGTAATAAAAATAACACCGTTTTAGTTACACATACGCGGACACAAAGACAGTCGCTTTATAACACCTTCAGGATCACCTCCCAACCCCCCTTCCTTGTCGGCTTACGTCTACACAGTCTGTTTAATACCTGTGGTTTCCATTTGTAAAGAACAATGGTAAATGTTGTCCTATATAAGAAACCAAATAAAAAAACATAACATTACATAACATACGTGGGTATTTGTCAAAGGTTTGCGCAGGCATGGTTCCTTTAGCCATTGCCCAGAAAGATTGATCGATGGTCTGGGCTCTTTTTGTGCCTTTAGCCAATGCGCAGTTGGGTTGTTTGGCGTTTGATCTAACACCCGATGTCGGTTCTCTGTATCCGGATGGTCCAGCTTCACACGTATCGGCCCTAGGTACCGTAGGTTCATACCGGCTAATTATAGCATCTGTAATACATATATTATCAATTAACGACACATTCGCAGACTTGAGAAAAAAAAAACGCCATTTAAGTCATGATAACAACAACCCCTGTGGACACTATTCATGAATTTGAGTCGATATGCAACATTTAACACAAAAACACATTATAAAAACAACACTAGCCATGTGTCAAAATTCACCTTGTATAGCCGGGGTCTGGTATAACGGTTTATAGTGTTTTGCCGATGGTAAATTCCAGAGATCATCCATTATGTGTTCTGCATCAGCTTTCGACATAATCGGTGATACTAACAGAGAACAAATAACACATTAATATTACAGGCTGTATAAAAATGAATATAACAGGATATATATATATATATATATATATATATATATATATATATATATATATATATATATATATATGAGAGAGAGTGAGAGAGTGCGCGCGAGATAGCGTGAGAGAGAGAGGGTGAGAGAGAGACATATTTTTGGAAATTTAGACACGCCCTCCGTATATTTCTTTTAACATACATCACATTTTTGATGGCTTATATGAACATGTATACCTACATTTTTGCGATTCGGACAAATCAGAGTATGCGGCGTATGGGTTTTCGAATGTCGTCAGATCCGGCCCGACTGTGAAATCCGAACCAAATGATCCAACTTCAGATGCGTCATTTGTGATATCTGAAACTGATTTATGAGAATTAACAATTTTAATAAAAATGTGACTAACACAACTGAGCCTGGTAATAATAATTAACACCAACAGCGTAACATTTATAACCCTGTCAATAGGCCCTGTGTCTTAACAAATCATGCCCTAGCAACAACAATGTGTCTTTGATCTGTAAACTTACATGTATTTGACTGCTCATTTGATTGCTATTGATTGCTGGGTAAATCTTGAAAATCTCTGAGACTGATTGTATTTGCATTAATGGTTTTGTATTCCTTTCTCTGAAATATATAATAATATGTTGATATAACAATACAATAAGCTATTGTTAAACTATTGTAAATATCATATACATACCTGCATGTTGATGTTTTGTTAATTGATACAGTAGCTTAAGTCGTGGTGAATATTTATAATTCAAAGGCAGTTTCTGCAACAATCACTAGATGTATCTGTTGATAATAACAGACAACAATAAGCAAGCATAAAGAAATTGCGTGCACAAAATCACATAAAACTGCTAATGTGGTGACTCTCAAACCATTTTGCTCTGGGGGCCCTTCAGACAATAAAAATAATTATGGTGGCATCATCAGCCAATAAAAATTAATTACAGGGGACCCAGCAAGCGCCTGCAGAAGCTCATCATATCACATGTGTAGTCAGCAGACAGCACACACATGGCATCATTGTGGAGGCCCAACAGTTTGAGAACCACTGCGCTAATGTATCATGCATGCTTGCTAAACTTATAAAATCACTTTATACAGCCGTTATACCAAAATCTGCGTGCGGCTTTACACATGAAAATGTAATAACTATCTCATTATTTAAAATCATTATGTATAATACTCTGATACAATATTAAAATGAAGCTATTTATAAATATCAAAGACCCAGCGTGTAGCTCTTTGTATTACCGCAGCCGTAATACCAAAAAAACCTCATCTATGAATACATCCTGACATTGTATTCTATATATCAGCCAATAAAAATGAATTACAGGGGATCCAACAAAGCTACTGCAGAATCTCGTCATATCACATGTGTAGTCAGCAGACAGCACATACATGGCAGCATTGTGGAGGCCCAACAGTTTGAGAACCACTGCGCTAATGTATCATGCATGCTTGCTAAACTTATAAAATTACACTATAATAACAAAAATCACTTTATACATCCGTTATACCATAATCTGCGATGACTAACATTAACTAACTGTAAATTGTAATAACACAACATACTGTATTTTTAAAAGCAATATGTATAATGTACAGTCCACAATACACTAATCACAGCTCTACACATGCAAATGATCAGTTATCGCACTATAGGCACAATATTTTCTTTCCTAAATAAATTATCATCTACAACCAGCCAGTATGCATTCCCAACTGTATTAACAAGGCCTAATAGTAAAATTGTGGCCCGGCATGATGTTTTTTTTGTTTTGTTTTTTGTAATTCCACAACATACTAAACCAGAGTAAAAATCTATACTGGCTAGCCCCCGCAATAACTAGCATACAGCAACAAACTATATTTTAAGATTGTTTAAAAGCATACTAAAACCCCTGCCACTAAATAAAACATTTGCTATGTATAATACATTGTTAATACTATTATAAAATATTAAAAACTACACTATAAATATAAATAACAAAACAGATGTAGAATATAAGCAAAACTCACCAGGGTAATGATACACTGCTGAAGACCTTCAACCTCAATGTGTCCTGACTTGTGTGGTAGCTGTCTGGTCACTTGGACAACGTATTTATTAGAGATGTGCACCGCCCACTTTTCGGGTTTTGGGTTTTGGGTTTTGGGTTCTGATTACCTTGAGGTTTTGGGTTCTAATGGGTTTTGGCAAAACACCTCCTAAGTGTTTTGTGTTTGGATTTATTTGGGTTTTGGGTTCTGATTTTTTTGTTAAAAAAAGCCTAAAAACAGCTAAAATGGCAGAATTTGGTGTTTTTTTTGCTCCTACACTATATTGACCTCAATAACATTCATTTACACTCATTTCCAGTGTATTCTGAACACCTCACAATATTGTTTTTATTGCCAAAGTTTGCACTGAGGTAGCTGGATAACTATGCTAAGCCACACAAGTGTGCGGCACAAACACGTGGCTCATGTAAGAGTGGCACTGCAGCGGCAGACATGATGGCAGTTTAAAAAAATAGGCCCATAAAAGATACCTATCTGGCTTGATCATGCACTGTTTACCATGTGCAGCCAAGGAGCGGTGGGCATTTTGTGCAGCACAGAGTTTGTCTGCAAGTGTGTAACTGTTTCGATCACTTTAACATCCAACAAGACCCCTATCTGGCTTGATTGTGATTATGATTATTTATAATTAATTTCATCTGATTTTTAATTTGGTGATTAGTAATATTATTCATTTATTATTTATTATTACCATTCGTCTCGTCAATCATTGCCTAATGGGTGGAGGGGAGGGGGCTAATCAATGACTAGGTGGCAGCTGTAAGAGTTCTATCTGGCTGCGACTTCTGTAACTCTATTGATCGCTAGGGTGGATTCAGGTGATCTGGCTCGCTAGGCGGGTGTTCCCTTTGCTCACTGCTTCACATGCGTCCCTCGTGAAGCTGTGCGCTCTGTCGAGGAGGATGTCCTTTTCCGGTAGAGAAGTACTGATCTTCTCTCAATGTGTTACGACTCGTAGCTGCACTCCCCTGCTACAACCTCAAAACAAGCACCAAGACCCCTATCTGGCTTGATTGTGCACTGTTTACACAGTGCAGCCGAGGAGCAGTGGGCGATTGGTGCAGCAATCAATTACTCTCATTAGTGGAATGCAATCAGTTGTATGCATTTAAAAGACAAGTCCCTCATACGAATGACTCTCAGCAGTGGGCACCAGACCAGACAGGTAGATGAAGCAGTACTAGACACCACACGGTAGATAAGTCAGTACTAGGCACAAGACCGGTAGATAAGGCAGTACTAGGAAGTACTGGGCACCAGACGGTAGATACGGTAGTACTAGGCAGTGGGCACTAGACCAGACAGGTAGATGAGGCAGTATTAGTTGTGTGTGTATCTGTTTTGGTCAGTTTAATATTTAACAAGACCCCTATCTGGCTTGATTGTGATTATGATTGATTGATTATTAATTAATTTTTTGATGTGATTGATTCATGGTCGAAACCCCGTTTAACAACCTGGCTGATCCTGACCCTGATGTGCAGTTTGTCTCTGTGCTGAAAGATCCCAATCTCAAATGGCAGACTGAACAACCTGTGAATAGCCATATTTCAAAAAATGTGAATGGGCTTGTGTGGCAGCCCACTACAGGATATCCCCTGTGCCCCTGAAGTGCCCCCAAAGAAGTTTAATTGCAGCCAATGCTGCTCAGAGGAAAACTGCAGGGATGTGAGGGGTTAAACAGCCCCAGCTCAGTCCACGTGCAGGGAGCCTGACACCCCCCTGATTGGCTGCCCAGGGGGTGTGGCAGTCCACCTCTGGTGTACTCTTGTGCCCCCAAAGAGATTTTAATTGCAGCCAATGCTGCTCAGAGGAAAACCTCCTTTGCTTGTGGAAGCTGCAGGTCTGTGAGGGGTTAACAGACTCAGCTAGTGTCCTAGTGTCCCAGCTCCCCTGCACATGAGACAGGAAGCTGGGAGGTCAGAGGTTATCCCAGCAGCAGTGTGTGAGAGAGAGAGAAAGTGTGCAGAGGGGTGAAGAGCTTGTATCCTGAGCCAGGAAGCATGCAGACAGAGATGCTGTGCAGAGAGAATCACACATCTGAGACCAGGCACTGGGAGCAAGGACCCAGCAGTTAATGACAGCCAGCACTGCTGACCAGAAGAAGGGGTGAGCAGCATGTGAAGGGAGATAGAGCCCAGTAGGAGTGACTGCAGAGACCTACAGCACGGAACTAGGCAGAGAGGGACATTGCCGCCCATCTGGGAGTCACCCAGAGGACCACTCAGCACCCAAGACAGGCAGTGGCCAGCCAGGAGTCGTGACCAGCAGGAGCTGGCAACTGCAGCTGATTGTTCAGGTACTGGGGTGTTGGATACCCCCACTAACAGGACTGCCTGTTTGCCTCTGATACAGGAGATTGCCCTAAGGGATGGGAATCTGCCTGCCCCTCTTAGAGAGGATTTTTGATCACTTTTGTTATACATAAAAGTAGTGTGCACACTAAGTTATGGCCTAATCACCTTGTGAGGATTTCCTTCGCGGGACCGTTATTCAAATTCAGGAACTGTGTTGTTTTGCACCAGGGACTACCGCGCAGTGTATATAGGGTGCATAGCGCCACTTGGCGGACATGTTGTGACGTAATATTATTCTGTCATATTGTTATTGTTGTGATGTAATTTATTGCGTAATCGTTCTCTCGTTAATCTGGTCATTGATTAGTTATAGCTTTAATTACTGAATGATATAAAGTGACTGTTTTGCATAAGTATGTGAGTGTATTGCAGCAACCCATTTACATATCTCCTTTAAATAAATATTTGTTGCTGCTAGCCGTAGTAGCCTTGTCTTTTGTGGGTTCTCCTTGGGTTGTGCCATTCCCTGCCACAGGTTCTCCGGAAGAAGCCGTGAGGAATCCAGAAGCTGCCGCCGTAATCAGCTCTAGATTCAGGTACCATTTTGCACCACACCGTTACAGGGGCACTGTCACAGGAGCGCAAAAGGAGAGGTCAGAGGTGAAATGAAACTGTGCAGCGTGACGGAGGAGGGTTTGCAGCAGCGTGAGAGAGGATGACACGTGCTTAGAGAGAGAAGACAGGCTGGGCACCCTAAAGATCCACAGAGAGGAGAGCAGCAGAGTGCGCAGCCTGGAAGCGTGCAGAAGTGAGACCCGCTAGAGAGGAGAGAGCCGGGCAGCGTTTCCGTGCAGGAGACCCGGCGGTGATGGACAGCAGCGCACACAGAGAGAGCCAGCAGCCAGCATCATGAGGAAGGCAAGAGGGAGGCCCTGCAGAGTGCCAGCCGTGACACCAGGGAGACGCTACCGGCCGGAGCCGGCAAAAGCAGCAGAGTACAAGGGTGCCCTACCCCCACTCAGCCTGTACCCTTCCTGCCCCAGCCCTGACTCCCCCAAGTCAGGGAGATCACATTCTCACCCATGAAGATGGTGACACAATTTTAAAAGAGGACAGAGAACAATCTCATGCACATGAGACCACTGTGCTTGATACAAGACAGACCAGAGTCCACCTAAAGGTGTCGGCTAGTACAGCATCCCTAAAAGTCTCAAGGCTCCAAAAAAAATTAGGCAGTGAGCCCCTGACCAGACAGGTACAGCAGTATTAGGCAGTGAGCCCCAGATCAGACAGGTAGATACAGCAGTATTAGGCAGTGAGCCCCAGACCAGACGGTAGATATGGCAGTACTAGGCACCAGACAGGTAGATAAGACAGTAGTACTAGGCACAAGACAGGTAGATACGTCAGCAATACTAGTATTGTGCACCAGCAGAATTTATAATAATTAATTTTCTTATTAGGTACTGCTTGGCCGTGGCACTCAGTGGCAGACGTCAGTGCACAAGCAGCATGGAATTCTTTTTTACAGTCCCACACAGCACAAGTATTATTTTTATTTTTATCAAATTAGATATAGCAGATGTGTGGTTGGAGGAATATGGCCGACGTGTCGCTGGATGAACTGATCAGGAAACGGGGAATGTCCGTGGGCACCGGGATGTACCGCAGGGTCAGTAACAGGGGAGGTATAGGAAACGTGAGATCCAGACTCCAACCATCTGTGAACAATCGTCCACTTGCCACCAGTTTTCAGAGAACATTTGATGCTCGTCAGAAAATTGGTGTGACTGATGCACGCCAAAAACTAGGGATAAAAGATGCCCGTGAAAAGTTGGTGGCCAAAGATGCTCGCTTCCGCATAAGGGGTAAAGTGCAGGACGCCCGTGAAATGCTGAATTCGAGAAAGCAACAGATCATGGCAGGAGACAAGCCTATCAAAGTGATGGACGCTCGTGAAAAGATTACTTTAAGAGGAGTGCTCCAACAGTAGCTGCTAAATCACCTATGGCACAAGGTTCATCGGCAATAAACCTCACAAAAACCATCCAGATTCCACAACACAAGACCATTTCAGGTCTGAATAACTCTGTCAAGGGAATGCGAATAAATGTGGTCAACCACCAGCCTGTTAAACAGGTCTCATCTCAGGATGATGACTATGATGATGATGATGAGATGGAACTTGCTCCCATCCCTTCCAAACAGATGAAATTCACAGCTGCAAATACTTTACAGAAAAGACCAGGAACATTGGGCAACCAATTTTCACTTGGCCAAACATTACCTTTCACTAAAGTTGTACAGAATGATACGTACACTGCTCCCAGTGCTACACCGCCTGCCCCAACAGTACCTTTACTACGGACTAAAACGCTGACCAATATGTCACGTACTCTTGTTACAAAGGAGGCCCTACCAGCCGTACCACCTCCAACAGAGTCTGTTTTCAGCCCCCTAGAAGGAACGAAAATGACGGTAAATAATTGCAAAATATTGCGCTCAAGGTCAAGCTCAAGTTTAAGCCCCAGCAGCAGCACCAACACACCCTCTCCCAACCCACTACTTGACTGGAGTGAAGATGGCGGGCGCGTCAGCCGCTTATAAAGCCTCGCGAAATCCCGCGCCAGGAGATGACGTTCTAATCACGCGGACGGACCCGAGTCAGGTGGGAATCTCCGAGCGCTGCTCGGAATCGGGCTTGGAATGATGACGTCCGTGGGGGCTCGGATCTCTGAAATCCGAGCCCGCACATCTCTAGCAGTAACTGATGGACCCGGCTGTGCAGATAAGGAGGATGCTGACAGCGATGATGTCAAATGGAAAGCCAGCGAACTGTTGCTCCATGCAGCACTGGAAAACTTTGCTGCCCGTGGTGATGCCATAGGGCATGCGTAACCATCACTAGCATTGGTTGCAGCAGTGGCAGTAACTGATGGACCCGGCTGTGCAGATAAGAGGATTAAAAAAGGAGGATAAAAAAAATTTTGCCTCCCAAAAAGAAGTGTAATTGCAGCCGCCCAAAAAGAAGTGTAATTGCAGCCTTCCTGCCCCAGCCCTGACTCCCCAGGTCAGGGAGATCACATTCTCACCTATGAAGATGGTGATGGTGACACAAATCCAAAAGAGGACAGAGAACAATCTCTTGCACACGAGATCACTGTGCTGGATACAAGACAGACCAGAGTCCACCTAAAGGTGTCGGGTAGTACAGCATCCCGAAAAGTTTCAAGGCTCCAAAAAAAAAAGACTGCAGTGGCAGACTCCCAAATTAATGCAGGGTGAGAGCTGCAGCCAGCAGTGGGCGATTGGTGCAGCAATCAAGTGGAATGCAAACAGTTGTATGCATTTAAAAGACAAGTCCCTCATACGAATGACTCTCAGCAGTGGGCACCAGACCAGACAGGTAGATGAGGCAGTACTAGTTGTGTGTGTATCTGTTTTGGTCAGTTTAATATTTAACAAGACCCCTATCTGGCTTGATTCTGGTTATGATTGATTGATTGATTATTAATTAATTTTATGATGTGATTGATTCATGGTCGAAACCCCGTTTAACAACCTGGCTGATCCTGACCCTGATGTGCAGTTGGTCTCTGTGCTGAAAGATCCATATTTAAAAAAATGTGTGGCAGCCCACTACAGGATACCCCCTGTGCCCCTGTGCCCCAAAGAAGTTTAATTGCAGCCGCCCCCAAAGAAGTTTAAATGCAGCCTCCCCCAAAAAAGTTTAGCCGCCCAAAAAGATGTGTAACTAATTGTACCCAACTGGTCATCAAAAAGAAACCAATCTTTATTGTGAAAACAAGGTATCAAGTGGCAAAGAAAAGGAAGCCAGTGATGAGAATTTTGTGAGCTGTGAAAGTATTATCAAGGAAACATAACTTTACTTAAGTTTTGAGGAAAGGCTTTATCGGACCATTTCATGAATAAAGAACAGTTGATGAAGAAATTAAAGAAGTATTCATCGTTCTTGTCATTAAATAAAAAGGAGAGAGATGCGAAGGTCAAATCATTACAAAGGTTATCTGATGAGGAAAAAGCAGTTCTCTCTAAAAGGCTATGCACATATGACAAATACTACAAAATGTTTGCAAATCAATTAAAAATTGAAAAGGGGGGCCAGAAGGTTTGTACAGCTTTATCTCCTAAAAAATGTCCAACAACTTGTTCCGAAGCAACTGTGTCTGTTAGTAGGTCAGCCTGTACAACTAACGGCAAAGAAAGTGACTATCTTCAAAACAAAAGGATTTTTGCCGCTTCAGAAACTGATCATGCTCAAGGTGAAGGCAGTCAGTGTACACCTCAGAATGCTAACCAAATACACAAAGTCCATGCAAAGATAAAGGATATTGTAAAAGAAAATTGCACTGACAAGTCTTCAACTTACAAAAACCAAGCTATGTATAAAACTGCAGTAACTGGAAAACTAAAAAAAACTTTAGCCGCCCACAAAGAACTTTAATTGCAGCCGCCCAGGCTTGATTCTGATTATGATTGATTGATTATGATAGATTGATTGATTATGATTGATTGATTATTAATTATGATGTGCCTGATCCTGACCCTGATGTGCATTAAAAATGACTCTCAGCAGTGGGCACCAGACCAGACAGGTAAAAAAAGGTTAGCCGCCCAAAAAAAGAAGTGTAATTGAGCCTTCCTGCCCCAGCCCTGAGTCCCCCAGGTCAGGGAGATCACATTCTCACCCATGAAGGTGCAGCAATGAGGTGGAATGCAAACAGCTATATGCATTTGAAAGACAATTCCCTCATTAAAAATGACTCTCAGCAGTGGGCACCAGACCAGACAGGTAAAAAAAAGTGTAGCCGGCCAAAAATAAGTGTAATTGAGCCTTCCGGCAACAGCCCTGACTCCTCCAGGTCAGGGAGATCACATTCTCACCCATGAAGGTGCAGCAATCAAGTGGAATGCAAACAGTTGTATGCATTGAAAAGACAAGTCCCACATATGAATGACTCTCAGCAGTAGGAATAATGAATGGTGATGCAAGATGGAATTGTCCTTGGGCCCTCCCACCCACCCTTATGTTGCGAAAATAGGACATGCACACTTTAACAAACCAAACATTTCAGCGACAGGGCCTACAAAACTGTGGCTGAAATGATTGGTTTATTTGGGCCCCCACAAAAAATAAACCAATTCATAATATCTCCCTGTATAAACTGGCTCTACAGTAACAAGATGTCATCGTCACTCATCATCATCATCATCCTCCTCCTCCTCTGATTCCTCGCCCCCTTCAGTGTGTACTTCCTCATTCTCAGAGATTATCAATTCGTCCCCGCTGGACTCCACAATCACAGGTCCAGTTATAATCTCTGGAGGCAATTCCTGCTCTTCATTGAATAAGTGATAATTCATTTTTATAAACATCATTTTCTCAACATTTTTCGGGAGCAACCTCCTTCGCCGCTCACTGACCAGGTTCCCCGCTGCACTGAATACTCTTTCGGAGTACACACTGGAGGGGGGACAACTCAGGTAAAATAGAGCCAGTTTGTACAGGGGTTTCCAAACTGCCTTTTTTTCCTGCCAGTACAGGTAAGGACTGTCTGACATGTCTACTTGGATGCTGTCACCAAAGTAATCATCCACCATTTTTTCAATGTTGACAGCATCCAATGCACCGACAGTAGACATGTCAGCAATCGTTGGCAGGTCCTTGAGTCCGGACCAGATGTCCAAACTCCCTCCTGCCTGCCCTGCATCCCCGCCAGCGGGTTGTGTGGGAAATCGCAGCTGTTTCCTCACAGGCACAGGTGTGGGAGAAAATGAAGGAGGAGCTGGGGCCGTGTCACGGTCCCCTTCAGATGACAATCTCCTGACCAGCAGGTCTTTGCACCTTTGTAGACTTGTGTCCGCCGGAAACAGAGACACAACATACGCTTTAAACCGAGGATCGAGCACTGTGGCCAAAATGTATTCCTCTGACTTTAACAGACTGACCACCCTCGTATCCTGGCAAAGCGTATGGAGGGCTTCATCCACAATAGCGACATGCTTTGCGGAATCGCTCCGCTTTAGCTCCTCCCTCACTTTCTCCAGCTGCTTTTGTAACAGCCTGATCAGGGGAATCACCTGACTAATGCAGGCAGTGTCGGAACTGACTTCACGTGTGGCTACTTCAAACGGCTGGAGAACCTTGCACAACACGGAAATCAGCCTCCACTGCGCTTGAGTCAGGTGCAGCCCCGCTCCTCTGCCTATGTCGTAGGTGGCTGTGTAGGCTTGAATGGCCTTTTGCTGCTCCTCCATCCTCTGCAGCATATAGAGGGTGGAGTTCCAGCGCGTCACCACCTCTTGTTTCAGCTGATGGCAGGGCAGGTTGCAGAGTTTTTGCTCCCACTCCAGCCTTCGGCAGGCTTTCGCAGAATGCCGAAAGTGTCCGCAAATTTTGCGTGCCACCGCAAGCATCTCCTGCACACTCCTGTCATTTTTTATAAAATGCTGCACCACCAAATTTATTGTGTGGGCAAAACATGGCACGTGCTGGAAATTGCCCATGTTTAATGCCCGCACAATGTTACTGGCGTTGTCCGACACCACAAATCCCCAGGAGAGTCTAAGGGGGGTAAGCCACAGGGAGATGATTTCCCTCAGTTTCTCTAAGAGGTTGTCGGCGTTGTGCCTCTTCTTGAAACCGGTGATACACAGCGTAGCCTGCCTAAGAAGGAGCTGGCATGCAGGAGATGCTGCTGCTGCTGCTGCTGCTGCGGAAGGTGATGCATCTACCCAGTGGGCTGTCACAGTCATATAGTCCTTAGTTTGCCCTGATCCACTTGTCCACATGTCTGTAGTTAAGTGTACAGTGGGTACAGCCGCATTTTTCAGGGCACTAAGGACACTTTTTCTGACCTCCCTGTACATCGCGGGTATCGCCTGCCTAGTGAAGTGGAATCTAGACGGGATTTGGTACCGGGGACACAATACCTGCATCAACCGTTTAAATCCCACTCCATTGATGGCGGACACCGGACGCACGTCTAACACCAACATAGCTGTCAAGGCCGCAGTTATCCGCTTTGCCATAGGATGACTGCTGTCGTATTTCATCCTCATGGAAAATGACTGTTGGACGGTCAATTGCTTAGTGAAAGACGTAGCGGTCTTACGACTTCCCCTCTGGGATGATGACTGACTTCCCCTCTGGGATGATGACTGACTTCCAGGAGCAGCAGCAGCAGCGGCAGTAGTAGTAGTAGTAGGCGTAGTGCTGCAGGATCCTCCGGAGGAATCTAGGGAGTCATTCATGCAGGTGAGATGGACTGCAGGACTCCCCCCTATCCGGATCGAGGAGGAATTTGTCGAGGAGGGAGTTGGTGGTGTGCTTTTCAGGCATTTGGCTCCAAAAGGAGGACCAAGTGATTTAGGTGTCGCTGGACTGCTAGCCGCACTTTCTGGACTAAACACTGAACCATGACGCGTCTTTAGGTGACGTTGAAGGGAGGTTGTCCCTAGGTGGGCAAGATCCTTACCCCTGCTTATTGGAGTTTTACATAAGCTACAAATGGCAATACTTTTGTTGTCCGGATGCGGATAAAAAAAATTCCAGACCGCAGAGGTGGATTTATTGGTCCTTTGTCCAGGCATGACGATGGACTTTTTCATCCCATGGACAACAAGTCTTTCCCCCAAAGGTGCCTCATTCCCCCCTGGTGCGTCATTTAAGCAAACCAAGTCTCGATCCTCCTCGACAACTTCCTCCTCAGTGCCAGCTACATCAATATCCTCCTCCTGGTGTACAACATCACCTTCACTGATAAAATCTGGAACTAGACTGTGGGTGATCCTTCCAGCATATGCAGAGGGCGTACTGCAAATGGTGGAAGGAGCCACCTCTTCACGTACAGTGATGGGAAGGTCCGGCATCACAACCACCGCCACCCTCGAACTCTCCGTGGGGATTTGGGATATGTCTTTAGAAGGATGAGTTTTTTCCAGATTTATTTTCTGAATTTTTTTCTGTTTTTTTTTCTGAAATTTTTTCAGACTTTTTTGAGTCGGTGTCAGCCTAACTCTCTTTGATTTCCTATTGGGCGGGGAGAGCGGAGGAGGAGGACTTTCCTCGTCATCTGAAGCTGCACCACTAGTCATGAAGTTAGGCCATGGCCTTAGCCGTTCCTTGCCACTCCGTGTCGTAAATGGCATATTGCCAAGTTTAAGTTTCTCTTCCAACGATTTACATTTCATATTTTTATTCCTTTTACGGAAGTTTGGTTTCAATTGTACATGCCCTCTGCTTTCACACTGGGCATCGGCCGTGGCAGACGACGTTGTTGGCATTTCATCGTCTATGTCATGACTAGTGGCAGCAGCTTCAGAACTATGAGGAAGTGCATCTTCATCTTTCCTTTGTTTGTTAACCTCCATATTTTGGATCTCCATTATTATTGTGGATTTATGTCACAGAACAGAACCACTGGAGTGCAATTATATATATGTCAGTGAGTATGCACCAGCAGGCAGTTATACAGATACAGCAGTATTAGGCAGTGAGCCACACACCAGACAGGTACGGCAGTATTAGGCAGAGAGCCCCAGACCAGACAGGTAGATAATGATATACGGCAGTATTTAGGCAGTGAGCCCCAGACCAGAGGGTAGATACGGCAGTATTGGGCAGTGAGCCACACACCACACAGGTACGGCAGTATTAGGCAGAGAGCCCCAGACCAGACAGGTAGATAATGATATACGGCAGTATTTAGGCAGTGAGCCCCAGACCAGAGGGTAGATACGGCAGTATTGGGCAGTGAGCCACACACCAGACAGGTACGGCAGTATTAGGCAGAGAGCCCCAGACCAGACAGGTAGATAATGATATACGGCAGTATTTAGGCAGTGAACCCCAGACCAGAGGGTAGATACGGCAGTATTGGGCAGTGAGCCACACACCAGACAGGTACGGCAGTATTAGGCAGAGAGCCCCAGACCAGACAGGTAGATAATGATATACGGCAGTATTTAGGCAGTGAGCCCCAGACCAGAGGGTAGATACGGCAGTATTGGGCAGTGAGCCACACACCAGACAGGTACGGCAGTATTAGGCAGAGAGCCCCAGACCAGACAGGTAGATAATGATATACGGCAGTATTTAGGCAGTGAGCCCCAGACCAGAGGGTAGATACGGCAGTATTGGGCAGTGAGCCACACACCACACAGGTACGGCAGTATTAGGCAGAGAGCCCCAGACCAGACAGGTAGATAATGATATACGGCAGTATTTAGGCAGTGAGCCCCAGACCAGAGGGTAGATACGGCAGTATTGGGCAGTGAGCCACACACCAGACAGGTACGGCAGTATTAGGCAGAGAGCCCCAGACCAGACAGGTAGATAATGATATACGGCAGTATTTAGGCAGTGAACCCCAGACCAGAGGGTAGATACGGCAGTATTGGGCAGTGAGCCACACACCAGACAGGTACGGCAGTATTAGGCAGAGAGCCCCAGACCAGACAGGTAGATAATGATATACGGCAGTATTTAGGCAGTGAGCCCCAGACCAGAGGGTAGATACGGCAGTATTGGGCAGTGAGCCACACACCACACAGGTACGGCAGTATTAGGCAGAGAGCCCCAGACCAGACAGGTAGATAATGATATACGGCAGTATTTAGGCAGTGAGCCTCAGACCAGAGGGTAGATACGGCAGTATTGGGCAGTGAGCCACACACCACACAGGTACGGCAGTATTAGGCAGAGAGCCCCAGACCAGAGGGTAGATATGGCAGTATTGGGCAGTGAGCCACACACCACACAGGTACGGCAGTATTAGGCAGAGAGCCCCAGACCAGACGGTACATACGGCAGTATAGCCAGTGAGCCCCAGACCACAAAGGTAGAGATATACGGCAGTATTTAATTATTTATTAGGCAGGCAGTATTTAATTATTTATTAGCCAGTGAGCCCCAGACCAGACGGTACATACGGCAGTATAGCCAGTGAGCCCCAGACCACAAAGGTAGAGATATACGGCAGTATTTAATTATTTATTAGCCAGTGAGCCCCAGACCAGACGGTACATACGGCAGTATAGCCAGTGAGCCCCAGACCACAAAGGTAGAGATATACAGCAGTATTTAATTATTTATTAGGCAGGCAGTATTTAATTATTTATTTTAGCCAGTGAGCCCCAGACCACAGACCGCCAGACTGGCAGATTCAGTGCAGGCAGCAGTGCAGCACCAGTGGACTATATATATTTATATTTAATATAATTAATAATTATATATATAATAAATGGCACAGCACAGCACCAGATGTATGCCCCAGCACAGAGGAGACAGTAGTACTACAGGCAGGTACACAGTTAGACTGTTCTCCTAAGCAGAGGAGAACATAGTACACAGCAGCACTGAGGGAGACAGCCCTAACAAATAAAATAATTAATTACAGCACAGGTCACCAGAGGTAGACCGCACAGAGAAGACAGTAGTACTGTACAGTACACAGTTAGACTGTTGTCCTAAGCTGAGAACAGAGTACACAGCAGCACTGAGGGAGACAGCCCCAGCAAATAAAATAATCAATTACAGGCAGCACAGCACACCAGAGGTAGACCGCACAGAGGAGACAGTTGTACTACAAGTACACAGTTAGACTACTACACAGCAGCACTGAGAGACAGCACCAGCGATTGCAAAAGCTCAAGGTCAAGCTCAAGTTTAAGCCCCAGCAGCAGCACCAACACACCCTCTCCCAACCCACTACTTGACTGGAGTGAAGATGGCGGGGGCGCGGCAGCTGCTTATAAAGCCTCGCGAAATCCGACGCCGGGAGATGACGTTCTAATCACGCGGACGGACCGAGTCAGGCGGGAATCTCCGAGCGCTGCTCGGAATCGGGCTCGGAATGATGACGTCCGTGGGGGCTCGGATCTCTGAAATCCGAGCCCGCACATCTCTAGTATTTATACACTTCAGCGTCAGTTAACACATCTGTGTTGCATTTGTCTCATTTGAATATTAGTGACGTGGCTGTGCTTCATGAATCGCTAGACATTATTTTTTTATTTCTAAAATATATTTTTGATTTAAATAATATAGCATATTATCCAAAACACAGCTGTGTTCAGAATATATTGCTCAATAAAATGACACCAAATTGTCCTGTATAAAACCCTTATTCTTATTATTAAATAAATGACAGATATGGTTTACCATCAACAGCATACTTCAAACCCTATATATATATATATATATATATATATATATATATGTATATATATATATATGTATATATATATATATATATATATATATATATATATATATATATATATATGAGTATGCTTTTTAATTTAAAACATATACCATGTTGCCATCACAGCTGTGATTATATATATATATATATATATATATATATATATATATATATATATATATATATATATATATATATATATATATATATATACCATATTACCACCACAGCTATTTGTTATGCTTTTTAATTCAAAATATATACCATATTGCCATCACAGCTGTGTTTATATATATATATATATATATATATATATATATATATATATAGCATTGAGATATATATATATATATATATATATATATATATATATATATATATATATATATATATATATATATACCTATTTTATTTACCAGCATTGATAGACATATATATATATATATATATATATATATATATATATATATATATATACTGTATATAGCTATTTTATTTATCAGCATTGCAACTGCAATACATATTTTATTTACCAGCATTGATAGACATATATATATATATATATATATATATATATATATATATATATATATATATATATATATATATATATATATATACTGTATAATAGCTATTTTATTTATCAGCATTGCAACTGCAATACATGTCCACTAGATGTCATCCATGCTCTGTTGCAAAGATTTCATGGCCTCTCTTTGATCTGTCTATCCTAATTAAACAGATAGCTATGTGAAAAAAATTTTTTTCAGAGGTATAATGAATTTAATTGCAAACACACTACTACCCTGTCTAAGCTAATTACTCCATACGTGAATGTCTGTGTCTTCAAAGACTATGGAATACGGTGTTTAAAATTACTTTTGAAAATTACAGTCATCCGTCATATCTGATGTCTTTCTAAAGTAACACTTTACTTCCCAGGCTGTGTGTCTTTAAATTTAAATGCCTACAACATGTCAGACCCAGACTGAATGGCTCCTGTATCTTTAAATGCATAACAGATGTATACCCAGACATCATTGTTATGTACTCTGATATTTCATTTTAAAAGCAAGATGGTCCTTAGATGGTGTGGAAGTTATCGTGTGGAATATAACTTTTTATTTTTTATTTTTTATACCCCAAATGGTCAGAATCTTTGTTCGCCGCACTCTCCATGTTCTAAGGTATGTTATATTATAAATTTTATAGTTTTTTGGATCTTTTAAATTTATTTTTCAAAGCTTTATAATATTTATCAATGCCGCAAAAACTACCCGGCTTTAATACGTTATAATACCAGGCTTTCAGCTGGCTGTTTTGATGATCAGCGTTGCGAGACATCCTACACAAATCAAATTTGATATAAAACAAGATCTACAGTTCTACGAATTATATATCTGTTGTATACCATATTTTTCTAACATCTTTTTTAGCTTTATGTTTAGAAATTCTTCCAGCTGGTTAAGATATCATTAAGCGATCTTTATAAATTAATTTATACAGCTGTGGTGTTATTTGACATAGTGAATATCAGTGTATGAAGTTACAGTATCAAACCAATTATATTTTAATACGGGGTTAATATTAATTATACCACTTTCATATCAAACGTGATACGGGCTATCATGTTTGATATCAAACTGTATAAAAGGGGCGTGGACCTGTCAAAACCAATTAGTTTGAAGAAAAAGTGTGCCTTATCTACTCAGGATGTGCTGATGATGAGAGGGATGGAGAGCAGCCAGCGGTGCAGCTGATGGAGAGCGGGCAGGGGGGGGGGGGCATCACCTCACCATGCGCCTCCCTGCCCGCTCTCCATCAGCTGCACCACTGGCTGCTCTCCGTCCCTCTCATCAGCACACCCTGCGCTGCTGCTGCCTGTGTCTCTCCCCGAGCATAGTGATAAGCGGTACCCACACCCAGGGCCGGCAACAGAAATCTTGGGGCCCCATACACTGATATTTTGGGGTCCCTTCACCCCGTCAAGCACTAGTAGTTATGTGGAGCAGGGATGGATGGTAGGCGTATTGGTGTTATCCTTTGATAAAGCTACCTGGAGTAGCGAAACTGGTCAGGACTTTTATATTCTCACCATTTCCAAACCATCATCCACAGAAGAAAAACTCTGGGATTACAGACCTACCTAAACACCATCCGGACCCCCCTTCCATTCGGATTACAATTTTCCTGCAACTATAGTAGAGGTTGAGGACACCATCCCGCTTTACTACATCCAGTGGTAGGAGTTGGTGATTTGTGCCATCCTGGGCCACTCCTGGAAGCTACATCTTGTCCTCCCTCCATATTGCCAATCTGGGGACACCACTGTTGCTCCGTTTGGACGTTTGGGACTCTCCAGGCCAAATCCACCCCCCATGGTTTGGTGAGATTACAGATTCCATTTTTTTTTTATTGTTTTTAATATATTCGTACATTCTGGCTACACGTCTTTTTTAGAATAAATATAAAATTTCTGTGATCTAACCAATCTGATTTTTTATGCTTATTTTTTCTGTATATTTACACGCATCAACCTTCTATTTTATTTAGCGCTGCTCAAACCTTTTCCTTTTGCATATTCAGTACAGGACTAACTATCCTGTCACTGAGCAGCAGCTGAGAATTACAACTCAGGTCAGACGCACCTGACCCAAAATCACCCAGTGTGATTTAGGTCTGCCCCTCTTTTCCAAGTCCCATATAATGGTTGCCCCCAACGCAGACAGTATCACTTCTGAACTGATAGCTACTACACATTATGCCACACACCATAATACCTACTACACATTATACCACAAACCGTAATGCCCATTAAGATATTATGCCACATGCCGAAATCGCCATTAGGCATGTGTTATGCCACACACCATAACGCCCATTACATATTATGCCATACATCAGAATGCCCATTACACATTAAGCTACATGCCATAAAGCCCATTACATATTATATCACACATCGTAATGCCCATATTATGCCATACATACAATGCTCGTGAAAACCACCAAAAAGTTGTGGGTCCCTGGGACCCCTCACTTAGAAAAATTGGTGTCCTACCCAAACTTTTCTGGGTCCCAATGAAATAAAGCCTCCTCTGTCCTTCCCCCAGCATGACACATGTGGGTCGGGAGAAGGGGAGTATGAATTGTCCCTATCATATAAAGCAGAATGCGTAGAAAACTAGAAAATACATAATCCTGAAAACAGGGACAGTGCGCGCCTAAGGCATGCACCAAAAATTTAGGGCATGGCTTTGTGGGGAAGGGGTAAGGCCACATAATAGTACCAATTCACATTACACCACGTATTGTAATGCCCCCAGTACACATTATAGCACACACCATTATACCCAGTAAACATTACAGTACCCACCGTTATGCCCAATACATATTATAGCACCCACCGTTATGCCCAATACACATTATAGCACCCACTGCTATGCCCAGTACACATTATAGCATTGACCGTCATACCCAGTACACATAGCACCCACCGTTATGCCCAGTACACATAGCACCCACATTATACCACTTAAGTGCTGCTTACCTATATACTCATTGCAGGGGTTACATGCTGGTTGCCACAGTGGGGGGGGGGGGGGTTGTGTTTGCATGCTGGTTTCCCAGGGGGGCATTTTGTGTTGGTTGCCATGGGGATTTTTATGCTCATTGCCCAGGGGGCATTTTACGCTCGTTGCCCGGGGGGCATCTTACGCTTCTTGCCCAGGGGGGCTGGAAAAGCTGATACACCACTCATCAGAGAGGGGACTGGATGCGGCTGGAATAGCTGACACTCTGCTCTGAGTTGAGCAGCCACATCTAGTCCCCTGCTGCGCAGACAGCCCGCTCACTCACCTCTTCTGCTGAGAGCGGCTGTCATAAGCATCCTGTCCAGTCCCTAGTGATTGGCTGCAGGGCGGCCACTGGGTCCCTGCAGCCTCTGTAGTGATTGGCTGACAGGCGGCAGAACAGCGCATCGACGGGAACGTCTCATTGGTAATTTACATGAATGGGGACAGTGAGTGAGTCTGTCAGGGGCTCAGGGCATGTATAGCTTACCGACACTGACATGAGCGGGTGCTGCTGTGGAAGGCATCTTCCAGCCTTCCACAGCAGCACCGGATCGTGTCAGTGTCGGCAAGTGGTGGCTGGGAGCCTTCCGCAGTCAGAGAGCGCAGTGTGTGTAAGCGGCAGCTCCCAGCACTGAAGTAAGAGACCCCCTCAATCCGAGTCCCAGCGGGTGCAGCGGCCGCAAATATTCTTGTTTGGGGGAGGGGGAATTAAGTGCCAGCCGCCCGCAGTAATCGATTGGCGGGCGGCTGGGTGCAGGGATGAGTGACTCGTGGCTGTCAGTGGGGCTGACTTTGGGGCCCCTCTGATCGTCGGGGCCCGGGTCAGTTGTCCCCTTTGACCCCCCCTGTCGCCAGGCTTGCCCACCCCCCCCCCCCTACAGGACACCTGTATACTGGTCCCCAGTGTCCCCCGGCCAGTGTTCTGGGGGGGAGACACACACCTGTATACTGGTCCCCAGTGTCCCCCGGCCAGCATTCGGGGGGGGGGGGGCTGCCTGCATTGGCTTTGACCCTACATTCGAAAGCTTTTCCAAAAACGGGTCCGCCAGGTAAAATAAATGGCACTTAAACGGTAATATACCGTTTAAGGTATGCGGTGTGAAAGGGGTTAAACCTGGCAGACCCGTATTTGGAAACGTTTTCAAATACAGGGTCAAAGCCAGTTATGCGGTCTGAAAGCAGCAATAGTCTTCCATGGTTTATTTTCCTTTATTTTCCTCTATTCATTTTCTCTATATTTATGTGTTATTTATTGTGTATATTCTGTACACTTTTTTGTTTTATTTATCCTACATTTTTGTGGTTTCATTTTTTATCATTTTTATTGCTTCGTTTTTACATACGAAGAAAATACAAGGGGTACGCAAAAATGAATGAGACTAAGCATATAAGTATCAGAACATCCTATATCTCCCCCAAAAAATGTAAAACACATCTTTCTATTTTTATCACACACTTTTTATTCTTGTAATATTAAAAAAAAAAACTAGTGTGATTTCACACACATTTTAATCAAATAAGAATAAATGTCAAATTTTATACAAAAAAGTTTGAATACAATACAGAGAAAACACTAGAGTGCACCCGTATATCTCTACTACCTTCTTTTTGCTCTTCACAGTAGCAGAGTGATTGGTTAGATGAGTGGGGGAGAAGGGAGGGCAGAGCAGGGGTTTGCATCAGTTTGTCCCTCCTATTATCTACAGATGTAAAAATCTTAGCTAAAATCTTGGACCAGGTTGAACTTTTTGATCAAGTCAATAGTTCACGGGGATCAAACCGGGTTCATGCCAGGTAGCTGTAAAACTAACAACTATGGTTGGAAAAACCAAACCAATCGGGCGCAATGAGTGACCTCACCTTTTTAGCTGTACCAGGTAGCTGTAACACACAGAATCTGAGGAGGTTGTTTTGTCACCTGCAGATGGGAGAACGGGCTGGGTCGGAGGCGGCGTAGTGGCCCTGGATGATGTTAAAGCTTTCGACTCAGTAGAGTAGGGATTTTTATGGAAAATTGCTTGAAAGATTTTATTTTTGTCCCAGCTTTATAAGATGGGTTAAACAGATGTACTCTGTGCCAGCAACTCGTATATAAGTTAACGTTTATACTACTAAGCCCTTTTTTTTAAAGAAAGGTACACGACAGGGGTGCCCTCTCTCTCTCCTGCCTTATTCACATTAACAATATAACCGCTAGCTAGTTATATCCGTACAGCTGCTGAGGAAGAGGGTCACTATAGCGTTGTACGCTGATGATATGCTTTTATTTTTATGAGAAGTGAAGACTTCATTACCTTCCATCCTGCGGATAGTTAAATCTTTTAGGGTATATTCAGGATTGTGTATAAACTAACCTAACTAATAAACTAATATACTAATATACTACCTATTTCTAGTAATATACTGCATGATATAGACCCGCTTTGTCCTTTACAATAAACATTACAATTTAAATATTTAGGGTCTGGATTACTCTTAACTCTAATGATTTTGTCTCTCAAAATATTGATCCTGTAACACAGGAGTTTAAATCCAAGATTTATATCTATTACAACATTCACCTGTGCATATAACTAAAGTGTTTACAAATATCAGTTGTGTAATATCCTCCTTTATTTGGGGTGGTGGAACTCCAAGATTGGCTAAACGGGCTTTGGTCAAATCCAAGAAGGATGGGGGCCTAGGTCTCTCAAACTTACGTGTCTATTACATGGCTGCCCAACTCCTACATATTTCTAATTGGCTTAAGGGAAGGGACATTACAACTTTCTCTGGATTTTTGCTCAATGGGAGGACTATGCTCACATACCTATACAGTTTTGCTTTTTGATATTTATGTTTCTGCACTTCCTCCTCTCCTAAAACAAGGTGTGCTTATATGGTGAATGACCCATTTTTTTTATAAAAGCTGGAGTCTGTGCGGTGCAGCAGCTGTATATACACAGGGAATTTTTAAAACATTTGATCAACTGAAATCCAAGTTTGATTTTCATAATAAGGCACTTTATAGGTATTTACAGCTGCGTAGCACCTCTCAGACTCAGTTTGGAAGAGCCTCCTTGGATATTCCGATATCCCAGGTAAAAACTCTTCTTCTTTTATTGGGATCCAGGGGACAAATCTCCAGAATTTATGGTGAACTTAATAGTCGAAATAATTTACATATATTTGACTCGCTTAAAGATAAATGGGAATTAAATGTGAGGGATTTTTCTAATGAGCAATCGATTCAAATATTGAGGTCAATTAAATATACTACTCCTTGTGTTCGATGCCAGCAGCTTCATTTCTATGTTACACATACTGTAGGGTCTTTTGTAATCCTATATATCTCCATAGAGCAAATTTGAGATCTCACTCCTCCTGTCCGAAATGTGGATCGGAAGGAGCTGATTTTTGCTCTGTGTTATCATCCTGACCATCAATATATGCTTTTTGGGTAAAGGTATGGAGAGATGTAGTATCTACTGATCTGACCCTCCCTGTTTTTTCAGCTTGTCTATGTATATTTGGCCTAGATCTAGAAGAGACGCACCCCTCGACAATTTATCAATATGGTCTTTATCTTACTACCTTGGCCAAAGTTCTGATAGCTAGACAATGATTGATAGCTAGACACCTAATATTAATCATTGGAGGGCACTGGTCAACAAAGTATCTGGGCATGAAAGCGCTATGTATAACAGTAGAGACTCATTTCAGAAATATTTAATAAAATGGGGTAGATGGAATACATTAAGGCTGGGAACATCTGTCACCCCTTTTGGATTATAGTATGGGCAAATTGATTCTTTTAGGGTACAAGATTTTATTTAAGTACCTCAAATAAGTAAAATATAATGACCCAGTAAGTGATTTAATTATCTTTAAGGGGAAGGGAGGATGATAGAGAAGGGAAAAAGGAAAAATATAGATGAGTTTTCAGGGCTAGGTATCCAAATAGCCGATAGAGATGTTCTTTCTTTCTGGTATGTGCTATCAACTTGTCTTAGGCTCACATATTATAGGAGACCTCATGAGAAGCTTGGATATCTACAAGGCTATGGGCACATAAATGAGAGTAAAATAAAATAAATGCTCAAAATATTCTTGTTTGTATATGTACATGGATAAGATAATATCTACAATTTGAAGTTTAAGGGGATATTTTTTTTTCCTTTTTGTTGTGTTTTTGTATTTGTTCTTTTGTTTCTTTCTTTTTTATTAAAATAATTGATATGCTCATATTTGCGATGGCATCAATTTTCTCTTAGAGACTAACTAAAAGGTACATAAATGAAAGAGGAATGGGAGATTTAAGCTCCGATATATATTGCTCTTGTAAAGATCCTGTAGACCAGGAGTGGCCAAACCTGTCCTCGAGATCTACCAACGGTCCACGTTTTCCAGGCTACTTAGGTGCACAGCTGTAGTCATTACTAACTGTCACATTTTAAAACATGCTGCATTCATTCCTACTATAGATCCACAGGTTGCCTGGAAAACATGCACCGTTGGTAGATCTTGAGGACAGGTTTGGCCACCCCTGCTGTAGACCAAGGACGGTAGAGATACTAAAAATGGACCATATACTGACAATATATGGGGCTATACACAAGAGCTATAGGAGCAATACAGAAACTATGGTAAACCTTCAATACTTTCACTGAGAAAATCAGAGCAAAATCAGAGCAAATTAAACACAATATAACCACACGACTGATTGATTATTAATAGAAATACTCATATCCACAAATTTTACTAGGAATTTATATTAAACTTTTCACAGCAAGTTTCACACATTATATAACAAAATAATAAAATACATTTTTTTTCCTTTCCATTTGAACACGTATAACACTACAGAGAAAACTCACACATCAATCTTTAGAAGATTGATGAACACAATGTTGACATCACAGTAAGGTAGGGAATTAGATTAACATTGTATTCCTATGCACTAAGAAACAATAAACCAAAAATATACAATTTCCTTAATTGCTAGCTCAGTTATTGCCTTATGTTGTTCTCTATTAAGTTGATGCCATCACCCAAGAAATGTATCATAATGTTTGGCATGTAAACAATGTACTATATTATTGGTATACAGTATGTGTTTTAAAGAAAATTGTACAATAAAAATTATGTGTTTTTAAAAAACTGGCAAATTGGTGCATTAACCCAATGCGTTTCATCCTACTCTCCTGCCTTTTTCAAGGATTGACATTTCTACTGCTTATTTACAGAAATTTTAAAACACCCTCAGGTAGTGCCGCGTTTGTAGAAACCATTTACACAAACACAATTAAGCTGCACTATATATGTTGTCAAACCTTAAATGAAGAAAATGGCTACAATGACCTTATAGACAGGGCCGGACTGGGACCAAAAATTGGCCCTGGCATTTTGAGCACCTGCTTGTGACCTCCATTTATGATACTGTGGCACGCTGATTATGACACATACACTGTAATGCCCAATACATATAAGGCTACACACCGTAATCTCCATTACACATTATGGAGTACACCGTAATGCTCATTACAGAATATGACATCATTCAATTTGCCCATTACACCTTATGACACACCGTAATGCCCACTACATATAAGGCTAGACACAGTAATGCCCATGACAGAATATGAGAATATCTGTTATGCCCATTACACATTTTGCCTTTGGAACCATCCCCTTACATACCTACATCTACTTAGGGTAATAGTTCCTTGTTCAATGGAAATATACTTAATGTCAGGGTCCTCCTGAATAACACTTTAGGACCACAGTCACGCTATAGAATTTTTTTTTTTAAATGTCACTGCAGAAATACAAGTCCCATTACCAGGGTATGACATGTAAAAGATCCATAGTTCAAGAAGCACATCACAAGCAGAACAAGAGTTAAATAATATACAGTACCTCCTTTCAGGCCTGCCACCCAGGGCTGCCATCAGAAATTATGGGGCCCTGGGACTGAGGAAATAGGCAGGGTCCACAACTTCCCCTATTATAGTGCCAGGGAGATTGATAGTGCATGGTGCTGGCGGGGTCGGCAGCCTGGGCCGCATTGTCATCAGCATGAGGGACGAAGGTGCGCCATGTTCCTCAGTTTGTCCCCTTTAAGTCAATGGGGGAACAGCAGATCGGTTGATTGCGACTCTCTACTCCAGGAACAGGCAGCTACTCTGCTGGAGCACTGGCAGGATCCTGGGTCAGGTTGTGTGGAGGCGTTAATGGGAGGAGAGAGGCAGTGCAGAGGTGGTCACCGCAGGGCTGTCTAAAAGGGAGAAGGAGCACAGTTGCCAGGCAGAAAGGAGCTGCGTCGCTATACAGCTCCCCCTGGGTACAGCTAGCTTGTCTCATAACGGAGGATCAGTGGCGTCATGACCCAGCCGCGTCATGGTGTGATTATGCAAATGAAACTGCCCGCGATTGAATGAAGCTGCCGGCACAGCACAGTGCCGCCCAGGAGGCGGTGCTGAAGGTGTAGAAAATATAAAGCACAAATTCGGCCCACCTGACCATCGGCCCTTCTGGCATTTGCCAGAGAGGCCAGATGGCCAGTCCGGCCTTGCTTATAGACAGGAGATAAGATAGCTTTGATTATTGCATTTGTTCATTTAAATTACATGCTCCTGAATAACGCAGAGCAGCCAGGAGAGAGTGCTTCAGTTTGGCGTGGCTGGCTATAAGTACCACCGAGTGCAGGCTGGGGTACGCAGTCCAACAGATATTGCCCACCAATAAATAGACTAAGTCTCCTGATTGGTAACATAACATGATCACGTTTGTACTTATAAAGAACATAGAGTAAAATAACAGGAAAGAGGCCATGTTCCTGATGACACTTATGTGGGCGTAGAGTTGGATATTAGTGAACCCTGAATCTTTGCTGCTCATATTCCGGGTGTGTTTCAGGAGCGACACAATCAGAAGACAAATGGCTGCGCAGAATATGAAGAACGGTGCGATGGATCCCATAAAAAAGATGAGAAACAAATTCCTATGGTTGGCAACCACAGTTCCATACCCAACGCTAGAGCTGTTACTGTACTGGGTAGAATTTATGTAATGCTCCGAGTACAAGGCCCATCCACATGGCAAACTGGATAGAACAGACACCAGCAGCGACATCAGGAGCAGCCAGGGGACCATCCTGGAGATGTTCATCTTCAGTTTAAGGAATAACCTGTTGCTGTAGTTTGTGATCCTCACGCAGTAGAAGACGCAGAGCACGGTGCCCCACCACAGGCTGCTGAATGAAACAAATGCTGATGAAGTCATATAAAATACTGCATTCATTTTTGACATCAATGAGTGAGAGACACTTATCAGCGCAGCCTCCTGGAGACATGAAATTAGAAGAATGGTCCTCGCCGCTCCCAGGCTGGCCATGATCATGTCAACGGTTTGCAGAGTTTGACCCTTCAGCCACCAAATGAGGATCTGTGTCACAATAAATGCATTGAGGAATAATCCAATAACTGTCACAGAGCAGCTGATACATAATAAAAGGATAAAAGTGGGAAAACCCATATTGTCTTCACAGGATGATGCACAACTGTCAGAGCGTCTGATTCCTGCACAACCGTCTAGTCCCGTCTGATATAAGGTGCGACATGAAATGAGAACAAGTTAATATAAAACAGTTGGTTACTTTGTTTTGCATGACATTTGGGTTCCCATCTATAAATAGCTGCTGTACTGTGTGTCCGAATTACATTTGGACATTTGAATGCAATAAGTAAATGAGTTACATTAATCAATGTCAGGTACAGATGTATCTTGATACCTCCAGTCGGAACACGCCATGCAAAGCAAGATGCCAAACGTAAGTGATCCACTGGATCCTGTGCAGCTCTGCTAGAGCTGGGCATATAGTTTAATTGGAAATGCATCTTAGTTGCAACATAATGTGACCATAGGTGTGCTCATGGAGGGGTGCCAGGGGTGCACAAGCCGGCACCCCCCAGACGATTGCACGCAAAATTCACAGCAGCACCTGGTGGCCGGCGGCGGTCAGGACTGCATTACTTGCCTGCCACCGCCGGTTTCCAGCCTGCAGTCCAACCATATCACGACGGCCGGTTGTTACCACTGCGCCATCAGCGGATGAACCAGAAGCGTTGGCTGGGTTGTGGGATCCATTCAAGTCAGCCCTCAGCCCCGCCTCTATAGATGTCACAGCGCATACGACATGGTGACGTCACAGCACGCACAACACAGTGACGTCACAGCGTGCACCCGTTCTCCCACTGCCTCAAAGCCAGCAGGACGTGCACCACAGGCAGTGATATTCATGCTGAGCAGGACTCAGCGTGAGCTGCAGGTAGCCAGTGTTCCTCCCAGGAATATATTGTAACAAACACTGCTTGGTGCCCATACATGGTGCATTTTTACTGTGTGATGCTTTGTGCACTCTTGCGTGCACCCCATCACACAGTACAAAAAGTATGGGTACATGTGTATTATCACGGCACCCACGGTGTTGATCGTACGGCATCTCATCACATTGCATGCAATATAGCGGCAAACGATGCATGCGATGCGATGCGATCTGATGCGACTTTTAATTGTAAAAACACCCTGATGAGTGCTTACAATGTTAAAGGCACCCCCATTGTCAACGCCACCCCCACTATCAACGTCAAGCCGAAGCGTGATGAGCGCAGCGAGCCCGCGAGGGGTGGCGGTACGCGTCCTCTGACCTTTTCATACCCCCACTATCCACGTCAGCGTGGAGTTGACTTTAGTTAGTGTGGCAAGCGCAGCTCACCCCCGAGCCCGAAGCGTGGCGAGTGCAGCGAGCCCCGCGACGGGCCGCAGATTACTTTACATGTATTCCGCGTCCGCTCACCACGCTTCGAGCTCGGTAGCTCGCTCCACTCGCCACACTATCTAAAATCAACTCCACGCCGACGTGGATAGTGGGGGTATGAAAAGGTTAGAAGACGTGTGCCGCCGCCCCTCGCGGGCTCACTGCGCTCGCCATGCTTCTGGTTGGTGTTGATAATGGGGGTTGCGTTGACAATGGGGGGGGGGGGGCATTTAACATTTTGGGGGCATTTAACATTGTATGCACCCATCAGGGTGCTTGCACAATTAAAAATCGCATGGCATCGCATCGCATGCCATTTGCTGGCATGCAATGCGATATTTAATTGTACATTCTGGCTTTTTCACGCGGAAATCGCATTGCATACCATCGCATACCCTATTTAGTGGTATGCGATGCGATGGGCGCCATGATAATACACAAGTACCAAAGTATGTGCTGCACATATGCACATGCTGACAATAAGCATGTAAGTAAGCAGCACTTATATGGCAACGAATGTAATAGTCATTACGTAAGTCGTATAATGTGCAATGGGCATTAAGGTGTGTGGCATTATGTCTAATGGGCATTACGGTGTTTGGTATAATGTGTAATGGGCATTATGGTGTGTGGCATTATGTCTAATGGGCGTTACGGTGTTTGGTATAATGTGTAATGGCATTACAAACTGTAGCATATTGTGTAATGGGCATTACGGTGAAAAAAAATTCTGCACGCCTTCGGGGCGCACTGTGCCTATTTCTAGTTTGTGTATATGGGGGAAATGATTCACTATGAAGTCCATATACATAAATAAGTCCCCACCTATTTAGTTTGCATTGATGTCAAGTCGGCGGTGATAGACACAATCAGTAGGTGGTGATAGACACAATCAGTAGGTGATGATAGACACAATCAGTAGGCGGTGATAGACACAATCAGTAGGCGGTGATAGACACAATCAGTAGGCGAAGATAGACACAATCAGTAGGCGGTGATAGACACAATCAGTAGGCGGTGATAGACACAATCAGTAGGCAGTGATAGACACAATCAGTAGGCGGTGATAGACACAATCAGTAGGTGGTGATAGACACAATCAGTAGGTGGTGATAGACACAATCAGTAGGCGGTGATAGACACAATCAGTAGGCGGTGATAGACACAATCAGTAGGCGAAGATAGACACAATCAGTAGGCGGTGATAGACACAATCAGTAGGCGGTGATAGACACAATCAGTAGGCAGTGATAGACACAATCAGTAGGCGGTGATAGACACAATCAGTAGGCGGTGATAGACACAATAAGTAAGCGGTGATAGACACAATCAGTAGGCGGTGATAGACACAATCAGTAGGCGGTGATAGACACAATCAGTAGGCGGTGATAGACACAATCAGTAGGTGGTGATAGACACAATCAGTAGGCGGTGATAGACGCAATCAGTAGGTGGTGATAGACACAATCAGTCGGCGGTGATAGACACAATCAGTAGGTGGTGATAGACACAATCAGTAGGCGGTGATAGACACAATCAGTAGGCGGTGATAGACACAATCAGTCGACGGTGATAGACACGCCCCACCAATGGTGCACCCCCTATTAAAATGGTCTGTGCACGCCTATGAATGTGACTAGGACACACCAGGAGACTTTGATTAATTGTATATGTGACACTTATGTATTGTGTGTGACTGATGGGCTGATTCAGGTTGGATCGCAGAAGCTGTCCAATGGCATTATGCCCAATGTTTGGCATCACACTGCAGAGCAGCGAATGCTTATGTCTGATTTACAGGCAGAATTATGGGGGAGCTGGCAGCATTTCCAGAAATGGGGTCATGTATCCTCTCTTTTCTGCAAGTGGCCAGGCCAAGGACTGCACTGCAGGAAACAGAATCCTTGGCCTCATAAGTGGACCAAAACTGCAAGCCTGATTAAAGAGGTGGTATACAGGCAGAGGTGGTGTACAGGCAGGAGGTGTCATGCAGGCAGGAGGTGGTATGCAGGAAGTGGGTGATATACAGGCAGTAGGTGGTATGCAGGCAGGAGGTGTCATGCAGGCAGGGGGTGGCATACAGTCAGGAGTTGGTCTGCAGGTAGGTGGTGATATACAGGCAGGAGGTGGTATGCAGGCAGGAGTTGGTATGCAGGCAGGAGGTGGTATGCAGGTAGGTGGTGATATACAGGCAGGAGGTGGTATGCAGGCAGGAGGTGGTATACAGGCAGGAGGTGGTATGCAGGCAGGAGTTGGTATGCAGGCAGTGGGTTATATACAGGCAGGAGGTGGTATGCAGGCAGGGGGTGGTATGCAGGCAGGAGTGGGTATACAGGTAGGAGGTGGTATGTTGGTAGCAGGTGGTATGCAGGCTGGGGGTGGTATGCAGGCAGGAGGTGGTATGCAGGCAGGGGGTGATATCCAGGCAGGCAGTGGTATGTAGGCAGGGGGTGGTATGCAGGCAGAAGGAGGTATGCAGGCAGGGGGTGGTATACATGCAGGAGGTGATATGCAGGCAGGGGGTGGTTATGCAGGCAGCAGATGGGATGCAGACAGGGGGTGGTATTCCGGCAGGAGGTAGTATGCAGGCAGGGGGTGATATCTAGGCACGCAGTGGTATGCAGGCAGCAGATGGTATTCCGGCAGGCGTGGTATGCAGACAGGGGGTGGTATGAAGGCAGGTGGTGATATGCAGGCAGGGGGTGATATCCAGGCAGGCGGTGGTATGCAGGCAGCGGATGGTATATATGCAGAGTGTGGTATGCAGGCAGGGGGCGATATCCAGGCAGGCGGTGGTACGTAGGCAGCATATGGTATGCAGGCCGGGGGTGATATGCAGGCAGCAGAAGGTATGCAGGCAGGGGGTGGTAAGCAAGCAGGGGGTGGTATGCAGGCAGCAGATAATATGCAGGCAGGGGGTGGTATGCAGGCAGGGGGAGGTATGCAGGCAGGGGGCGGTATACATGCAAGAGGTGGTATGCAGGCAAGGGGTGGTATGCAGGCAGCAGATGGGATGCAGGCAGGAGGTGGTATACAGGCAGGGGGTGGTATGCAGGCAGGGGGTGATATGCAGGCAGGGGGTGATATGCAGGCAGGGGGTGGTATGCAGGCAGCAGATGGGATGCAGGCAGGAGGTGGTATGCAGGCAGGGGGTGGTATGCAGGCAGGGGGTGGTATGCAGGCAGGAGGTGGTATACAGGCAGGGGGTGGTATGCAGGTAGTAAGTGGTGTGCAGTCAGGGGATGGTGTGCAGGCAGGAGGTGGTGTGCAGACAGGAGGTGGTATGCAGGCAGCAGATGGGATGCAGGCAGGAGGTGGTATGCAGGCAGGAGGTGGTATACAGGCAGGAGGTGGTATGCAGGCAGGGGGTGGTATGCAGGCAGCAGATGGGATGCAGGCAGGAGGTGGTATGCAGGCAAGGGGTGGTATGCAGGCAGCAGATGGAATGCAGGCAGGGGGTGGTATGCAGGCAGGAGGTGATATGCAGGCAGCAGATGGGATGCAGGCAGGAGGTGATTTGCAGGCAGGAGGTGGACACACCAATCCCCTCCCAGCGGGACACTCCAAAAAAACACTATCTCCAAGGACCAGCATTGGTGAGATCTATGTGCTAAATGCACACAATTATCATATACACCCAGCAATAGACTTTCCACTTGGGAGTTATATGAACATTTGAAAAAAACCTCTCTGTCTGTGAGCACCGTCATGTGACATCACAGTGGGCAAGAATCGGCTCCATATACTTGCACTAAGGATATATAAACGTTTGGATATCCAGCTATTCCAATTAAAGTCCTTTGGCTACTACTAGTCATTTATGTGATATTGCTGCTCCGTATATAAATATTTTATATTTAAAACTTTATATTGTACAATTTGATTTAATTTTAATGTGTTGATTAATGTGACATATTTGTGTATTAATAATTTTTATAGGTGGCCGCCTACGTTTGTTCATTTATTCACTTATTTATAAAATAAATCGAATAATATTGCATTCTAAATTCATTCATTCTGAGCATGTGTATCCATTCATTGTGCAAAAAGGTAACTCCGAGTTATTAGCGCAGCCTTCCATTCCCTTGGGGAATTAAGTATCTTTTCTGTGTGAGCTCCGGGCCATGTATTACACTTCTGATCAAACACAGTTCTTTTATACGTACGCAAGTACAAGTATTGAAGACTGCTGCTGATTAGCTATTTATACAAAAATTATAAAGACCTTTATGAAAAAGGAAAAAGGTATATTTTTGGAACATTAGCGCCCAATCAACCTCTGTTTCAGAGGGGTTAAATAACAATGAAGGCAAAGTCAAAATTTTCAATTTAAGCTCACACATTTTAAGTGAACATGAAAGAAACATCCTAGAAAAAGGGATGAAATATGCACCATCTACGAAAAATAAATGAGTTTGAGCTTTATGTAGACATCCAAAAATATGTAAGGAAACTTACAGTAAAAAAAAAGTAGAGGAAGGGTCTACTTCCACATTTCGCCCCAAGTCCACCTTTTTTCCAGCTCATCTTAATGGAGACTTTATTGAGACATTTGCTGAACAAGTTTTAGTTGACAATAATAAGATCGAACCTACAAAAAATAATTTTAACCCCTACATATAAGGAAAAATTGGCACTAGATGGAAGAAAAATAACACCATTATTATTATTAAGCCAGCAGACAAAAGTGTGTGTGGGGGGGGGGGTTGTAATCTTAGTCTTAGATGTAAAAACATATGAGGAAGTAGTGTATATGCTATTGGGGGAGGAAATGACCTACACCAAACTAAAAAAGGACCCCACAAGAAATTTTAAAACAGGTCTGGAAACTCTACTAAAAAAATGTGAAAATATTTTAAACTCTAACATTTTCATGAATTGAAGATCCACAAATGCCGGCAATATATTGCTCTTTTCGGAGCCGTGCGAGATTCTTCAATTCAATCCTAGGAAGAGGATACGCATCTACGATACGCAAAATTGGAGGGGTCCAGCTTTCTTTTTGACTAATACAATAGGAGATGCCCAGGGACTGTAAATTTTCCTGATGACGCCCACCGTCTCCATCTCCTCTAACATACTCCGAACAGGCTGTTACAGATTTGGGGCAAGAGGTCGATATCTTTGTTTAATCGGATGCGCACCCCCAGTGGGTATCGGATTTTGGATTTGACAAACTTTGCCTAGATCAGTAGGACCTTGACTGAAGGTTGCCGCATTCTTCCTTACAACTCTGTACACTAGTCTATAACCTTAAAAAGAAGAATTAAGCGCTTATATGTTTGTTTCTAGAATCTCCTGGTGACACAGTTCCTGGTGACACTGAAGTTCCTGAAAGCTACAGTTTCTCCCTGAGTACCTTAAAGTAAGTTTGAAACAGTTAAAGTATTTGTCACCCACACAGAGGGCCTTATTCTGGTTGGTGCGGTCCGTTCCGAATTCTTTCGGAGGGCGCTTTTTAGCCGTCTGCGCATGCGTAGGCAACGCAATGCGCATGTGCCACGCATGGTCTACGTACTCGTTCTCACTAATACCGTACAGAAATGTCCACCGAATTGACTCGGGAAATATGGGCGTAATATGGGCGTCATTCGGACCTACACAAGGGCGTGGTTTCAAAGTGGGCAAAACTGGGCGTAAATATGGGCGTAAACGAGGGAGTGCACGAACTCTGGTAGGCGTGCATTCGGACAGCACACCAACTGCAAACGAACCAACATGCATGAAATATGCGGTCTTCATAAGCAAGTGTCACTTTGCGGAGAGCACTTGTTCATGCGCTAGGCATTCGGTTCGCCCAATTAGTACACCCGCACCTGAAGCACTCTCAGCTGAACACAATACAATCCACTCCTCTACTCATTAGTGATTAATTACACTCTTTTCATAGCTTCAATTGGAAGCATTGCTGCCTAAATGGACCATTACTAAATACACAAATATATGCTGAAAGCACGACTGCATTCTTGCTATTTTACACACATTTACACTGCAAGCATGGGGCAGAAATGGGCACAAGTGTGTCATGTGGCAGATGTATGAGTTCAGATAACAGTCGTGAGTTTTGCGGAAATACCCCGCATCGGTGCGTACGGGCAGCTTCACGTCCGTTCTGACGCTGTTAGACCGTGCAGAATCTTTGTGTTGCCACCGCACAAGCACGGTTTGGTTGTTGTCCAAAAACACACCCTCTTCTTAGAGAGTGAGTCCGTCCGAATGCAGAGGACCTGTGGGCATTTGTTCTTACAATGTCTGCACAGCGTGGCGTTCGGTCAGCTCCGAAAGAATTCGGGACGGACCGCACCAACCAGAATAAGGCCCAGAGTCTTTCAGATAAACGCATCTTTCTTTCTCTTTGCAATAGTGTATCCTACCAATTAGCTGGTAATGTAGTGGAAGCTGTCTCTCCTGCTTATGAACGCTGTCTATAAAGTCAAATAGAATCCGACGACTGTAAGGTTATACTGAACTGAAACTTTAACTCCTTAAAGTGAATAGTGTTTTCCTTTCTCTGCTTTCTACATAAATTACTGTTCATCTCTCTCTCTCTCTCTCTCTCTCTCTCTCTGTCTGTCTCTCTCTCTCTCTCTCTGTCTGTCTCTGTGTCTGTCTGTCTCTCTCTCTCCTTTCTGAGTTGCAGCACTGACTGACAGGACTTCGCTGACCAATATGCTAATAATTGGTTAGGGTTTCAGAGTTAGGGGAAGGCATAAATACAGCTGATTGGCATTTGGAATTATACCCTCTCAGAAATACTGTAATCTCACTCTGAATATAATTGTCGGACGGCACTGCCATGGACTAGCTGGTCTTTAGCTTAAGACTGTAGTTACTCCGTGAAAATAAAGTCGTTAAAACAAAGCATGCACACTGCTTTTCTCACCCAGAGGGAGATTTAAGTAGGCAATTTACACTTGACATGAATCCTCTCTGCCTGTTGTTCTTGTTGTGCAATATGAACACTGTCCTGCATAATAATGTCCTGTTCTCTGACTGGGTCTGTGTAATTATCTAGCACTTAAGTACAGTTCTGGCAGATCAAACATAATAATTTGTTCTGACTTCCTGTATAACAAATCTGGTTGCTTGGTGTTATCAGAGAGAAGGGCCGTCCCTCCCTCTTGCCAATTATGGGTATCTTGGGCGGGACTCACCACACCTCCCTTATGTCTGTAGATTAGAAGACACCGCGGACGCTGCCCGGGACCAACCCCTTTAGATGCTGAGTCACCACCTTCACTGGCCGTCCGCCTCCTCCTCCAGCAACACTCTGGGGAAACACCGCTAAAAAGCAACAGACGTCCCAGACTCTCTCTCTGCCGAAGCCCTTCGGACCACTGAGCTCCGGTAAATCATGATGCAGTGCCGCGCTGTCAGTCTACTTAGCGCGCACCCATCAGGTGCCGCACTACGGGCATTATTCTAGTTCACTCTTTCTGACAAAATCCTTCTTAGATGGACAAAACCATGTGCACTGTGGGTGGGGCAGATGTTACTTGTGCAGAGAAAATTAGATTTGGGTGGGGTTTTACTTCAAAGTGAGATCTATATTGCAGTGTAAAAAAAAAGCAGCCAGTATTTACCCTGCACAGAAACAAAATAACTCACCCAAATCTAATTTTCTCTGAACATTTTACATCTGCCCCCCCCCCTGCAGTGCACATGGTTTTGTCCATCTAAGAAGGATTTTGTCAGAAAGAGCGAACTAGAATAAGGCCCTACATCTCATCAGGCTCTCCCCTGCTCACCCCTGTGCCCCCCTTATATACCCTCTGTTTAGGCGGGCTAAAACAGGGCGCTGAGCGCGAGCACCCCAACTTTATTGGATATTGACATCCCGGTGCTCACAGTCGGGGAAAGGGTCCTCCTTCTAGTGCAGGGAGAATGGTATAGACCAACAGGTTTTGCCATAGAGCAGATTGGAATAATCCACTTTGATGGTTGTAAGGGGTGCTCCCTTATAATCTGTTTTTCTCCTTCTTTGTGTAATACATTATGAATTTCATGTCCCTTTTCCATGGAAAGCATTTCCATGACCCATTTCAGTTATATTAACACCTTCTTGTATTTCCTCTGTGAGAATACCAGTACATATTCAATCTTTACTGGTGAAGTCCAGATGAAATTAATAAATACATTTTAATTATATTTATAAGTGCTAAACAATTAATTACATATTTACAGTAATGAGGTCAGAGGATGTCACACATTGCTCCGTGTGTACACAGCTTTACTAATATTGGATTTTTACTCATAGACATTGCTAAAGGGTGGCAGCACTGATAATAGGTGGTGGCAGTGATTATGGGTGGCGGCACTGATTAAAGGTGGCGGTATGATAATGGGTTATATCAGTGATAATGGGTGGCAGCAGTGATTATGGGTGGCAGCAGTGATTATGGGTGGTGGCAGTGATTATGGGTGGCAGCAGTGATTAAGGGTGGCGGTATGATAATGGATGGCAGCAGTTATAATAGTGATAACAGTAATAATGGGTGGTGGCAGAGATAATGGGTGGCAGCAGTGATAATGGGGGGTGGCAGAGATAATGGGTGATGGAAGCAATAATGGGTAACAGCAGTGACAAAAGGTGGCAGTGCTGAAAATGGGAGGCGGCAGTGATAATGGTTAGCGGCAGTTATAATGGATGGTAGCTGTGATAACGGATATTGGCAGTGATAATGGGTGATGGCAGTGATAATAAGTGGTGGAAGTGATAATGGGTGGTGGCAGTGATAACGGGTTGTGGCTGTAATAATGGGTTGTGGCAGAGATAATGAGTGGTGACAGTGATAATGGGTGATGGCAGAGGTAATGGGGGGTGGAAGTGATAATGGGTGATGGCAGCGATAATGGGTAAAAGCAGTGACAAAAGGTGGCAGTGTTAAAAATGGGAGGCGGCAATAATAATGGTTAGCGGCAGTTATAATGGGTAGTAGCTGTGATAACAGATATTGGCAGTCATAATATGTGATGGCAGTGATAATAAGTGGTGTAAGTGATAATGTGTGGTGGCTGTGATAATAAGTGGCGGAAGTGATAATGTGTGGTGGCTGTGATAATAAGTGGTGGAAGTGATAATGGGTGGTGGCAGTGATAACAGGATATGGCTGTAGTAATATGTGGCGGCAGTGATAATGGGTGACTGCAGTGATAAAAGGTGTTGGTGTTGGCAGTGATAATAGGTGGCTGCAGTGATTTTGGGTGGTGGCAGCGATAATGTGTGGTGGCAGTGATAAAAGGTGACTGCAGTGATAACGGGTGGTGGCAGTGATGATTGGTGGTATTTAGGCAGGGAGGTATGCAGGCAGGGGTGGAATGCAGGCAGGAGGTGGTATGCAGGCAGGAGGTGGTATGCAGGCGGGGGAAGGTATGCAGGCTGGAGGTGGTATGCAGGCAGGGGGAGTATTCAGGCAGGGGGAGTATTCAGGCAAGGGGAGGTATGCAGGCAGAGGGTGATATGCAGTCAGGGGGCGGTATGCAGGCAGGGGGTGGAATGCAGGCAGGTGGTTTGAAGGTAGTGGGTGGTATGCAGGCAGTGGGTGGTATGCAGGCAGTGGGTGGTATGCAGGCAGGGGGTGCATGCAGGCACAGTGGCGTAACTAAGGGAGGCGGCAGTGATAATGGTTAGCGGCAGTTATAATGGGTGGTAGCTGTGATAACGGATATGGGTTTTGTAAATGATCATGGGGCGGCTGTGTTATTGGGTGGGGGAAGTAGTAATAGGTAGTGGCAGTGTTAATGGGTTTGCATTGGTGAACATTAAATACTAAAATGCGTAAGGATCCCCAATGCTAGAACTGTTACTGTCACTAGGAGGTGGGTTCTTTGTTTCTCGTTTCGATTTGATTCCTATAGTCTGAGTGTTTATCTGTTTTTTCCTAAATTTTTTGTATTATATTCATTCGTTTGCTCCCTATGAAATTTGTCTTACAATTCTTTTTGGTTTTTGATTTTTTATTTCTTGTATTTTTTATTTTTGAAAGAAGTCCTTAGTTCCAACTTTTCTAACTTTTCATTGTGATCCTGTTATAAAGTATGGTGTTGTATTCATTTATTTAAAAAGTGGTACTGCGCACTCGTCCACGATTTATTTTCCTTTATTTTCCTCTATTCATTTTCTCTATATTTATGTGTTATTTCTTGTGTATATTCTTTACACTTTTTTTGTTATATATATTTATCTTAAATTTTTGTTGTTTAGTTTTTTATAATGTTTAATGCTTTTTATTTTTTATATTTTTTTATTGTTTTATACGTTCCATACGCAGAAAATATAAGGGGTATGCAAGCATGCTAAGCAGAACATCCTATATCTCCCCCAAAAAAATTTCAAACACATCTTTCTATCTTTATCACACACCTTTAATTCTTGTAATATTAAAAGTGTGTTTTTCACACACATTTTAATCAAATGCGAATAAACGTCAAATTTTATACAAAAAAGTACAAAAAATTACATTACAGAAAAACATTACAGAAAAAACACTAGAGTGCACCCGTATATCTCTACTACCTTCTTTTTGCTCTTCACAGTAGCAGAGGGATTGGTTAGATGAGGGGGGAGAATGGAGAGCAGGGGTTTGCATCAGTTTGTCCCTCCTGATCTGCTCTGTCCCTTCCTCCCCATGTGCACCTCTTGTCATCTGTGCTGTACTCTCTCCCTGGGACCAGGTCTTCTTCCTCCTCCTGCTCCCGAGCACCAAGGGCAGTATTCAATGAGAAAGTTCTCCGTGCATGGAGAGCGTTTTATTTCGCTCTCCATGCACTCTCCGTGTTTTAGCGGAGATTCTCCCTGTTCCGGAGCCTCCTGCTCCCACTATTCAATGTATTTAAGACTCGCCGCCACTCGCGGCGAGTCTTAACCCCTGCAGCAGACGAGCGTCCGCGGCAGGGAGCTTTCAGGGAGCCGGGGGATGGAAGCAGCCAGAGAGATTAAAGTCTCCCTGGCTGCTCCAGAGGAATGTGGAGGGTAGGGGGGCTCCCCGGGACCCAGGCAGCACATGCTGCCCCCCCTATAGCCAGCGGGGGACCCAGTATTCACTGCACCCGATCGTGCATATTAACAATCGGGTGCAGTGAATATATGAATATCTAATGAGCGGCTCGAGCGCTCCAGCCCCCTGCTGGCTGCACTGAAATTTTTTTTTTTTATTAAATATATATTCATGTGCTATAAGCACATGAATAAAAATAACATGCCCCTTCACAGAAAAAAAAAACTGATTTTTTGACACCAAAATTAAAAAAAAAACCCTTTTAGTTTAAAAGTTCACATTCCAGATCTCTATGAAAAGATGGAGAATTTCTACACGGAGAGAGACGGAGAAAATCACTTAGAAAGACGGAGAATATTTCACATTGAATAGGGTTGCTCGCTTTTGGGGAGCAAAATGCTCCGTCCAAGGCGAACAAAGCACAAATTCTCAATAATACTGCCCTATGTGTGCTTTACACTCTCCTATGATCTGGGATCACTTCACATCCTACCAGGAACCGGGTTGCATTCTCCTGAGCCCCCGACAGGGTCTTCATCTCCCATTTCCTGTCACCTGGGGGTTCAGCTCATGCTCGTCCACACTGGGAGCCACTGACCAGCGGCACAATACAAAAAAATAGAAAGAAAAAGGTCCAGCGGATTGCCTTGGGCCCCGCAAGCCACCTGGCCCCATAGCAGCTGCATCCCCTCTGTTACACCCAAAGAATTTCCACCGACTCACCAGCCTTTTTCAAGGATTGATACTTATATTGCTTATTTACAGTTATAAAAAGGTATAAAAAGCTCAGGTAATGTTGCTCATGTATAAACAGTATTCACAGCAATAAAATACATTTAATTAAGCTACATTAAAATATATAGATTGTAAAGTCACAGAATAAAGGATTAAAAATCACAAAAAAAGATAGAGAAATTTATTAAAAATATTATCCTCCTTAGATAGATTACTAAGATAGTGTAAACACACTCACGAGGGGTGTAATTTAGATATTAAACAAACACGGAAATGACAGAATAGAAGATTAACCAGATAGGTAGACAAAAAAAGAAGACAGAATATGCTCCCCATTTATTATACTAATACAATTTAGAGCTTGGATGGAAACGATAAACTGGGAAACTCTTTTGAGGGATAGAATGCGGGGGGGAGGGGGGATAAGGGTTTTTTCTATAATGCAGGATGTTTTTTAAGTCTGTGTGTGTTAGTGTAAATGTTTATGAATTGTGACTTACATATTGTTAATGTTATATGTTTCTTGTCGTAAAAAAGCAAATAAAGAAGAAATTTAAAGCTACATTGGGGGAAATTTACTAAGATCGAATAGCTATGAATGCCTGTATATATTATATGTATATAAGTAATATATGGCCATAAATTCGTATTTTTAGAATTTACTAATGCCAGTATGAGGGTCTTTGTATTCCTTTAAAAATGGTATATCCATTTACTTGAATAGTGAAGCCAAATTTACTATCAGGCCGTACAGTATGCTAAATTCGGCTGGTAATTCTGCAGAAAATACACCTGGAAAATACTCATCATTTTCCAGGTGTATTTGACTGAAGCCTGCATGGATCAATCAGATCAGTCATCTCAGCAAGATCAGTCAGGACAGTCAGATCAGTCAGATCCGTGCAGGCTTCCATGTGTGAAAAATAGATGAATATTTTGTAAACCAGCACTGGTTCAAACAGCCAGCGGTGTCATGTCACAATTGGGGGACACTTTTGATACAAACTCCCTCAGCCATAAAATTATCTTCGTGGCTGGTCAGCCTGGGGCTGTCCATGGCGGCCAATTACAAATGGCTAAGCCATTGAAAAATACGAAACTGGAGAGTACGCCAGCTTGGTAAATTTGCTATAATTTTCATTTTTATCTTTGGCCGATCCCGGTCGTACCCATTCATACGGTGGATCAGCCGTAATCGTTGATCTCAGTAAATTTACCCCATTAAACTGTAGATGTGGTCAAACTTTAAATGAAAACAAAACCCTTATAGACATGAGGTGAGATAAGACAGCTTTGATTATAACATTTGTTTATTTGTATTATGTGCTGCAGAAAAACACAGAGCGGCCAGGAGAGAGCGCTTCAGTTTGGCGTTGCTGGCTATAAGTATAACAGAGTGCAGGCTGGGGTAGGTGGTGGCAAACGTACCGCACACCAATACATAGACTGAGTTGTTTGATTGATTACTAAAATGCACCTGGTTTGTACTTATAAAGAACGAAGAATAAAACAACAGAAAAGAGACCATGTTCCTGATGACACTTATGTGGGCGACCAGTTGGCTACTAGTGAATCCTGAACCTTTGCTGCTCATATTCCGGGTGTGTTTTAGTAATGACACTATCAGAAGACAAATGGCTGCACAGAATATGAGGAACGGTGTGATGGATCCTGCAAAATAGATGAGGAGCAAATTCACATGGTTGGTAACCTCAGTTCCATCCCCAACCATAGAGCTGTTACTGTCCTGCGTATAATTCATGTGGTGTCCTGGGTACATGTACCATATGTTGGGCAGACTGGAGAGAAGAGACACCAGCAGTGACGTTAGGAGCAGCCAGGGGACCATCCTGGAGATGTTCATCTTCAGTCTCAGGAATAACCTGTTGCTGTAGTTGGTGATCCTCACGCAGTAGAAGACACAGAGCACGGTGCCCCACCACAGGCTGCAGAACGTCACAAATGTCGATGAAGTCACATAATATACAGGATTCAATATTGGCATGAATGAGTGAGTGACACTTGTCACAGCAGTCTCCTGGAGACACATAATTAGTAGAATGATCCTCACCGCTCCCAGGCTGGCCATGATAATGTCAACGGTTTGCAGAGTTTGACCCTTCAGCCACCAAATGAGGATCTGTGTCACAATAAAAGCATTGAGGAATAATCCGATAACAATCACAGAACAGCTGATAGAGAATAAAAGGGTAAGAGTGGGAAAATCCATATTGTCCTCACAGGATGATGCACAACTGTCAGAGCGTCTGATTCCTGCACAACCATCTAGTGCCGTCTGATCTAAGGTGCTGCATGAATGATAACAAGTTAATATAAAACAGAGATACTTTGTTTTGCATGACATTTGGGTTCCCATCTATAAATAGCTGCTGTACTGTATGTCCGAATTACATTTGGACATTTGAGTGCAATAAGTAAATGAGTTACATTGATCAATGTCAGGTACAGATGTATCCCGATACTTCCAGCCGGAACACCATGCAAAGCAAGATGCCGGATGTAAGTGATCCGCTGGGTCCTGTGCAGCTCTGCAAGAGCTGGGCATCTATTTCAGTTGAAAATGCAGATGGAGCCGTCCACATCTAGCTGGGTTTCAGTTCGCCATTCACAGAGGCCCCCCAGCAAATGTGTCTCCGATGCATGTGCCCCATTATTAGCAATGCACATGCGAGCGTTTGACATTGTTTGTGCATTCACATCCATAGCCACCAGAATCGCCTCACTGGCCGATGAGAATGGCTGCCTCTGTACATCTTAGTTGCAATATAGTGTGACTAGGACCTACCAGGAGACTGTGCTGACTAATTTGATATGTGACACTTGTGTATTGTGTGTGTGACTGAGGGGATAATTCAGGCTGGATCGCAGAATCTGTCCAATGCAGTGCTCGAAGTGGAAATTTAGAAGTGGGGGTATGGCAAAATCAGAGTATTATACATTGCGCTCCCGAAAGGGGGCGTGTCCAATTTTAAAGGGGGCGTGGTCAATCAAAGGGGGTGTGGTCAGCATAAGAACAGTTTCAATAAAACAAACCAAATAAAACAAATACTATACATCATATACTGAGCAGCATACTATAGACATCATGTACTGACCAGATGTGTGTACTGTACAGGCACAGCTCACCCTCTGCTAGCCAGTAATATACATTGATAGCGGAGGGTGAGCTGTGCCCTGTACAGTACAGCAGTATATACCAGGCTCTAGTGATATCCGAGGGTGAGCTGTGCCCTGTACAGTACAGCAGTATATACCAGGCTCTAGTGATAGTGATAGCGGAGGGTGAGCTGTGCCCTGTACAGTACAGCAGTATATACCAGGCTCTAGTGATAGTGATAGCGGAGGGTGAGCTGTGCCCTGTACAGTACAGCAGTATATACCAGGCTCTAGTGATAGTGATATCCGAGGGTGAGCTGTGCCCTGTACAGTACAGCAGTATATACCAGGCTCTAGTGATAGCGGAGGGTGAGCTGTGCCCTGTACAGTACAGCAGTATATACCAGGCTCTAGTGATAGTGATAGCGGAGGGTGAGCTGTGCCCTGTACAGTACAGCAGTATATACCAGGCTCTAGTGATAGTGATATCCGAGGGTGAGCTGTGCCCTGTACAGTACAGCAGTATATACCAGGCTCTAGTGATAGCGGAGGGTGAGCTGTGCCCTGTACAGTACAGCAGTATATACCAGGCTCTAGTGATAGTGATAGCGGAGGGTGAGCTGTGCCCTGTACAGTACAGCAGTATATACCAGGCTCTAGTGATATCCGAGGGTGAGCTGTGCCCTGTACAGTACAGCAGTATATACCAGGCTCTAGTGATAGTGATAGCGGAGGGTGAGCTGTGCCCTGTACAGTACAGCAGTATATACCAGGCTCTAGTGATAGTGATATCCGAGGGTGAGCTGTGCCCTGTACAGTACAGCAGTATATACCAGGCTCTAGTGATAGTGATAGCGGAGGGTGAGCTGTGCCCTGTACAGTACAGCAGTATATACCAGGCTCTAGTGATAGTGATATCCGAGGGTGAGCTGTGCCCTGTACAGTACAGCAGTATATACCAGGCTCTAGTGATAGTGATTTCCGAGGGTGAGCTGTGCCCTGTACAGTACAGCAGTATATACCAAGCTCTAGTGATAGTGATATCCGAGGGTGAGCTGGGCCCTGTACAGTACAGCAGTATATCTCAGGCTCTAGTGATAGTGATAGCGGAGGGTGAGCTGTGCCCTGTACAGTACAGCAGTATATACCAGGCTCTAGTGATAGTGATATCCGAGGGTGAGCTGTGCCCTGTACAGTACAGCAGTATATACCAAGCTCTAGTGATAGTGATATCCGAGGGTGAGCTGTGCCCTGTACAGTACAACAGTATATACCAGGTTCTAGTGATAGTGATATCCGAGGGTGAGCGGTGCCCTGTACAGTACAGCAGTATATACCAGGCTCTAGTGATAGCGGAGGGTGAGCTGTGCCCTGTACAGTACAGCAGTATATACCAGGCTTTAGTGATAGTGATATCCGATGGTGAGCTGTGCCCTGTACAGTACAGCAGTATATACCAGGCTCTAGTGATAGCAGAGGGTGAGCTGTGCCCTGTACAGTACAGCAGTATATACCAGATTCTAGTGATAGTGATATCCGAGGGTGAGCTGTGCCCTGTACAGTACAGCAGTATATACCAGGCTCTAGTGATAGTGATAGCCGAGGGTGAGCTGTGCCCTGTACAGTACAGCAGTATATACCAGGCTCTAGTGATAGCAGAGGGTGAGCTGTGCCCTGTACAGTACAGCAGTATATACCAGGCTCTAGTGATAGCAGAGGGTGAGCTGTGCCCTGTACAGTACAGCAGTATATACCAGATTCTAGTGATAGTGATAGCGGAGGGTGAGCTGTGCCCTGTACAGTACAGCAGTATATACCAGGCTCTAGTGATAGTGATATCCGAGGGTGAGCTGTGCCCTGTACAGTACAGCAGTATATACCAGGCTCTAGTGATAGTGATATCCGAGGGTGAGCTGTGCCCTGCCTGCTATGGGAGGTTCTGCACATCATCCAGCCCCCAGCACTCCCCCTCTATCCCCGACATGGGAGTATAGTAGTAGTATAGTGAGTGAGAGCCCACTACTGTGGGGCAGGACCTGCACCCTGCTGTCAGTGCCAGTCACCTGTGCGACCTCCCTTCCCCCCGGACCCTGCCATCACATTGCTGCCCCACTGCTGCAGCACAGGATGTTGATGTATAACACTGCGAATTGCAGAGTTCGGCTTCCCCGCTGGATCACCCCGCAGTGAGAGCAGTGGGTGCAGCTAGGGTTCCCTGCCCAGAACACAGATGTGCCATATCTGCAGGGAGGGGGGCAGGGGCGGAGTGGGATTTTAAACCAGCCCGGGAAACTTCTCAAAGCAGCCCTAATGGGGGTGGTTTCTCGTGAGGGGGCGTGGTCAGCTAAGGGGAAGGGGATACTCCTGCCTCATATATCACTCCTCCCCCTCCTGGCTGACCACGCCCCCTCACAAAATTTCACCACCACAGTTATGAATAGGGTTAAGTTATGAGTATGTGTGTATAGGGTTAGGCTGCAGCTGTGTGTATATGTGTGTGTATTTATAGGGTTAGGCTGCGGCTGGGTATGTATGTGTATATGAATAGGGTTAAGATATGGGTGTGTATATGAATAGGGTTAAGCTATGTGTGTGTGTGTGTGTGTGTGTGTGTAGGGTTATGCTGCGGCTGTGTGTATATGGACAGGGTTAGGCTACAGGTGTGTGTGTATGTATGGGGTTAAGCTATGGATGTGTGTGAGTGTGTGTATAAATAGTGTTGAGTTATGGATGTGTGTATGAATAGGGTTAAGTTATTGGTATGTGTATGTGGGTATAGGGTTAGGCTGTGGCTGTGTGTATGAATGGACTGAGTTAGGCTACAGCAGGCTTGCCTACCCTCCCGGAATGGCCGGGAGGCTCCCGAAAATCGGGACCACCTCCCGGCACCCCGGAAAGGGGTGCAAGTCTCCCGCTTGCCAGCCATAGCCCCTGCACCCCCCTTCCCGACTGATTACCGGCGTTTACCGCAAATCGTGGGTCCACGGAGAGGGAGCGTGGCTAAAATGACACAAATCGCATAATTTCGCGTCATTTTAGCCCCACACCCTACTCGCGTGGATTGGGGCAGGGCTTTGAGTCAGCCACCTTGTTCACGCCCCCGACCCGGAGATTTGGCTGGCCTCTCCGGGCTTCTCCCGGAGAGGCAAATGTAAAAGTCTGCAAATATGGGCTACAGGTGTGTGTGTGTATTGATAGGGTTAGGCTGCAGCTGGGTGTGTATGTGTGTATGAATAGGGTTAAGCTATGGGTGTGTGTATGAATAGGGTTAATCTGTGTGTGTGTGTGTGTGTGTGTGTGTGTGTAGGGTTAGGCTATGGCTGTGCATATATATGTGTGTATGGACATGGTTAGGCTACAGATATGTGTGTGTGTGTGTGTGTATGAATAGGGTTAAGCTATGTGTGTGTGTGTGTGTGTGTGTGTGTGTGTGTGTGTGTATGTATAGGGTTAGGCAGTGGCTGTGTTTATATGTGTGTATGAACAGGGTTAGGCTACGGCTGTGTGTATGGATAGGATTAGGGTACAGGTGTGTGTATGGAGAGGGCAAGGCTATGTGTGTGTGTATGCATAGGCTGCAGCTGGGTGTGTATATAGATCGGGTTAGGCTGCGCTGGGGTGTGTAGTGGCTACTAACCTGGCCCTCCAAAGGTTGAAAGGATGAAATAAACCTGCCTTTGGGGGGAGACACACAGAACATCATTCACCTCATGTCACCGCACTCCGGCTCTGGATACCTCCAGCGAAGAACTCCGGTTCCCTGGATCCTTCACTCCATCCTGAGCTTCCTAATCTGCATTAGAAGATGCTGAGACCACAGTTACTGTTGACAAGAACAACAACCAATGTTGTTTCCAATTTACGCAGCGTAGCCACACGCACACCTCTACAGGAGTCATGGGGATCTGAGGCAAAACCGTGAGCTGTCGCTCAAATACTCTGCTCTGTAAAGGCACATGAGAGGAGCTGCGGGTAGCAGCGCATGCACCGCAGTCCACCTGCAGCCATCTTGAAACCTCTCTCTCACACACACACACAAAGCACCAACCCCTGCCCCACTGACAACTCTCCCACACACACAAAGCACCAAACTCGTCTCACACAGCACCATCCTCCCCCACTGACACCTCTCACACACAGCACCATCCCCCCAACACCCGCACTGACACCTCACACATAGAACCATTCCTCCACACTAACAGCTCTCTCACAAACACAAAGCACCAACCCCCACCCCACTGACACCTCACACACACACACAACGCACCAACCCCAACTCCACTGACACCTCTCACACACAGAGCACCAACCCCCACCCCACTGACACCTCACACACACACACAAAGCACCAACCCCCACCCCACTGACACCTCTCACACACAGAGCACCAAACCCCACCCCACTGACACCTCACACACACACACACACACACACACAAAAATCACCAACACCCACCCCACTGACACCTCTCACACACACACAAAGCACCAACCCCCACCCCACTGACACCTCTCTCTCTCACACACACACACACACACACACACACACACAAAAATCACCAACACCCACCCCACTGACACCTCTCACACACACACACACACAAAGCACCAACCCCCACCCCACTGACACCTCTCTCTCACACACACACACACACACACACAAAAATCACCAACACCCACCCCACTGACACCTCTCACACACACACACACACAGAGCACCAACCCCCACCCCACTGACACCTCTCACACACACACACACACACAAATCACCAACACCCACCCCACTGACACCTCTCACACACACACACAAAGCACCAACCCCCACCCCACTGACACCTCTCTCTCACACACACACACACACACACACACAAATCACCAACACCCACCCCACTGACACCTCTCACACACACACACAAAGCACCAACCCCCACCCCACTGACACCTCTCACACACACACACACACACACACAAATCACCAACACCCACCCCACTGACACCTCTCACACACACACACAAAGCACCAACCCCCACCCCACTGACACCTCTCTCTCACACACACACACACACACACAAATCACCAACACCCACCCCACTGACACCTCTCACACACACACACAGAGCACCAACCCCCACCCCACTGACACCTCTCACACACACACACACACACACACACAAATCACCAACACCCACCCCACTGACACCTCTCACACACACACACAAAGCACCAACCCCCACCCCACTGACACCTCTCACACACCAAAGCACCAACCCCCACCCCACTGACACCTCTCACACAAAGCACCAAAACCCCCTCCACAGTGACAGCTTTCTCACACAGCACCAACCTCCGCCCCCCCTTCCCCATCTCAATGTTTACACCAGCGGCAGGCTCCGGAAGATAGGGAACCGACACTTAATCAGTGGTCTTCTCTCCTCGCGCGGCATGAGGCAGCGGCGCATGCATGTTGAGCTGCGCCCGCTGCTTAGATTTCTACTGTCCCGCGGCAGTGCCTGTCAGCATGGCGGGGGGCGGGATATGGCTGGATGAGCATACACGCTGTTCTGAGTTCAGCAGTGTGTTTGCTCTTCCAGCCGCATCTTGCCCGCCACCCTTTTTGGTAAAGGTTTTTAATTTGACAAGACGTTTCTTTTTTATTTCTTCTTTTTTGTCTTTGAAAGAGGTAACACCTTTTTAAGCATTTCTATGGGATCACAGAAAGCTCTGGGTACATGACTGGTGTGAGCAAGTGTTGAGGGTATAGAAAAAAAACTATGCTGGTCATAGTTAGAAGGCATGTGATGCACCTGTGAGGTAATGATTATTTGGTGAGAGTTGAAAGCGAATGGTCTAGTGACAGTGATAAGGTTTCAAGAGCTGAGATAATATATCCAATTAACCCACATATACTTGGAAAGATTGTACTGTCTCACTGGGTTAATAATGTGCAGTGAGAAGTGGGGAGATGTGATGTCTCTTTTTAGGACACTAGTTTAGCTTAAGGGAGGAAAAAGGGGAAAAAAAAGAAAAACAGAATTATTTTGCAATTTTTGTTTATTTTTGAAAAGCAGAAAGGAAGAGAAGTCTTTTCAGTGATGAGGTGAGAGTACACTTAAGAAACGGGCTCTGTAGGAGATTACAGGCAGGAAATGGCTAATGAGATTAATATAATGAGAGTAAAGTTTTATTCCTAAATGATGTGAAATATCCAAGGAGTATTACAGGACAGTTTTCCATAACAAGTACATTTAAACAACTGTGTTAAAAGATCTTAGAATGAAAGAATGAAAAAGCACAATGAAGGGGTGGTGACCGTCACCTTTTGCTGCTGCGGAAAGAGAGTGTATACATTTATAAATTGAACTCTTTGTTCCCAACAGGCTTGAACGAGGAACTTAACTTGAACGTATTTTTGTGATAGCTATAGGGGATGTTAGGGCTGCTGACATTTATCCTACCTTTTGTTGTTGCAAATTGTTTGTGGAATCCATCTATAAGGCTGTTTGAGACTCATCGCTTTATAGGCTATGAATATATATATATGTCATGTTATAAGGGAGAGTTGTTGGGAATCGATGGCAGCACTCCTTATTCTAGCCATAATAATACATGATCCTTTGTGTATCTTTTTCATATGGTCTTTTTTGATCGCTTTTGTGGGTTCACATGTGTCTGTCCCCTTTGTTTAATTTGGATGAGGGGATGTGGGTGCCTGTCAGACGGCATACTACATTTGTGTACTCACCTGAAAATTAAACTAACTGTATGCCAGAAATGTTGCCCCTTTTCCCGTTGACTATACATACTCTAGCCATTCTCTCAAGCCTGTACATAGTGTGGTACCGCAGATAAGGTATATATGTAGCACAAAGAATGCAGTTAACCCTGGGCAGAGGCAATAGGACACCCGGAGCAGCGCTAGCGGGCAGCAGTGATGGACATGACTCGTCTATCATTGGATGGAGCTGCAGCATCGTCCGGAGCCGTGTGACGTCGGATGGGCGGTAACTACGTCCCTCCCGATGGTTACTATGGCAATCCTTAGACGCCGCAAGACCCAAAGTGCGGAAGCACATCACAGGATATGACGCGGGCGTGCCACGTCGCGACTTCCGTGTTGGCGCTTTGAGACGGACAGCCGGGAATCGGGAGCCGGGCACCACAGGTGATTCACAGGTGAGACACGGTGTAGTTTAATTTTGGCGGGCATCCTGTCCCCTATTTATTCACAGGCTCACTTAGTTTGCTTTATGCCGTTGAGGAAGGAGGTAGCACTCCGAAACAGCTGTCGGGCAGATCAGGCTCATGGATAGGGATATGCTGCATGGATTCCTCAGACAGCTCCCTCGGAATCATGATGAGTATCCATGAAATTCTATTGAATTGAAAACCTGTGATTGGCTTTATACTTTGATCACTAAAGGAAAAAAAAATAATTTACTAAATGGTGGTGTGCTGGTTCGTTTGTCCTTGCTTGCTATGGATAAGAATTTTGGATATATGAAAATGTATGTTCCGGCACCTGCATTATTCAACTCTCTTAAGTGTGCGGTTGCTCCACTCTTTAGTATATATTCTATAATATTTTATTAAATATATTAAATATATTAAATATATATATATATGTTTCATTTAATTTAAATTGTATACGCTTTCTTCATCTGTGGTCCCTCCATTCTTCTCCTTTTTCTTCATGCTAATATGAAGCACTATTTTAAGCCATTCTATATTTTAGTCGATTGTATGTAATGCCATTCTGTAATGAACATATTGTAAAGAAAATGTTTTTGTATGTTACATTTTTTAGATTGTAAAACTAAAAACCCCTGATGAAGTCTCTGAGTGAGACGAAACGCGTCGGGTACTGAATGATGCTATCTGAAAATAAAAATAAAAATATTCTTCAGAAAATAAGCCACAAGTGTATTTCTTGTCATATACAAGTGTATTTAATTGTTTTTATTTAAGACATTACATATATAGGGCGCTGAAAACACTACTGTTGTTGTATCATTTGTGTGGGTTCTTGCTAGTAGGGAACCAAGTGTCAACAGCGACCACCTATTTTAAATAGCGCAAATTCAGAGATTGTGCCCGGTATTGTTCTATCTACTAGAAATCTCTGATCTGCCGCTGTTATAACCAGCAATCATGCCTATTTTTAAAGATAAATCATATAGGACAGCAAAGAGCCTTTCTATTTTTTTAGAGGAGGGCAATAAAACAGAACTAATGGAGGGGACTACTGATGAATACTATGATTTACTTAACGAGATGGAAAAATTGGCCAACAAAGAATTAAAAGTATGGTATGAGCTTATAATCTTAGAGAAATACCAAGAAGTGGGTAGAATCCCTAGAGGACTACGAATCATAAAAAAAACCTACTATGGGACAAACGAATGATGAATTTATGAATAATTGAAACAAAACCTTAGATGATTGTTCCTTTAAGCTAATAGATTTGATTATTTGTGAACGTAAGAAAGAACTAGTTAAACATGAGGATGACCTCAAAAAGCTGTAAGTAGCACTATCCAAGTTTGAAAATGATGAGGATTTCAAAAGGGATGTAACAGATATGCAAGGTAAAATTGATTCCCTAGAGACAGACATCATAATAAGGAAACAGAAGATATTTATCAGCGATAAATCTGACTATGATAATGGAAAGGTACGAAACTGGGCTCAGTTTGAGAATAATAGAACATCATCAACCTCTAGAGGTAGAAACTACCGTAGAGGAGCAGATGAGATCGAGGATGAGGTCTTTACAAAAAAAGGGGGCCATTATCATCGAGATCGTAGAGATTCCTTCCAAAGGAGGGACTCCTTTCAAAGGAGAAACTCCTATTACAGACCCAATAGGAAAAGATCTTTTAGGTCTCTAGCATATGGAGAAACCAGAAGATCCCCATACCGAAGATATGTATCGCCCAGAAGAGGCTTTTACCCTGAAACTTCAAACAGATTTGAAGGATTAAGAACCTCAACCTTAGGACATTTTTTAGGGGAAGAGAGAAAAATTACACCTCCCCGTATACAAGAAAAAGAAAACCCTCCCTATGGAAACCAAATCCCCTTTAGGAAGAAAGAGATATCAAGTAGAAAGGGAAAAAGAGGGGGTAGAAGGTTCCCCAAGAAAGAAAAAAACAGCCCACTTCCAGAGAGACCCAGTAATTCCGGACTCATCAATCTTTCCCAGAAAGTTCTATCCGAACCACAAACACAGGTACTAAATGAAGGTCTAAAATTTGCGCCGGACCAACACTCAGACAAATTTGATCTTTTTTGTTGATCTCAATAGGTATATAAGAAGTCTTATAACACTTTATAAAGAACCCCTCTACTAATGAGTCCACACCTAAACCCCTAGTAGCGCCACCGTCAAACTTTTTTCCAATAGAATCTAAGGGAAGCCATTTGGAAATTTTCTTTGAGTTGGTTAAAGAGGACTTTAAGAATAAAAATTGACAATAGAACTTGTAGTAACCGAACCCCTCAGGAGAAAAAGGCTTTAAAAGAATTGAAAAATGATGATAGCCTGGTAATAAAAATAGCAGACAAGGGAGGGGCAGTGGTGGTGCAAGATAGAACTGCATACCTCACCGAAGCATATAATCTAATTGATGATGAAAATACATATGTTAGATTAGATAACAACCCGCTAGACCTTTATAAGGACAAACTATTCCAGATGCTTAATAAAGCTAACAAAGATAAAGTCATTTGTAAAAAAGAGATGGAATACATGTATGTGGATAAACCGAAGATACCGATTTTTTACCTCATACCGAAGGTCCATAAAAATAGGGATCTTCCTCCTGGAAGACCCATAATAGCAGGAATGTAGTCCCTAACAGCAAACTTGTCCCACTATTTGGATTTAAAATTACAGCCGTATGTGAAGATCCAGAGATCTTATTTAAAAGACTCAACACAAGTACTAAGGGCACTAGAAGATCTACAATGGGAGTCCCGATATAGATGGGTTACCATTGACGTGCAAGCATTATATACTGTACATCCATACCCCACACGAGAGGTTTAGAGGTGGTTAACGAAATACTTCTGTATGACATTAACATGCAAGAAAAAGAAAGGAACTTCCTGCTAGACGGAATAAACTTTGTGTTAAATCACAATTACTTCGAGTTCAATGGTAATCACTATGTCCAGAAGCAGGGAACTGCCAGGGGCACGAAATTCGCACCGTCATACGCGAATATCTACATGGATAATTGGGAAAAGAACACACTTTATGAAAATGAGGGATTCAAAGTGAAAAACATAAAGTTCTACAAAAGGTATATAGATGATTTGATATTAATCTGGGATGGTAATAGGCAGGATGTAGAAGAATTTTAGATACTCTACAACATAATAATCATAACCTTAGATTTACATTTAAGGAAAAACCTTTGGAAATAGATTTTTTAGACATTATGATTACTGTAGATCCCTCTAACAACTCCATTTCTCCGAAAACTTTTTTTAAGAAAACTGATGCCAACAGTTACATCCCAGAGGACAGCTGTCACCTTAACGTCTGGAAAAAGAATGTACCCTATGCCCAATTTATGAGGATAAGGAAGAACTGTAGTAATTTAGATACATACTGGCTACAATTCAACACTCTGGCCAAAAGATTCCTTGAAAGGGGATATAAAGAGTCTAACATTAGACAGGATCAAGAGAGAGCATCTCTTCTAAATAGAGGGGACCTCTTGAAAGAAAAAACACGTGGTCAGAATAAGAAACTAAGACCCTTTATAACCCAGTACAGTCAGGAGCACAGAAAAATTAAAGGAAGTCTAGATAAACACTGGTATCTACTAAAAATGGACCCAATTTTGGGACCCCATTTACCGGAAAAAACAGACATAGTGTTTAGAAGGGCTAAAAACCTTAAAAGTATGTTGGCCCCGAGTAAGTTGAAAGATTTAGATTCACAGGAAATAAACACAATAAAAGAGATTACCTTTCTGCCCAAAAGAAAAGGTTTATACAGCTGCAATAAGTGTATATGTGACAAACACATTGATAAACATGGCCCAAGTATACCAGAGAATCTGAAAAATAAATGCAAATTTGATGGTATTATAAAATTCCACATATATAGTCTATTTGATTAAATGTGGATGTAATCTTTCATATGTGGGAAAAACTAAAAGAAGCTTAAAAACACGTATTCAGGAACATCTTTGCTATAGTAAAAAGAAAGTACAGACCCACAGTATCCCCAGACATTTCGAATTAGTGCATAATTCGGACATCTCCACCTTTAGATTCTCTGCCTTGGAATATGTTAAGGAAGACCCTAGGGGAGGGGACAGGGACCGCACATTAGTTATGCGTGAGTCCTTTTGGATTTACACTTTGGATACAATGACCCCCAAGGGATTAAACGAAAGTATAGAAATTACACCTTTCTTGTGAACTTATATGATTTTTGTTGACCTGCTGTCGATATTCGGATGCTTTAAGTGTACCAAAAATATGTAATGAAACTGTGTAACAGGATTAGAAAGTATTCTGCTAAAAAGTGGATGATTTTTTGTTGTAAAACTGTTGGTATCAGACACCTCAATTGTATTGATAACATACTATGCAATAATATAATGTAATTAGGTGTTTTGATGTAAAGCTGAAATCATCTCTTTCAACTGAGAGAAAGCACCTTCATGAAATTTAAATATAACACATGTTCAACATATATTTTCTCTAGTTTATAATTTTCTATTCACACAAATATATATTATTCACCTATATTCACATAGGTACATTTTATTTTAATATTAAGGTATTCACCCATATTCACATAGGTATCCTCCACTTAAATATTAAATATTAAATAATTAATAGTAGGTAACACGAATAGAAACACGTATATATATATATATATATATATATATATATATATATATATATATATATATATATATATATATAAATATTTGATTGACACATGCATTATGATGAGTATGTTGTTCCTATACGAGCGGTACATATAATTTACCAGCTATATCCGCTAATAACAAGCAACTTGATGCTTTATAAATAGACTAGCACTCCGTTATGAACAATAGAAACGCAGATATTGAAGAGGCTGTAATGGAGGAGCCTTTTAAAAGGAGCCCTGCATCTTCGTGCAGTGACTTTCGGTAAAATGGCAGTGCGTTCCACCACACGCAAGGTGGAACGCAAACCTTCTACTTAAGTTATCGGCCCTAAAACTGGACATCTAAGTCCAATAAATAGACTACCCTACTAGCGGATTGACCGCTCCAGACATTATATTCACACCCCTAACATTACAGGTCATCTAAGACTTTAAATTAGGATCGTAGGATCACACACGGGCCGCAATGTGGAGTGGAGTTAGAGACTCCCCAAAAATTAGAGGTATGTAACCACTATTATACCTATAATCATTACCTTCTAAGTAATAAATTATATATGGTACTTATCCTATAAAGTAATAATATGACCCTATTTTCCATACAACCCATTGCAAATTATCTGCTCAGGCTATAGACATATACCATATTATACCATATTAAACGTATATAAATGTTATTATACAATTGTAGTATATGAAAGTTGAGCCTATCGGCCCAAAGACTCTTCTGCTGGCCGCACTAATTGGGAATTTCAATCCATAAGAACAGAAAATTGTCCAATTCAGGACTAGCCCAAGCACTAACTTTTGAGTTATGTACCTTAAAAAAAATCTACAATTAAGATTAAAGGAACAACAAAGTGATATTTTATTGAATATTTTATTAAATATATTAAATATATTAAATATATATATGTTTCATTTAATTTAAATTGTATACGCTTTCACACATACATACATACATACATACATACATACATACATACATACATACATACCACATGAAAAACCTGTGTTTATCCCTCTGCACCTTAACCTGTAGGACTGTAGGAGACCTCACAGTCCCAGTGCTGCCTCTTATTAAAAACCCTCCCTTGACTAGGCTGCTGCTGTTGTCCTCGATGGGCCTGAGAAGCATGTAATGAGCTCCACAGATCAGAGCTCAGCATAAACCTCTCAGCCTCTGCCCTTTTGTCTTGGGACTTAGTCAACTCCCAGTATTGCACTGCACACTTGTGCAGTCAGTGTGCCTTGGCACCCCATGCTCAGCACCATTAATCATTCTCACATTGGCAGATAGGTGAAGCTGCAGCACTACCCCGCTCCCATGCACAAATCCTTTTTTTTTTAAATACATGCCAACCACAGGAGGCCCCTAGCTAGAGTGGGGCCCAGGGTACTGACCCTTTTGCCCCTGCTTTAATCCGGCCCTGATTATGGGTGGCAGCAGTGAAAATGGGTGGTGGCAGTGATCATGGGTGGTAGCAGTGATAATGGGTAGTTCAGTGATACTGGGTGGTGACAGTGATAATGGATGGTGGTAGTTAAAATGGGTGGTGACAATGATAAAGATGGTGGCAGTGATAATGGGTAGTGCAGTGATAATTGGTTGCCGAGTTGAAAATGGGTTGCGTCAGTAATAATGGCTGGTGGCAGTGATGATGGGTGGTAACAGTGAAAATAGGTGGCAACAGGGATAATGTGTTGCAGTGGTGATACTCTGCAGTGGCAGTGATAATGGGTGATGGCAGTGATAATGGGTGGTGGCAGTGATAATGAGTTGCAGTAGTGATAATGGGTGGTGGCAGTGATAATGGTCAGTGGCGGTGATAATGGGTTGCAGCAGTGAACAATAAATTCTAAAAAGGCCTAAAGATCACAAGGGGGTAGAGATACTACTCCCCAACTAGCAGATGGAAATAAGGCACATTATTGGGGAATGTTACGTTGCGCTCATTGTCACAATGGAAACATAGAAGACAGTAAAGAGGTGGAAATAGGAACAGAGGCAGCCAGACTGGGGAAGAGTCAGCACTTTGTGTGTGAGCACCGGTCTAACTGCCCCGGTCACTCACTGCACTTCCTGTCATTACCTTCAGCAGAACCTCAGCTATCCATGTAATATACGGTGGATCGCAGGTAGGAAGAGGAGGGTGAAAGACAAAATTGTTGCAGTAACCCAACACATTTCAACCGACTCGCCAGCCTTTTTCAAGGATTGACATTTATACTGATTATTTACAGGGATTTAAAAAATAACCCTCAGGTAATGCCGCTTATGAGGAAACCATATAGAGCAATCAAACACACTTAAGCTCTACTATAGATGTTGTCAAATGTTAAATGAAGAAAAATTACTATAATTACCTTATAGACAGGAGATAAGACAGCTTTGATTATTGCATTTGTTCCTTTATATTACTTGCCCCTGAATAAAACAGAGTGGCCAGGAGAGAGCGCTTCAGTTTGGCATTGCTGGCTATTAGTATCACAGAGTGCAGGCTGGGGTAGGCAATGGTGCTGATATTGCACACTAATAAATAGACTAAGTCTCCTGATTGGTAACATAAAATCATCAGGTTTGTAGTTATAAAGAACATAGAGTAGAAGAACAGAAAAGAGACCATGTTCCTGATGACACTTATGTGGGCGACTAGTTGGATATTAGTGAATCCTGATTCTTTGCTGCTTATATTCCGGGTGTGTTTCAGAAGTGACACAATCAGAAGACAAATGGCTGTGCAAAATATGAGATACGGTGCGATGGATCCTGTAAAAAAGATGAGGAACAAATTCCTATGGTTGGTAACCACAGTTCCATCCCCAACGCTAGAGCTGTTACTGTCCCGGGTAGAGTTCATGTATTGTGGTGAGTACACGACCCATCCACATGGCAGACAGGAGAGCAGAGACACCAGCAGTGTCACCAAAAGCAGCCAGGGCACCATCCTGGAGATGTTCATCTTAAGTCTCAGGAATAACCTGTTGCTGTAGTTTGTGATCCTCACGCAGTAGAAGACGCAGAGCACGGTGCCCCACCACAGGCTGCAGAATGAAACAAATGTTGATAAAGTGACATAATATACAGGATTCATTATTGGCGTGAATGAGGGAGTGACACTTGTCAGAGCAGCCTCCTGGAGACACAGCATTAGTAGAATGATCCTCACCGCTCCCAGGCTGGCCATGATAATGTCAACGGTTTGCAGTGTTTGACCCTTCAGCCACCAAATGAGGATCTGAGTCACAATAAATGCATTGAGGAATATTCCGATAACTGTCACAGAACAGCAGATACAGAATAAAAGGATCAAAGTGGGAAAACCCATATTATCTTCACCGGATGATGCACAACTGTCAGAGCGTCTGATTCCTGCACAACCATCTAGTCCCGTCTGATATAAGGTGTGACATGAAATGATAACAGGTTAATATAAGAGTTAGTTACTTTGTTTTGCATGACATTTGGGTTCCCATCTATAAATATCTGCTGTACTGTGTGTCCGAATTACATTTGGACATTTGAGAGCAATAAGTAAATGAGTTATATTAATCATTGTCAGGTACAGATGTATCCTGATACCTCCACCCGGAACACGCCATGCAAAGCAAGATGCCGGACGTAAGTGATCCGCTGGCTCCTGTGCAGCTCTGCTAGTGTTAGGTGAAAATACATCTTAGTTGCAACACAATGTTACCAGGACACACCAGGAGACTGTGCTGATTAATTTGATATGTGAGAATTGTGTATTGTGTGTGTGACTTAGGGGCTAATTCAGGTTGGATCACAAAAACTGTCCAGTGTCGAGCAGCGAATGCTTCTGCCTGATTGAGGGATAGGGGCTGCCCACATTTTTGGAAATGGTGTCATGTCTCCTCTGTTTTCACAGATTGGCAAGGCCAAAGACTGCACTGCGGGCTACAGAATCCTTGTCCTCACAAGTGGCCTGGAACTGCCAGCCCGAGAAAGGATAAGCTTATTCAGTCTCATATGGACATCAGTACTAATAATTGCAATGTTCCACTAAAGTTTTATCTAATTCAAATGCAAGCAGGGAGTGGTGTGCAGGCAGGTGGGTGAAGTGCAGACATGAGGTGGTAGGTGGTGTGCAGGCAAAAGGGGTTATGCAGGCAGGCAGTGGTATGTAGGCAGGAGGTGGTATGCAGGCAGGAGGTGGTGTGCAGGCAGGAGGTGGTATGCAGGCAGGTGGTAGTGTGCAGGCAGAAGGTGGTATGCAGGCAGGAGGTAGTATTCAGGCAGGTGGTGGTGTGCAGTCAGGAGGTGGTGTGCAGGCAGGTGGTGGTATGCAGTCAGGAGGTGGTATGCAGGCAGATTGTAGTATGCAGGCAGATTGTAGTATGCGCAGGTGGTTTGTGCAGGCAGGAGTTGGTATGCAGGCAGGAGGTAGTATTCAGGCAGGTGGGGGTGTGTTGTCAGGAGGTGGTATGCAGGCAGGAGGTAGTATGCAGGCAGGTGGTAGTATTCAGGCAGGTGGTGGTGTGCAGTCAGGAGGTGGTGTGCAGGCAGGTGGTGGTATGCAGTCAGGAGGTGGTATGCAGGCAGATTGTAGTATGCAGGCAGATTATAGTATGCAGGCAGGTGATGGTGTGTAGTCAGGAGGAGGTGTTCAGGCAGGAGGTAGTTTGCAGGTAGGTGGTGGTATGCAGGCAGGAGGTGGTGTGCAGTCAGGAGGTGGTGTGCAGGCAGGAGGTGGTATGCAGGCAGGCAGTGGTATGTAGGCAGGTGATGGTGTGCAGTCAGGAGTTGGTGTGCAGGCAGGAGGTAGTATGCAGGCAGGTGGTATGCAGGCAGGAGGTGGTATGCAGGCAGATTGTAGTATGCAGGCAGGTGGTGGTGTGCAGTCAGGAGGTTGTGTGCAGACAGAGAGTGGGATGTGCACCCCCTCCGGCATTTGCATTCCTGAAGGATCACATATGCTCAAATACGACCAATGCCAGGTATGAATTCATATGACCGGCGTCTGTCGTTTTTTTGGGAAAATATGAATTGTATATAGGACAGATTTATTAATCTGCCCTATTTACTGATTCCAATTCTCCAAATGGCGCAGGTGGCAGTATGGCGCCATATTCATATTTAGCATTTGTATATATATGCCCGCTAAATACAAATATGAGTCAGCAGTCTGCATGGATCAGTAAGATCCATGAAGGCTTTAGCGTAAAACAGTGGTAAAAATACCAATGCGGTAACCTGCAACTTGCTCAAAGAGTCGGTCCTGGTTTTAAAAACTCATGGAACAATTTAAATAGGGGTTCCCTGTAATTTTTAAAACCAGTACCAGGCTCAAGGGCTGGTTCCTGGTTCCCAAAATATGTGGACAAAATGACTAGGGTAATGGCACAGCCGGGAGAAATTTTATACACAAATTCCCCCAGCCAAAAGATTATCCTCCTGACCGGTCAGCCTGGTTATGGACCTTGGGGGAGTGGGGACCCCCCAATGAAGGTGTCCCTCCCCCCTCTAGGATTAATTCTGCCCAGGCTGAAATCCTGGGCTTTCCCCGGTGCCTCAAGGTTGGTGGGCACCGGGCTGATGTCACTGTAAAAATAGATTAATACTGTTATGTATTGTTGTTGAACTATGAGTGCCAGCAAGCCTGCACCACATGCAGGGACTTGAAGAACCACAATTCCCAGCATGCGGGGTATTAATGGATTAAAAATCGCACATTTACATGAATAAAAACCGCACCTTATTGCACCATATCGCATTTCTTTGGCACTAATTCACTTCTCATTAAGTATGCAAATTCAGGCAAAAAAAAGTGATTTTAAAAAGTGCGATATGGTGCGATTGCAGAAAATGCGATAAATATGCCTCCTATTAAATGCATCCTATTAAATGTCACCCGAGGGGTCTACTTAGCCTGACTCCAAAGTGGCAGAAATACACTCAAATATCTCCTTTATATGCCCCTAACTTTCCTGATACTGTAGGTTAGAAAAGAACCTATCACCAAATAACTGAATCCCAAACCGCTCTAGCAAAAGTACAATAAGCACCAATCACAGAAAGACCCTTATTCTGCGTGTTTGTTCGGACGGCCGATGTATTTTGTTTGCGCATGTGCAGAGTCGTTTCTGCACATGTGCGAACTCCGCGCACGTCCGAATACGGTGTGAATTCCGTACAGAATACGATCGGTCAGAACAATCCGAGCATGGGGTGGAGAGGGGCGTGAAGGGCTGTTTGGGCTCATTACCATATGCGTATGCCCAGCGTTTCATGGGCGTTCCCATGAACACGTTGGGTGTACTATGGTAATCCAGCCATATCCCACAGACCGGTATATATGGGGAAGACTAAGATTTCAGTTCTACGCATAGACAAGGATAAATGGTGGAAGCAGTGATAATGGATGTCAGCAGTGATAATGGGTGGCGGCAGTGATAACGGATGTCAGCAGTGATAATGGGTGGCAGCAGTGATAATGGATGGCAGCAGTGATAACAGATGTCAGCAGTGATAATGGATGGCAGCAGTGATAACGAATGGCAGCAGTGATAATGGGTGGTGGCAGTGATAATGGTAATAGCAGTGATAATGGGTGGTGGCAGGGATAATAGGTGGTGGAAGTGATAATGGGTGGCGGCAGTCATAATTGGTGTCAGCAATAATAATGGGTGGTGGCATTGATAATGGGTGGCAGCAGTGATCATGGGTTGCAACAGTGATAATGGGTGGTGACAGTGATAATGGTTGGTGGCAATGATAATGGGTGGCAGCAGGGATCATGGGTGGTGACAGTGATAATGGTTGGTCTCAGTGATAATGGATGGCGACAGTGATAATAAGTGGTGGCAGTGATAATGGGTGATAGAAGTGATAATGGGTGGCGGCAGTGATAATGGGTGGTGGCAGTGATAATGGGTGGTGGCAGTAATAATGGGTGGCAGCAGAGGGAAAGAAGGCACATTATTGTGGAATGTTACGTTGCACTCATTGGCACAATGGTAACATAGAAGACAGTAAAGAGGTGGAAATAGGAACAGAGGCAGTTAGACTGGGAAAGGGTCAGCACTTTGGGGGTTATTCTGATCGTAGCGGCCAAACGTGCGTACGTTCGCTATTAACGTACGCTAGCCGCACGCGGCCGTTGGGGTTAAGTCCACCCACAACTCAGCCGCATACGTACGGGCAGAAACAACGTAGAAGGGGAGTGGCGTACAAATGAGCGTACGGCAACGTACGCGGACGGACCAGCCCTTACACTCCGACAACTGGCGTACAACTGAGCGTACGGCGCCGTTTACGGACGTCTTTCGTCCGTCTTCCCACCGACTTCTTGCGGAGATCTGAGCGTACGCCAGCTTGCACGGACGGGTCCCTATTGTTTTCAATGGAAAACTCAGCTTATGTCACCGCTCGTGAGAGTGAGCGTACGTCCGTGTACGCTGGCATACCCTTCACATATATGGACCTGCAAATCTTGCCTTTTAACTAGAATTCTGACAATTGATTAATTAATCTATTTGTTATTCAATTATTGTTTTCTATTAACTCAATTGTCTACCTTAATAAAGACATAATAAAACAACATTTTAACCCTCATTACATGTATATTTGTTATGTTCTAATGTGGCATTTTAATCACTATCTATGTGTCCCCATATTGCTGTTACTTTTAAATCAAGTTATGTTGGTGTTTCTGTATATGTACTAAATTATGTCCATAATTACTTTGTCCACAATGTGTAACATGTATACCTACCCTGATGTTATGTGTGATGTTTTAATCGAACAACATTAAACATTCATGCATTTTCACTATGTGTTATTTTACTCAAAAACACACACATTCACACATCAATCATTACCCCTCACCTCAAATTACAAATATAACTTACATTACACATCTGTATGTACCTACCCTTACAAGCCCTCTTACATATTTATTATTAAAAACACAGGCAATTAATAAGACAATAGAAACGTTTATTTAGAACAAAAATAATAAGGGGGGGGGGGATAAAAATAAATTAAATGCGGGCCTCCAGAAGGCCAAAAAGAATTTGTAAATACAGGAGGGTCAGGACGATCTCCCGCATGAGGGCTGCCACCTCCTCCTGCTGCTGTTCAGTGTCTGTAGTGAAGGGATAAAAAAAAATGAATATATAACATACACAAATGTTTGTTGTATTTGTACATAATAAAAAGTTCAGAGTTATGTGTGAAGGCCACATACATTTTTAAACTACATTGAAGATGGGTCTGCTGTAAACACAGTACTAAAAAATAATATGTTAACACACACATACTGTACATAGTAAATAACATTAATTCAATTACTCCTTCTTGGATGAATGTATGCTGTATCCCAATTGGTAGTTTGGTTTTGGGGGACTGTCCTCTAACCTCACAATTAGGCTGTGCTATTTAAGGGTTATGACATTGTTGTGGCTTAAGCACTCCTTACTATTTTAAATTTAGGACATTGCTGTACAAATTATAGGCCTACAGCTATGTTTGTAAAGCATGCATCCGCATGGCCTCACACACTATTAACAAAACAATCTCTACATTTATGTTGCACATCATGCTGGGAACTGGAGTTACCCAACACCTGGAGCCACATAACTACCACACCACTAATGTCGGATATCTCATTGGATGTACTGTTATGTCAATTATTCAAGGGGTGAGGCATGGCCACACTCAAAAAAACCACCAAGGGGACCCTTGTTCCTGGAGAAGGACAGGACACACCTCATGGTCGCCCTGCAGTGATATGTTGCAACTAATGTTGATGTTGGATACACATATGTGGTTGTTGTGATTGTTTATGTGTAGAAATGTGTAGGTAAACATTAGACACATTATTTACTTACGGCTACTTGAGCCATCCTGGTCGCCGCTGGTTGGCTGTGCGGTGGTTGGGGGGGGTCATGAGCAAGGGGGATGGGATTGGCCTATGGATGCTGCTAGTGGGTGTGAGTGGGGATTGGAGAGGTTTTGGGGTGGGTGGTGGAGAGGTGTAGGGGGGTTGGAAATGGGGTGGGGAGGGGGTAGGGGTAGGGGTGTGGGTGGGGGTAGGGGTGTGGGTGGGGGTAGGGGTGTGGGTTGGGGAGGGGGTGGGGGTTGGGGAGGGTGTGGGGGTGGGGGTAGGGGAGGGGGTGGGGGAAGGGGATGGGGAAATTGTGTGGGCCCCAGCTTGACCCATTGTCTCGGCCTCCTCTTCCTCCTCCTCTTCTTCCTCCTCCTCTTCCTCCTCCTCTTCCTCCTCCTCTTCCTCCTCCTCCTCTTCCTCCTCCTCTTCCTCCTCCTCTTCTTCCTCCTCCTCTTCTTCCTCCTCCTCTTCCTCCTCCTCTTCCGGCTGCTCCTGGGCTGCCTGGTCCCGGGCTGCCTGCTCCCGGGCTTCTATGCGGGCTCTTGCCCGTGCTGAAATGTTCATGTTGATGGCATAGAAATCGAAGATTGGGTTTCATAAAAAAGGGGGAAAGAAAAATTCACATTAGTCATGCTCATAACCTTCCAAATTATCATTGCTGTTATATTTCAGACATTTATCAGGCAAACTAATTGATATGCTACACCCAAAAACTGAGCAACTACTTAAACCCCCCCTATACACCCATATACACCCCCTATACACCCCATATACACCCCCTATACACCCCCTATACACCCCATATACACCCCCTATACACCCATATACACCCCATATACACCCATATACACCCCATATACACCCCCTATACACCCCATATACACCCCCTATACACCCCATATACACCCCCTATACACCCATATACACCACCTATACACCCATATACACCCCCTATACACCCGCATACACCCCATATACACCCCATATACACCCCCTATACATCCATATACACCCCATATACACCCCCTATACACCCCATATACACCCCCTATACACCCATATACACCCCATATACACCCCCTATACACCCCCTATACACCCCCATACTCAGGAACATATTTATAAAAAGTACAGAAAACATTGCAAAAAAACGCAGGCATACTAGTAAATAAAAAATTCACATCGGGCAATATGGCGGCGAAGTGATGATAGCAACACTGGCTGCCGCCGGCGCAGGTCAGACCAGCGCCGCTCAACTTGGCCCAGGCTCCTGTGAACGCCGGTCCGGGCGAAGATTAGCTGGCGGGCAGCATTATATGCCCGCCGCTTGTCATTATTTGACACATAAGGGCCCCTGGGACCTCAACCAAGGCCAATAGCTCCTGGGTAGAAAACGCCCTAGCCCTGGTTGAAGTCATAGTGGCAATGGCGCAGTTATTAATTGCAGGTACATATATCACTTTTGGTGCTTGCTGATTGGTGTAAAAAATTGTTTGTTTAGTATTAACTTTATTAATCCTTCTTACATGAACAAACTGGATGCGAATAGAAACTTACGCGGACCGTTCCGATATACACACCATAACCAACAGCATGCATTCAATGTATAGAGAGGAACTGTATATACAGTGTGCGTAAAAGAATACACGCAAGCGTCTACTAATAAATACGCTGCTTAAAGGGGGCACAATACACCGATTTCCATGGAGAGCCGTACTGTATATACAGTGTGCGGAACATAATACACGCAACCGTCTACTTATAAATACGCTGCTTAAAGGGGCACAATGCAACATGTTGGTGTATGACAATTTCATACTCATTACATATGTAAGGAAAGCATTATAACGTGATGTTTTGAAATGTGACTCACAAAGCATACACGAACTCCAACAGATACCAGCTGACAACACTCATCATTGGAATGACAGGTGCACACATTTCACGCTGCAGAACACAATGCTCCACAACCTGTGTATGTGCATATACAGGTGATTGATCAGGTGCGTGGAGACCTGCGTAATTTAAGCGGCAATTATCGGCGGGAAATATCGGCGTAAATTAGCAAGTACAATGCGGGGAAAAATATACGCCCCCTTGTTCATGGCGGGAGATTAACATATAAATATTCAGTCAGATGCAGGCCACAATTGCTGCAAACATGTCTAGTTCAGACGATTCCGCAGCTGAGGACGCTCTCCAGAGAGCAAGAGCAGAATCCTTGCTTGAAAGGTTGAGGCAGAGGGAGCAGGAGAGGACAAGGAGGACCCAAGACCAAGCGGGCCCCTCAGTAACAGGCCCTGTTCAACCTCCACCAGCTCCACAAGGGCCAAGCAACCAGCCAGAACAAGAGGTTGCATCTCTCCAAACAGGTGTGACCCAGCAGGTGCATGGTGAGAGAACTGGGGCCACCAGAAAACAAGCTGCAACATCGAGGGTGAGGACTGAGCAGGATACCACCACCAGAAAGAGAAACCCTGCATTTGTAGAGGCCGAATTAAGAATTTTAGTGCCCAGAGCACGTGAATGGATAGAATTGCCAATCAGGAAGCCGGGTGCCAGTGCAAGGAGAAACCTTTGGGACAAGATAACAGAGGAAGTGAACCAGGTGTCACCAGTGGTCAGAGATTGGCTATCGGTGAAGAAAAGGCAAGTGTGTTTGTCCCCCTGATAATGTCATATGTGTGTACATATGTTACATGTATGTTTTGAGAATAATAGAAAGGTGTGTTTGTAGATAGTGCTACACTTCAATGTCACATGTGAACACAACCATGTCTAATAACCCACATTGATATATGAAACATGCACCATTGGTGTGATGTGAGGTTATGGGCACAGTTCTGCTCATGTGAAGTATGTGAAGTATGTGATGGGACAAGAGAAAGTGTGTTTTGGAAAGAGTTGTTGTAAAGGTGCCCATACACGTTACAATTATTGTATACAATATTGTATACAATCATTGTAACGTGTATGGCCACCTTTACATGTTCCATATGATGCAACTGAAACAAGAATGAGCAAACTGTGCACATGTAGCTGGTGAGAAACTACACATCCCAGTATGCCATCCCATAGTTAAATGACTCCATAATAACCACACTGTCAAGCTATGGTGGAATGTGTAGTTTCACAACAGGTGGAGGTGCCTAATTTGGCCAGGGATGATGTCATTTCTGCATAGTGATCTATGTATGTGCATTTAGTGGCCTAATGAATGAGATGAGACACTGAAATGCCTCCTAATGGAGACATTAATGTGTGTGTGGGACACATATGGCTAAAAAACATAAGATCACCCACACTAAGAAATGTCACGTAGTCATGATGTTCACTAGCACAGTGGTGCACATATCTCATGGTGATATTTGTATTTTTAAACTTGTAGGTGGACCGACTTCAAAAGTACACTGAAGAGGAAGATGACTGACCGGTACAACCACAGCATGTCCACCGGGAGAGGTCCTATGCCCGATACTTTGGAGTATACCCCCCTGGAGCAGGACGCCTTGGACGTCATTGATGTGGGCGAGGTCAGGGGAATCTCCAATATGGACAGTGAGCTCCCGGCGGAGGTCTTTGATGCTGCTTTTGATGGTAAGTCACAGTAATGCATTGTATTTTGAAAGAGATTTTGTAGTGCATATGTGATGGTGACATTGTTTTCAATTATTATCCTAGCAGAAGCAGAAACCCAGGATGTACCGGCAGCATCTTCCTCTGCAGAGCCACAGGTGGAGCAAGTGGTCCAGCCTCCACCAAGAAGACACCCCCAGCCCCAGCCACAGGAGACATGGGATGAGAGCGTGTTGGTGATGCTGGAGAGGATCGAGCAGCAAGGGGTGGATGCTGCGATCCGTCAACAGCAGGTGGCGGAATTTCTGGCGGAGTGGAAGGCCACAAACAGGCTGCAGTGTGAGGCCTTGAACCGCATTAATGACACTCTGGCGGCTGGCATGCTAAGCATTGGCCAACACCTCAGCCGCCAGAATGAACTTCTTGCGGAGCAGCTGACCACCGCCAGGTCCCTAAGGGACAATCCCCCATCTGCTGGCCCACCCCAAGCTGCTCCCCAACCTTCCACCTCTGCTGATCCTCCTGTGGCCACTAGGGGAAGACGCCGCAAGCCAGCTGAGCCAAAGGCCCCTGTCCCCAAGGCCCCATCTAAAAGGGGGAAAAAAGGGCCCAAATAATGAGACCTGGTTCACTTCCTCTGTGGTTGGACCCCAAATGTTTAAATTGCACTGGACATCCACTTCCTGAGTTGGCCATCTATCCATTTGCGTGCCATGGGCATTAAAGTTCTTATTTTGACCTCTACAAATGCAGGATAAATTTTTGGTGGTGTGTATCTTGCTTAGTATTCACCCTGGTTGTTGCAGTACGTATTCTGGTGTCCCCATTTCTTTCACCATTGCATTTGCAGGGTAACACATGTTTGGAGATATGCAACCTCTTGTTCTGGCTGTTTTTTTATTTTTGTGTCTATTTTATTTGTTTATTTGATTTCTGACATTAAAGTGTGAAATAAGCTGTGATGCTGAACAGCAAATAAATTTATTTTACCAATTAAATCAAAATTGTTGTATGTGTAATTTCTTGTGTGAAACAAATACTAGATTTATGTGTACTTACTGACCAGGGTATTTTTGAACATTTGTTGAAGTGTGGTCGAAGTTTCCCATGTGTAACCCTCTCCATGGCCATTCCCATGTTCCTATCCAACTTTTCCCTGCTAATTAGTTTGTGTCAGCACATGTGCAGAGCAACTTAATAGGTGAGAAAGCAGTTTGTGTGCAGGTGAGGTAGCTCCTACAGTAGTAGGTAAAAGCAGGTCCAGAACAATGCTTTCCTCATGGAGTGGGTGAGGCAGACAAACAAGGGTGAAAAGGTAAATTTGTGTAGGAATGCATATGTGTCCTCCCTAAAAAAAGATGTGTGAATGGGCCAAACATGATAAAATTGCTTGTGAAGAAACATGTATAAGTTTTTAAATATATATGATTTTACAGTATCATAAGCAGATGTAGGAATCCTTTGTTAGAGAGATGTGAGTGCAATAATGTGATTGGTGGCATCTTACATCCAGAGTGTAGTCAAATCCAATTCATAGCAGATGAGATAGTGGTACAGTTCTGTATTTTGGGTACTATACAAAGATTGTGTGCAAAATAGTGGTCATGGGCTTAAAACATTGCTGAAACATCCTTTGTAGGTGTTAGATGTGGTTTATGTTATTGTATCCTAAATACAAAACCTATGTTTGTATTACAGTGAACACGTTGACACATGTCGACTTGTGTAAATTGAGTGTGCTACTGTGTAAAGTCTATGAAAGCACGTAGTGAATGTGTCTAACTGTTTAGCAAATAGCTACCTTAGCATATATAAGCAGGTCTTAAAAAGATTCTTACCTTAAATTAAACAAACCTTTAAATGTCGAGAGGTATAGAAAGATAAGCTTCCAATGTGTTTGAGTGCTGTGTGTGGCTTGCAGGTAGTGAAATCATGGTTTGGACTTAATAGACTGCAGCATTGCTTATTACATTCAGGTGTATGTGTTTGAGTAGGAATCAGCGTTAATTAGCAAACTCAGGCGCACGCTGGCATGCGGTATCTGTAGGGGTGGTTTGAGATGGCGGTTGGCGGCCGCCTGTTTTGTGTCCGAAATGAACGGTGCCTTAGTCGATCGTGCGGTAGTAGCACCGCTCATTTTTGGTGCACACCCCCGTGTACGCCCATATTTACGCCCATTTTCCCTCATTATTTCGGCCGCTCCCCTCTTCACGCCCCTATGCCGCCCCCAATACCCGTACACTCGCGTACAGGTTTTTTCGCACGTAGAGACCCGTCCGTAAGCGTTGGTGAGTGGTCGCGCCTGCGCATTAGCGAATGTACGCATGCGCAGATCATAAAAAATCCCGGGACGTACGCGTACGGCCCGGCCGCTCCAACCAGAATAAGGCCCTTTGTGTGTAAGCACCGGTCTACTTGCTCCGCTCACTCACTGCCCTTTACATCATTAACTTCGGCTGAGCCTCAGCTATCCATATGATATTTGATGGATTGCAGGGTGAAAGAGGAGGGTGAAAGGCAAAATTGGTGCAGTAACCCAACTCGTTTCATCCGACTCCCCAGTCTTTTTCAAGGATTGACATTTATACTGATTATTTACAGGTGTTTAAAAAAAACTCAGGTAGTGCCACTTATGAAGAGACCAGTTACAGCAATCAAACACAATTAAGCTGCACTATAGATGTTGTCAAACTTTAAATTAAGAAAATGGCTATAATTACCTTATAGACTGGTGATAAGAAAGCTTTGATCAATGCATTTGTTTATTTGTATTACACACCCCTGGAAAACACAGAGCAGCCTGGAGAGAGCGCTTCAGTTTGGCGTGGCTGGCTATTAGTATAACAGAGTGCATGCTGGGGTACGCAGTCCAACAGATATTGCCCACCAATTACACTGATTACACTTATGTGGGCGACTAGTTGAATATTAGTGAATCCTGACTGTTTGCTGCTCATATTCCGGGTGTGCTTAAGGAGCGACACAATCAGAAGACAAATGGCTGCACAGAATATGAGGTACGGTGCGATGGATCCTGTAAAAAAGATGAGGAGCAAATTCGTATGGTTGGTAACAACAGTTCCATCTCCCACGCTAGAGCTGTTACTGTCCCGGGTAGAATTCATGTGAGGCACTGAGTGCACGACCCATCCACAAGGCAGACTGGAGAGAACAGACACCAGCAGTGACATCAGGAGCAGCCAGGGGACCATCCTGGAGATGTTCATCTTCAGTCTCAGGAATAACCTGTTGCTGTAGTTTGTGATCCTTACGCAGTAGAAGACACAGAGCACGGTGCCCCACCACAGGCTGCAGAATGAAACAAATGCAAGTGCAGTGATGTAAAATACAGCATTCATTATTGGCATGTATGAGTGAGTGAAACTTATCAGCGCAGCCTCCTGGAGACACATAACTAGAAGAATGGTCCTCACTGCTCCCAGGCTGGCCATGATAATTTCAACGGTTTGCAGAGTTTGACTCTTCAGCCACCAAATGAGGATCTGTGTCACAATAAATGCATTGAGGAATCTCTTATATATTTGGCTACATCTGTCACTCAAAGTGTGTCTGAAGCTGTAACGCTGGGTGGAGCCTCTGACTCACATGACTGACTCACACGACAGAGAACCAGCCCAGTGAGCCCACAGACAGTGCAAGACACCCTCTGCCTCTCCATGTTACACAGCAAAGACACAGATACTCACCAGACACACCAGGTGAGCGCCCCACACCTCCATACCTCCCAACATGACCCTCTTCAGGAGGGACAGAATGCTCTGTTCGTGGACTTCCATCTTAATTTATGATTGTCATCACCTGTTTTAAACAGGGTAATTGATAAGAAAGGTGTTTAAGCACAGGTGATGGTAATCCATAAATTAAGAAGAAAGTCCAGAAACAGAGCAATGTGTCCCTCCCCCCCCCCCCCCCCCATTCACGGCAACCCCACGATTAAATGATACATGCAAAACACTGACATGGCTATGGTGACAATGAAAAAGGTTGACATGAGTTTTTGAAGATTTATTTTTCACTTTTTCAATGTTTTCATATTCATTCTCATGTGTCGACATGGACACCAATGAAATGCCACACTTATGTCAACATTTACATGTGTTGACCTTTCTGTGTTGATTTTTTCTTGTGGCGATTCGCGGCACCCCCCGGCGACCCCCCTCCCGCGATTCACAGCACACCCCCCCCAATTCGCGGTGACTCCCGCGATTTGCGGCCCCACCCCGTGACACACCCCCTCCTGCGATTTGTGCCAACCCCCCAGGCCCCCCCTTCCTCGCGGTACCCCCCACCCCCCGCAACCCCCCCTACCGCGATCCCCCCCCTGTCATTGCGGCAACCCCCCGCCCCTGCGACCCACCCTCCCACGATTCACTGCAACCCCCCTGCGTCCCCCCCTCCCACGATTCGCTGCACTCACACCCCCCCGCGACCCCCCCTCCCGCAATTCACGGCATCCACCCACGACCCCTCCTCCCGTGATTCGCGGACACACCTCACCTCCTCCCCCACCCCCACCCCCGCTCGCGATTCACGGCAACCCCAGGATTAAATGGCACATGCAAAACACTGACACGGCTATGGTCGACAATGAAAAAGGTTGACATGAGTTTTTGAAGATTTATTTTTCTTTTTTTAATGTTTTCATATTCATTCTCATGTGTCGACATGGACACCAATGAAGTGCCACACTTATGTCAACATTTACATGTGTTGACCTTTCTGTGTTGATTTTTTTTGTAGCAATTTTTTTACAGTGACAACTATTTGCAAATCAACCTACACATCATCAACCAATTCTTTGTATAATATATAACATCTGTTCTGTTTTACTGTAGGTGTTTTAAGTCAGATCTTTTACTGCTACTATTACTGTTTATGTAAATGCATTCTGAATGACAGCAACATCCTACCATCCTTCTACAAGAATATATAACCAACTAGGTGATTCATCGCGCCCCGTGCCCCCCCCCTCCCGCAATTCACGGACCCCCCGCGCACCCCCCCCACGATTTATGCCCCCTCCCACGATTCACGTCACCCCCCGCACACCCCCCCCCCGCAATTCGCAACCCCCCTGCCGCAATTCACGCCCCCTCCCACGCTTTGCGTACCCCCGCCCTCTCCCACGATTCGCAGACACCTGCGCCCCCTCCCTCCCTTGATTTACGGCACCCCCCATGCCCCTCCCACAATTCACGGCACCCTAAGCCCCTCTTTAGTCCCCCATATACTCACACACCCCTATCACTACCCAGCTTCTTGCTCTCCTGAACCGTAACTTCCACCACTGGGGAGTCGCTGACGCTGTGTTGCCCACATGCCCCTATCATGCCTCATAGCTAAGCCTCCTGCTCTCATGTACCCTAACTCCCACCCAGTAGGAGGAGACACTGACTCAGGGCCACCATCCTGTACTCCTGTACTGCCACACTGGACCCTCACCCACTGGCAGAAGCTGCACAGTATCTCCCACCCTCCTCTTTAGTCCCCCTTATGTCCACACACCCCTATCACTACCCAGCCTCCTGTTTTCCTGTGTCGTGACCTCCGCCAGTGGGGAGCCGCTGACTCAAAAACACCCTACTATTGCACACACACACACCTAAACAACATGCACACACAGCCCCCCCCCCCACACCCACAAATGTCACTGTACCATCCACACTATCAATGTACATCTTACTCGACAATACACACCCCCTTCCACATCATATGCTCTCTATTTAACACATTTCACCTATAACTCCAGTTGCAATACAGGCATCTTTCATACAATTCTAACCATATTTCTCATATACAAATGTTCACAAATTAAGGGGGCGCAGCCCCTTACGACGGTGTGAAGAGCGCCCGTAGGGCGCGATGAATCACCTAGTAATCCAATAACTGTCACAGACCAGCTGATACATAATAAAAGGACAAGAGTGGGAAAACCCATATTGTCCTCACAGGATGATGCACAACTGTCAGAGCGTCTGATTCCTGCACAACCATCTAGTACCGTCTGATATAAAGTGTGACATGAAAAGAGAACAGGTTAATATAAAAGAGTTAGTTACTTTGTTTTGCATGACATTTGGGTTCCCATCTATAAATAGCTGCTGTACTGTATGTCCGAATTACATTTGGACATCTGAGAGCAATAAGTAAATGAGTTACATTAATCAATGCCAGGTACTGATGTATCCTGATACCTCCACCTAGAACACGCCATGCAAAGCAAGATGCCAAACGTAAGTGATCTGCTGGGTACTGTGCATCTTTAGTAACGTTGGGTATATAGTGTAGTTGGAAATGCATTGTATACCCCTTTCAGACAGAAAGTCCCCAAAAACCCAGGTATTTACCGGATAGAAAAACCCAGATAGAACTAGACTTAAATCTCTGACCCCTTTCACACATCTTCAAAAACCCTGGTATTTCCTGTGTTGACCCGTTTCACACAGAAGCCAGATTTTTCCTGCAAAACTCTGTGTGTCATAAGAAAAGGACAGTTTCAAAGGCACACAGAGATGAGGTCATGAAAAGTGGGAGGTGTCTCCTCACTGCATTGCATTAAACAAGGCTGACAAGTTGCTGAACCCGGAGGTCATAAGTGCTCTGTGTTTTTTTGCTGTTTACAGCAAATCAGAGCATTATGCAGGTGCTTACACTGTGCTACCTGGCACAGTGTTATGCCAGGAGGAGGAAGGCACAATTTTTGGTGGAGAGGGCTTCCACTCACGCAGGTAATTGCACCAGAGGAGAGCCCTGATTTTGTCCAGTGCTACCTCTATACTGAAGTTTACAAGTTCCTCAAACCGGTCGTTGTGGGCCATAGAACGCAGGCACGGAGAAGCTTTCTGGACAACTGTTGAAGCTTTCGCACCAGAGCAGTGGCTGTTATATGTCATGATCTACCTTCAACTTCCTGCTGGATCTGGTCACCCCAGCACTTACAAGGGGATGCACCAATTATTGGAAGACCATCGAGCCGTGCAGGAGACTAGGGATTGTGTTGTAGTGGTATGCAACCCCAGGGAAATACCATACCATCTCATGTCTGTTTGGTGTGGGCATTTCTACAGTGTGTGTTCTAGTGCAGGAAGTGACACATGCATTTTTGGAGAGCCTTTACCACCGTTTCATTTTGATGAGACCATAGCAGGCTTTCTGCAAAGAGGCTATCTGCTAGAGATGAACGGGTTCGGATCCTAGAGATACGAACCCCCTCCCCCCCTCCCCGAACTTACCTTATCTGAGAAATTCTCGAGCCGTTTACATCCATTCCGCCGATATTCCGGGTTGAAAACGAGGCCAAAACGTCATCATCCCACATCGGATTCTCTCGAGACCGGATTTCTATACAAATCCCGGCTTCTGGCGCTATCTTCAGTCTGTGTGTGAAAGTCAGACAGCAAGGATGTGTCCGTGCTGTCTGCTGCAGGAGGGGCACACTATGGGGGCTGAAGAGGGGGGAAACGGCAAAGGGAAAGCGTGCTGTCTGCAGCAGGAGGGGACACTATGGGGGTTACAGGGAGGGGAAAAACGGCAGAGGGAAAGCATGCTGTCTGCAGCAGGAGGGGGACACTATGGGGGCTGCAGAGGGGACAAACAGCAAAGGGGAAAGCTATGGGGCTACAGAGGGGGGGGGGGACAAACAAGGGGGACCTAACATAATGCATAACTTAATGGGGGGAGCTACTGAAGGTACCACTATTAAGGGGGCATTACTAAGGGTGCTATTATGTGGGCACTACTAAGGGGGGCTGCTATATGGAACTACTGTGGGGGACAACTAAGGCAGAAAGAAGAAAAAAAACATTTTACATTTTTACTGCAGAGCTGCCTGCTATAAGTCCAGCTGTGCTGCTTAGTCAGGGCCGGCCCTAGGCATAGGCAGGCTAGGCAATTGCCTAGGGCAGCAGCCTATGCCAAGGGGCAGCATTGCGTTAAGCTGGGGCTGGGAGACATACCGCAGGTCACACTAGTACTGTACGGTAGTGGCTCACGCGCCGCAGCAGCCGCCCCCCCCCCCCCCCCCCCCAGCCCGCTGCCCGCCGCCCACTGCCCTCGCAATGATGTCGGGCGCAGGCGCAGCTTAATGTTTTCACATCCGCCCGGCCAGCCGCGGCGCACCCCCACGTGACACACACGGTGACGCAGGCGGCTCAGTGCTCGCCCTCACATCACACACTCTGTCCCACCTCCTCCAGCCGCCGCGGCGCGTGCTGGGAGTAGTGGAGGAGGGACAGCGACAGTGAGCCACGCAGCAGCAAATGGAGTGTATGGTGGCAGGTGAAACGCCACCATCATCAGCGCCTGTGCCTTGCCCCTGTGATTCTTCCAGCCAGCCAGTGTAACTGTGAGTCTTGAGTCTGGGGACTTGATCTTGATACCTACACTAATATATATATATATATATATATATATATATATATATATATATATATTTCGTTTAGCACCTGTTTCTTTAACAATAAAAATGTCATAAACCAGCATGTTATTTTTTGTATGTAAACACTTAATTTTGTGGTGGTATCATCTGCTAGGGGGCATCAAAAAAAATCTTGCCTAGGGCACCAAATTGGATAAGGCCGGCTCTGTGCTTAGTGTCCCATATCAGTCCAGCTGTGCTGCCCAGTGTCCCATATCAGTCCAGCTGTGCTGCCCAGTGTCCCATATCAGTCCAGTGGAGCTGCCCCCCCCTCCCTATTTTTTATTAAAAGAAAAATAAGGTGTTTTCTTATTTTTTATATTTTATGGCAAGGGCTGCTAAATGTGCTGTATCAGTCCAGGGGTGCCGCATGTGTCCCATATCAGTCCAGGGATGCCCGCATGTGTGCCATATAATTCCATGGGTGCCCCCATGTGTCCCGTATAAATCCAGGGGTGCCCGCATGTGTGCCATATAATTCCATGGGTGCCTTCATGTGTCCCATATCAGTCCAGGGGTGCCTCCATGTGTGCCGTATAATTCCAGGGGTGCCCCCATGTGGCCCGTATCAGACCAGGGGAGCTGCCCTTTTTTTTATTATATTTTTATTGTACTTACACACATTGTATCAAAAGAAAAACAATACATTTTAAAAGACATATTCACATTTAGATTAGCAGAAAGAAGATGAGCATTCATTTAACACACTAAAATCCTATGAGTCGAGGACCCAACAATATTTCCTGATGGGCCCCTGATGCATAATAAAGATAAAATGTCTATAGTCCCCTAGCATACATGTTGAGCTTTCTGTAGGCAGGACATGGCGAGGCCACAATATTCTGACATATATCAATACATACACTGTTTCAAGTTTTATATTTATCCTCTAAGCTCCTCTTCCTTGCTTCCACTCAACAAACGAGAAACATCCTAATTTTCTTTTGGACTTGGGGAGATACAGTAAACTTTGTTTAAAATCTCGCCAGATCTCAAGAATCTTGTTTTGGTTTCTCGCTTTTTGTGTGGAAGCTTCCACCCAGTCTATCAAAAATAGATGGGGCTGTGGCTGAATCCACATCTGCAAAGTTTTCTTTGCAGTGGCCATAATCACTTTATCCTTAGCCCTTCTGCTCCTGGTCATCCTATCGCCAGATTCCATATTAAGAATGGCGTGATTTGTGGAATTCGCTCTGTATATAGGTCTTGATGAACCGTTCGACATTCTTCCAAAAAGAGGAAACCTCGGGGCAGACAAAGACAATGGAGTAAGTCTGCTCCACCGGTCCCGCATTTCAGGCAATTACTATCATTAGATAACCCAATCTTGATTTTCCTGTTTGGAGATAAATATGCTCTATGATAATTTTTTTTAAATAACTCGGTATATGTTGGCATGGGTAACATCTTACAGATAGCATCCAGATGGGTGTATAAATCATTCTCCTTTACCCCCAGAAATAGCTCAGACCATCTACTTAACCCCTGTTTTTACCACCTTGTCATCAGACATGGTTCTAAGAAATTTATAATAAAAAGAGAGGGCTTTTTTTACCAGGATGCAATTGTGACAGGAGCTTATCCAGGTCATTGTCCCAGTCCTTTTCCTTTAATATTTGAGTAATTTCTTGTACATAATGTTGAGCTTGAATGAATGCGAGATCTAATGGTATGCTCGCCGCATATTTCTCTACTACCTGACTATAGGTCATAGGCCTTCTATTCACAGCGTCGATCAATTGTCCAACTCTTACTACACCCTTGTCTTTCCATCGATTTAAATGGATATGCAGCTTTACTGTCTTGGAAGCTAGGGTTATCCAAAAATTTAAAAATTATGGAGATCTTAGAGTTGATGCCTAATCTATGATGGACAACATACCATGCTCTTCTAGAGGATGTTAATAAGGGGTTCGATGTGGCCCGAGATTTAGCATCTGAATCTGTAGAATGGAGAAATGCCACTGGATCTCCCTTCGTAAGGGTTGCGCACTCCAACTGAATGTTGGTCTACTCTCCGATGTCCCAGATCCAATCCCTCATATAGCCAAAGTGAGAAGCCTGGCTACATCTCTTCATATTAGGGAAATTAACTCCTCCTTTTTTTAAGGCTGTTTTTGGAGGCTTATTCTGGCTTTTTTTCCTTCCCAGATGAACTTTCTAAATATTTTATCGATCTCCCGGATATCCTTAAGGGATTGTAAAACAGGTAGCATCTGGAGAGGATACAGGAGTCTGGGGAATGTTATCATTTTAATAAAATGTATTCTCCCCATCAGAGATACAGGTGTTTTGTCCATCCTTCCAATTCTCTTGCACATTTTCTAATAACGGAGCCTACATTCAAATCGTAGAGCTTGCTAAGATCCATGGAAATATTTACCCCCAAATAAGTAATATAGCATTCTGCCCATTTTAATGACACCTCATTGGCCCATGGTGGTTTTTTAACTCCTATTTTTAGGTAAAGTTCCCCTGACTTATCTAGCGTTATGGTAAACCCTGATGCCCTGACAAATTCCTCAAGTTTTTTTTAATAGATCTTTGATCAAGGCCTCAGGATCTGCCATATATAATATTAGGTTATCCGCGAAAGCAGAGATTTTAAATTCATGCTCCTGAGTTTTGACGCCTTTCAGGGTCTCCCAGTTCTGAAAGAAGCAGAGAATTGGATCTAACACAATATTGAAAAGGATTGGGGAGAGGAGACACTCCTGTCTGGTTCCTCTCCTTATCACAATTTCCTTACTTTTATCTCTTTATTTTTTAGCGCTGTGCGATGATCCTGATATAAGAAATGGATGAAATTTATAAATTTTTCCCCGAACTGTCTTAACTCTGTGATTCGCAGGACCCCCCGCGACCCCCCCTTCCCGAAATTCATGGGCCCCCCGCGACCCCCCCTCCCGCGATTCGCGGCACGCCCCTCCTGCGATTTGCGACCCCCCCTCCCGCAATTCGCACCCCAATTGGATTCTAACCATATTTCACACAATACAAAAGTTCACAAATTAAGGGGGCGCAGCCCCTTACGCCGGTGTGAAGAGCGCCCGTAGGGCGTGATGAATCACCTAGTAATACAATAACTAGAGAAAGAATTATATGCAACATAAAAAGCTTGAAATATGCATGCAAATATGCATGAAAAATACTTAAAATATGCATGAAAAGTGTTAAAATATGCTACATTAAATCATAAAAGAAATACATTTTTTACTTATTTATTTAAAAATCAGCATACAATTAGTTGCAAATAAACATCAAAAATAGGCCCACATCATCTGCAGATGTCTAGTGCTGTACAAGGGATTTTTTTTCTTCCTGGCTGCTACAGCAGACTGCAGCGTCCAAAGCTTTTCTTGCATCAACTACACAGACCCTCATCTCCAGCGCCAATGGATCAAATGTCAGCATAGAGTGTGGAGGAGGCACAGTGGAAGGCTTCCTCCTTGCGCCGCATACTCACTGTGACACGGCATTTCCTCCGCACCACGTGATGTCACAAACCTTCAGCCCACCTCCTCTGCTGCAGAAGTCTGTCTCTTGGTGTAAAGTCCCAGGCCTGGGGCAGGCAAAGGTTCAGGAGCTTGGTAATGGCATCCGCCCCAACTGTCTTTTATCAACATGGATTGGCAGCCTAGAGCAGTGTCAGACATAGCGTACATCCAAGGTTCCCCACACTGCGTACATATTGCCCCAGCCTGCACACTCTACCACTACCTGGCCAGCAGCAGCAGCAGGGCAAAGCAGTGCTGTGACTCATGGGTGGGAAGAGGGCGGTGCCTAAAATATGCACCATCACTAGATTTTAGGTAAAATATGCAAAAACCAGTGAGAATGGGCAAATCATGCAAATGCATATGCAAATATGCAAATGCATATAATCCTGTCTCTAACAATAACTAACAAGTGACTTGTGAATTACTGTGAGATCGATGTTGTGTACATGCTTGCCATTTACAGCCTTCAAAATTAGCTTTTTGGTGTCGTTATTTCTTTTCAGTGAATGTGAGTAAATCATACTGTAGTGGGAAAAATCTTATCAACATAATTTTTTTTTTTAAAGTGAATGTGAATGTATCTTTCAATCCTTTTTTGTGATCTATCCTGTTTGTATTTGTGATTGTTTATCATAATTTTTTTTTCTGTGCTTTTCCTAGTACTTTATATTTCTGTAAATAACACCCTCTATTATCCATTCTATAGTCCACCGAGCCCCTCCCTGGTCTTTACTTTTTCCTAATGAATGTACAGTATGTTGTCTACCCCCTCCCCTCCTGCCCCTCCCTCTGATTCATCTCAACTATGTTTTGTGATTGTGTCACATCCAGATTACATTCAAGTGACAACAAAGAATTCTACAAGTGTTATGATCTGGGCATGTATGACATCAGATGCAGTAGGCCGTCTTTATGTCATAGATGGCACACTGAATAGCAGAAAGTACATTGACACCAAAACTTCTACCTTCTATCAGAGATCTTTTTCCAGATAATGCCCCATTTTTATCCAGGATGATTCAGCTCTCTACCACACTGCACAGATATGAAAACAGTGGTTCATGAAGAATGACATACAGATGCTGGGATGGCCAGGAATCAGCCCATACTGGAACCCCATAGAACATCTGAGGTATCCATCAAAATAAAAGAGAATTAATTTAGACTATAATTGTCTCATGGCACCACATACTAAAGAAGGAAGAACTCCAAACATTGGTTGGCTCAATGCCACGTCGCTGGGCTGCTGTCTTCAAAAATAAAGGATACCAAAAGAAATACTGATAGTACAGTGACATCATAAGTGTGATGGAACAGAGGCCACACCCATTTCCGCTATGTGTTCTTCTCCCGCCTCTTTCTGCGCTTCAGCAAGAGAATTGCAAAATTCCGGCGCTAACCGGATATTATCACTGACTGTATTCGCTTCTGAGCTGTATTCCCTAGACTTCTGTATACAGGGGACATCATAGGACTGTGTGTTCTATAGTAATAGAATGTGACTTTATTAGATACCAGATGTATCAGGATATAGTCCCTTGTTTTTATAAGTCTTGCGCCCATCAGGGCATATACCACTGAGCCTGATATGTGTATGTCACGGTGATGTATGGTTTATTGCATGTGTGTAATATCATGTTGTCTAGTGTGGACCCAGCCAGGTAACTTTCCTGTGTGAGGGATACATAGGAAAGGCAGGGCTGACCTCCCCCCTTGGTCACAACCCCCCCTGCACAGGGGACAGCAGTCAGCTGAGGGGGCTGTGACATCATGAAAGACGACAAGGGGTTAACATGGCTCATTATACGATTCCAAAGTGGACAACCCACCTTATCAGCACAATTACATAGCTTTTGTTCTCCCTGGGCTGCTGCTAGACTACATGTCTCCAAAGCCACAGGGGGTCCCTGTACTGGCCTGAGACTCGTTCTAAGAGCAGGATTGAAATCCCACCAATCTGGGCACTCTGTGATGTCACCAGGGAAGCCGAGCATCCTGGGAGTTTGGGAAGTTTTCAAGAGGTCTCGCAGAAGGTTTTGGGAGGTTGTGGAGTTTTAAGAAACTGGGGAGGACAGGCGGCTGCCAGGAGGAACATCCCTGTCCGCCTGGGACCCATAGGTGGGAACGCAGCCAGGCGTATTGCCCCACCAGAGCAATCACAGGTACCTGGCTTAAGTGTGCCAGCTGGAGCTGGGTGACTTTTCCAGGGTGCCCTACTCCCAGGAGTAGTGATTGGCGCAGGCCGAGATCAGCAGGACGACATCATCATCATCGCCCTCCCAGCGACCAACATCCAGCAGATGCAAGCATTCCCTGAGGTGGATACTTCCGGTATAGGGGCAGGGGTTCTTGCTTTGTGTGGTTCTAGTCATATTGGTCTATTCATAACTGTGTTTAATGTTAATGCTACCTGTATATATATGTACATAGTGTGGTTACGGTTTACATGTTTGATTTAGTCTTTATGTAATAAAGGTGCCATTGTACCTTGCTATTGTGGTCTTTCTGTGCGATCTTTGGTACTCGGAAGGAAACCGGGGCCCATGCAAGAGGCATAAGTCGCGCTGCGCAGCTGCATGACCCCAGGATCCTCACAATAAGTACACAGGGATTTTAACACTAAGTGTGGTTTTCACAGCATAACTTCCATTGCAATGCAAGTATTTGACCAATGTTTATTGTGTTGAATTTGGCATTGAATTTCCTTTCCTTTAATATATGAATCATTGCACTGTGTGAAGTGTAACAGGTTTTATAAGCATTTAGTTGAAAAACATTAACATTTCAAAAAGTGTCCGATTGTCCAATTTTGGCCACCACTGTATGTGACCGTTCTCCCCACCATAAGGCTAAACGTTCCAGCTGCACTAAAAGTTATTAGTAGCATATGAAACAGTTAAATAAAATTATATTCAAAGTACAATCTAAACTGTACATGAGTTTTGCGTTTTTTTTAGACAACAAAATGGCGTTATCCCGTACTTAATAGGGTGCGCTAAGTCTCGTAAATCGCACATTTTGTGCGATAACTCACACTTTCTCACTTGCTGGTTTCAATTCGCATTTTTACCGCATTCAGATGTTTTCCCATACAAAAGTATACAAATCGCTTATTTAATGGAATGCGCAAACGGAATTCGCATTTCAAAAGTGTCTAAAAATTGCCAATGATGCAGACCAAGTCCTGATGGGCGAATTGACCCAAAAGCAACTTTGGCCAAGTGCAGAAATGGTTCATTTTCTCACAAGTGTCCTCAATTTTATTCATAAACTCCCCTACATATACCCAAACATCCTTAAGGACACCTGTGAGAGATGATTTGGACCCTTATGGGGGGGGGGGGGGGGGGGCAACAATGCAGTGTCTGGGCTGCAGAAATGAATGTGTGCCCTTTACTTCTTGGCCACAGCCTCTACTCAGACTGTGATCTCATGGCCGTTGGGGGTCTCACAAGCCACTTTCTCTAAGCATTTCTCAGCCTCTTGTCGCAGAGGGCGGGGCTCCTGAGTTTGCTGATGTGTATGCTGTATTGGAAATTCTGCTGATAATAACCGATGATAAGTATACTTTTTAATAAATATATATATTTTAATATTAAAATGATTTGTTGAAGTACTTTTCTGGGAATCCAGTCCACCCATCTGGGTCTACATAAATTGAACCCCACCGGTAACATTTGGCATAAATGGCAGGATACCCGTTTGGACCCCCAGAAAAGTGCTTTATGTAAAAACGTTTAAAAGGTTAGTCAGTAAGAAAAATGAGGTAGGTTTTCAATGTGGTCAGTTTAGTTCTGGACCTTGTACTGCCATATTTGAAAATGCCTGTAAATACATGCAAACAATCATGACTGTAACTCCTTTAGATGATTTACTGAATGTGGATTTAACCCCTTACCGACATTGGACGTACATTTCCGTCATGGTCGGGAAGTACTTCCCGACACATGGCATAAATGTACGTCATGGGTTTAAACTGTCACCGCGTCTATAGACGCGGTGACAGTTTGGAGATGTCTGCTGTCCCTGACAGCAGACATCCCCCCTCGCCGCCCAGGGGGGGCAGGGGTGCCCCCCCCGGTCGGCGATCGCTGCGATTGGCTGTTCAAATGTGAACAGCCAATCACAGCTATTTGTGTTACCGGCGGCTAAGCCGCTCGGTAACACAGAAATCGGTGGTGATCGGTGCTGTTAAGTACAGCACCGATCACCACTTCCCTCCCTCCCACCCGGCAGCCCTGCTCGCACTCACCCCGGCAGCTCCCTCTCAGCTCCCCCGGCAGCAGCAGCAGCGCACGCAGCGCTCCCCCCCTCCCCCCCCCGCCAGCAGCAGCAGCAGCATCATAAGCTGCTTGTATAGATAATAAACTGAATTTTATATATATATATATATGTGTATATATATATATATATATATATGTGTATATATATATATACACACATATATATATATATATGTGTGTATATATATATATGTATATATATGTGTGTATATATATATATATATATATATATATATATATATATATATATATATATATATACACACACACATATATATATATATATATATATATATATATATATATATATATATATATATATATATATATATAGAAAGATATTCCCGACATATGACGTATATATACGTCATGGTCGGGAGGTACTTCCCGACCGAAGACGTATATATACGTCATGGTTTTAAACTGTCACCGCGTCTATAGACGCGGTGACAGTTTGGAGATGTCTGCTGTCCCTGACAGCAGACATCCCCCCTCGCGGCGATCGCTGCGATTGGCTGTTCAAATGTGAACAGCCAATTGCAGCGTTTTCTGTGTTACCGGCGGCTAAGCCGCTCGGTAACACAGTGATCGGTGGTGATCGGTGCTGTTAAGGACAGCACCGATCACCACCGATCGCCAGCCCCCCCCCCTCCCACCCGGCAGCCCCCCCTCCCTCCCACCCACCCGGCTGCCGCAGCGCCAGCACCCCTCCCACCCCCCCACCAGCCGCAGCGCCAGCCCCTCTCCCACCCCCCCACCAGCCGCAGCGCCAGCCCCTCTCCCACCCCCCCACCAGCCGCAGCGCCAGCCCCCCTCCCAAAGCTGGTGAGCAAAATGGGGTCACATGTGGGGGGGTTCCACTGTATTGGTGCTTCGGGGGTCTTGCTAATGCGACATAGCACCCACCATTCATTCCACCACCAAATATCACTCCTTCCCTTCTGAGTCCTGCCATGCACCCAACTGGTATTTTTTGGTCACATGTGAGGCATTGCCGTACTCGGGAGAAATTGGGGCACAGATTTTGGGGTGCTTTGTCTCCTTCATTCCTTGTAAAAATGAAAAATTTTGAGCCAGAACTGCATTTTTGTGTAAAAAATTACATTTTTTTACACAAAAATGCAGTTCTGGCTCAAAATTTTTCATTTTCACAAGAAATGAAGGAGACAAAGCACTCCAAAATCTGTGCCCCAATTTCTCCCGAGTACGGCAATGCCTCACATGTGACCAAAAAATACCAGTTGGGTGCATGGCAGGACTCAGAAGGGAAGGAGTGATATTTGGATTTTGCAGCACAGATTCTAGTTGAATGACCCCTGAAGCACCCATACAGTGGAACCCCCCCACAAGTGACCCCATTTTGAAAACTACACCCTTCAGGGAATTCATCTAGGGGTATCGTGTACATTTCAAACCCCCAGGGGTTTCACCAATTTTGATACAACTGAGCTGTGAAAATGAAAAAATATTTTTTTTCATTTTCACTGCCCAGTTGTACCACAATTGGTGAAACCCCTGGGGGTTTGAAATGTACACTATACCCCTAGATGAATTCCCTGAAGGGTGTAGTTTGCAAAATGGGGTCACTTGTGGGGGAGGTTCCTAACTTTTAGCATCTTATGGTGCCTAGAACCTACATGGTGCCTAAAAAATAATCTCATAAAAAGGAGGCTCCAAAATCAAGTAGGTGCTCCTTCTATTATGAAGCCTGTGGTTTGGTCACCGTGCACACTAGGGCCACATATAGGATATTTATGAAAACAAAAGAATTGGGGGAATCAATTTTTAGTCACATTTCTCTAGTAAAATCTACTGTGTTCCTTAGAAAAATGTATTAAAATTGAAAATCTGCAAAAAAAAAGAAATTTTGAAATTTCACCTACACTTTGTTTTAATTCCTGTGAAACACCTAAAGGGTTAACAAACTTCCAAAATGCTGTTTTGAATACTTTGAGGGGTGCAGTTTTTGAAATGGCATCATTTATGGGGGTGTCTCACATACAAGTCCCTCAAAGTCACATCAGAACTGAACTGGTCCCTAAAAAAATCAGTGTTTGAAATTTTCTTGAAAATTTGAGAATTTGCTATTCATATTGTAAGCCTCCTAGTGTCCAAAAAAATTAAAAGGAAGTTGAAATAATGATGGCAACATAAAGTAGACATATGGTCTATGTTAGTTATTAACTATTTTGAGTGGTATGATTATTTGTCTCACAAGCAGAAAATTTAACATTTTGCAAATTGCTAAATTTTCCATTTTTTTACGACATTTTGGTATTTTTCACAAAAAAACACAGACTGTATCGACCCAAATTTACCACTAATTTGAAGTACAATGTGTCACGAAAAAACAATCTCAAAATCACTGGGATAAGTAAAAGCAAAAAAAAGTTATCCCCACTTAAGTGATACCTGTCAGATTTGAAAAAAAGGGCTCTGTCAGGAACGCAAAAACTGGCTCTGTCAGGAAGGGGTTAATTATTTATTCTGAAAAAGACAGTCGTACTGGAGCTGCAATTCTTAATCTCACATCACAGGCTGTCTGTGAGCTGGTCTCACAGGTACAGGAAGTGCAGATAGAGCCTGTCTGTGAGCTGGTCTCACAGGTACAGGAAGTGCAGATAGAGGCTGTCTGTGAGCTGGTCTCACAGGTACAGGAAGTGCAGATAGAGCGGAATTCGCCAAGGGAGCAAAATGATGTCCTGAGAACCTGTGTAAGGTCCCAGGAACAGTATACCAGTGAATTGCAGACACAGTTTGAACATTATGTTGTTAAACAAGTGAACCATAAAAAATGGTTGGGTAAAAAGGCCAAACATGATTCTGTGCAGATACGTGCATTGATTACCTCACAAAACTGGGAACAGTTAGACAGTGATTCTGAGGTAGAATCTGAGGAAGATGTAACAGGGCAGCTGCGTCCTATCAGGGACACTACTTACACGTCCACACAAGAGAGTAGACAGTACAGCAACAGGTCCTAGCAGATGGGATAGCTATGGATTCAGATAAGCAACCCTCCATGTTACCAGCAGTAGCAATGATGGGACAACAGCATTGACAGGACTAGGAGGAGATTCCCTATATACAGATTCCCCTGAAACTATGCCTGTAATTATACAGGGAAGAATACATGGGGTTTGTGAGAAGGAAGCTCCTGCTTCATAGACAGAGATAGCACCCATAGCGATAGATGATGGGAAACATAGTGATTTGATAAAAATGTCCCACAGATTGAGACAGGGAGCGAATGAATCTCTCCTAGTGTGAATATTCCGGTTGTGGGAGGAGGGTGGAGATTTCATTGAGCTAAATTCCACAGAAATGGCCCAAATGGGAACTTTGTCAATAGATCCCTGGGTGCATTTACAGTTGCAAAGGTTTTGCAGTACGGATGGTTCCTGGTTACTTTTGACTAGTGACGAGATGTTATTTGTGAAGTAACAAAATCACCCATGACACTGATGCCCACCTCACCGTGGCACACTACTACAGATGGTATTCACCAGTTATATTTGTTAGAAAGTGTTCAAGGTTTGGTGAAAGTTGCAAATCCAGGAGGTGGGGGAGTGAGTGTAATACAGTGGGAAGGACCTGATCTCTTTATGTTGGACAAGGAAATAGGTACTTGTTTCCTAGCACGGCGCCCGTCGTACAGTATGCATCACATCCACTACTTAAGGTATGCGATGGGACCCAATTTTAGGGTTTTAAGAGCTGCACTGTACAATTTTAATATCGCGTCGCATCGCATGCCATTACAATGGCATGCGATGCGATGCAATCAGACCCGATTTTTAATTGTACAGCCACCCTGATGGGTGATTACTATGATAAATGCTTATTTATTTATTAGTAATGCCACCCCCACTATCAACGCCAACCCGAAGCATGGCGAGCGCAGCGAGCCCGCGAGGGGCAGCGGTACGCGTCCTCCGACCTTTTTTATACCCCCACTATCCACGTCGGCGTGGAGTTGATTTTAGATAGTGTGGCAAACCTGAAGCGTGGCGAGCGCAGTGTGCCCCGCGAGGGGACACGAAATACATGTGAAGTAATCCGCGTCCACTCGCGGGGCGCGCTGCGCTCGCCACGCTTCGGGCTCGGTGGCTCGCTGCGCTCGCCAAACTATATAAAATCAACTCGACGTGGATAGTCGACATGGATAGTGGGGGTATGAAAAGTCAGAGGACACGTACCGCTGCGCTCGCCACGCTTCGGATTGGCGTTGATAGTTGGGGTGGCGTTAACAATGGGGGTGCATTTAACATAGTAATCACCCATCAGGGTGGCTGTACAATTAAAAATCGGGTCTTATCGCATCGCATCGTATGATCAGATCAATACGATGGCATAAGATAAAAATCGTGGGCGCCGTGCTAGGAAACATGTACCAGGAAATATGTGAAATGTTTTTGAGTTAGCTCCCACCAACATGAAACCACCCCTGTATTTAGTAGTAGGCACCTCATCTGGTATGACTGTGTGGCAGTTGAGTCCGATGTTAGGTCAATTGGGGCATTTAGGGACAGATGCACCACAACAGCTGACACAAAAGGAACAGCAGGGATCCAGATTTTCACAAAAACAAATATTGGTACTCTTTACCTAGAACGGCGCCCATCGCTGGCATCGCATGTGCATCGCATGCCATTGTAATGGCATGCAATGCGACCGATGCGATGCCCGCGATTTTACATAGAAATGCATGTTAAAATGTAAATCGCGTCGGTCGCATCGCATGCGGCCAAAAAATCGCATGCGATGCGACCGACGTGATTACCGCGATTTTACATAGGGAACAATGTTAAATGGCCCAATTGACCCGATTTTACATAGGGAACAATGTTAAATGGCCATCAGACCACAAATAGCCACCCTGAAGTGTAAAATGCCCCCCCCCCCCAATTGTTAACGGCACCCCACGATCAACGTCAAACTGAAGCGTGGCGAGCGCAGCGAGCCCGCGAGGGGCGGCGGTACGCGTTCTCCGACCTTTTCATACCCCCACTATCCACATCGGCGTGGAGTTGAGAATAGAAAGTGGCTATTTGGGGTCTGTGGGCCATTTAACATTGTTCCCTATGTAAAATCGGGTCAATTGGGCCATTTAACATGTTACCTATGTAAAATCGCGGTAATCGCGTCGGTCGCATCGCATGCGATTTTTTGGTCGCATGCGATGCGAGTGACGCGATTTTTTACCTTGCGATACCTAAGATGAAAATCGTGGGCGCCGATCTAGGTAAAGAGTACCCAAATATTATATGAGTTATTGAATGCGGGTACCCCATGGAAAGAAATAGACAGTGTTGGGACTGATGTCTTGTTAAAAATGTGGTTAGAAAATGAAGAGGAAGGGTGGTGGCTCAACACCCACCAAGCAGATAGCAACGAGTGACGTGGATGAGGATGTAGCAGAGCAAGTAATTCTAACCGCACCTCTACAAAGCCCCTCCTCCTGGTCATCACCCAATGCTGAGGTGAGGGCCGAGTTAGACCCATTTCTGGGGATACGCCCTCCAACAGATGCCAAGGAAAAGGGAAAGTGGATTGTACCACAGCCTTTATGCCAGGAAGGCAAGTCTCTGGATGCACGAGCACAGAAAGCACATCCTATGAAATACCAGATTTGCACATTACAACCAAGAGACAAATGCCCTTATGTGATATGTGCAATTTCCAGTGATAACAGGGCTAACTGTTACACATACATCTCTGTTAGATACAGGGGCAGAGGAATCATTATTTTACAGGTCCCACCTACCCTCACGGTATATTAGATGGGTAGATGAGTTTACATAGCCGTGGGCGGCTCAGGTTTACTGCAGAATGTGGATTGGGAACTGCCCATGGTTTCATGCTGATGTGTTGGTCTATGAGTCACCAGACAATATAATGGGTACAGGCAAATGGGAGGTGCAGTCCATAGACAGCCTGTCCAGCAATTATATGTTTGGCTACTCTGTAAGAGACTTCACAACCTCTGCAGTAAGACTGATAGTTAGGGGGAATGCCTGGGAACCAGATTACTTACCTCTGCCAGCAGAACCCATGACCTTGAAGCCACATTGCATCTATGATGGTCATAAAGAAACAATGCAGATCATGGGAGAACTTATCCAAGTGGGGGTGTTCAGAGACACATGCAGCCCCTTCTACAGTGTGACCAGAAATAAAGCTGAATTTGTATTGACAGCTGAACAGGACGATGCAGTTCAAGCTGCAAACCAAGATATTCAGGAGCATAATGCCCTGGGCCCCATCCAGGGAGACCAGCCATTCTTCCTATATGTGACAGTAACAGACTATATCTTTCCTTGGGGTCTATGGAAGAAGAGCTCATAAAGTAGTGAACTGAAAACTCCTATTGAACTTTGGACCAAGCAGTTACCACACAAGGTACAAGACCTTGCTCACAGCCTACACTGCACCCCATCATGTGGAAAGCATCATCATGCCGCAGCCTGTCACTATACGATCTGACTTACCAGTGGCAGGGTGGATGAGGCAAGAGGGTCTAGGCACACCCTTAGCGATTGCCCATCTGCAGGAATAGAAGTGGTACTTGTCAGAAAGAGGTGGAGTGTCCAGACAAGAGACTGCACAAGCAATCCACTGCATCAGGTTCACAGAGGTGTCAGAAACAGTGGTCTCCAGAGGAAGTACCCAAGAACTGATACATGGGGGTGGTTAAGAAGGAACAAGTGAGTATGTAGTGCTACATGCTGTAGTCATGCTGCTGGAAGAAATCAAAGGCCCTCCCATCATCATCATCAACAGCTGTAATGTAATCCAAGGGTGGAGAACATGGTTGCTCACCTTGCTGCAGATCCAAGCTGAAAATTGAAATATATAACCAGAGTATTATTAACGGCCTGTCTGCATGTCAATTCCCACACTGGACTAGTAGGCAATAAAATTGCAGATGCCCTGGTGCAATACAGAACAACAGAGGTCACCCCACAAGAGATAATGGAACACTTGCAATTAAGTCAAATATTGGGCAGCTGAGCAGAGGGGTGCTGGATGTACCAGGTTCCCTATTATAGACACTACAAAGTTAATTGAACATGTGAATAAGCTCCTGAAGGAGTAGGAAGAAACGCCCACACAGACTTTGAGGGGTTGGGAAGAAGTCCTTCAGGGGGCTGTGCGCTGTTTGAATGTGCGGTTTCTCTGGGGAGATATGTCACCCTTTTGAGATAATTTTGACCCCAGTACCACCACCTGCACAATGTTATCAGTCAAAAGCAGAAAAAAGTGCCTGCAGGTTTAGGTAGGATTTACTATGTGTTGGAAAGAGGAGATACTAACCTAATATATTTTCCTACCCACAGACTATATCCAGGAACTACATAAAGCTGCAAGATGGCGGCTCTGGAAACACGCTGTTACACGGCAGCCCGGGCACCAAGGATTAAAACTGACTTGCAGCGGCCCACCCGGTCTTGATCTAGGACCTGACACCTGGGGTGAATTTGGAGGTATTCACAGTCTCCTCTCCCCTCCTTTTTTTCATGTCCTAACTGCTTCCCACTTTTTCCTACTTATTACAGCTGGACTGCATACTGGGTGCTGCTCATCCTCCACCAATACAGCCTTTTGCAAGTGGAGGACAGCAGCGCATTCCAGCGATAGCACTTAAGCTGAGTGTATTCTCCTGGTCTACCTTTTTCCATAGGAAACACTCATCCCAATGGAGGGCCAGTGACATACCCTGCACTGGATTTATCTAACCAGAGGATCACACTCTACTAAAAAGGACAGCAGTTTTCCACTATTCCTTCCTCTCTCCCTGTACCCTCAACAACTGGGTCACGCTCACCCGCAATACCTCTAAGCCCACCAGCATTACCATACGCTGAGGGAAGCTGACAAAACTCGGGTCACCTGAGTAGACAGAGGGGGTGACCCCCCTGAAGAAAACTAGTGTACCCCAATATTGTCATAGGTATATAAAGCTGGGCAGCAGCTGTCCCGGAGGGTAAAACAAGGGAGTACAGGTCGAATTCCCACAATACCTTGAGAGCCCACCAATTATTGAGTGGCAGCTGGTATACTGGATCTTGACGAGTAGCAACAAGGGAGACCTCCTTGTGAGAAATCATTTTTCCTCATATACTACAAGTATATAAAGTTGGAGATCTGTCACCTACGGGGAAACTTTCTATCCTTTCTCTCTGTTTCTCTATCCCTTTTTTCCCCTTCACCCTCTTTTCTTCCTTGTGGGAGGAGACAGTTACTTCCTATAGTACTAACAACTGTGATATATATTTTCGCTGGTTTCAACATTGTGCAAAAAACGGTATTGCACGTTTTAATGACTATTTATGACTATTCAGATCACCCTTTTGAACAGTGAGACTTAGAATTAATACCATTTGTGTGTGATTTATCAGAACATTGGCCAGGAAAGGTTTGACAGCTTAACCTTAACAGTACAGACAGAATATTGTTACATTTGGCCTTATTCTAGTTCACTCTTTCTGACAAAATCCTTCTTAGATTGATAAAACCATGTGCACTGCAGGGGGAGGGGGGGCAGATGTGAAATGTGCAGAGAGAAGGGTGAGTTATTTTGTTTCTGTGCAGGGTAAATATTGGCTTCTTTATTTTTACAGTGCAATATAGATCTCACTTTGAAGTAAAACCCCACCCAAATCTAATTATATCTGCACAAGTAACATCTGCTCCTCTGCAGTGCACATGGTTTTGTCCATCCAAAGGTGATAGGGGTTGAAATAGCTGGAAATATGGTTGCTGGCGACCATATTGCCAGTGATGGAAGTGTGCCCCGGCGATAAATCGCTGGGTGCGTGCTCCCGTTTTCAGCCCCATTCTAATCGCTGGTGTATGATAACCATCACCTGTAGTGAAACACCTTTCTTAGCAATTTACCTGTTTAACACAGATGAAGGTAATCATACATTAAGAAGAAAGTCCAGGAGCAGAGCATTGTGTCCCTCCTGGAGCGGGTCATGTTGGGAGGTGTGGCGAGCGCAGCAAGCCCGCGAGGGGCGGCGGTACGCGTCCTACGACCTTTTCATACCCCCACTCTCCACGTTGGTGTGGAGTTGAGAATAGAAAGTGTGGCGAGCGCAGCAAGCCACCAAGCCCGAAGCGTGGCGAGCGCAGCGAGCCCCGCGAGGGGACACGGATACCATCACAGGTATACGCATCCCCTCGCGGGCTTCACAGGTGTCCGCGTCCGCTCGCCGCGCTTCGGGCTCGGTGGCTCGCTGCGCTCGCCACACTTTCTATTCTCAACGCCGACGTGGATTGTGGGGGTATGAAAAGGTCGTAGGACGCGTACCACCGCCGCTCACCACGCTTTGGGTTCGCGTTGATAGTGGGGGTGGTACAGGCTGAAAAATGACATTTGGGGGCCATTGAACATGTTTGATACTAATTTCAATGCATTTGGATGCATTTCTGTTAAAAATCGCATGCGATCGCATGCCATCGCATGCCACTACATATGGCATGCGATGGCATGCGATGGGAGCCGTGAAAGTACACAAGTACCAATATATCTCCCCCCGTGTGTACGGGGCTTTAGAAGGATTTTGTCAGAAAGAGTGAACTAGAATAAGGCCTACTGTCTGTACAACATACTCATAACTGTCCTTCAGTGTAAACTATATACTAGCCTTCATATAGTGCTCATTCTGAATGCTCTTTATTTCTGTTATGTGTATTTGTCTGGTTTTTGTTTGTCCATGCCTAGTGCATATTTTAAGAAGTTACTAATAAAGAAATCTTTTTAATATACTTATTTAATACAAATAGGTTAAAACTGAAATAGTGTGTTACTAACTGATCACCGCATAGTGAATTGTGATTTGGTTACCCTGATAGTCCTTTTCCTAACAATTCTATGTGACTATTTATAAATTACTGTAATTTTTTTAAATAAGAGAGCCCCGAAAAAAAGAGAGTCTTTCCCTTCTTCCTCCTCAATACTCTATTTTACTCTCTAGGGAGCACCTCCACAACACTTATTAAGTAAAGGACGAGACTTATACTCATCCTCTTAATCACTTTACACTGTAAATTCTAACATACTTTTCCTCAATAACATAAATACCAACCTGTGCACTGGTCCATTCCCATAAACCCTTTTCCCCAAAAAGTAAAATCTATATTCCCTACCACATGTACATGCACACACAGACATTCTAGGGTTAATTTGTTGGGAGCCAATTAGCCTACCAGTATATTTTTGGATTGTGGGAGGATACCGGAGCACCCAGAGGAAACCCATGCAAGCACGGGGAGAATATACAAACTCTGCACAGTTAGGGCCATGGTGGGAATGGAACCCATGACCTCAGCGCTATGAGGCAGTAATGCTAACCATTACACCGTCCATACTGCCCGTATATATAACACATGGTGGGGATAGAACCCATGACCTCAGCGCTGTGAGGCAGTAATACTAACCATTACACCATCCGTACTGCCCTGTATATATAACACATGGTGGGAATGGAACCCATGACCTCAGCGCTATGAGGCAGTAATGCTAACCATTACACCATCCGTACTGCCCTGTATATATAACACATAGTGGGAATAGAACCCATGACCTCAGCGCTGTGAGGCAGTAATGTAACCATTACACCATCCGTACTGCCCTGTATATATAACACATGGTGGGGATAGAACCCATGACCTCAGCGCTGTGAGGCAGTAATGCTAACCATTACACCATCCGTACTGCCCCGTATATATAACACATGGTGGGGATAGAACCCATGACCTCAGCGCTATGAGGCAGTAATGCTAACCATTACGCCATCCGTATTGCCCATGGCGAGTTCTGTGGATAGCTGTGAATACTTCTGCAATAAATGCCATCAGCGAGGGGTGACTCATTGCTGTGTAATGGTGGGTATTCTAGGGGGTGACCCCAAAATAATTGCTACATACATCAGGTAAAACCTACTGCACCAAGAATAACAGGGCCGATCCTCAAGAACAATCCTTTTAAAAAGTGGCATATCAGGGCAGAACAACTATATAAACCCCTCTCGCCCAAAGACTTGACGTCCTCTAAAAAGCTACACATGGAGTAAAGAGTGAATAAATTCACAGCCAATCAATACAGTGTTTCCCAAATCAGTGTGCCTAGGAACCCTACAGTGCAGTGAGGCTCTCGCAGGGGTGTCTTTAGTCAATGGTCCAAGATCAATTCAAATAATTTATATTCATTATTTATGGTCCAAGTGATTGGCAAAAACCAGTACTTGTGGCAGCCAATCATAAAACATGTGGAAAACCAGAAGCAAAACTGTCCACTACCATGTGACTAAGGGTGACAATTAATGTAATTTTTTTTTTTTTTTTTTCAAAATGTATCCTGTGGAAAAAATTGCTGATCCTTTAGGACGCCGTGATTCAAGAAATTTTGTGAAGCACTGAAATAATGTAGCACCACGTCATACAATGAATGCAATTTAGACTATATTTCAGGCTGTTCTATTAATGCATTTCTGCATTCCCAGGGATACAGTCAGTAGTGAGAGGCAGTTGCATACAGGGACACTGGGAGATTTTAATTCATAAAAGCATAGAAGTGAATGGATAAAAAGACTAGAAAATCCCACATTCAGTTCCAATATGGGGGTGTAAGTTATGTACTAAGCGTCATATTTCCCCCCTTCTTCTTCTTCTTCTTCTTCTTCGTTGGTTTCGCTGCACATTTCTCTTCACTTCGGGCACGAGACTCGTCTTCCACCTCATGCCAATAAGATGTCCTCGTCTTCCTCTTGTTTTTGTTTTTCCTTTTGGTTAGTTTATCTTCTTCAGCTTGTTCCTCCTCCTGCTGCTCAGAGCATTCCACTTCCTCATGGTGCCTCATTCTTCCCTCTCTCTGGCTCTTTGACTTTTTTCTTGGCTTCTGAGACTCTGAGACACCAGTGCTAAGTTCTGGCTCTTCAGGAGGGGCCTGTGATAGGTCACCTTCATTCCTGCAGCGTTTCTTATTTTTGGACTTTTTCTTGGTCTCATGTGAAGAGCCCTCTATGCGTTCTGCAGCGTAGGTCTCTGTGTTCCGGTGCACCCTCGGCACGCCTGGCCTTGGATTTCTTAAGCTCTACCATACGCTTGGAGAAGTATTCATTCACTGATAGAGAACTGGTTACAGTGTTTCCCATTTCTACCTCCACGGTGGGGATCGGGCTGTGTTTTTGCTCACGTTCCTCTGGGCAGGCCTCGGCCTCTTCCTCAGCCGCCTTCTTCACTTTTTTGCATTTCACAAATATACAGGCAAAATCGGTGTCGCTGCGGCTGGACAGGTCCTTTCCTTTTTTTTTTTTTTTTTTTTAAGGTTGGATAAACATTTATTGGTTAACAACAACCAGGGGGTCAACAATCAGATTTTGTCCACAATGACATCACAATACACAATTCATATATAGGGATATAACAAATAGATCATCCCTCTAACCACAGGTTGGACTTGTTAGTTGGAAGTCTTTATTCAGTTTAAATGACTATGTGCCAGTCAGAGAAATTGCTTTCTTTTGGTTATAATCTGTTTCTCGTTATGTGACCCAGTGGGGAGGGGAGAGAGGAAACTGCCTAGCAAGTTAAGGGAGGGAAAGGGAAACCTGTGAGGTCGAAGATCATTTGTTTCATATGAACAGGGAACACTCATGTTTACATACACCGTACGTAAGGAGGGCTATAAAAGCCGAGGTTACAGAAAGCTAGGGACTCCCGAATGAATTTTCAACTATATGAACTCTCTCATGTCTTACAAGATGTGATTTCTTTATAAAACATTATCCACATTCAGAGAATGAAAACAGTTTCTTACCAGTGTGAACTCTCAAATGTGCAACAAGAGCTGCTCTCTGTGTAAAACATTTCCCACACTCAGAACATGGAAATGGTTTCTCACCTGTGTGAACTCTCATATGTGTAATAAGAGCTTCCTTCTGTGTAAAACATTTCCCACACTCAGAACATGCAAAGGGTTTCTCACCTGTGTGACTTCTCTCATGTCTAACAAGATGTGATTTATTTCTAAAACATTTCCCACACTCAGAGCATGGAAATGGCCTCTCACCTGTGTGAGTTTTCTGATGGGTAACTAGATTGGATTTTTCCCTAAAACATTTCCCACATTCAGAGCATGAAAACAGTTTCTTACCTGTGTGAACTCTCAAATGTGCAACAAGGGCTGCTCTCTGTATAAAACATTTCCCACACTCAGAACATGGAAACGGTTTGTCACCTGTGTGAACTGTCATGTGTGCAAGAAGAGCTGCTTTCCGTGTAAAACATTTCCCACACTCAGAACATGGAAATGGTTTCTCACCTGTGTGAACTCTCTCATGTGTAACAAGATCTGATTTCTGTGCAAAACATTTCCCACATTCGGAGCATGAAAATGGTTTCTCACCTGTGTGAACTCTCACATGTGCAATAAGAGCTTCATTCTGTGTAAAACATTTCCCACACTCAGAACATGCAAATGGTTTCTCCCCTGTATGACTTCTCTCATGTGTAACAAGATGTGATTTATTTCTAAAACTTTTCCCACATTCAGAGCATGGAAATGGCCTCTCACCTGTGTGACTTCTCTGATGTGTAACTAGATTGGCTTTTTCTCTAAAAAATTTCCCACATTCAGAACATGAAAATGGTTTCTCATCTGTATGAACTCTCATATGTGCAATAAGAGCTGTTTTCTGTGTAAAACATTTCCCACACTCAGAACACGGAAATGGTTTCTCACCTGTATGAACTCTCTCATGTGCAACAAGATGTGATTTCTTTTTAAAATGTTTCCCACATTCAGAGCATGAAAATGGTTTCTCACCTGTGTGAACTCTCATATGTGCAATAAGAGATGTTTTCTGTGTAAAACATTTCCCACACTCAGAACATGGAAATGGTTTCTCACCTGTGTGAACTCTCTCATGTGCAACAAGATGTGATTTCTTTTTAAAACATTTCCCACATTCAAAGCATGAAAATGGTTTCTCACCTGTATGAACTCGCACATGTGCAACCATAGCTGCTTTCTGTGTAAAACATTTCCCACACTCAAAACATGGAAATGGTTTCTCACCTGAGTGAACTCTCTCATGTGTAGCAAGATGTGATTTATGTTTAAAACATTTCCCACATTCAGAGCATGAAAATGGTTTCATCCCTGTGTGATGCCTGCGATATAAAACAGAAACTGACTTGCTTATAGAACTCTTACCAAACTCAGAACTGGATGATATTGTATCATCTTTATGACCTGTACTGTGTGTAGTAAGGTCTGAATGATCAGGAAAAGGTTCCTCATGACTAGAGGGACCAGATGAAATATCTGCACTGGGAAATGTTGGGTGTGTATTGGGGATAATGGGGTTTTCTTCTGGAGAATCTGGTCTGATGTTCTTATCTTCTAGTATATAATCTGGAGACACAATGAGATCTCCCTCCGAGGTATTCCTGCTTGTGCGCCCATCTGTGCTGGTATCTGTAGGGATTTCCTCCTCCTTACACTGCTGATTACCCCTCATATATGGGTCTTCTGTGTCTTCTTTCTTTTCTGTCATATAAAATTCTTCTCCTACTACCTTCATATCAGTCACGTCCGTTTCTTCTCCCTCTGTATCTTCTGTCTTCATAACAGTCATATCCGTCTCTTCTACCTTTATTTCTTCTACCTTAATATCAGTGAAATCTTCACACTGAACCTGATCCTCCTGTGGGGTCCTGTGAGTCTCCTCTGTACAGTGCTGGGAATACAGAGGACGGGGACATCTCTCTGGGGTATCTCTGTTACTGGGTCCATCCAGTGATGTGAGGGACCAGAGAGTCTCCATCAATCTTGTCCTTGTACAGATCGTTACGTTCCTCTATATACTCGCCCTCCTGCTGCCAGATACAGCAATGTCTTCTCTCGGTCCCCCGTAACCTTATCACCGTGGCTTCTGGAAGTGAGAGGCCTCAGGTAAGATCAGCAGCGCTGCCCCAGCAGGGAGCTGATGAGATGCTGCCGTCATTGAACGCGGGGATTGGTCTACGGGAAAATGGCCGCCGCTCCCTCGCACCGGACAGGTCCTTTCCTATAGCAAACTTCATGTAATGAACATTAGCATCAAAATAATTGAACATGGTTCATTAACCACCACCATTATTTCTATTTAGACTTTGGATATGCTAGGTCTCCTCTATACTGAAAATAGAAACATAAAAAGTATAGATAGTTACTCTATCTGCTATAACATAAAAATGTCACCAATTTATGTTACAATTTTTTGTATTTAATCTTGTGTATTTGCATGAAGTTTTTTTTATAGAAATCATAACTATATGTATGTCCAGATGTCCTATTTTTATATAAGGGCACATCACGATGCAAAAAGACATTCCTTCGAGAGGACTGAGACACACAATGCTCACAAATTAATAATGAACACCTGAGCTGAATGAGCAGATAGCTATTTAATATCCGTCAAAAGGACAGATCCCTACTCCTGATTTGAAAAAAGCCGCCCAGAGAGCGGCAAAACACGTTTTCCGAGGAGCCCTGCAATGGACAGGGACAACTATATGAAAGAAATTTATAGTCAGCTCAATAATGGAGGCACTTATTTGAAACTAAAAAATGATCCCACTTTAAAAAAAAAAAAGTTTTAAATTCCTTTTTTGAAAAAGCATTGAAGGATGAAGTGATCACCAAATGAGAATATGAATATTTATGTGTGAAAAATACATTGATTCCCATGTTGTATATTTTTACCAAAGGTTCATAAAGATCCCTTAAAACCTCCTGCAAGACCAATAGTGTCAGGCTGTAACAGCCTGACCTCTAATCTATCTGCCCTGATAGATTTTTATTTACAATCTTTGGTACAAAAAACAAGAGCATTCCTGAAGGATACATGATATTAAGTGTTAAGAAAAATTAACAGTCAAAAGTGGGAAAATGGTATGTACATTTGTTCTGCTGATGTTAGTACCGTATATACAATAATTTATATCGAACATGGTACCAGGGCAGTAGCATACTTTTTAGAAAATAGTGATCTCCAACTATCTGTTCCAAATTTTATATTAGAGGGTATTAAACTGATATTAACTAACAATTATTTTATATTTGATGGTAATTTTTATCTCCAAGTAGTGGGGACTGCTATGGGTACCAAGTTCACCCCTAGCTATGCCAAAAGGTTCATGGCCTATTGGGAAGAACATAAGATATCACCGGGAGTGAGCTGTGGGTGAGCCTGGTATCATGGCAACATTTTATAGACAATATTTTAATCTTTTGGGACAAAGATGAAAAAGCACTAGACACTTTATGTACTACATTGAATCAAAATGAGATGTCAATTAAATTAACGTTTTCTATTAGTAAAGAAAAGGTCTATTTTTTAGATTTGTTGATCTATACAAGTGAGGGTGAACTGGAAACTAACACTATAGAAAAGAAACAGATTCTAACAGTTTAATTGAGAAAACGAGTTTACATCACCAGAACTGGCTGGAGGGTATTCCCTTCAGCCAGTTTACTCGGATAAAAAGAAATTGTACTTCAGTGTCTGTGTGCAATGAACAAATAGAAGAAGTACTGTATCACCAAGACTTTTAAATAAGGGATACAAAATAGAAACTCTACAAAGAGCGAAAACAAGATTAGAAACTATTAAAAGAGAGGCTCTTTTAAAAGTAAATGAAAATGAAACTTCTAATGTGAAATTTCAATGGGCTTTTATCTCCCGTTATAGCTCATGTTTTAAAGATATTGAAAATATTTTTAAATCCAATCGGAACATTTTAACACAAGATCCCATTATATCTACAGTACTTCCTCCATGTCCTACTTTTATATATAAAAAAGCTCCATCCCTCAGGGATAAATTAGTCCACAGCAGTGTGGAATCCGAAATTAGGCATAGCATACGCACAAAAGGATTTCACCGCTGGAGTGCATGTTTGATTGTAGAACGGTGAAGAGCACTTCCAATAAAATAACCAGTTTTTCCCTAAATGGCAAATCCTATGCAATCAATGAATTTATAACATGTAATCTGGGAATATTATTTATGCCATTGAGTGCTTGTGCCACCTCACCTATGTTGGAAAGACCAGTAGAAATCTAAGGGTGAGATTGGCAGAGCTTATTTATAATATTAGGAACGTCGTCGTCACACATTCTAGGTTTGCTCATTTTAAGAAAATTCATGACAAGAAAGAATGCAATATTATAAACTTTTGGGGGATTCAACAGAGATCTTGCCAAAAGACAATAATTTCAAGCTAAAAAGCTTTTTAACTTAGTTTTTTTATTGTTTTTTATGCTCTTCACCATTTTTATTAATTTTTATTAATTTTTAGTACTGTGTTTTTTTTTTTTAAATATATTTATTGAATATTTTAAATCATTACATATGTATGGTGGAAAATATGCATGAAAAATTGTGCAACATGCACGGTCAAAATTGTAACATGGTAGGCAATTAACGTGGTGTACCACACATTCTTAGTGTTGCATACACTCTGCTAATCACGGACATCAGAGTACATTAGGTAACATAAGTGGTTCTAGCAATCTATGGTATGGCCACCTCCTATAATTGCATTGACCAGTACAAAAGCGCAGAACCTAAATATCGAACAACACGAGTAATGAAAATAAATTGAATTGGGATAGGTGGGTGGGGAAGGCAGAGGAGAAAGGGGTGGGGTATGGGGGGGGGGGTTTAGAAATGGCACATTAACTAGTAGTCTAAAAACAGAATATGGTCAGAGTACAGTCATCTGTCTTGTCTGTATAGGTCGAAACAAGAAGCATAAAGCAGTCTAACATGTAACGTGTGTCTAAGGCATACACTCCATCCCAATCATCAGTATCCTCTTGCCAACTTCTTATGGGTGGTATGGGTGCATCTAAGACTTAATCTCCACATTCGCCAAGGGGCCCCAACATTTCGTAAAGGTAGATGGACTTGCATAGTGAATTTGTATATCAAATCTATCATAATTCATTATACGGTGCAAGGAACATGTTAATTCTGTGAGTGAGGGGGATTTCCTTGATAACCAACATTTCAATATTTGTTTCCTTGCTGCCATTACTAGTAAGGTCAGGAACGGGATATAGGACAGGTTACATGCATCTAAACACCAAACATCGAAGTCGGCAAATAGAAGGGGGAAAGGTGTAGTGTGACTCTCAGACCTAATGCTATGTGAATGTAATTTAATATCTTATTCCAGTATGTCTTAATACGCATTTCATCCTACTCTCCAGCCTTTTTCAAGGATACATTTCTACTGCTTATTTACAGGGATTTTAAAAACACCCTCAGGTAGTGCCGCTTATATAGAAACCATTTACAGCAATCATACACAAATAAGATGCACTATAGATGTTGTCAAACCTTAAATTAAGAAAATGGCTATAATTACCTTATAGACAGGAGATAAGACAGCTTTGATTATTGTATTTGTTCATTTGTATTACGCACCCCTGGAAAACACAGAGCAGCCAGGAGAGAGCGCTTCAGTTTGGCATGGCTGGCTATAAGTACAACAGAGTGCAGGCTGGGGTACGCAGTCCAACAGATATTGCACACCAATAAATATGCTGAGTCTCCTGATTGGTAACATAACATGATCAAGTTTGTGCTTATAAAGAATATAGAGTAAAAGAACAGAAAAGAGACCATGTTCCTGACGGCACTTATGTGGGCGTAGAGTTGGCTATTAGTGAATCCCGAGTCTTTGCTGCTCATATTCCTCGTGTGCTTCAGCAGGGACACAATCAGAAGACAAACGGCTGCGCAGAATATGAGGAACGGTGGGATGGATCCTGTAAAAATGATGAGAAACAAATTCCTATCGTTATATACAAAATGGTGTTGATTATGGCGCTGCGGTCCTTTTAAACAAAATGGTGAGGTGAAACCACCAACAGGGGGATGTATCCTCAATTCTTCCGTCAGTCGATTTAATTAAATCTCAAACTGACCTGAAAGAATTTCCCTATGTGCATGTAAAGTTTTCTTTGTGTTTCTCCCGACCTCCGCATGCACAGTGGATAGCCCCATTCAATAATGGGGTTCTATCGTCAATAGGAAATGTATCCTCAATTCTTCCGTCCAGTTGATAAAACAAAAATGTCAAACTGACCTGGAAGAATGTCCCTATATGCGTATAAAGGTTTCTTTACAATTCTCCCGACATCTGCATCTACAATGGATAGTCAGATATGATCCTACAAACAGGGGCCCCTTGAGGCATGCACTCACCGAGAATAAGTTCCCTATATGCACTGAAAGGTATCTTTGGATCCAACTCTTTTCATCCCAGGACACAAGTGGACCGCTGACTTCCAAAGGTAGGTAGCAAAAAACTCCAATTTATTTCTCCAAAAATACATACAGTAAAAACAGATAAAAAAGTGGGAAGGGAATCCCTAGGCAAGTGGTGGTCTGGATACCTTCCAATCCGGATAGAAGGCCACCCAGTCGCTGAAGATAACAGAACAGCACCTACCACAAGCCTTTGGGGTATTCTCTTTCTCCTCCAACCACCAACGCGTTTCGGGCTGTTTTGAATAAGCCCTTTTTCAAGGTGTGGAGGAACAAACCACCTTTCCGGTATTTATACCAGAATGCTAACTCCACATGTAGTGAGTTTACACTAAAACATGGAAAGATCTCCTAAAATTGACATCATTGAAGCATGCATTAACAATCAAGTAAAAACGCAAATTTTACACATATATGAAACATCTAAATATAGTTTACACTTCAAGCGGAAAAATAACTACACAGGTTTTTTAGAAAAGATAGAAATAGATATAGCTGTGTATAAGTCCGTTTAGGGTTTTCCATTTGTCCTGCAGACACAGCTGATAAGACTTAGCGTGTAGCGCTAGAACCCGCACTTCCGGGTATATGGAACGCATGTTGTTCCGATACGTCACTTCCGGTGACGTATGGAACGCATAGCGCAGGAAGGGGCTTTCTCTCACGTGAAAGGCTTTCTTTTTTTCCCCATGCTGTTTGTAACTTTATTGCTTTGTTTGATGGAACGCAAGCATATCCAAAACGGAGCTTTGAAACTTCCTGTGTGCTGTTTAAAGTAGTCGGAATCACCAGGTTTTTTGGTTCCGCAAGTATTCATTCACCATGATTGTATATGGCATGGGACATACAACATATACAAAAAACAGATTTAGTACAAAATATGCACAAACCTAGATATTAAAGTGAGCATTCCATTATGAAATGAATGAGACATAATAAATTTAAAATAATATTATTAAAAATTTCTATATAATGACTGAAATGCATTGGTAGTTTCATATAGTAAAAAAATTTTCTTCACATATAAAAATTTCCACATATAAACTTTCATATATAAAAAAGGCACTGGAGGTATTAAAGGAGTAAAATGGGGCAGGGGTGCAATTTAAAGAAAACATTTCAACTCGAACCCCACATTTAGACCTTCAGGTTCAATAGTATTAAGAGTATATATGGTCCGCATTTCTTCCTGTGACAGTTTTTTATCCCTGTCATTAACCCTCCAATGTTCAGGGACAAGTTTAATACCACAAAAATTAACAAGATGTTTGACATCACACCCATGTAATTTCTTAAAGTGTAAAGACACATTATGGGATTCGACCCCCTTCGCAATATTCCGAACATGCTCGGCTAATCTTATTTTTAACTGGCGGGTGGTTTTCCCAATATACACCTTTTTACATGAGCACTCCAACAAGTATACACAAAACTTGGTGTTGCATGTAATAAAATCTACTATATCGTGCAACTGGTTGGTGTGTGGTGCACGGTATTGAAGAATAGCCTTTGTGGTGCCCTTGCAGACACGACACATACTACATGTCCCACAACGGAAAAAACCTTTAGTTTTGATGTAGTTAAGAGGGTTCGGAGTGTTAATTGCACTCCTTACTAACTTGTTTCTAAGATTTTGTGCCTTGCGATAAATGAAGGTGGGTTTCTCCTTTACCACTTTATTGAGAATAGGGTCATTCATTAGGATCCCCCAATGTTTCTTAAAAATCTTTTCAATCTGTTTGGATTGGCTGGTGTATTTTGTGATGAAACACACTCCCAAATCATTCTCCTTTTTAGCAGAGACTGTAGTTGTTGTATCATCCCTCGATAAAATGGCTTCTGAGCCCTTGTTCCGGGCCTCGTCAACCATTTTGTGATGATAACCCTTTTGTTTAAACTGTTGACTTAGTTTCTGTGCATGTATGTGATAAATTTCTAAGTCAGTACAATTTCTACTAATACGATTAAACTGGCCATTAGGGATACTCCGCAACCAATTAGCATGATGATTGCTGCTGAAATCAATATATGAGTTGCTGTCTGTTGGTTTCTCATAATTTCTAGTTTTCAACTGGCCATTGTCAACATAGATTAAGAGGTCCAGAAAACTCAATTCCTTCTGACTAACCTGGAATGTGAGCAAAATGTTTAATTGATTCTTATTGAGTTCTTCACAAAAAGTGTCAAGGGATGTGGAGTCCCCCTTCCACACAAAAAGAATATCATCTATGTATCGGCGATAGGTAACCAGGCTGGCGTCCAGTTGGGGTTTATCCCAGATGTTAACTTCTTCCCACCATGCCATGAAAAGATTAGCATAACTGGGCGCCAGCCTGGTCCCCATCGCCGTACCCCTAAGCTGCAGAAAAAATTGTCCATCGAACCAAAAGTAATTACTCTTTAAAATTAAAGAGATACCCTCCAATATGAAATCCTTTAGGTCCGTGGGTGTGTTTTCTCTTTCCAAGAAAAAGCTAACAGCCTGAAGGCCAAGGTCGTGATCAATTATGGTATAAAGAGAGGTGACGTCGGAGGTAACCAACGTACACCCCGTCTCCCATCTCACTTCCTTGAGCAGTTGTATAGTGCTGATAGTGTCCTTCAAATAAGACTTGGTTTTAAGTACTAATGGCTGCAGCAGGGAATCTATATAATGTGACAAATTCGATAACACAGAGTTGGTCCCAGCAACTATAGGGCGACCAGGTGGTTTGGTCGCCGATTTGTGGATCTTGGGGAGCACATAAACCACCGGTATAGAGGGTTTGGCTATGTGAATATACTCTCCCACATTCTTAGTTATGGTACCCTTTGATGTATATAAAGCCAAAAAGACAGACAACTTTTCCTGGATTTTATCTGTAGGATTACCCCTGAGTTTTTTGTACGTGACACTGTCAGATAGCTGTCTTACAATCTCAGCATTGTAATCGTCAGCCGACAAGATGACAATGCTGCCCCCCTTGTCGGCTGGCTTAATAACAATGTCTTTATTGTCCTGTAAGGATTTGATGGCATCCCGCTGTCCTTTAGATAGGTTTACATTCTTGATTGGTTTGAGTTGAACTTTATCAAGGTCCTCTCGGACAAGTTTTTCAAAAGATTCAACAAAGCACCCCTTCTTATGTGCGGGGTAAAAGGTAGACTGCTTCCTAAAAACAGAATAATTACTAGGAATATCACCAATATTATTACTATTCTCCTCCTCAAAATATCTTTTCAGAGTTAATTTGCGAATAAATTTTTGGAGGTCAAGGAATACCTCGAATTTATCCACCTTATTCGAAGGGGCGAATTTAAGACCTTTCTCCAATACGCTGGTTTCATCATTAGTAAGAGTGTAACTACTAAGATTGACTATTTTTGTTTTATGGTATTCAGCGTTCAGTGTTAGGTCTGTTATTGTAATGGTCACAGCATCAATCACATTATCATGTTGTGTATCCACAGCATCTTTTTTTACAAAGGGTTTAGTTTTCCTTTTCCCCCGTTTCCCTCTAGGTCTATATATTTTACTGGGTTTTATCTGTGGATATTGCGGGCCGGTCGCCTGTCTAAAAAATGTCGATGGTTGGGCTGTGACTCATCCCTCCTCCCGTCCCTTTGACGATTGGGGGTGAAATAATTGGTACGGCTTTGGTTATTATGGCTGGATGTTTCGTTTGGAGAGTCCTTTGAGGGGGTTATATCTCTCTCTCTCCAATTATCATTTGAATTTTCCCTCCAAGCCCTATAATAATTATTGCCTTTCCTATATTTATTACGAATTATAGGATTATATTGTTGGCGATCTTCCCTATTCCTATCTCTTTTGTTTTTACGGAAACCTGAATCAATTTGCGTATTTTCAGTATTCCTGAAACTTTTATGATATTTGAGATTCGGCCTGGTATTCTCAGATTTTTTAGGGGTGGGTTTAGATCTATTAAACCTAGTCTCCTTTTTAGTGAGTAGATGTTCCGTACCGTCTTTGTAATCATTTGTGTCCCTTATAAATTTTTTCTTTTTTTTGGTCATTAATTCTTTTTCATTTTTATTTATTCTATTAGTGATGTCTTCTTCTAATTTTTCAAAATCCTTAGTATTTATATAAGGTTCGACCAGGGACCTGTAGGTACCAATATCATGTTCTACTCTACTTAATTCCTCTTTTTTCTGACTGATAATCAGTTCCATCAATTTTATTGAACAATCGTCCAATATCTTGAACCAATTGGTCCTAAATGTGGTCGATTCACAATCAAATGATGGGACCTTATCAATCCTCAAACCACGTGGTACAATTTTATTAAGAATATATTTTTCAAGGGATGCCAGTTCCCACCAGATTTTACCCTCTTGTATTAGTGCCCTTTCTAATTTGTACATGACGCTTTCAACATTGTACTAAATCTGTTTTTTGTATATGTTGTATGTCCCATGCCATATACAATCATGGTGAATGAATACTTGCGGAACCAAAAAACCTGGTGATTCCGACTACTTTAAACAGCACACAGGAAGTTTCAAAGCTCCGTTTTGGATATGCTTGCGTTCCATCAAACAAAGCAATAAAGTTACAAACAGCGTGGGGAAAAAAAGAAAGCCTTTCACGTGAGAGAAAGCCCCTTCCTGCGCTATGCGTTCCATACGTCACCGGAAGTGACGTATCGGAACAACATGCGTTCCATATACCCGGAAGTGCGGGTTCTAGCGCTACACGCTAAGTCTTATCAGCTGTGTCTGCAGGACAAATGGAAAACCCTAAACGGACTTATACACAGCTATATCTATTTCTATCTTTTCTAAAAAACCTGTGTAGTTATTTTTCCGCTTGAAGTGTAAACTATATTTAGATGTTTCATATATGTGTAAAATTTGCGTTTTTACTTGATTGTTAATGCATGCTTCAATGATGTCAATTTTAGGAGATCTTTCCATGTTTTAGTGTAAACTCACTACATGTGGAGTTAGCATTCTGGTATAAATACCGGAAAGGTGGTTTGTTCCTCCACACCTTGAAAAAGGGCTTATTCAAAACAGCCCGAAACGCGTTGGTGGTTGGAGGAGAAAGAGAATACCCCAAAGGCTTGTGGTAGGTGCTGTTCTGTTATCTTCAGCGACTGGGTGGCCTTCTATCCGGATTGGAAGGTATCCAGACCACCACTTGCCTAGGGATTCCCTTCCCACTTTTTTATCTGTTTTTACTGTATGTATTTTTGGAGAAATAAATTGGAGTTTTTTGCTACCTACCTTTGGAAGTCAGCGGTCCACTTGTGTCCTGGGATGAAAAGAGTTGGATCCAAAGATACCTTTCAGTGCATATAGGGAACTTATTCTCGGTGAGTGCATGCCTCAAGGGGCCCCTGTTTGTAGGATCATATCTGACTATCCATTGTAGATGCAGATGTCGGGAGAATTGTAAAGAAACCTTTATACGCATATAGGGACATTCTTCCAGGTCAGTTTGACATTTTTGTTTTATCAACTGGACGGAAGAATTGAGGATACATTTCCTATTGACGATAGAACCCCATTATTGAATCGGGCTATCCACTGTGCATGCGGAGGTCGGGAGAAACACAAAGAAACCTTTACATGCACATAGGGAAATTCTTTCAGGTCAGTTTGAGATTTAATTAAATCGACTGACGGAAGAATTGAGGATACATCCCCCTGTTGGTGGTTTCACCTCACCATTTTGTTTAAAAGGACCGCAGCGCCATAATCAACACCATTTTGTATATTTCTGTATTGGTAGAGGTTTCAGGAACCTTTAGGTGTTGGTAGGCGGCAGCAGTCCTAGGCGCTGTCATTATTTTCTTCTTTTTGTCCAAGTATTGTGTTTTCCTGTATAGAGAATAGACTAGCAGCCTCAAAATATGTTTGCCCATAGAGGACGTAGAAATATTTGTGCCAACGATGTTTTTAACCAAACAGACGATGTCGAAGTGGCCGATCACAATGTTGAAAGCGTCATGTACAAATTAGAAAGGGCACTAATACAAGAGGGTAAAATCTGGTGGGAACTGGCATCCCTTGAAAAATATATTCTTAATAAAATTGTACCACGTGGTTTGAGGATTGATAAGGTCCCATCATTTGATTGTGAATCGACCACATTTAGGACCAATTGGTTCAAGATATTGGACGATTGTTCAATAAAATTGATGGAACTGATTATCAGTCAGAAAAAAGAGGAATTAAGTAGAGTAGAACATGATATTGGTACCTACAGGTCCCTGGTCGAACCTTATATAAATACTAAGGATTTTGAAAAATTAGAAGAAGACATCACTAATAGAATAAATAAAAATGAAAAAGAATTAATGACCAAAAAAAAGAAAAAAATTATAAGGGACACAAATGATTACAAAGACGGTACGGAACATCTACTCACTAAAAAGGAGACTAGGTTTAATAGATCTAAACCCACCCCTAAAAAATCTGAGAATACCAGGCCGAATCTCAAATATCATAAAAGTTTCAGGAATACTGAAAATACGCAAATTGATTCAGGTTTCCGTAAAAACAAAAGAGATAGGAATAGGGGAGATCGCCAACAATATAATCCTATAATTTGTAATAAATATAGGAAAGGCAATAATTATTATAGGGCTTGGAGGGAAAATTCAAATGATAATTGGAGAGAGAGAGATATAACCCCCTCAAAGGACTCTCCAAACGAAACATCCAGCCATAATAACCAAAGCCGTACCAATTATTTCACCCCCAATCGTCAAAGGGACGGGAGGAGGGATGAGTCACAGCCCAACCATCGACATTTTTTAGACAGGCGACCGGCCCGCAATATCCACAGATAAAACCCAGTAAAATATATAGACCTAGAGGGAAACGGGGGAAAAGGAAAACTAAACCCTTTGTAAAAAAAGATGCTGTGGATACACAACATGATAATGTGATTGATGCTGTGACCGTTACAATAACAGACCTAACACTGAACGCTGAAAACCATAAAACAAAAATAGTCAATCTTAGTAGTTACACTCTTACTAATGATGAAACCAGCGTATTGGAGAAAGGTCTTAAATTCGCCCCTTCGAATAAGGTGGATAAATTCGAGGTATTCCTTGACCTCCAAAAATTTATTCGCAAATTAACTCTGAAAAGATATTTTGAGGAGGAGAATAGTAATAATATTGGTGATATTCCTAGTAATTATTCTGTTTTTAGGAAGCAGTCTACCTTTTACCCCGCACATAAGAAGGGGTGCTTTGTTGAATCTTTTGAAAAACTTGTCCGAGAGGACCTTGATAAAGTTCAACTCAAACCAATCAAGAATGTAAACCTATCTAAAGGACAGCGGGATGCCATCAAATCCTTACAGGACAATAAAGACATTGTTATTAAGCCAGCCGACAAGGGGGGCAGCATTGTCATCTTGTCGGCTGACGATTACAATGCTGAGATTGTAAGACAGCTATCTGACAGTGTCACGTACAAAAAACTCAGGGGTAATCCTACAGATAAAATCCAGGAAAAGTTGTCTGTCTTTTTGGCTTTATATACATCAAAGGGTACCATAACTAAGAATGTGGGAGAGTATATTCACATAGCCAAACCCTCTATACCGGTGGTTTATGTGCTCCCCAAGATCCACAAATCGGCGACCAAACCACCTGGTCGCCCTATAGTTGCTGGGACCAACTCTGTGTTATCGAATTTGTCACATTATATAGATTCCCTGCTGCAGCCATTAGTACTTAAAACCAAGTCTTATTTGAAGGACACTATCAGCACTATACAACTGCTCAAGGAAGTGAGATGGGAGACGGGGTGTACGTTGGTTACCTCCGACGTCACCTCTCTTTATACCATAATTGATCACGACCTTGGCCTTCAGGCTGTTAGCTTTTTCTTGGAAAGAGAAAACACACCCACGGACCTAAAGGATTTCATATTGGAGGGTATCTCTTTAATTTTAAAGAGTAATTACTTTTGGTTCGATGGACAATTTTTTCTGCAGCTTAGGGGTACGGCGATGGGGACCAGGCTGGCGCCCAGTTATGCTAATCTTTTCATGGCATGGTGGGAAGAAGTTAACATCTGGGATAAACCCCAACAGGACGCCAGCCTGGTTACCTATCGCCGATACATAGATGATATTCTTTTTGTGTGGAAGGGGGACTCCACATCCCTTGACACTTTTTGTGAAGAACTCAATAAGAATCAATTAAACATTTTGCTCACATTCCAGGTTAGTCAGAAGGAATTGAGTTTTCTGGACCTCTTAATCTATGTTGACAATGGCCAGTTGAAAACTAGAAATTATGAGAAACCAACAGACAGCAACTCATATATTGATTTCAGCAGCAATCATCATGCTAATTGGTTGCGGAGTATCCCTAATGGCCAGTTCAATCGTATTAGTAGAAATTGTACTGACTTAGAAATTTATCACATACATGCACAGAAACTAAGTCAACAGTTTAAACAAAAGGGTTATCATCACAAAATGGTTGACGAGGCCCGGAACAAGGGCTCAGAAGCCATTTTATCGAGGGATGATACAACAACTACAGTCTCTGCTAAAAAGGAGAATGATTTGGGAGTGTGTTTCATCACAAAATACACCAGCCAATCCAAACAGATTGAAAAGATTTTTAAGAAACATTGGGGGATCCTAATGAATGACCCTATTCTCAATAAAGTGGTAAAGGAGAAACCCACCTTCATTTATCGCAAGGCACAAAATCTTAGAAACAAGTTAGTAAGGAGTGCAATTAACACTCCGAACCCTCTTAACTACATCAAAACTAAAGGTTTTTTCCGTTGTGGGACATGTAGTATGTGTCGTGTCTGCAAGGGCACCACAAAGGCTATTCTTCAATACCGTGCACCACACACCAACCAGTTGCACGATATAGTAGATTTTATTACATGCAACACCAAGTTTTGTGTATACTTGTTGGAGTGCTCATGTAAAAAGGTGTATATTGGGAAAACCACCCGCCAGTTAAAAATAAGATTAGCCGAGCATGTTCGGAATATTGCGAAGGGGGTCGAATCCCATAATGTGTCTTTACACTTTAAGAAATTACATGGGTGTGATGTCAAACATCTTGTTAATTTTTGTGGTATTAAACTTGTCCCTGAACATTGGAGGGTTAATGACAGGGATAAAAAACTGTCACAGGAAGAAATGCGGACCATATATACTCTTAATACTATTGAACCTGAAGGTCTAAATGTGGGGTTCGAGTTGAAATGTTTTCTTTAAATTGCACCCCTGCCCCATTTTACTCCTTTAATACCTCCAGTGCCTTTTTTATATATGAAAGTTTATATGTGGAAATTTTTATATGTGAAGAAAATTTTTTTACTATATGAAACTACCAATGCATTTCAGTCATTATATAGAAATTTTTAATAATATTATTTTAAATTTATTATGTCTCATTCATTTCATAATGGAATGCTCACTTTAATATCTAGGTTTGTGCATATTTTGTACTAAATCTGTTTTTTGTATATGTTGTATGTCCCATGCCATATACAATCATGGTGAATGAATACTTGCGGAACCAAAAAACCTGGTGATTCCGACTACTTTAAACAGCACACAGGAAGTTTCAAAGCTCCGTTTTGGATATGCTTGCGTTCCATCAAACAAAGCAATAAAGTTACAAACAGCGTGGGGAAAAAAAGAAAGCCTTTCACGTGAGAGAAAGCCCCTTCCTGCGCTATGCGTTCCATACGTCACCGGAAGTGACGTATCGGAACAACATGCGTTCCATATACCCGGAAGTGCGGGTTCTAGCGCTACACGCTAAGTCTTATCAGCTGTGTCTGCAGGACAAATGGAAAACCCTAAACGGACTTATACACAGCTATATCTATTTCTATCTTTTCTAAAAAACCTGTGTAGTTATTTTTCCGCTTGAAGTGTAAACTATATTTAGATGTTTCATATATGTGTAAAATTTGCGTTTTTACTTGATTGTTAATGCATGCTTCAATGATGTCAATTTTAGGAGATCTTTCCATGTTTTAGTGTAAACTCACTACATGTGGAGTTAGCATTCTGGTATAAATACCGGAAAGGTGGTTTGTTCCTCCACACCTTGAAAAAGGGCTTATTCAAAACAGCCCGAAACGCGTTGGTGGTTGGAGGAGAAAGAGAATACCCCAAAGGCTTGTGGTAGGTGCTGTTCTGTTATCTTCAGCGACTGGGTGGCCTTCTATCCGGATTGGAAGGTATCCAGACCACCACTTGCCTAGGGATTCCCTTCCCACTTTTTTATCTGTTTTTACTGTATGTATTTTTGGAGAAATAAATTGGAGTTTTTTGCTACCTACCTTTGGAAGTCAGCGGTCCACTTGTGTCCTGGGATGAAAAGAGTTGGATCCAAAGATACCTTTCAGTGCATATAGGGAACTTATTCTCGGTGAGTGCATGCCTCAAGGGGCCCCTGTTTGTAGGATCATATCTGACTATCCATTGTAGATGCAGATGTCGGGAGAATTGTAAAGAAACCTTTATACGCATATAGGGACATTCTTTCAGGTCAGTTTGACATTTTTGTTTTATCAACTGGACGGAAGAATTGAGGATACATTTCCTATTGACGATAGAACCCCATTATTGAATCGGGCTATCCACTGTGCATGCGGAGGTCGGGAGAAACACAAAGAAACCTTTACATGCACATAGGGAAATTCTTTCAGGTCAGTTTGAGATTTAATTAAATCGACTGACGGAAGAATTGAGGATACATCCCCCTGTTGGTGGTTTCACCTCACCATTTTGTTTAAAAGGACCGCAGCGCCATAATCAACACCATTTTGTATATTTCTGTATTGGTAGAGGTTTCAGGAACCTTTAGGTGTTGGTAGGCGGCAGCAGTCCTAGGCGCTGTCATTATTTTCTTCTTTTTGTCCAAAAATTCCTATCGTTGGTAGCCACCGTTCCATCCCCAATGCTAGAGCTGTTACTGTCCTGGGTAGAGTTCATGTAATGTACTGAGTAAATGACCCAACCACGAGGCAGACTGAAGAGAAGAGACACCAGCAGTGATGTCAGGAGCAGCCAGGGGACCATCCTGGAGATGTTCATCTTCAGTCTTTGGAATAATCTGTTGCTGTAGTTTGTGATCCTAACGCAGTAGAAGACACAGAGCAAGGTGCCCCACCACAGGCTACATAACACCACACAAGTGACTACAGTGTCATAATAAACAAAATTAATTTTTGGCATTAATGAGTGAGTGACACTTGTCACAGCAGCCTCCTTGAGACAAAAAATTAGAGTAATGATCCTCACAGCTCCAAGGCTGGCCATGATAATGTCAATGGTTTGCAGAGTTTGACCCTTCAGCCACCAAATTAGGATCTGCGTCACAATAAATGCATTGAGGAATAATCCAATAACTGTCACAGACCAGCTGATAGAGAATAAAAGGATAAATGTGGGAAAATCCATATTGTCTTCACAGGATGATGCACAACTGTCAGAGCGTCTGATTCCTGCACAACCATCTAGTCCCGTCTGATATAAGGTGCAGAATGAAATGATAACAAGTTAATATAAAAGAGTTGGTTACTTTGTTTTGCATGACATTTGGGTTCCCATCTATAAATAGCTGCTGTACTGTATGTCCGAATTACATTTGGACATTTGAGAGCAATAAGTAAATGAGTTACATTAATCATTGTCAGGTACAGATGTATCCTGATACCTGCACCCGGTACACGCCATGCAAAGCAAGATGCCAGATGTAAGTGATCCGCTGGGTCCTGCGCAGCTCTGCTAGTGTTGGGCATCTACAGTATTTTAGCTGAAATGTATCTTAGTTGCAACACAGCAATATTTCCTTAGCCCAACCTTTTAGGACCCAAGCATTGTAGAACCAAAGCTTGATGTGACAATGAATGCTGCTTACTATTGGCATGAACCATGTCCAAATTGTAACATCCGAACAGTTAGATGGCTTTCCTGCCCAGAACACAACGGGCACACAGTGGCGTAACTATAAATTTTGCTCCCCCCTGCCAAAAAGTGTGTGACCCCCCTCCAGGCTCCTCTACAGCATGTTCCCCCAGCGTATGACGTGATGACACCACACGCATAACAGAGGCCAGCATACACTGCTCCTTCCCTTGGCTCCGACGCATCCCAGGCCGCCCTACAATGCCCATCCGCCTGCCCATCCTGTACACAGTAGCCAATAGCCGGCTCTGTGTACAGTCAATTGAATCAGTGGGGGAATTTGTCATCTCTGCCATGGCCCCACCCGCGCTGCAGCTGACTCACGTCCAGTGCTCAGTCAGTGGGCAGCGGCAGGCAGCAGCATGTCAGTGTGTCGAGCGGGTGCCGGCGCCCACACAGACCCTGCTGCTGCTTGCTCCCCCAAGCGCCTGCTGGGGCTGCCTTACAGTAGTTACGCCACTGCTGGCACAATTATCAGAAACATGTCCAATAACAGTAAATTAACTGTAAAACCTCAAGCAATACAAGATGTATCAAATATTTAACCACTGATGGCCAGTGGTGGACTTAGGCGCTAATATACCCACTCATTTACAAAATTGTAATATTCAATATGTTAAAGTATTAGTAAGCAGCAGCTTTCTAAATGCACTAGTGGCAGTGCAATTAAGTGTCAGGCCCGGTACCAGGATTAATCCTGGACTCGGAGATTGCACAAAATGATACTAATTGCCCAAAAGGATATGTGAAATATATATATATCAATATCTGATACACCATGGAAGAAGACTCAATAAGAATGGAGACTGTTTCAAATGGAATAATTCATATACAATTTATTTTTACACATAAAAATACTTATAAATTAGGCGGTCACCTATTCACGAAAAATACAGAATAATAATAAACAATATAAATGTGTACACTTTAAGAGCAATATTTATAAAACATATAGAATATATATGGAAAGCATAATATTCAATGATTTATATAGCTTTACATTTTTAGCCTGCACAATTGGTTTAGACTCACTAATAGTGACAGTGAATATTTGCCAGATTATTCTTATTGCTGTGCATGAGTCTTCTTCCGTGGTGTGTCAGATATTGATTTATATACATTAGCGCAGTTTTCACATTTCCTTGTATGTATGCCAAAGCAAAACACACCATTCCCCTTTGGAAAACAATTAAAAAACAAGACGCTCCAACTGCATCAGTGAGGAGATGAAGGCTGACATTAGAAATGTTCCTTTAAGGCCATTTTAGCTGCAAATTAAAATTGAAGAAAAATTCTGAGCAAACTCTTTACACATTCTTTATCTCCCGAGGACGGCGAATCATGTTATGTGGCCCAGTCACACTTGGTGTAGCCATTTTCAGTTTTTGGAAAAATTTCTCCCTGTTGGGATGACACGCAAAATAGTAGGAACCCAAAAGATACTGTACCTGCCTCAAAGAATATTGTCCATACGAATGTGACAGCAGCCCATTACTGACAATTTGTCTGTATTCTTCTGGTAGTTTCTGGTGTTTCTACCGTTGTGAATTTGGGTATAGCTGCACTTGGTTTTATTGCGCATCCACCTGTCAAATACCTGTTCCTGTATTGTCAGAAGCCCATTACTGTATCTACCTTGATCCCGGCATATGAAAGTCAACGCATTGGCCTTCAGTCTTGTTATGGAAGCCCCCAGGACCATGAACAATGCATTAGCAGAAAACAAAAGTTTGCAGCAAACATTATTAGTAGCGGGCGAAGCCGCAATGGCCAGTGCCCATCTGGATGCCCCAATGCAAAGAATTGCTGATTTTTTTAAATGGGCACAAGAGACAGAGCAACCCATGGGCAAATATCCATCAACCTTAAAATGCCCATATAATTCAAATCCCATAAACTGCACGGAATCAGAAAGGTAGAGGGAGGAGTCAGAAAGCTGTCACTGTGTCTAACTTAGCCATGAGTACCCCAGGGGCAGATACCCCATATGGGATTATGGGATTAAATTAGACGGGTATTATTAGGTTGATGGATATTGCTTATGGGTTGTTCAGTCTCTTATAAACTCAAGTGCATCGTCAAACAACTGATAATGAACCCTAATCACATCACCACATCATTAAAATGCCCTGCAAAAGTATATATTCCCCATGTTGATCCCCTTTCATGGTAGCAATAGAAATAGTGTAATGACAGGCAAAAGCTCCTTGCACACTGCACGGAGGCCCAGAAACCCCATACCTGACCTATACTGTATATGGTGAAGGCGATGCAACTGCTATGGGTCCTGGAAGTTTAGAGGGCCTGAGGACCCAGCAGCCCATCCCCTGCACCCTCTTCCTTTAATTGCCATATTTATTAAATATTACCATGCTGCCATTCCATGCACACACACCCCATGCAACTTTAGAGCGACTACCAGCACAGGACAGCCGCTACTGCTGTAGCCGCAGTAGAACCGCAGGTCCTGGGTCACCACACATCCTCCGGGGCAAAGGGGAGCTGCCACAACTGTAGGGAGCTCCGTAGCACAGAAATCCTGCAGGAGCCTGTTCCCCAAACACCCACCACAGCTGAAGCCAGGGCACAAAAGACCTGCAGGTCAAAGGCCTCCCTTTGGGGGGGGGGGTCAATTATATTCTCCATGCTGTGAACAGTGCCGGAAGAAAGCTAGGGATGGCCATTGACCATCGATGATTAGAAATCATTGATGGTTTATGGTCGATGTCGAATAGTTTTGCCATCGATGGGGGAGAACCAGATGATTTCCCACCATCGATGTTAAGCTTAAATGCATAGTTTTTGCTTTTTCCCCAAGATGCCGGGACATGGAACAAGGCTCCGCCCCCAGTACCTGGGAAACCCCACCCCCGCATTTTGATTGGCCCACAGACCAATCAATCAAAGGAAATGGATGACCATCAATATGTAAAAACATCGATGGTCATCCATTGAATATTTATACACTATCGATGGTCAGTTGCACTTTTGCCATCAATGGCAACCATCGATGGCAAAGGCAACAATGGCCATCCCTAGAGAAAGCTCCTGGCGCTATTCTTAACAATGCGCTGCAAATCTGACTAGTGAATTTCTGCTCGCACCCCTTCTTGGGTGCAAGCAAACATCCAACAAAACTAGAACGGCCATGCTGTTCTAAGCTCCCGGCGCTATTCACAGCACAGAGAATAGATTTAAACCCTTTGAATTATCTTTCTCCCCTCTCTTCTTCACCCTCCTCTCATCTTTTTTTGCTCTCTCTCCATCCCCTTTTCTCTCCCATTACCCTCTCTCTCACTTTCTCTCAGCCTGTCCACTCTCTTTCTCACTTCTTCTGCCCCCTCTCTCATCCCTGTCCCCTCTCTTCCCCCTGTCCCCTTTCTCTTACACTGCCCTGTTTCTCTCTCTCCACATGCCCCCTCTCTCTCCCCCCGCTCTCTTCCCCTGTCTAGTCTCTCAACCCCTGTCCCCTCTCTCTCCCCCTGAACCATCTCTTTTATCCCCTGCCTCCTCTCTCTCCCCATGCTCCCTCTCTTCCCCTGCCCCATCTTTCTCTCCCCATGCCCCCCCTCTCTCTGCCCTCTCACCCCCTGTCCCCATATTTCTCCACTGCCCCGCTCTCTGTCCTGCCCCCATCTCTATCCCCCAGCCCCCCTCTCTCTCCCCCTGTCCCCTCTATCTCTCCCCTACCCCCTCATTCTCACCCCTTGTCCCCCTCTCTCCCCTGCCCCATCTCTCTCCCCCTGTCCCCTCTTACTCTCCCCCTGTCCCCTCTTACTCTCCCCCTGTCCCCTCTTCCTCTACCCCTGTCCCCTATATCTCCCCATTAATTCCCTCTTTCCCACTGCCCACTCTCCTTCCCCCTGCCTGCTTTCTCTCCCCCTGCCCCCCTATGGTGGATGGGGGCCTTTTCCAAAAATTTTGCTATGGGTCCCACAAATTTCTAGTTATGCCCCTTCCCACCACTATCCATGTACTGAGATGGAGCTGAGGATGCTCTGTTTGTGCACCTTCATGCAGCGTGGGAACCAAGCGGGAACCGTCAAGCTGAGCTGCACACCACAAACGGGGGAAGACACTGGCATAGATGTGGAGACACAAGCACTAACAACCCCTGGGGCACCTGTATTTAGAAGCCACTAGAGGGCATGCATCGGGGGGGGGGGGGGAATTTTTAGGAAGGGGAATTATCAGGCAAGGGAGATAGACCACACATTACAAACAGAAATAGAGGTATATGACACAAAGAAAAGAAGTGGGAAAATTAAAAAATCTAAGGTGAAGTTAAAAAGAAGTAAAAGAGAAAGAAGAAAAAGTATAGAAAAGAGTGGTATAAATAGAAGAAAACCATAAAAAATGGACAGAAAGGATAGCAGAATATACTAAGAACAGAATTCGTCACGCAGAGTCTACTTACAGATGGAGCCATGCCCATCTATCCTGCTTAGCGTTTGGCTCACCAAGTTGCCACAGCGCCTAGTCAGATGAGTGCAATACCAGTAATCATCCACCAGATGTCACTTTTTAAAATCACCACTGCCCATGTGTTAGATGTCTAATGCACAGCTGCAGCTGGAAAGCAAAAGAATCCGCATTGCGCGTACGTGAAGTGTCCATTGAAATGCAATGTAGCAGAAATTTTTCTAGGAAAATGTAAATACATAGGTGTGTGCCACATTACGCTATTTACAATATAACGGGCTACGGGGATAAATGAGCGAGTATACAGTGATTTAGCAGGGAATACAAGACTCTTGCTAGTCCCATAGCCAGCCAAACGGCAAAGATAAGCGTGACACCAACGCCAAAGATAAACACAGATCCACATTGTAGGTTACAGACTGGAGCACAAAGGGGGTTAACAAAATGGCTGCCAGGTGTCAGCCAGGGCTTCATGGGAGCCAACAACTATGAAACTAGCAATGGTATAGTTTCCACATGTGTATGACACTGCTGTCTGTGCGTCTCATTACGCTACACTGGATGAACACAAGTACAAGCAGGCCAGACACAAGCACATATGGGGTTAACAAAATGGCTATAGGGTATCAGTTAGCCCTTCATGGGAGCCCACAGCTATGGAGATAGCAACGGTATACATTCCACATGTGTAAGGGCACTCCTGTCCGTGCGTCTCGTTAAGCTACAGTAAATGTAACAGGCTATGGGGACAAGTGAGTGAATATACCCAACAGTACATTTGGTGAGACTGTGGCGCATGTACGGTTGAGATGCTCGTGTGCCCCATTCCCAGCACAGGAATCGCTGTGGCATAAAAAATAACCACGGATCCATACTGTAGGTTACAAACTGGGGCACCAAGGGGGTTTAACAAAATGGCTACTGGGTGTCAGTCAGGGTTTCATGGGAGCTTACAACTATGAAGCTTATAATGGTGTAGAGGTTTCACATGTGCAAGAGCACTGCTGTCTGTGAGTCTCATTGCGCTACACTGGTTCCTGCTTTGTGAAATACAGTGCTGTATGTACAGTACTGTAACAACTACAGCAGTGCCATGAATGACTTACTGTACAGTGCGCCATTTCTACAGTACAGTACGCCTCTCATACACATTTCCTTTGGAAATGTGCAGTAAGGTCTGCTTATTTTTACTACTTTTATTGATTTGTTGTACATTAAGACCTCATCTCATGAAAGCCATTTCATATAATATCACAAAAACCCACTAACAATAATTGTTTCAGGTAATGTACTGTACATACAGAGCAGTACAGTACAGTACAGTATAGTACTGATTAAATACTTCAGGGCAACTTACATGTACAGTACTGTATGCTCTTGTCCTACAGTACTGTATATTGCATGCTAAAGGATCACATGCAATATACTGTGCTGTATCGCATGTGATATACTGTACTGTACCACATGCAGCACTGGCCACACTACTAGACCTCCATAGGTACTGTATATTGCGTTAAGTGAAATTATGATAAATTATACTTGATAGACTCCAGTCCTGGGCCCCCTTTCTGTCAAGGCCTAAGACTCGTGTCCTTGCAGTCCCCTCTGATAGCTTCCCTGGCTGTGGTAAACATTCCTGGAGATTTGATTTACTGTACTTTACAGTATCATTCAGGGGAGTAGGAGATGCAGTACATTACAGTACGGACTTTAAAAGGGAGACTTACAGGATCCTGGAGGGTAGTAAATATTTGTGGAGAGAAATACATGGAGTAAGAACTCAGGGCCTGATTCTGGTTCACTCGCAAAAGCAAATTTCCTCTATAATGGACAAAACCATGTGCACTATAGGTGGGGTAGATGTAACATGTGCAGAGAGAGTTAGATGTGGGTGGTGTTTGTACTTCAAACTGATATCTATATTGCAGTGTAAAAATAATGCAGCCAGTATTTGCTGTGCACAGAAACAAAATAACTCACCCAAATCTAACCTTCTCTGTACATGTTACATCTGTCCTCGCCCTCCCCCGCATTGCACATGGTTTTGTCCATTAGAGAGAAAATTTGCTTTTATTAGTGAACCAGAATCAGGCCCTCAGTACAATTGGACAACGTTCTCAAGTTATGCATCAACCTTTGAATTTAATCTGCCCCATTAATGCCCCTACAGTAGTACAGTATACAGCAATGGTAGCCAACTCCAGTCCTCGAGAGCTACCAACAGTTCAGGTTTTCTAGATCACCTAGCTGGGGCACAGGTGCACACATTATAAATGATAACTGGGGATATACTGCATAGTCTTCCACGGTTTATTTCCCTCTATTAATTTTCTCTATATTTATGTGTTATTTCTTGTGTATATTCTGTACACTTTTTTTGTTGTATTTATTTATCTTAATTTTTTGTTGTTTCGTTTTTTTATCATTTTTAATGCTTTTTGATGCTTTTTATTTTTTATATATTTTTTTTCTTTTATGCATACGCAGAAAATACAAGGGCTACGCAAAAATTAATGAGACTAAGCATATAAGTAGAAGAAACTCCTACATCTCCCCCCAAAAATTGTTAAACACATCTTTTTATCTTTATCACACACTTTTTATTCTTGTAATATTAAAAAAACGACTAGTGTGTTTTTCACACACATTTTAATCAAATACGAATAAATGTCAAATTTTATACAAAAAAAGTTTGAATCAGTTGGAATACATTGCAGAGAAAACACTAGAGTGCACCCGTATATCTCTACTACCTTATTTTTGCTCTTCATCATAGCAGAGTGATTGGTTAGATGAGTGGGGGAGAAGGGAGGGCAGGGGTTTGCATCAGTTTGTCCCTCCTATTATCTAAAGATGTAAAAATCTTAGATAAATTTTGGCTGCCAGGTTGAACTCTGTGATCAAATCAATAGTTCACGGGGATCAAACCGGGTTCATGCCAGGGAGCTGTAACACACAGAATCTTAGGAGGTTGTTTTGTCACCTGCAGATGGGAGAGCGGGCTGGGTCGGAGGCGGCAGTGGTGTCCCTGGATGATGTTAAAGCTTTCGACTCAGTAGAGTGGGGATATTTATGGAAAGTGCTTGAAAGATTTTATTTTGTCCCTATCTTTATAAGATGGGTTAAACAGATGTTCTCTGTGCCAGCAACTCGTATATCAGTTAACGGTTATACTACCAAGCCCTATTTATTTATTTTTTTGAAGATAGGTACAAGACAGGGGTGCCCTCTCTCTCCTGTGTTATTCACATTAGCAATTGAACCGCTAGCTAGTTATATCCGTACAGCTACTGAGGAAGAGGATCTCCAAATGGGTCACTATAGCGTTGTACGCTGATGATATGCTTTTATGTTTATGAGAAGTGAAGACTTCATTACCTTCCATCCTGCAGATAGTTAACTCTTTTGGGGTATATTCAGGATTGTGTATAAACTGGTCGAAGTCTAATATACTAATATACTACCTATTTCTGGTAATATACCGCATGATATAGACCCTCTTTGTCCTTTACAATGAACATTACAATTTAAATATTTAGGGGTCTGGATTACTCCTAACTCTAATGATTTTGTCACACAAAATATTGATCCTGTAACACAGGAGTTTAAATCCAAGATTTATATCTATTACAATATTCACCTGTGTATATAACTCAAAAAGTGTTTAGAAATATCGATAGTGTAAAATCCTCCTTTATTTGGTGGGTGGAACTCCAAGAGGTATACAGGCTTTGGTCAAATCCAAGAAGGATGGGGGCCTAGGTTTCTCAAACTTACGTGTCTATTACATGGCTGCCCAACTCCTACATATTTCTAATTGGCTTAAAGGAAGGGACATTACAACTTTCTCTGGATTTTTTGCTCAATGGGAGGACTATGCTCACATACCTATAAAATTTTTGCTTTCTGATATCTCTGTTTTTGCACTTCCTCCTCTCCTAAAACAAGCCGTGCTTATATGGTGAATGACCCATAAGATTTATGAATGGCGAGAATTGGAGGGGGACTCAACACTGTGGTATAATCCTTCATTTACGGAGTTTTTGATCCTATCGTAAGATGTCTTTTGGATAAAAGCTGGAGTCTGTGCGGTGCAGCAGCTGTATACTGTATACACAGGGAACATTTGATCAACTGAAATCAAGTTTGATATTCATTATAAGGCACTTTATAGGTATTTACAGATGCGTAGCGCCACTCAGACTCAGTTTGGAAGAGCCTCCTTGGATATTTCGATATCCCCGGTAAAACTCTTCTTTTATTGGGATCCAGGGGACAAATCTCCAGAATTTATGGTGAACTTAATAGTCGAAATAATTTTCATATATTTGACTCGCTTAAAGAGAAATGGTTATCAAATTTGGGGGATTTTTCCAATGAGCAATGGATTTAAATATTGAGTTCAATTAAATATACTACTCCTTGTGTTCGATACCAGCAGATTCATTTCTATGTTACACATAGGGTCTTTCGTAATCCTATATCTCTCCATAGAGCAAATTTCTCTCCTCCTGTCCTAAATGTGGATCGGAAGGAGCTGTTTTTTGCCGTGTGTTATGGTCCTGTCCATCGATATATACTTTTTGGGTAAAGGTATGTAGAGATGTAGTATCTACTCAACCGACCCTCCCTGTTTTTTCAGCTTGTCTATGTATATTTGGCCTAGATCTAGAAGAGACGCACTCCTTGACAATTTATCAATATGTTCGTCGTCTTACTACCTTGGCCAAAGTCCTGATAGCTAGACAATGATTGGCACCAGAATCACCTTATATTAATCATTGGAGGGCACTGGTCAACAAAGTATCTGGGCATTTAAGCGCTATGTATAAAAGTAGAGGCTCATTTCATTAATATTTAATAAAATGGGATATATGGAATACATAGGGGCTGGGAACAGCTATCCCCCCTTTTGGATTATAGTATGGGAATATTGATACTTTTAGTGGTATAAGATTTTATTTTAGTACCTCAAATAAGAGGCAATCTCGTAAAATATAATGACCCAGTAAGTGATTTAATAATTTTTAAGGGGACAGAAGGAGGATAGAGAAGGGAAAAAGGAAAAATATAGATGAGTTTTCAGGGCTAGGTATCCAAATAGCCGATAGAGATGTTCTCTCTTTTTGGTATATACTATTAACATGTATAAGGCTCAAATATTATAGGAAACCTCATGAGAAGCTTGGGTATCTACATGGCCAAGGGCACATAAATGAGAGTAAAAGAAAATAAATGCTCAAAAATATTCTTGTTTTTATATGTACATGGATAAGATAATATCTACAATTTGAAGTTTAAGGGGATACTTTTTTTTCCTACTTGTGTTTTTGTTTTTGTTCTTTTTTTTCTTTGTTTTTTTCTTAAAAGAAATTATATGTCATATTTGCGATGGCATCAATTTTTCTCTTAGAGACTAACTAAAAGGTACATAAATGAAAGAGGAATGGGAGATTTAAGGTTCGATATACAGTATATTGACAATATAATGATAATATATGGGGCTATACACTAAAGCTATAGGGGCAATACAGAAACTATAGTAAACCCGCACTATGTTCACTTAGGAAATCAGAAGAAATTATACACAATGGGGTTTATTCTGGTTGGTGCGCTGGGGCCGTACGCGGTCGGATAGGGTTTTTTTAAATCTGCGCATGCGTATCTTTCGCAATGCGCAGGCGCGGCGACTTCACACCACTCACGGACGGGTCTTTCCGTGCAAAAAAACCTGTCCGCAAGAGTACGGTGATTGTGGGCGGCATAGGGGCGTGTTGAGGGGAGCGGCCGAAATAATGAGGAAAACTGTGCGTAAACATGGGCGTACACAGGGGTGTGCACCAAAAATGTATGGTGCTACAACCGCTCGATCGGCGAAAGCACCGTGCATTTCGGACAGAAAACAGGCGGATGCCAACGATACCTCCAGACCACCCCTAGAGATACTGTATGAGAGCGGATGCCTGGGTCAGCTAATTAACACTGATTACTATTTAAACTCATACACCTGAATGTAATAAGCAATGCTGCAGGCTATTAAGTCAAAACCAGTATTTCACTACCTGCAAGCCACACACAGCCCTCAAACACATTGGAAGCATATCTTTCTACACTTCTCTACATGTAAATTTTGGTTTAATTTTAGGTAACATTCATTTTAAGACCTGCTTACAGTATATATGCCAAGGTAGTTAGGTTATAACCATCTACACACATTCAGTAAGTGTTTTTATATACTTTAAACTAGAGATGAGCGGGTCCGGTCCCCCGAGATCCGACAGATCCGATTATTGGGGATCCGGGTCAGATCCGAGTCGGCTCGGGAGTTCCCGCCTGAATTCCGGACCAATAACGAGGCCGAACGTCATCATCGCGCTGTCGGATTCTCGCGGGAGCGGGATCTTATAAAAGACGCACGTGGGCCCCGCCATCTTCACTCCAATCTTGGAGAGGGAAGAGGGTGGTTGGGAAGCTCCGTGTGCCCTATGCTGTGCTCTGTGCCCTGTGCCATGTGCTCCGTGCTGTGCTGTGCTCCGTGACCTGCCCAGTGCCCTCACTGCCCTGTGCTGTGCTCCGTGCCATGTGCTCCGTGCTGCGCTCCGTGACCTGCCCTGTGCCCTCACTGCCCTGTGCTGTGCTCCGTGACCTGCCCTGTGCCCTCACTGCCCTGTGTTGTAGACTTGTATTGAGAGTCAGTGACTGTTTATAGGCCTGAGCCCTGTAGTGTGATTTAACTAACTAGGTGCTGCAGTGCTCACACGCAGGGGCTGCAGTATCCACTGTCCAGGGGCTGTCCTGTGGCCTGTGCCCTGTTGTGATTTATTTAGCCCTAAGCCCTGTGTTGTGATTTATTTAGCCCTGAACCCTGTGTTTTTTGTGATTTAACTAACTAACTCAGTGCTGCAGTGCTCACACGCAGGGGCTGCAGTGCTGCTGAGTAGTACACTGTGTACAGGGGCTGCAGTAATACAAGGGGCTGTGTCCAGTGTGACGGCCTATATCTTATCCATTGTCCAGTGTCACGAGTCACTCACGACATATATCCTGTGTCCTGTGTGACGACATATCCTGTGTCCAGTGTGACGACATATATCCTGTGTCCAGTGTGACGACATATATCCAGTGTCAAGTGTGACGACAATATATCCTGTGTCCAGTGTCACAAGTCACAACATATATCCTGTGTCCAGTGTGACATGTAATGTGTGCTGGCATATATCCTGTGTCCAGCGTGACACATATCCATTGTCCAGTGTGACGACATATATCCAGTGTCCAGTGTGACGACATATATCCAGTGTCCAGTGTGATGACATATATCCTGTGTCCAGTGTGACGACATATATCCTGTGTCCAGTGTGACGACAATATATCCTGTGTCCAGTGTCACAAGTCACAACATATATCCTGTGTCCAGTGTGACATGTAATGTGTGCCGGCATATATCCTGTGTCCAGCGTGACATATATCAATTGTCCAGTGTGACGACATATATCCTGTGTCCAGTGTGACGACATATATCCAGTGTCCAGTGTGACGACATATATCCAGTGTGACGACAATATATCCTGTGTCCAGTGTCACAAGTCACAACATATATCCTGTGTCCAGTGTGACATGTAATGTGTGCCGGCATATATCCTGTGTCCAGCGTGACATATATCCATTGTCCAGTGTGATGACATATATCCAGTGTCCAGTGTGACGACATATATCCTGTGTCCAGTGTGACGACATATATCCTGTGTCCAGTGTGACGACATATATCCAGTGTCCAGTGTGACGACATATATCCTGTGTCCAGTGTGACGACAAATATCCTGTGTCCAGTGTGACGACATATATCCTGTATCCAGTGTGACGACATATATCCAGTGGCCAGTGTGACGACAATATATCCTGTGTCCAGTGTCACAAGTCACAACATATATCCTGTGTCCAGTGTGACATGTAATGTGTGCCGGCATATATCCTGTGTCCAGCGTGACATATATCCATTGTCCAGTGTGACGACATATATCCAGTGTCCAGTGTGACGACATATATCCAGTGTCCAGTGTGACGACATATATCCTGTGTCCAGTGTGACAACATACAGTATATTCTGTGTCCAGTGGGACGACATATATCCAGTGTCCAGTGTGACGACATATATCCTATGTCCAGTGTGACGACATATATTCTGTGTCCAGTGGGACGACATATATCCAGTGTCCAGTGTGACGACATATATCCAGTGTCCAGTGTGACGACATATATCCTGTGTCCAGTGTGACGACATATATCCTGTGTCCAGTGTGACGACATATATCCTTTGTCCAGTGGGACTACATATATCCAGTGTCCAGTGTGACGACATATATCCTGTGTCCAGTGTGACGACATATATCCTGTGTAATGTGCTGTGTCCAGCGGCAGTGTCCAGTGACCAGGGGCAGTGTCCAGTGTCACAGGCTGTGTCCAGTGTAAAAAATAAGAAAAATAAATAAAAGTATTAAAAAAAAAACCTATTTTTAAATAGTGGGAGATCAGCAACCTGATAGAACTTCTGAAGCTGCTACCACCAGTCAGATTCATGATGGCAAGGCCGATGGTCAAAGGCCTAGAGGCCATGTAAAAGCAAAGCAGAAATCTCATTTTACAATGGTCCATAAAAAAAAAATTAAGTCATGTGCGGAGAAAAATAAAATTGGCAATATGCCCTTCACCACACGCAGTGGGAAGGAAAGGCTACGGTCTTGGCCTTTGTTTCTGACTGATGATACAGTGTCTCAGAAGAATGATGGTAGCCCTTCTGCTACTACAAAAAAAAGAATGAAAGTTTTTAAGACAAAGGCGAGTTCACAAATTTCACAAATCCCAGAGAAGAGTCTAAGTGTGTCCGCGGATGCCAAATGTGAGCCGGACCTTTCAAATACTGTTTGTGAAGAGGAGGTTCATTCCACCATTTGCATGCCCTCTGCAAGTGTGTGCAAGAGCATCCCTAGTCAAGATTTTGACCTGGTTATTGAGGATGCTTCTGAGGAATTGGATGAGGATGTGGATTCTGTTGGTGAAGCTGGCACACAGAGGGATGCGGATGATGACGATGTTGAGGATGATGTTGTTTGTTTTAAGGCAATGACGGAGACAGTTGTTGTCCGGGGTGTGGACAACATCCTCATCCTGGGTAAATATGTAGGACTAGTGGATCACGCTATTAGTTCACTTAGCAAGGATACAAGGGTCGTCCATCTCTTACAATTAGATCATTATATTTTGGCGACAATACTGGATCCTAGGTTTAAGTCTTACATTGTGTCTTTGTTACCAACGGGAACAAATCTACAGAGGTGCAAAGACCTCTTGCTCCAAAAATTTTCAGCTGAAGCGGAAAGTGGCAGGCACACAACTTCTCCTTCAATTTCTACCACTGGGGTTGCGAGGAAAAAGCTACATTTTCCTAAGAGACCCACTGCTATTCAGTCCGGAAATATATTTAACATCTGGTCCGGACTGAAGGAGCTTCCTAGCATAATGGACATGTCGACTGCTACTGACTATGATGCTATCACAATTGAAAGAATGGTGGATGACTACTTTGCCGATAGCATCGATATAGGTATGTCAGATTGTCCATTCCATTATTGGCAAGAAAAAAAGGCAATGTGGCGTCCTTTGCACAAACTGGCGTTGCTTTACTTAAGTTGTCCACCCTCCAGTGTATAACCTGAGAGAGTCTTCAGCGCAGCTGGGAACCTTGTTGGCGATCGGCGTAGGAGGTTACTTCCACAAAACGTGGAGAAGATGATGTTCATAAAAATGAATTTCAAATTCCACAAACTTGACCTCCTTCACCAGCACTTACGTCCTCCTAATACACACAGTCCTCCTGTATTGGTTGATTCCAGCGACGACAAATTAATTGTGTGTGAAGAAGAGGATGAGGCTGAGGAATCTGATGCTGAGGATGACATCTTGTAAAGCCAGTTTGTGCAATGCCCATTGCCATTTATTTTTCGTGGGGGCACAAACAAACCAATCATTTCAGCCACAGTTGACAGTCCCTGCCGCTGAAGTCCCTGTCGCTGAAATGATTGGTTTGTTAATCTGTGCATGTCCTTTATACAACATAAGGGTGGGTGGGAGGGCCCAAGGACAATGTCATCTTGCACCTCTTTCTGCGTCGTTTTGTTGGCTGTTGTAGCGTCCTAAATTTTTAAATCTTTGATGGATGAATGGAGGGGAGATGGGTGATTTTTTCTCTCCACATCATCCATTATGGATGAAAATATGTCCTCATGGACATCCCTGGTCTTATCCATTCCTATCGTACTTCTTTTTTTGAATGGGATGTCCCGGATGGATGGCTGGGTGGGAGGGCCCCAGCAAATCTTTTTCTTGCACCACTTTCTGCGTCATTTGTTGGCTCTTTGTAGCGTCCTAAATTTTTAAATCTTTGATGGATGAATGGTGGGGAGATGGGTGATTTTTTCTCTCCACATCATCCATTATGGATGAAAATATGTCCTCATTGACATCCATGGTCTTATCCATTCCTATCGTACTTCTTTTTTTGAATGGGATGTCCCGGATGGATGGCTGGGTGGGAGGGCCCCAGCAAATCTTTTTCTTGCACCACTTTCTGCGTCATTTGTTGGCTCTTTGTAGCGTCCTAAATTTATAAATCTTTGATGGATGAATGGTGGGGAGATGGGTGGTTTCTCTCTCCACATCATCTATGATGGATGAAAATATGTCCTTATGGACATCCATGGTCTTATCCATTCCTATCGTACTTCTTTTTTTGGATGGGATGTCCTGGATGGATGGCTGGGTGGGAGGGCCCCAGCAAATCTTTTTCTTGCACCTCTTTCTGCGTCATTTGTTGGCTCTTTGTAGCGTCCTAAATTTTTAAATCTTTGATTGATGAATGGTGGGGAGATGGGTGATTTGCTCTCCACCCCATCCATAAAGGATGAAAAAATGTCCTCAGGGACATCCATGGTCTTATCCATTCCTAGACCGAGTGCGTGGCTTCGGGAGGAACACACATGATTTGGTGAAGTGGTGAGGGAGGTAAGGGAAAATACACCTAGCCAGCCAGCTCAAACAAATTAACCTTAGCGGTGAATTGGGTGACAGATGTCACAGACAAATTGACCCTACTACCTAGATAGCAGTCTATAAGGGTAGACTATATAGGGATCTCCAAACCTGGGGTCCTAGAGAGGTGGAGGCCACCAATTACCCCACCCCTGCCACCAATTACCCCACCCCGCTCCACCCCTTAGGTGATGGATGAGGAGGCAACTGGTAATGCTCCCAGCGTTCAGAAACTACGTGACCTCACGCCAGATAGGGGTCTTGTTAGATATTAAACTGATCAAAACAGATACTACCTTGCAGACTAAATAAGTGCTGCACGAAACGCCCACTGCTCCTTGGCTGAACACGAGGAAGAGTGCACAAACAAGCCAAACAGGGGTTTTGGTACTTGATTGGATCTTCTACCAGAGGAGCGCAGCTACTAGTATAGCTTTGAACGAAGATCGGTCCTTCTCTATTGGGGAAGAACATATGTCATCAGTGACATCCAGAGTATTTATCCTCCTTTTGGGATAGTATGGATGGATTGATAAATGTTTGGGAAGAAGAAGTCCCAACAGCTGCTGATGGTCAGCGTACTAGACCAAGTGCGTGGCTTCGGGAGGAACACATGTAAAGTGGTGAAGTGGTGAGGGAGAAAATGGAATGCACGCCTAGCCAGTCTGATCAAACTGGATAAGGAGGTAACTTGTAATGCTCCCAGTATTCACAAACCACATGACCTCACGCCAGATAGGGGTCTTGTTGGATATTAAACTGATCCAAACAGATACTACCTTGCAGACACAGTCAATGCTGCACCAAACGCCCACTGCTCCTTGGCTGCACATGCCAAACTGCAAAATCAATCCACATTGGGCTCTTGGTACTTGTGCGGAGGTTCTAACAGAGGAGCGCAGCTACAAGGACAATTTCAACTTGCACATCTTTGTATTCTTTGCTCTTTTTTTTTGGGGGGGGGGGGGGGGGTTATTAAACTGCCACCCTGTCTGCCCCCGTAGTGCTGCTCTGCTTCCAACATGTGCCAGGTTGGAAGTGTAAGGTCCACATGTATGTGATGCCCACTGCTGTCGCCTAGCTTAGTCATCCAGCTACCTCGGTATAACCTTATGGCCCTACTACAGTAAATGAAAACGATTTTGTGAGCTGTGAAGTGATCAAAATTGACTAGAAATGAGTGGAAACTAATGTTATTGAGCTTAATAACACTTTACGGGCAAAAACAGGCCCGAAATCTATTATTTTAGCAATTTTTAGCATTTTTCCAAAAAAATCCAGATCCAAAACCAAAACCCGCAAGGGTGGTTTTGCCAAAACCAATCCAGATCCAAAACCCGAAGGGAGATCCAGATCTAAAACCAAAACCCGAAAAAGTGCCCGCCGCACATCTCTACTTTAAACAGCAGGACACTCAATCTACAGAAGTCGACATGTGTCAATGTTTTCACTCAAATACAAACATAGTTTTTTTTAATGATAAAAATACATAAACCACATCTAAGAGCTACAAGGATGTTTGAGCAATGTCCTAAGGCCATGGCCACTATTTTGCACACAATCTTTGTATTGTAGCCAAAATACATACCTTAAACACTTTCATATCTGCTATGAATTGGATGTAGCACACTCTGGATGTAAGATGCCACAAATCACATTATTGCAATCACATCTCTCTAATGCTGGCCACACATCAGACCAACTTTCCTACAACCATCCAACTAGTTGGTTGGATGGAATAAAAATATGGTACTGGATGGGGGCAAATGTAATATTAACTTCAGAAATTTGCTCCCAAAATCTGGAAAAGGACAAAAGCTGTCACTCAGACACGGTACTGTAGTTGAACCTGTTTGATTTAAACAATTTGACTGAATGTTTTTGTCCATTTTCCTGTTTTTTTTTAGCACATTTCTGATTGTCCTTTGCTCCCATCCAGTACCAGATCTTTATTCCATCCAAGCAACTAGTTGGATTATACCTCCCAACATGACCCTCTCCAGGAGGGACACAATGCTCTGTTTCTGGACTTTCCTCTTAGGGCAGTATTCAATGAGAAAAGTTCTCCGTGTTTTGTGGAGAACTTGTGCTTTGTTCGCCTTGGATGGAGCATTTTGCTCTCCAAAAGCGAGCAACCCTATTCAATGTGAAATTCTCTCCGTCTTTCTAAGTGATGTTCTCCGTGTCTCTCCGTGTAGCAATTCTCTATCTTTTGATGGAGAGCTGGAATGTGAACTTTTAAACTAAAAGGTTTTTTTCTTAAATTTTGGTGTCAAAAAATCAGTTTTTTTTTTTCTGTGAAGGGGCATGTTATTTTTATTCATGTGCTTATAGCACATGAATATATATTTAATTGAAAAAAAAATATTTTTTTTTTTTTTATTTTTTTTTTACACAGTGCAGCCAGCAGGGGGCCGGAGCGCTTGAGCCGCTCATTACATATTCATATATTCACTGCACCCGATCGATAGTATGCACGAACGGGTGCAGTGAATACTGGGTCCCCCGCTGGCTATAGGGGGGGGCAGCCTGTGCTGCCTGGGTCCCGGAGAGCCCCCCTCCTCTCCACATTCCTCTGGAGCAGCCAGGGAGACTTTAATCTCTCTGGCTGCTTCCGGCTCCCTGAAAGCTCCCTGCTCCCTGCAGGGGTTAAGACTCTCCGCGAGTGGTGGAGAGTCTTAACCACATTGAATAGAGGGAGCAGGAGTGGCAGAGAGCCCTCCGGAACATGGAGAGTGCATGGAGAGCGAAATAAAACGCTCTCCATGCACGGAGAACTTTGACATTGAATACTGCCCTTAATGTATAATTACCATCACCTGTTTTAAACAAGTTAATTGATAAGAAAGGTGATGCACCACAGGTGAGGGTAATCATAAATGAAGAGGGGAAGTCCAGAAACAGAGCAATGTGTCCCTCCTGGAGAGGGTCATGTTGGGAGGTATGGTTGGATGGTTGGAGGAAAGTTGATCTGATGTGTGGCCAGCATAACAAAGGATCCCAACATCTGCTTATGACACTGAAAACTCATATTTTAAACAATATTTTAACATGTTTGCACACAAACAATGCTTGGTCGACTGCTTGGTCGACTGCTTGCTGCTTGTTCGACTCACACATCTTTAACATACCTGTACCAATACCTGACTGTTTTTTTGGGGAGGACACATATGCATTCCTACACAAATGTCACTTTGGCCCCTTGTTTGCCTACCTCACTAACTCCATGAGGAAGTCATTATTCTGGCCCTGCTTTTAACTACTAATGTAGGAGTTACCTCACCAGCACAGAAACTGCTTTCTCACCTATTAAGTTGCTCTGCACATGTGCTGCCACAAACAAATTAGCAGGTAAATGGTGGATATGAACATGTGCATGGCCATGGAGAGGGTTATACATGGCAAACTTGAACAACACATCACTACATTCTCCAAAAGACCAAGTTCAGTAAGTACACATAAATGTATTATTTGGTTTACACAAGAAATCACACATACAACACGTGTTTTATAATTGGGAAAATAATTTTATTTGCTGTTAAGCATTACAGCTTTTTTTTAAAATTTAATGGCATAAATAATAACATAAATAATATTATAACAAAAATAACAATCGGCCAGAACAAGAAGTTGCATATCTCCAAACATGTGTTACCCAGCAACTGCAATGGTGACATAAATGGTGACACCAGCATACGACCTGCAACACCCAGGGAGAATACTAAGCAGGATACACACCAGCAAAAATAAACCCTGCATTTCAAGAGGTCAAATTAAACACATTACTACCCTTGGCACGAGAATGAATAGATTTAGCACTCAGGAAGTGGATCCCCAGTGCAAATTCAAACATTTGGGGTCCAAACACAGAGGAAGTGAATCACGTGTCATTTTTTTGGCCCTTTTTTCCCCTTTTTGGATGGGGCCTTGGGACAGGGGCCTTGGAGACAGGGGCCTTGGGGACAGGAGCCTTGCGGCGTCTTTGGCCAGTGGACACAGGAGGGTCAGCAGAGGTGGAAGGTTGTGGAGCAGCTTGGGGTGGGGCAGCAGATGGGGTGTCGTCCCTTTTGGACCTGGCAGTGGTGACCAGCTCCGCCAGAATGTCATTGTGGCGGCTGAGTTGTTGGGCAATGCTTTGCATGCCAGCCGCCAGACTGTCATTCCGGCGGTTGAAGGCCTCAAACTGTTGCCTTTTTGTATCCTTCCAATCCACCAGAAACTCCCCAAACTGCTGCTGACGGGCCGCATCCTCCACCCCTTGCTGCTCGATCCTATCCAGCATCTCTATCCACCTGGCAACCCATGTGGCTGGGGGGTGTCATGTTGGTGGAGGCTGGTTCACTTGTGGGTCTGAAGGGGAAGATGCTGCTGGTTCCTCAGGAGTATCTGGTTGTTCTTGGATAAAAATGTAAAACAATGTCACCATCACATACACAAACAATATCTCTTACCACAATCAATGCATTACTGTAAATTACCTTGAAAATCAGCAGCAAATACCTCCACCAGGAGCTCGCTATCCATATTGGATACCCCCCTGACCTCGGCCACATCCACCACATCCAACGCCCCCGTTACAGGGGGGTATATTCTAAATTGGTTGGCATAGGCCCCCTACTGGTGGACATGCTGTGTTTGTACCGGTCAGTCATCTTCCTCTTCATTCCACTTTTGAAGTCTGTCCACCTACAAATCCCCCCAAAAAATTATCATCAGGAGATATGTGCACCACTGTGCTACAGAACATCATTACTACGTTAAATTTCCTAGTGTGGGTGATATGTTTTATTTTCTGCATACGTTTGCCACACACACACACACACACACATTTATGTCACCATTATGAGGCATTACAGTGTCTCATATCACTCATTAGGCCGCTAAATGCACATACATATCTCACTCTGCTGAAATGAGAGCGGCCATGGCCAAATTATGCTCCACAAGCTGTTGTGAAACTACACATCCCACCATAGCTTGACAGTGTGGTTATTATGGAGTAATTTAACTGTGGGAAGGCATGCTGAGATGTGTAGTTTCTCAACAGCTACATGTGCACAGTTTGGACATCCTTGTTTCAGTAGCATCATATGGAACATGTTACTACAAGTCTTTCACAACAACACACTTTCTGTTGTCCCATCACATACTTCACATGAGCAGAACTGTGCCCATAACCTCACATCACACCAATGGTGCATGTTTCATATATAAATGTGGGTTATTAGACATGGTTGTGTTCACATGTGTCATTGAAGTGTAGCACTATCTACAAACACACCTTTCTATTATTCTCAAAACATACATGTAACATATGTACACACATATTTCATTATCAGGGGAAGAAACACACTTGCCTTTTCTTCACTGACGCCAAATCCCTTTCCACTGTTGACACCTGGTTCACTTCCTCTGTGATCTTCTCCCAAATCTTTAGCCTTGCACTGGGAACCGGCCTCCTGGGAGCTAATTCAATCCATTCTCGTGCTAGGGGCACTAAAACTTTCAATTCTTCCTCTGGAAATGCAGGGTTTCTCTTTTTGCTGGTGGTATTCTGCTCAGTACTTGGCCTAGATGTTGCAGGTCGTTTTCTGGTGGCCCCAGTCACCTAACCATGCAGCTGCTGGGTAACATATGTTTGCAGAGATGCAACCTCTTGTTCTGGCTGGTTGCTTGGCCTTTGTTAAGCTGGTGGAGTTGGAACAGGGCCTGTTTGTGAGGGGCCCCCTTGCTCTTGCGGCCTACTCATCTCTTGGGCCCTCCTTCTCCACTCCCGATCCCTCTTTGTCAAAGATTCAAGCAGGGATTCAGCTCTTGCTCTCTGTAGGGCATCCTCAGCTGTGGAATCATCAGAGCCTGACATGTTTGCATCTGACTGGATATTTATATGTTAAACTCCCGCCTTGCACAAGGGGCGTATATTTTTCACCACAATGTAGTAGCTAATTTCCGCCAATAATTGCTACTGATAATTCCCGCGTAAATTACGCTGGAACAACGCACCTGAGCATTCACCTGTACATGAACATACACAGGTTGTTGACCATTGTGTGCTACATGGCTAAATGTGTGCACATGTCATTCCAATGATGAGTGTTTTCAGGTGGTCTCTGTTGTAGTACGTGTATGCTTTCTTAAACAAATTTAAAAACATACCAGCGTTACAATGCTTTCCTTACATTTGTTATGTGTATTAATTATTCACACAGCAACATGTTGTATGTGCGTTGTTATCAGCGTATGTATTAGTACATGGTTGTGTGTATAATTTTTCGCACACTGTATATACGGTACGTGTCTCCCTACATTGAATGCATACATATTGTTAATGTAAAATGGATTAATAAAGTTAACAATAAAAAAACGAGGTTTTCGACCAATCAGCAACCACCAAAACTTATATATGTACCTGCAATTAATAACTGCGCCATTGCCAATATGTCTTCGACACGGGCTGCCCCATTTTCCACCCAGGAACTCCTGGCGTTGGTCCAGGTGATGGACCATCGCCTGGGGGCCAGGGGCCCATATGTCTCCAATATGTAGAAGCGCCGGGCGTATAACGCTGCCCGGCGCTTAATTTACGCCCGGACCCACGTCCACAGGAGCCTGGGGCAGGTGGAGCGGCGCAGGTCGGACCTGCGCCACCAGCAGCCAGTGCTTCTGTGCACACTTCGGCGGCATATTAGCCGATGTAAGTATATATTTTTTCACAAATACGTCTGCGTTTTTTAGCAATGGTTTCAGGAATGAATTTAAATATGTGCATGATTATGTGGGTGTATAGGGGTGTATAGGGGTGTATATGGTTGTATAGGGGTGTATATGGGTGTATAGGGGTGTATATGGATAAGGTCTGATTTTGTGTGTAGCAGATCTATTCATTATCAAGAATAATTTCCCAAAAAATGTAAATGTATCATTTGTATTTTTATGAACATGACAAATGTTAATTTTTCTTTCACACCTTTTCATGAAATGCAACCTTCAATTTCTATACCATCAACATGAACATTTCAGCACGCGCAAAGGCACGCATGAGGGCCAGAGAGGAGGACCAGCTGCAGGAGGCCCAGCTGCAGGAGGCCCAGCTAGAGGAGGAAGATTTTGGGGAGAGCACCTTGGGGCCCGCTGGTGCCCACACCATCTCCCCCTCCACTTCCAGCAGCCACTCCCCCACCCCCAGCCACTCCCCCACCCCCAGCCACTCCAATACCCCCAGCCACTCCCCCACCCCCAGCCACTTCCCCACCCCCAGCCACTCCAACACCCCCAGCCACTCCCCCACCCCCAGCCACTCCCCTGCTCCTGGAGACCCATCCAGCGGAGAACAGGATGGCAAAAGTAGCCGTAAGTAAACAATGTGCCTAATGTTTACATACACATTTCTACACATAAACAATCACAACACCCACATATGTGTATCCAACATCATCATTAGTTGCAACATATCAGTGCAGTGCGACCCAGAGCAGTGACCTGTCCTCCTCCAGGAACAAGGGTCCCCTTGGTGTATTTTCAGAGTGTGGCCACGCCTCACCCCTTGAGTATTTGACAAAACAGTACATCCAATGACATATCCGACAGTAGTGGTGTTGAAGTTATGTGGACCCAGCTGTTGTGTAACTCCACTTCCCAGCATGATGTGCAACATTAATTTTTAGATTTGTTTGTTAATAGTGTGTGAGGCCATGCGAATGCATGCTTTTCTAACTTAGGTGTAGGCCTATAATTTGTACAGCAATGGCCAACATTTTACTAAGTAAGGAGTGGTTAGGCCACAACAATGTCAGTATCCTTAAATAGCACAGGTTAATTGTGAGGTTAGAGGTAATTCCCCCACCACAAACCTCCCAATTGTGATACAGCATACATTCACCCAAGAAGGAGGAATTTATTTCATGTTATGTAATATGTACAGTATGTGTGTGTAAACATAATACTATTTAGTACCGTGTTTACAGCATACCCATCTTCAATGTAGTAGAAAAATGTATGTGGCCTTCACACTTAACTCACAACTTCTTATTATGTTAAAATACAACAAAGATTTGGGTATGTTATATATTAATTATAATGTTTTTTTTCGGTACTTATGTAGTATCTGGGCTGCCGATTTCTAAATCGGGTACATCGCATCGCATCGCATGCGACCATCGGATGCGATGCGATGCGATGCGATGACCCGATTTTTCCATAGGAATCAATGTTAAAATGGACTGAGTCCATTTTAACATGGAATTCAATGGGAAAAAGGGGTCCTTTTCATACCCCTACTATCCAAGTGGGCATGGAGTTGGATATAAACCTGTGGCGAGCGTAGCGAGCCACCGAGCCCGAAGCGTGGCGAGCGTAGCGAGCCCCGCGAGGGGACACAGAATACCGTCCCCTCGCGGGGCTCGCTTCGCTCGCCACGCTTCGGGCTCGGTGGCTCGCTGCGCTCGCCACAGGTTTATATCCAACTCCATGCCCACTTGGATAGTAGGGGTATGAAAAGGACCCCTTTTTCCCATTGAATTCCATGTTAAAATGGACTCAGTCCATTTTAACATTGATTCCTATGGAAAAATCGGGTCATCGCATCCGATGGTCGCATGCGATGCGATGCGATGCGATATCGCATCGCATCGCATCTGATTGTATGCCTTAACTTAAGGCATACAATCAAAAAATCAGCAGCCCAGATACTACATAAGTACCTTTTTTTCCCCTTCACTACAGACATTGGACAGCACCAGGATAAGGTGGCCGAGATACTACAGGAAATGTTCCTGACCCTCCTGTACCTAAATCTGCTTTTCGGCCAACTGCAGGCCCTTATTTAATTTTTAAATAATTTTACTTTTTTGATTAGTAATAAAAAAAGTTTTTGTACAGTTAGAAGTTGCCTGTGTTTTTAATCATAAATATGTTAGAGGGTTTGTAAGGGCAGGTACATACAGATGTGTAATGTAACTTATATTTGTAATTTGACGTGAGGGGTAACGATTGATGTGTGAATGTGTGTGTTTTTGAGTAAAATAACACATAGTGAAAATGCATGAATGTTTAATGTTCTTAGATTAAAACATCACACATAACATCAGGGTAGGTATACATGTTAAAAATTCAGATCAAACTAATTATGGACATAATTTAGTACATACACAGAAACACCAACATAACTTTATTTAAAAGTAACAGCAATGTGGGGACACATAGATAGTGAATAAAATGCAACATTAGAACATAATAAATATGCATGTAAGGAGGGGTAAAATGTATTTTTATTAGGCTTTTCATTAAGGTAGACAATTGAGGTAATAGAAAACAATAATTAACAATTAGAATAATTCATTTAATTGGCTTAATCATAGTTGAAAGGCTAGATTAGCAGGGCCATATATGTGAAGGGTATGTCACTGTGCACGGACGTACGCTCACTCTCACAATCGGTGACATACGCTGAGTTTTCCATTGAAAACAGGCGAGACCCGTCCGTGCAAGGTGGCGTACACTCAGATAGCCACAAGATGTCTGTGGGTAAACGGACGAGACCCGTCCGTATACTGTGGCGTACGCTCTGTTGTATGCCAGTTATCTGTGTCTGAGGGGATCCATCCGTGCACGGTGGCGTACGCTCAAGTGAACGCCACTCCCCTTTGTCGGTGTTTGTGACCGTCCGTATGCGGATGTTTTGTGGGTGGACTGTCGCTCACTGTCCGCGTACGGGAAACGTACAGTGAAACGGAACGTACGCACGTTTGGCCGACCGAACCAGAATAAGGCCCAATATAACCACACGACTGGTGTTAATAGAAATACTCATATTCACAAACTTCACTAGGCATTTATATTAAAATTTTCACAGCAAATTTCACACATTATATAACAAAATAATTAAATACACCTTATTTTTTCTTTCCATTTGAACACGTATAACACTACACAGAAAACTCACACATCAATCTTTAGAAGATTGATGAACACAATGTCGACATCACAGTAAGGCAGGAAATTAGATTAACATTGTATTCCTATGCACTAAGAAACAATAAACCAAAATATACCATTTCTTTAAATGCTAGCTACATTATTGCCTTATGTTGTTCTCTTTTAAGTTGATGCCATCACCCAAGAAATGTATCATAATGTTGGGTATGTAAACAATGTACTATATTATTGGTATACAGTATGTGTTGTAAAGAAAATTGTACAATAAAAATTACGCGATAAAAAAAAATTGGTGCAGTAATCCAACGCGTTTCATCCTACTCTCCAGCCTTTTTCAAGGATACAGTTCTACTGCTTATTTACAGGGATTTTAAAAACACCCTCAGGTAGTGCCGCGTATGTAGAAACCATTTACACAAATAAGCTGCACTATAGATGTTGTCTAACCTTAAATGAAGAAAATAGCTATAATTACCTTATAGACAAGAGATAATACAGCTGTTATTATTGCATTTGTTCATTTGTATTACGCGCAGAGCAGCCAGGAGAGAGCGCTTCAGTTTGGCATGGCTGGCTATAAGTACAACAGAGTGCAGGCTGGGGTATGCAGTCCAACAGATATTGCACACCAATAAATATGCTGAGTCTCCTGATAGGTAACATAACATGATCAAGTTTGTGCTTATAAAGAATATAGAGAAAAATAACAGAAAAGAGACCATGTTTCTGATGACACATTTGTGGGCGACTAGTTGGCTATTAGTGAACCCTGAACCTATGTTGCTCATATTCCGGGTGTGTTTCAGTAGTGACATAATCAGAAGACAAATAGCTGCACAGAATATGAGGAACGGTACAATGGATCCTATAAAAAAGATGAAAAACAAATTCCTATAGTTGGTAACCACAGTTCCATCCCCAACGCTAGAGCTGTTACTCTCCTGGGTAGAATTTATGTAATGCACCGAGTACACGAACCATCCGCATGGCAGACTGGAGAGCAGAGACACCAGCAGTGACGTCAGGAGCAGCCAGGGGACCATCCTGGAGATGTTCATCTTCAGTCTCAGGAATAACCGGTTGCTGTAGTTTGTGATCCTCACGCAGTAGAAGACGCAGAGCACGGTGCCCCACCACAGGCTGCTGAACGAAACAAATGCTGATAAAGTGCCATAATATACAGGATTCATTATTGTCATGAATGAGTGATTGACACTTATCAGCACAGCCTCATGGAGACATATAATTAGAAGAATGATCCTGACCACTCCCAGGCTGGCCATGATAATGTCAATGGTTTGCAGAGTTTGACTCTTCAGCCACCAAATGAGGATCTGTGTCACAATAAATGCATTGAGGAATAATCTGATAACTGTCACAGAGCAGCTGATACATAATAAAAGGTTAAAAGTGGGAAAATCCATATTGTCTTCACAGGATGGTGCACAACTGTCAGAGCGTCTGATTCCTGCACAACCATCTAGTCCCGTCTGATATAAGGTGCGACATGAAACGAGAACAGGTTAATATAAACGAGTTGGTTACTTTGTTTTGCATGACATTTGGGTTCCCATCTATAAATAGCTGCTGTACTGTATGTCCGAATTACATTTGGACATTTGAGTGCAATAAGTAAATGTCAGGTACAGATGTATTCTGATACCTCCAGCCGGAACACCCCATGCAAAGTAAGATGCCAGATGTAAGTTATCTGATGGGTCCTGTCAGCTCTGATAGAGCTGGGCATCTATTTTAGTTGGAAATGCATCTTAGTTGCAACATAATGTGACTAGGACACACCAGGAGACTGTGATTAATTGTTTATGTGACACTTATGTATTGTGTGTGACTGAGAGGCTGATTCAGGTAGGATCGTAGAAGCTGTCCAATGGCATTACGCCCAATGTTTGAGATCACAGTGCAGAGCAGCAAATGCTTATGTCTGATTTATAGGCAGAATTATGGTGGGAGCTGGCAGCATTTCCAAAAATGGGATCATTTATCCTCTGTTTTCTGGGAGTGGCCAGTTCAAATACTGCACTACAGGAAACAGAATCCTTCGTCTGATAAGTAGGGATGTGCACCGGGCACTTTTCGTGTTCCATGAAAAATGTTTTGGGTCTGTATCTCAGGCAGTGTTTTGGATATGTTCCAAAACAGCACCATTTTCGTGTTTCATGTTTTGTGTTTCGTGTTTTGGGTTCTGAAACTTTAAAACTGCAGAATTATTTTTTTTTTTTTTTTGCTCCTACGCTATTATTAACCTCAATATCATTTCCACTCTTTCCCAGTCTATTCTGAACACCTCACAATATTGTTTTTAGGGCAAAAGGTTGCACCGAGGTTGCTGGATCACTATGCTTAGACACACAAGTGAGCAGCAAGTGAGCACAAACACGTGGCTCATCTAGGAGTGGCACTGCAGCAGCAGACAGGATGGAAAACTAGGCCCCCAAAAAGCACATAATGGCAAAAAAAGAGGTGCAAGATGGAATTGTCCTTGGGCCCTCCCACCCACCCTTATGTTGCGTAAATAGGACATGCACACTTTAAAAAAAAACAATCATTTCAGCGATAAGGTCTGCCACACAACTGTGGCTGAAATGATTGGTTTGTTTGGGCCCTACAAAAAAAGAAGCAAGTCACCTCTTCCTATACAAACTGGCTCTATAGAGGCAAGATGTCATCCTCATCCAGTCCAATTCATTTTGATGAACAACATCTTCTCAAATTTTGCGGAACCAACCTTCTACACTGCTCACTGACCAGGTTCCCTGCTGCACTAAAAACTCTTTCAGAGTACACCCTGGATTGGGTACAACTCAGGTAAACTGCCTTTTTTGTCCTGCCAGTATAGGCAAGGACTGTCTGACATGTCTACTTGGATGCTGTCACCAAAGTAATCCTCCACCACAGCGATAGGAAGGCCCGGCATCGCAACCACCAACACCCTTTGACTTTCCTAGGGGATTTGTGACAAAATGTCTTTAGGAGGGTGCGGTTGTTTGCAGTTGCTGCCGGCAGTGTGTGCTGTGCTCTGTCCTGTGCCGTAATACATTTTTAGCATGGACGGAGTAACTGATACCAGCTTACTAACAAAGGTCATTGGGAAGAATATCAAATTTACAACCATCAATGGATGCTTTCAGGGCGTGCCAATGAGTATTGATGCCAGCTGTACAATCACTTTAAGAAAAGTTAAGGATTTAGCAACTGGGAAAGAAGTACCTGGAACAAAAATCATCTTTGGGCATACCATTCTGAAACCAAGAAGAATTGTCTGGTCCTTCAAGTCCAGAGCCAGAAAATACAGCTAATGAAAGAAATAAAACCTTATCACAAGAGAGCGTTGAAGATGCTGGGAAACCTGCCGGGGAAATGAGAGAGCCTGATCTACCTGCACCGCATGGGATGGATGACGGTATCCTATAGGCCATTAAACAGGCAGTTGAGGATGAAGATGCAGACTATGTTGTGATAGAAAAAAAGAAGTGTTAAAGGTATATGATTCGAGCCATTGTACAGCCATGTATCTATTTTCAATATAATTCCATAAACAGATTTCATGTTATCATGATGACTTGCATTTTATATTTAACTAATGAAATCCAGATGTTCTGTCTAACACAACAGGATATGTTACGTAAGGGTCCTTCCAGAATAGTCTTTGGAAATGAACCTTCTCACACACTAAAACTAAGGACATTATTCTAGTTCACTCTTTCTGACAAAATCCTTCCTAAATGGACAAAACCATATGCGGTGTCACTCTTGACTCCTCCCTTTCCTTTGCACCCCACATCCAAGCCCTGGCCCATTTTTGCCGGTTCCAGTTACGCAACATTGCGCGCATCAGGCCCTTTCTCTCACAGAGTGCAACTACTGTAAGCTGATCATCCACTCATTGGTCATCTCACGGCTCGACTACTGCAATGTTCTCCTCACCGGCCTCGCTCAATCCCAACTGGCTCCTCTCCAATCTGTCCTCAATGCTGCAGCCAGGCTTATCTTCCCCTCCCGCCGCTCTAATTCTTCCACTCCCCTTCAATAAAATCTGCACTGGCTTCCATTCCCCTACAGAATCCTCTATAAACACCTCACACTCACATACAGGGCCATCTCTAATTCCATTGCTCCATATATCTCTAACCTCATCTCCATTCATACACCCTCCCGCCCTCTATGGTCGGCTGACGACTGTTGTCTCTCCTCCACCCTGATCACTGCTTCCCATGCTAGAGTACAGGACTTTGCCCGTGCTGCACCCCTTCAGTGGAACGCACTCCCTCGCTCCATTAGACTCTCCCCGACCTTGCAAAGCTTCAAGCGGGCACTGAAAACTCACCTATTCATCAAAGCATAGCCTTCCACTGCATAAACCAGCTGGTTCTCTGACCCCTTGCCTGTTTACATCCTGATATCTAGCCACCACACACTTGCACCTCTTGTAATCTGTCTGTCTCCCCTTCCTACTAGATTGTAAGCTCCTCCGAGCAGGGCCCTCTTCCCTCCTGTTGTCAAAGCCCACTTCTCTTCATATGTCACAGCATAAGTTATAAAACCAGCCACAACTGCACCCTAGTGGGGTGCCCCACAAGGAGAAAAGCAGAGATGAGGGAGCTGGAATGGGAAGATGTCTTGTCATGTGGTATTGTATTGAATTGTATTCCTGGGTATGCTGAATACATATAATTATGTCTTTGAAAATGGTTCTTGTAAATGTCCTTCTTGCATTAGCATTGCAATAGCACTATGTGATATAACAACGCTTTTCACAAGAACATAGAGTAAAATAACAGAAAAGAGACCATGTTCCTGATGACATTTATGTAGGCGTCTATTTGGATATTAGTGAATCCTGAATCTTTCCTGCTCATATTCTGGGTGTGTTTCAGGAGCGACACAATCAGAAGACAAATGGCTGTGCAGAATATGAGTAATGGTGAGATGGATCCTGCAAAAATGATGAGGAACAAATTCCTATAGTTGGTATCTCCAGTTCCATCCACAACGCTAGAGATGTTACTGTCCTGGGTAAAGTTCATGTGGCGTCCTGGGTACATGTACCATATGCTTGGCAGGCTGGTGAGAAGAGACACCAGCAGTGATGTCAGGAGCAGCCAGGGGACCATCCTGGAGATGTTCATCTTCAGTCTCAGGAATAACCTGTTGCTGTAGTTTGTGATCCTCACGCAATAGAAGACGCAGAGCACGGTGCCCCACCACAGGCTGCAGAATGAATCAAATGTAGATGAAGTCATATAATATACAGGATTCATTATTGGCGTGAATAAGTGAGTGAAACTTATCACCACAGCCTCCTGAAGACTCAAAATTAGAAGAATGATCCTCACTGCTCCCAGGCTGGCCATGATAATGTCAACGGTTTGCAGAGTTTGACCATTGAGCCACCAAATGAGGATCTGTGTCACAATAAATGCATTGAGGAATAATCCGATAACTGTCACAGAGCAGCTGATACAGAATAAAAGGACAAAAGTGGGAAAATTCATATTATCTTCACCGGATGATGCACAACTGTCAGAGTGTCTGATTCCTGCACAACCATCAAGTGCCATCTGATCTAAGATGCAACATGAAACGATAATAGGTTAATATAAAGAGTTATTTACTTTGTTTTAGATGACATTTGAGTTCCCATCTATAAATAGCTGATGTACTGCATGTCCGAATTACATTTGGACATTTGAGTGAAATATGTAAATATGTGTTCCGGCTGATACCTCCAGCTGAAACACGCCATGCAAAGCAAGATGCTGGATGTAAGTGATATGTTGGGTCCTGCACAGATCTGCTAGCATTGGGCATATAGTATAGTTGGAAATGCATCTTAGTTGCAACATAATGTGAACTGACACACCAGGAAACTGTGATTAATTGTTTATGACAATTGTATACTGGTACATGTGAAAGGGCATACTGGGACATCTAGTTCCAATAACATCTAGAGGGCCATGAGTTTGACATCACTGAGGTAGTATGATGGCAGGAGCAGGTATGCAGTCAGGAGGTGGTATGCACATAGGCAGTGCCGGATTAAGGGGCCCTGCCCCCTGTAGTTGGCATGTATTTAAAAAAATTGTTTTAACTAAAGGTTTTGTGCATGAGAGTGGGGTATCCCATTCTGAAAAAAAAGAATTCTGACCCTAAATCTCTAACTATCATCCTATCTCCCAGCTCCCATGCCTCTCCAAGCTACTGGAGAGACTTGTCTACTCTCGCCTCACAAACTTTCTTAACTCTCACACTCTTTTAGACCTGCTTCAGTCAGGCTTTTGCTCCCAATACTCTACTGAAACAGCACTGACTAAAGTAGTGAATGGTCAGGTAACTGCTAAGTCTAAAGGCCATTACTCACTACTTATTCTTCTAGATCTTTCTGCTGCGTTTGACACTGTGGATCACACTCTTCTACAAACACTACACTCCCTAGGTCTTAATGATACAGCCCTTTCCTGGTTCACATCTTACCTATCTGATCGCTTTTTCAGTGTTCGCTTCTCTGACTCTACTTCCTCTTCACTACCTCTGTCAGTCAGAGTTCCGCAAGGCTTAGTCTTAGTTCCTCTGCTTTTCTCAATCAATACTTCCTCTCTTGGCAAACTAATCAGCTCTTTTGGATTTCAGTATCACTTGTATGCAGATGATACTCAAATCTATCTATTAACCCAAGTTGTCACCAGTGGTTTTGGGCCGAGTCTCTGAATGTCTCTCTGCCATCTCATCTTGGATGTCTTCTTGCCAACTCAAACTCAATATTTCCAAAATGGAATTACTTATATTCCCGCCAACTAAGAAGAGTTACTATCCTGCTATTTCCATCGCTGTTGAATACTCAACAATCTACCCTACCCTACAAGCTCGTTGCTTAGGGGTCATGCTTGACTCTGAACTGTCCTTTCTTCCCCACATTCAATCTGTCTCCAAATCATTTTACATGCATCTAAAAATATGACCGTATCTCACACAAGACACTACTAAATCTTTTATCCATGCACTCATTATATCCCGCATTGATTATTGCAATAGTCTCCTAACTGGTCTTCCCACGAACAGACTCTCACCACTGCAATCCATTTTAAATATTGCTGCTAGGCTGATCTTCCTTGCAAGATGCTCATCGTCTACTGATCCGCTCTGCCAGTCCCTCCTTTGGTTGACTGTTGTTAGAGTGAATCTTACTAAATACTATATTGTCTATATAAGCTTAAGATTCCTTTAAGTACAAAGTATTAAGGATTATATAGTATAAGAATTAGAACAAATGTATGGTTCTATCTTCAAGGAGTTGAAACAGTTAATATGAATGTATGTTCTGTATAAGTCTCTATTTTTCCTGAGAAACCCAATTAAAATAGATTCAGAACAGATGTGGAGTAAATGCCACGACTGCAGAATAGACACATTGGGGGAAAAGAGTATACATTCCCTTATAAGGCAAGGTTTCTAGAAGGATCTATACATTCTATGGGAGTTGACTGTGATACTTAGCGTAATATAGAAACTACTCCCAGTCTATAGAGGTTCACTCCCATAATGATGTAAGAGATGCCATTTATCCTACGTATTCCTACGTTTTCTTTACGTTGAACCAAAGTTTTAATTGTTAACCCCACCTTAGGGGTGTGTTGTACATGAATATGTATGTTTTTTGTACTAAGCACTCCTTTATGGGAGTGAAGGAACAGTATCTTATGGTATAAATATGAGGACTGTAAAGCAATTAAAAAACACATCTTGAACTTCTTCCTGACGGCCAGCGTAACTTGTGGTCTGCTGTGATGTCCAAGTACTGAAAACTCTGGGGGCTCAAATGACTTTCCATCAATTGGGGGCTCGTCCGGGATGAAGATTTGAAGGAATAGAGCTATGTATTGTTCTCTGCTGAAGTCACATTACATATCTGAGTGAGTACAATCTGTTTTTAATTATAAGACTGTTTTGCTCGCTCAGATCTGTTAGTTACCTATGTAGTAAGCAGAGTATAAATATACATTTCAGTTCTTCCTTGTAAACTTCATTATTATAGAACCAGAGGTACTTGGATATCACACAGCCTTAAGTATAGCTGTAATATTTTTGTACTGTTGTGTACTGTATTTGTATTGTCATTGTAACTGTGTGTTTACTGTGTGTCAGTATTTGTATTTTTCATATTGAATGATTGATCAGCATTCTTCACGAGGCTTGTTAGTGGGGCAGTCCAGTCTGGTATTACTTCTGGTTAACGCCGACCAGGAGCCCTGAAAGCGTATTTGTTTGTTTGTCTGGTAAACACAATATAAGTTATAAGGTGTATAAGGGTTCGGAGGACATCAGAGACATTCCTTGGTATTTGCTGTTACAGGCCAGTCCTTGCCTTATGCCAATGATTGCCCCTGGGAGTCATCTTGAACCAATTAGGATACAGCCCTTATAAAACTAAGTGTGTTTATGTACATGTTATGTTTTGCCTGATTGTCCATTTGTCATTTAAACATCAGTAAGCGTAGGGTGTAGTTGAATTAAGACAGACCTGAAGACATTTTTGTCAGTTTTTTTTTCCTTTTTTTAGCCTCTTATGATAGTGTCTTGTGTTTATGTCTCTTGCTGTATCACGTAGAATATGTTTTAGAATATAAATGCAGCATAATTCTAAAGTGTCATTTCCCCAACTTTGAATATATAGAGCCACATTTGCTTGCAGTAATACAGCAAGTACATTTTAGAGTAATAAGTGGAAGTATTGAACTAGATGACACAGAGTTTACTTTAAGAGTGGGGTGTCATATTGCAAGAGGCTCTGCAACAGTTAATTGGAGAACATTACCCAAGCTGCCTTGAATTAGTACCAATAAAGAAGTGGATATTTCCAATAATTTGCCCAAACAGTTACTCTGGGTTGACACACACACACACACACACGAGATAACATTGTGCAGACTTTGTTTAAGTGACCAAACAAACCCACACAACAGCCAATAGAAGCCCAGTTTTTTACCTTTCTGCACAATGTTACACACTGCTTTACGCACGTGGATAAATGCCACACCCATAGGAGGTAATTGACCTATGGGAGTAAACGGTGGAAAGATAATGGAGCGCTCCCCCCTAGAGGTTGTGGCAGAAAGGGAAGGTACACCAACCACCACAGGTAATTGAGCAACCCCAGGCAGTTGGGGGGCAGAACATAGAAGAACTAGACTTTTTCGCAGCAAGGGGCACCACACCCAAAACCACAATTACAACAGCAGGTAGAAACACAGCTGGTATAGCCAGGTCAGGCATAGGGACTGAGGAATTGTATCCAACTTCAGATTTGCAGGCCCTTAAAATTGGAAAGTATTGTCCACAGAGGGAGTGTCCATTATGTGTGTTTTGTATATCAGAGGGAGACACAAAATGTCCTAACTGTGGAAATTGGGTGAGATCAGAGGTTTTACCATGTGACCCAGAATTAAGATCTGTAATAAGGTTAAAAAATTACAATCAAAGCCCACCCAGAGAAGGGTTATCTGAGGCTAGGACACGCAAACAAACAGAATTTTATGGCAATCCAGTTCCTAGTGACAGGCCTGGACAGTACCCAGTCAAAATATATAGTCTTCCACGCAGTAGTGTGTCGGCATCACAATCAGATAATTCCATGTATCCCTCCTTCACATGTATTTCAAAGGGTTATTCATGAAACATGTAAGGAAAAGACAGGAATATAGTGTAAAACCATAAAATATGAAACGAATAAATCCCAAAAGGTGTGTTTTAATGGGAACCGTACCCTATTAAATTGTCCACCAAACAAGTAGACAATATGCGCATGTGGTTAGTAGGTATGGAAACCAGGTCTTCAAATATGATCCTCCTTATTTCTCCATATTTCTCCCGTAAGTAGAGAATATACAAAAAGATATCTCCATATGGTGAAATACCGTTTTAATGAAGACACAGAAATTTAAAACATTCAACATGAAATGTGGGATAAATGCCCTGGACTCTCACCAGAATGAGATGTCTACTTAAACAAAAGCAGACTCAAACAGCATAAGATGGTATTACTTCAGGCGTCCCTGGGTGCTGCTGGATCTCCCGGTCCTGGTGGTCTGTCCAAAGCGCATAGATCCCCTCCGCCAACGCGTTTCAGACTGATTCTGTCCTTTATCAAGGACATAGCCTTGATAAAGGACAGAATCAGTCTGAAACGCGTTGGCGGAGGGGATCTATGCGCTTTGGACAGACCACCAGGACCGGGAGATCCAGCAGCACCAAGGGACGCCTGAAGTAATACCATCTTATGCTGTTTGAGTCTGCTTTTGTTTAAGTAGACATCTCATTCTGGTGAGAGTCCAGGGCATTTATCCCACATTTCATGTTGAATGTTTTAAATTTCTGTGTCTTCATTAAAACGGTATTTCACCATATGGAGATATCTTTTTGTATATTCTCTACTTACGGGAGAAATATGGAGAAATAAGGAGGATCATATTTGAAGACCTGGTTTCCATACCTACTAACCACATGCGCATATTGTCTACTTGTTTGGTGGACAATTTAATAGGGTACGGTTCCCATTAAAACACACCTTTTGGGATTTATTCGTTTCATATTTTATGGTTTTACACTATATTCCTGTCTTTTCCTTACATGTTTCATGAATAACCCTTTGAAATACATGTGAAGGAGGGATACAAAGAAGGAGCGCCTGAAAGAACTGTCGGTATTTTGTTTGTTGTGGTTCTATGTGAAGTGTGTTTGGTGACACACTTGCCGTGCAGGTCAGGCTGCCCCACAGCGCAGTATTCAGTTCCAAAAAAACCCATTGTATAGATAATTCCATGTACCCAGTTAGAGTAACTTACCACCCGCAAATGATTGCAGATGCAGCGGGCCAGCAGGTACAGCACTTAGTTGAGAGACAGAATTATGTCCCATGGTTTGCATCTGACCAAATGAAAGTTGTAAATGATTTACGCAATATAAGAAAGAACTCATTAGAGTATGATCAAAAAAATCAGACAGGCTATTATCATACACAGACCATGTTGGGTAGGTTTAGAACAGGTTGTGAGAGCAACCGCAGGAACTGGGGAATGGAATATAATACAGACCTTGCCAAATGTTGCCGTTGATCCCCTCCACCCCAGGTTACCAGCCATAGTGGATATACCACAAAATAAGTACACAACAGAAATTGGAGAACAGTTCGGGGGACAGTGACTCACAGATGTCATAGATTGGCAGCTCAGGCACCAGCACAGCCAGATTTACAACAAAAACAAATGACAGTAATGGAATACCATGACAAGGTTGTAACTAAGCAAGAGAATGAAGGTTACCCACTTGACAATCCAGCTAATGAAAGACTGTTTAAATCTAAGTTTTTGTATGGACTTCGTCCTGAATTGAGAGCACAATTGTTTATTATAAGACCCGAAGTTAACTTTATGGACATAAGTGCAATCTTACAGATTCTGAAAGGCCTGGAAGATACGGAGAGAGAGAAAAAAGAGAAGAAGAGCAATAAGACACCAATTGTTCAGGTTAATGTCGTTCAACCTTGGAACCAAAAATACCCTACAAAAGGTCCAAAGATGACAGGTACCAAACCACCAATGGTAAGACAGGTACAACGTGATTCTGAGGGAAATGACATGACAGGGAGATGCTACTGGTGCCAAACCATGGGGCATATTAAACAAAATTGTCACAAGTATCAAAGATGGCTACAAGGTAAGAACAAGACAGATGGCTTACCTTACACAAAACAGGCATGACAATTTCAGAACCCAAAAGGCGTAGCAGCATTCCACCTTGAAGAAAAGATAAACTCTCCCAAAGGTACTGTCTCTCTCACTCTTCCCACAGGACACAAACTTCAATGCCTAATTGACACAGGTGCTAGTCTCACTGTACTGAGAGAAGAAGAAGTTCCCAGTGAACTACTGTCCAGAGACATTATACAAGTTACAGGGTTGGGTGGACAGCCACTTCCACTTAGGAAGAGTAAACCAACTCCTTTACTTATCAATGATGAATGCACGCCTATACCTATTGAATTTCTTACCTCATCTACATGTCCAGTAAATTTGTTGGAAACTGACATTCTGCAAGTAATGCAAGCCAAGATTGAATATACAGAGACAGGCATCAAATATAAATCTAATATATCCAAGGACTTACTACCTCAAATAGGGGCAGCTGTGTATGTGTTTCTCTCCCAGTCATCTATTACAGATTATGCTGAAGTTATCCTCCCAGACTGGATCACATCCCAAGTACCGGACAAGCTGTCACACGTAGCCGCGACGGAGCGCGGCGGGTACAGTACTCACCCGTCCGCGCCCGCCGCCGGCTAGCGTGTGCAGGCTCCGGTCTGCGGTGTGCGGGTAGCGGCAGCTCTGGGTAGGGATGGCAGCAGTAGTGGTGCCGGGAGGCCGGCGTCGCCATCTTGGTTGAGGGCAGGAGACAGATTGGCCCAGAGTGGAGGTTCCCTCCTCATCCTGTGCTGACAGCCAATGGCAGCCATCCCCTGGGGATATAGGGGATCTGCCTAGGCTGTTCAGTGTCAGTGCAATGAGTCTTTGGAGTCATTCACAACTCCTAGCTGATTCCCGGATCCTGGCTCTTTCTCTCCTGACTCTGGTGCCTTGCTCCCTGCATCTTGCTACAAGGAAGTTTTCTCCTGACACCAATGCTGCAAGTCCTACCTAGTGCTTGTTCCTGCTTGTGTCCCAGAATTACCCTGCACAGCTTTCCGCTGTCCTCCTTCATACAACTCATTCATTCCATCATCTTTCAGTCATCCGGATCCATTTCTTCTGTCATCAAATCAACCTCCTTCCGGATCCTCATCTATGTACTCTGGCTCACCAAGTATACGTTTCCAGATTTCCCTGCCCGTTATTAGTATTGTGCTGGACTCTATTTAATTTATTCCAACTGTCACTTAAAGAAGTATTTGAGTGAAGTTTATCATTTATGAAATCAGTTATTAAACCTGCACGTTTCAATCCTACTCCTCCTGGTCCGTCTCCGGTTCCTGTGCACCGCACGACTCCATCCAGCCCTTTAGCCGTGACAGTTTGCACTGACCCGATGGAATCGGGTGAAGCACAGGCCTCCATGACGGATGTTCTTCAAGGCATCATGGCTCGATTGGAACAAGTAGAGACTACCCAGCGTCAAGTGGCTCAATTTCTCCAGACCTTGTCATCACCTCAGGTGGCTCCCTCAGTTTCAGCAGCACCAACCTCCGGAGCTTCGGCCTCTGCTGCTCCCCCTGGGCCAGCTGCTCCTCACCATCTACACCTGTCAACCCCCAGTAAATATGACGGGTCCCCGAGGGGGTGTCGAGGATTCCTGAATCAATGTGACGTCCATTTTACCCTCCAGCCTTCCAATTTCCCCTCTCCCAAGACTCGGGTGGCTTACATCGTGTCCCTACTGGCGGGTCCAGCCCTGGAGTGGGTGTCCCCCCTTTGGGAGCGTGCGGATCCCATCCTCAATAACTATGAAGAATTTGTGGCCTCCTTCCGTCGCATCTTCGACGAGCCTGGCAGAGTGTCCTCCGCAGCCACAGAGATCCTAAGGATTCGTCAGGGCAGTCGCCCAGTGGGACAATATGTCATACAATTTCAAACCCTGGCTTCCGAACTCAGATGGAACGAAGAGGCTCTCGTTTCTGCCTTCTGGAACGGCCTAGCCGGGCGCATCAAGGACGAGTTAGCAACTCGCGATTCTCCTTCCACCCTGGCTGAACTCATTTCATTATGTAACAAAGTCGATCTGCGACTCCAAGAACGCCAACTTGAGAGGAATCGCTCTGATCGCCTTCGCCCTCGATTTCCTTCCAATGTCGCACCAGCCTCCAAACCAACCCCGCCTCCTGCGGTGTCAACAGATGAGCCCATGCAAATCAACCGCTCCCGTCTCTCTCTCGAAGAGAAGTCCCGAAGACGGCGAGAGAATCTATGCATGTACTGTGGCTCCTCAGCTCACCTATTGGCTTCCTGCCCGCTGCGGCCGGGAAACGACCGCTCCTAATCTCCCCGAGGGAGGTCCGATTAGGAGTCTTGCTTCCATCTCCCTCTTCTTCTGATTCCACCATTCCGGTTACCCTTGTGTGTCCCCAAGGGAGAAAAAGAGTTCAGGCCCTATTGGACTCTGGAGCAGCGGGAAACTTCCTTTCTTCTTCTTTTGTCACCCAACATGCCCTGCCTGTGCAACCCCTGGATCACTCGCTGGTCCTCACTGCAGTGGATGGGAGTCGAATTCGTAGTGGACAAATCACCCATCAGACCACCCCGGTGACACTGCTCATAGGAGCTCTACATCAAGAGACCCTCGAATTCTTCATTCTTCCACAGTCCTCACACCAAATGGTCCTGGGTCTTCCCTGGCTCTCCAAACATAACCCACACATCGATTGGACCAATATGGAGGTCAAGGCCTGGGGAACAGATTGCCAGTCTACTTGCATTCCTCAGATCCTTCCGGTCTACCAGACCCATCCACAACGTGAGGGTAACTATCCTTCATCCTCTTCAGCTCCACCCTTGTCGATACCCGCACCATATCGTTCATTTACAGATGTATTCAGTAAAGGTGGTGCCGACACCCTGCCTCCTCACCGTCCTTGGGACTGCCCGATAGAGCTGGTGGCCGGGAAATTCCCTCCTCGTGGCCGCATCTATCCCCTGTCGCTACCTGAGACTGAGGCCATGTCCTCGTACATTCAAGAGAACTTAAACAAAGGTTTCATTCGACCATCTACTTCTCCGGCCGGGGCCGGGTTTTTCTTTGTGAAAAAGAAGGATGGCGGTCTTCGGCCATGTATCGACTATAGGGGCCTGAACGACATCACCATTAAAAACCGCTATCCCTTACCCCTTATCGCAGAACTATTCGACAAGATCAGAGGGGCAGCAATCTTTACTAAATTGGACCTGCGAGGGGCCTACAATTTGATCCGGATCCGTCCAGGTGACGAGTGGAAGACGGCTTTTAACACGCGCGACGGCCACTATGAATACCTGGTGATGCCCTTCGGCCTTTGTAACCCCCCTGCCGTCTTCCAACAGTTTGTAAATGATATCTTTCGGGACTTGCTGTACCACTCCATCGTAGTCTATCTAGACGATATACTCATCTTCTCTCCAAATCTTCAACTTCACAGACAGACAGTGTCCGAAGTCCTACGACGTCTTCGCCAAAATCAACTGTTCTGCAAGTTGGAGAAGTGCGTTTTTGAGGTCACGTCCATTCCATTCTTGGGTCACATTCTCTCCGCCACTGGGATAGAAATGGACCCAGAGAAGGTGAGAGCCATCCAAGACTGGGCAGCCCCCACAACACTCAAAGGAATTCAGAGATTCCTAGGGTTCTCAAACTATTACCGGCGATTTATCCGGAACTTCTCTACTATCGCTGCTCCCCTCACTGCTCTCACTTGCAAGGGAGCTGATCCAAGCCGATGGTCGCCAGAAGCATCCTCTGCCTTCCAGCAGTTAAAGAGAGCATTCATAACGGCACCAATCCTCCTCCAACCAGACCTCGACAGGCCCTTCATTCTCGAGGTGGACGCATCCTCGGAAGGGATCGGGGCCATCTTGTCACAAAAAGGTGAGGATCAAGAATTACACCCTTGTGCCTTCCTCTCCAAAAAATTCCTCCCGGCAGAGAAGAATTACCCCATCGGGGAACAGGAGTTGCTTGCAGTCAAAACTGCGTTAGAGGAGTGGCGATACCTTCTGGAGGGGGCACGGCATAAGATCACCGTGTATTCAGACCACAAAAATCTGTCCTTTCTTAAACAGGCTCAGTGCCTTACTGCCCGCCAAGCCCGTTGGGCCATGTTTTTTGAACGCTTTGACTTCCAAATTAAATTCCGACCTGGAACCACGAATACTAAGGCAGACGCTCTATCCCGCTCCTTTGAGACGACCTCTGACCTAGAGACACCTCCTCGTCCAATCCTCGATCCGCTGGTCTTCGCCCAAGTAACCGTACAGCCATCTCCTCCTCCAGGTAAAACGTTCGTTCCCCCCGAACTCCGCAAGAAAATATTGTCATGGGCACATTCTTCACGCTTCGCAGGGCACGCAGGAGCACAAAAGACCTTGATGTTCCTGTCACGTTCTTATTGGTGGCCAACCATCCGCCACGACGTAACCAACTTCGTCGCTTCTTGTGTAAGATGTGCTCAGCATAAGGTGCCCAGAACAACTCCCGCTGGTCCTCTCCGCCCTCTAACCATTCCCACAGAACCATGGACCCATCTGTCAATGGACTTCATTTGCGAACTACCTCCCTCAAAAGGTCATACCGCAATCTGGGTAGTGGTCGACCGATTCTCGAAAATGGTCCATTTTTTCCCACTAAAAGGTCTCCCCTCTGCTCCAGTACTGGCTCAGCTATTTATCTCAACCATTTTTAAACTTCACGGACTGCCCAAAGAGATTGTATCCGACCGCGGAGTACAGTTCGTTGCAAAGTTCTGGAGAGCTCTCTGTGCCGCGGTACAGGTCAAACTCAAGTTTTCCACTGCCTTTCATCCCCAGACCAATGGCCAGACAGAACGGGTGAATCAAGACTTGGAGGCCTTTATCCGACTGTTTGTCTCGTCGTCCCAAGATGACTGGGTGGATCTTCTCCCGTGGGCAGAATATATGCATAACAACTCCTATCACTCTTCCTCCGGAACCACCCCCTTCTTTACAGTATTCGGCAAACATCCACGATCTCCGGATTTCTCAGAATTATCCTCTTCCGAAGTTCCTGCAGCAACCACTTCATTACAACGCTTTGCTAAAATCTGGTCGGATGTCCACACCGCTCTTCTTAAATCTTCCGCCCGATACAAGAGGATGGCAGACAGGAAAAGAAGGGCAGCGCCCAGATTGAAAGTCGGAGACCGGGTATGGCTGTCTACCCGCCATATACGCCTCCGTCTGCCCTCTATGAAGCTGGCTCCCCGGTTCATTGGGCCATACCCTATCATCCAAGTCATTAATCCTGTCGCTTATAGACTTCAACTTCCTCCTTCCCTAAGGATTTCGAATTCCTTCCATGTGTCCCTCCTCAAGCCTTTAAGGTTGAACTCTTATCAAAAGAAGATTCCCAAACCGCCCAAGATCAACTCCGAAAGTGGGGCTGAATTCGAGGTACGACGCATTATAGACTCTCGTTGCCGCAATTCTCGTACCCAGTATCTGGTGGAATGGGTTGGGTTTGGTCCCGAAGAGAACTCTTGGGTGGATTCCATTGATTTGCACGCTCCAAAACTGGTAAAGCAATTTCTCCAGAGAAATCCGCACAAGGCCCATAGGCGCCCTGGGGTCACCCTGAAAAGGGGGGGTACTGTCACACGTAGCCGCGACGGAGCGCGGCGGGTACAGTACTCACCCGTCCGCGCCCGCCGCCGGCTAGCGTGTGCAGGCTCCGGTCTGCGGTGTGCGGGTAGCGGCAGCTCTGGGTAGGGATGGCAGCAGTAGTGGTGCCGGGAGGCCGGCGTCGCCATCTTGGTTGAGGGCAGGAGACAGATTGGCCCAGAGTGGAGGTTCCCTCCTCATCCTGTGCTGACAGCCAATGGCAGCCATCCCCTGGGGATATAGGGGATCTGCCTAGGCTGTTCAGTGTCAGTGCAATGAGTCTTTGGAGTCATTCACAACTCCTAGCTGATTCCCGGATCCTGGCTCTTTCTCTCCTGACTCTGGTGCCTTGCTCCCTGCATCTTGCTACAAGGAAGTTTTCTCCTGACACCAATGCTGCAAGTCCTACCTAGTGCTTGTTCCTGCTTGTGTCCCAGAATTACCCTGCACAGCTTTCCGCTGTCCTCCTTCATACAACTCATTCATTCCATCATCTTTCAGTCATCCGGATCCATTTCTTCTGTCATCAAATCAACCTCCTTCCGGATCCTCATCTATGTACTCTGGCTCACCAAGTATACGTTTCCAGATTTCCCTGCCCGTTATTAGTATTGTGCTGGACTCTATTTAATTTATTCCAACTGTCACTTAAAGAAGTATTTGAGTGAAGTTTATCATTTATGAAATCAGTTATTAAACCTGCACGTTTCAATCCTACTCCTCCTGGTCCGTCTCCGGTTCCTGTGCACCGCACGACTCCATCCAGCCCTTTAGCCGTGACACAAGCTGTGGTCTAAGGGAAAGATGGACACTGGCAAGCTGAATGTACAATCTGTCCAACTGCGATTAAAGCCAGGAACAGTACCAGTATCCGTAAAGCAACATCCACTGAATCCTGATCAAAGAGACGCCATCACCAAACAACTACAAGCTTATCTACCGTCCGGCATTATTTTACCATGTAGATCCCCATGGTTGACTCCTTTATTTCCAGTGAAAAAGAAAAATATTACCGGTTCTGAAGAGACCCAATACAGAATGATTCATGATCTAAGAGAGGTCAACAAGAGACTGTTAATTAATTGTCCCATTGTGCCTAATCCACACACCTTGCTGAATCAGATCCCACCATCAGGGGCCTGGTTCACGGTGATCAATCTGGCGAATGCATATTTCTCGATACCCATCACTAAAGACTCTCAAGAACTGTTAGCTTTTACACATGATGGCAAACAATACTGCTGGACAAGATTGTCTCAAGGGGGCGTCACTAGCCCCAATGACTACTCTGAAGCCATGTCACTGGTTCTCCAGGCTTGGAGACCCTTTTATTCAGAAGAAACTCAGCTTATCCAGTATGTTGATGACCTCTTGTTAACTACAACAACTCAAGACAAATGCCAGCAAGAAACAGTGTCCCTACTCAAGTTCCTGGGAGAACAAGACTGCAGGGCTTCAAAAGACAAACTACAGCTCTGTAAACAAAAAGTTTTCTTCCTTGGACATTGTATCTCTCAAAGCATCAAACACCTGACAGAAGACAGGAAGAAGCTAATACTACAAGCTAAAATACCAAAGACTGTGAAACAAGTCAGGTCATTCCTAGGCCTGGTGGGCTACTGCAGGGACTGGATACCTCTTGCATCAGTTTACATGCAAACACTATACAATGCAATCAAAACAGACGGTCCGCATCCAACAGATTAAGACATGGCTCAAGCAGTTCAGCAATTAAAGTTGGCCATTGCCTCTTCACCTACCCTAGGCCTACCAGAGTATTCTAAACCTTTTACCTTGTATTGCCTTGTATTGTACTCCCAAATGACATGCTTTGGGAGTGTTAACACAGAGCCACGGAACAAGAAAAAGACCTTTTGCTTACTATTCCAGCAGGCTTGACAATATCATTCAAGGATCACCTACATGTATTAAAGCTGTAACAGCGGCTGCTGTATTGAAGGACAAGTGCATAGATATTGTTCTTAATCATGAACAAACCATACAAGTACCACATGCTGTAACAGAAATCCTACAACAAGAAAGAACCAAACATCTTTCAGCAGCTAGACTCACCAAGTATGAAGTGTCCCTATTGAGTGCAACCAATGTGACAATCAAGAGGTGTATCACTCTCAATCCCGCAACGCTTCTCCCAGCCCTGTTGCCAGAACAGAAGGAGTATGAACATAAATGTTCAAAAGGAGGGAGAATGAGGGGACAAGCACCTTCTGTCAGCACAGTAACACCTACAGCAGCCCAGAGAATGGAAGTAGATCCAGTAGGTGAAGGTGAGGACAAAGATGAAAATAATTGTACTCAAAATTTTTCTCATGACTGTCTTGCTTTGATGGAACAAGAAACCCAGACATTGCCACACGTCCAAGATATGCCCATACCCAATGCTCATTACGAACTATATGTTGATTGGTCCAGATACTATGAAAATGGCACACCCTACACTGGATATGCAGTCACTACCAACACTGAAGTAGTAACTTATGGAGCCCTACCAGCACACTTATCAGCACAAGCAGCTGAACTTGTGACCCTTACTAAAGCATTGGAGCATGCAGAGCATACAACATAGAAACATAGAAACATAGAATTTGACGGCAGATAAGAACCATTTGGCCCATCTAGTCTGCCCCTTTTTTACCCTTCAGGTAAACTCAACCCTTTTTAATCCTTATTTATTTGTAAGGATATTCATATGCCTATCCCAAGCATGTTTAAATTGTTCTACTGTCTTAGCCTCTACCACCTCTGATGGGAGGCTATTCCACTTATCCACTACCCTTTCTGTGAAGTAATTCTTTCTAACATTTCCCCTGAACCTACCTCCCTCCAGTTTCAGTGCATGTCCTCGTGTTTTATTACTTGTTTTCCTTTGAAGAAAATTTCCCACCTGTACTATGTTAAAACCCTTGATATATTTGAAGATTTCTATCATGTCCCCCCTTTCCCTTCTCTGCTCCAAACTATACATGTTACGATCTTTTAGTCTATCCAGGTAAGTTTTGTGATGTAGGCCATGAACCATTTTAGTTGCCCTTCTTTGCACACTTTCCAATGTATTTATATCCTTCTGAAGATATGGTCTCCAGAACTGGACACAGTATTCCAGATGAGGTCGTACCAATGACCTATAAAGTGGCATTATTACGTCTTTTTTTCTGCTACTGATTCCTCTCCCTATGCAACCAAGCATCTGACTAGCCTTCCTCATTGCTTTGTTACATTGCCTCCCTGCCTTTAAGTCACTTGAAATAGTGACTCCTAGATCTCTTTCCTCCTCAGTAGTTTCCATTATAGTACCCTTGATACTATATTGAGCCTTTGGGTTTTTGAGTCCCAAGTGCATAATTTTGCATTTTTTAGCATTAAACTGTAGTTGCCATTCTCTTGACCAATTCTCAAGTTTACTTAGATCATCAGTCATTTGATTTACCCCTCCTGGTGTGTCTACTCTGTTGCATATCTTTGTATCATCTGCAAAAAGGCATACTTTCCCTTCAATACCATTTGCAATGTCACTAACAAAGATATTAAAGAGCACTGGTCCAAGTACAGATCACTGGGGTACTCCACTGGTAACATGTCCCTCCATAGAATGCACTCCATTTACGACAACTGTCTGTTTCCTATCCTGCAACCAGGTTCTTATCCATTTAATTGTTTTATAATCCAATCCCACACTTTCAAGTTTATTTAGCAGCCTGCGATGTGGGACAGTGTCAAATGCCTTACTAAAGTCTAGATATGCCACATCTACAGCCCCCCCTTCATCTAGTATTTTGGTCACGGAGTCAAAAAAGTCAATGAGACTTGTTTGGCATGATCTCCCTGCAGTAAAACCATGCTGTTTTGGATCCTGTAAGTTGTTTAATTTAAGATATTCCACTATTCTTTCTTTTAATAGTGTTTCCATTATTTTCCCTACTACTGATGTAAGGCTCACTGGTCTGTAGTTACTTGCTTCTTCTTTGCTTCCGCTTTTGTGCAGTGGAACTACATTTGCTTTTCTCCAGTCCTCTGGAACTGCACCTGTATCTAGTGACTGGTTGAATAAATCTGTTAATGGCACTACCAACACATCTTTTAGTGCTTTTAGTATCCTTGGATGCACTCCGTCTGGCCCCATTGATTTATCCACTTTCAGTCTTGAAAGTTCTGTTAGGATTTTCTCCCTAGTAAATGTACCTCCATCTACCTTATTTTTATGAATGTCCTTGCAACTTAACTGTGGTCCCTTCCCTTCTCCTTCTATAGTGAATACAAAGCAAAAGTAATTATTTAGATGATCTGCAATTGCCTTGTCTCCCTCCACCAAATTCTCAGTGTCTGTCCGCAGTCTTATTATTCCTCCATTTGATTTTCTCCTTTCACTTATATACTTAAAAAAAAGTTTTGTTTCCTTTATCTACCGACTGAGCCATTTTCTCCTCAGCTTGTGCCTTGGCACGCCTGATCACTTTCTTAGCCTCTTTGCATCTGGCAAGATACACTTCTTTGTCATTATTATTTTGAGTCTGCTTGTATGTCCTAAAGGCCATCTTTTTTGCTTTTACACTAGTTGATACCTCTTTTGTAAACCACACTGGCTTCCTTTTCCTGATACTTTTCTTAACCCTTTTGATACAAAGGTCCGTTGCCTTTAGTATTGCACTTTTTAATTCTCTCCACCTCTCCTGCACTCCTTTCAAGTTCATCCAATCCGCTAATGAGTCGCTTAAACATCTCCCCATTTTTGCAAAGTCAGCCTTCCTAAAATCCAACACCTTAGTTTTTGTGTGACTGGAGTTGGACCCTGCTTTGATACTAAACCATACTGCTTGATGATCACTGGATCCCAGGTTCTCACCCACATATATGTCTGATATCCTGTCACCATTTGTGAGTATTAAATCTAATATTGAGTCTTTGCGAGTAGGCTCCCTCACCAATTGCTTGAGAGAGGCTCCCTGTAGGGAATTTAGAAATTTGCCACTTGTAGATGATCTTGCAAAAGACTCCTCCCAATTCACATCAGGTAGATTAAAGTCTCCCATGATTATGACTTCTCCCTTTAAAGCCATTTTAGTGACATCAAGCAATAGGCTCCTGTCCAAATCCTGCCCCTGGCCTGGTGGCCTATAGATGACCCAGTACGAATAATGTCCTTCTCCCCCAACAGCGAACATTTATACAGATTCCAGATATAGCTGGGGAGTGACAATGGACTATGGGTTGATCTGGAAAAGCAGAGACTTTAAAACAGTTACAGGTAAACAGATACAGCATGCTGACCTCATTAAAAAACTTTTCCAAGCATTAATGAAGCCACACAAAGTTGCCATCATCAAGATTCAAGCACACACAAAGAATCAATCAAAAGAAACAAGAGGAAACAATCTTGCAGATGCAGAAGCTAAGAGAGCAGCAAAAGCCCAGCCAGTAGAAAAAAGACACTACTTGGTTGTGACAGAAATGGGAGAACCACAACACATGGCCAATATGCAGCAATTAAAGAAATTCCAAGACCAAGCAGGTCCAGTGGAAAAAGCAGAATGGCAATGGAAAGGAGCGGCAAAAGATGAAGAAACTGAGCTCTGAAAAATAGATGAACTGTTATGCCTACCCAGAGTACTCTACCCAGCTATGTGCCAAGTTACTCATGGACAGACCCACACTGGAAAGGATCAAATGACTGCTATTACTAATGAGAGATGGATAGCTCCAGGATTCCAATCGGCAGCAGCACTTCACACACAAGCATGCTGGATCTGTGGAACAAGCAATCCAGGGACAAGAGTAAAAACTCCACAAGGGGCAATACCAAAAGCAACAGCTCCTTTTCAGAGACTGCAGATTGACTACATTCAGATGCCTAAGTGTGCAGTGTATGAGTATGCACTCGTAATAGTCGACATCCTGACTAAATGGGTGGAGGCTTATGCCATGGCAAAGGCCACAGCAAGGAACACAGCTAAGAAAATCCTCTAAGAAATTGTCTGTAGATATGGTGTCCCAGATGTCATTGAGTCAGATAGGGGTACACACTTTACAGGTAAAGTAATGAGACACATAATGCAGGATTTAGGCATACAACAGGCTTTTCACACTGCGTACAGGCCAGAAGCAAGTGGTCTCGTGGAGAGAATGAACTATACTTTGAAGTCTAAGGTTATGAAGGCAATGAAAGACACAGGTAAAACATGGGTAGAATGTTTACCTTTAGCACTCTTTAGTATGAGGACCTTGCCTCATAAAAAGTCAGGATACTCAACATATGAGATTTTGTTTGGTAGCATACCTAGGATAGGATGTTACTACCCACAAGAGCTTGTGCATAAACATGCAGATCTGACCTGATATGTAAAAGAACTAACTAAAAGGCTAACTGAACTTCATGTTGCAGCTTATGCTTCACTTCCAGATTCTACAGCAGAGAACAATCCTCATCATCTCCAGCCAGGAGATTGGGTGTATCTCAAAAGACACGTTCGAAAATCGCTTGAGCCCAGATATGATGGTCCATTTCAGGTCCTACTGACTACACCAACATCAGTGAAGCTAGAAGGAAGGGATACTTGGGTACACTCATCCCATTGTAAACAATTACGAGTTAAGTTTTATGATGCAGTTTGCTGAGATGTTATTGGGGCCCAAATCCAATAAAAGTTTATGGGGATGCATTCTGTGTTTGGCAACCACAATAGTGGCAATAATATGGTTATGTACAGTACTAGATTATGCTACTAACAACAGCACAGTACAAGTTACCTCTATAGTCTATCCCAAACCACATTATGTGAGAAAAAGGGAAGTAGCAAACCCTAACCATGAATGTAGAAATTTACCACTCATCTCAAGGTGTATTTGTGAGTATTGTGGACAGTCACCTGAGGAGACATGTATAGAATGGTGTAAGGCCCCTACTGGAGAAAACCGAAATATGTTGTTGCAATTACATCATTTGGTAGGGAATGCCCTTAACACTACAAACTGTTGGATCTGCTCTCAAGGTCCTACCTCAGGAGGAGGAGAGTGGACATTTATCCCCATCACATTTGAAGAATGGGCACTATTTGAAGATAACCGTGCAGATAGTGAACCATTCAAAGCATCAGTAAGCCAATACTTACGCAAGGAATCTCCTAAACTGCTAGCACACCTAATTACCCCAAATGTATCTTTTTGCATTGAATTTAAGAAAAAACAAAGTAAAACCATACTTGGCTTTAATAATCAAAAGGTTTTCCCCTCAAACACCTACTTAGGAACATTTCAACCTTGCTCAAAGGCCCCTTTTAGAGCTGGTAGTGCCCCTGATACCTTCGAATCAGGAGTACCTCCATACCAAATGTTTTTGACACCATATGATGATAAACCTGCACTAAGGGAAATTATAAATATTGGAGTGTGTACAGGGCCAGGATTCCCTAGTTGGATGAATGAGACAGGTAGCAATCCTGGCCAGTTCGTAGTTAATGGTACAGTAGCAGCAAAAGGATTGGTTAACCCTAATTCTCAAAAAAACAAATCTGGACCCCAACTCTCCATCCAACTACATTCCCATCTCCCTCCTCCCTTTTGCCTCCAAGCTCCTTGAACGTCTGACCTATAATCGTCTCCTAAGCCACCTTACTGCTAACTCCATTCTAGACCCCCTCCAATCCGGGTTCCACCCTTTACATTCCACTGAAACTGCCCTGACCAAAGTCACTAACGATCTACTATCGGCTAAATCCAAAGGCCTCTTCTCTATCCTCATCCAGCTTGATCTGTCGGCTGCCTTTGACACTGTTGACCACCCTCTCCTGCTCAACACCCTCCGCTCTTTTGGCATCACTGGCACGGTCTTCTCTTGGTTCACCTCATACCTCTCCGATCGCTCCTTCTCCGTCTCCACTCCAAGCTCCTCCTCTCCTACTACCCCGCAGCCAGTCGGTGTTCCCCAAGGGTCAGTCCTTGGCCCTCTCCTCTTCTCCCTCCACACCACCTCTCTGGGCACCCTCATCAGCTCCTATGGTTTTCATTACCACCTTTATGCTGATGATACCCTAATCTATCTCTCCTCCCCCGACTTATCCCCATCACTCCTGTCCAAGGTCTCCGAATGCCTCACAGCCATCTCAGCCTGGATGACCCAACGCTTCCTGAAACTAAACATGGCTAAAACTGAACTTCTAATCTTCCATCCCCCGAACATCCCCTCTTCTCCCACTATCTCCATCAGCATTGGTGAAACCGAGATCACGTCCACCGACCAAACGCGCTGCCTCGGTGTCATCATTGACTCCTACCTCTCTTTCACCCCCCACATTCGTGCTCTCTCACAGTCTTGCCGCTTTAACCTACGCAACATCTCACGCATCAGACCATTCCTCTCCACTGATGCGACCAAAATTCTCATTCACTCTCTTGTCATCTCCCGCCTTGACTACTGCAACATCCTTCTCTCAGGTCTACCTCTCACCCGCCTCGCACCTCTCCAATCCATTCTTAACGCTGCTGCTAGGCTTATCTTCCTCTCCCGTCGCTCTACCTCCGCCTCCTCCCTCTGTCTATCTCTTCACTGGCTCCCCATTCCTTTCCGAGTTCTCTTTAAACTCCTCACCACCACCTTCAAGGCTCTCTCCTCCTCCACAGCTCCCTACCTCTCTTCACTGATCTCTATCCACTCTCCCTCCCGTCCTCTTTGCTCCATCGCTGACCGCCGACTGACCTCTCACCTAATCACCTCCTCCCACTCCCGTGTCCAAGATTTCTCTCACGCTGCCCCCCTGCACTGGAACAACCTCCCGCCACCCATCAGGCTATCTGATTCCCTTACCTCCTTCAAGCGCTCCCTCAAAACCCACTTTTTTCGACTAGCCTATCCCTCCTCCTAACCTCTTTTGATCCTCCTATCCTGCCTACGTTCCCCTCCGTTCCTACGTATCCTATTGTATTTCGTTTGTCCACCCACCTATTTTTAGTATGTTAACTCTTATGAGTAGGGTCCTCCTTCCTCACGTACTCACCCTACCTCATTACCTCACCTGTGCTCCTGTTCTGTTCTTCCCTTCCTCTACTTCATCTTCAGTCTCCTTGACAATTTTGACACCTACTTCTGAACTGATGCTGATTTTAGTTCTACCAGCTATACCCCTATTTATACTGTATTTTTCAAACACACCCTGTACGTTACCTTGTAATTTGTTTTTTTGTTTGCTATGTACGGCGCTGCGGACACTTTGCTGTGCCTTATAAATAAACGTACTACTACTACTACTTAACCTAAAACAAATGTGGGATAGCATACCTCCAATTCTCCCAAATAATTTGTATTTTTTGTGTGGGAAGTATGCCTACAAGTGGCTTGTTTTTTGGTGACTATGGGAATTGCACTCTAGGACGCATAGTACCTGCAGCGCAAGTGATAGAGCATGAAGATCTAAAATAAATGATCAGAGGATGAGAAGGCCAGGTAAGGAAGTATAATCCAATACACAGGGACAGAAGGGAAATAAAAGAAGCAGGAAACAAGGCAAAAAAACTAGAGCTGTGCGGGCTCGGATTCCTCAGATCCGAGCCAGCACGGACGTCATCAATCCGGGCCCGGATACGAGCAGCGCTCGGCGCTTCCTGCCTTACTCGAATCCAGGCGCACGGGCAAAACGTCATCGCCCCGGCGTCGGATTCTCGCGAGATCACCGAACCCTTAAATTCCGCAACCTCGCGCCGCCATCTTCACTCCAATCTCGGAGAAGGGTAGGGAAGGGTGTGCTGCTGCTGTGTGTGGTCTCTGCTGGGGCCCGTGCTGCTGTGTACTGTGTCTCTGCTCAGTGATCAAGACATCACCATTGCAAGGATGACTGGTGCTGTGTTCTGTCTCTCCTTTGTGCTGGGGCCTGCCTCTGCTGAGTCTGCTCCTGTATAGTCAGTCACAGTGTGATAGTCCACTGGTGCAGCTAGTGCCACTGCCTGCCCTGCACTGCCTAGTGTCTGCTGCAGTCTGCTCTCTTCTGTTGCCACTGGCTAGTGCCTACCAGTACCTATTGCAGTATATAATTCCAGTGTGCTGTTGCCCCTGGCTATCAGTACCTATTACAGTATATAATTCCAGTTTGCTGTTGCCACTGGCAGTGGCTACCAGTATTTTATTTAGTGCAGTATATAATTCTAGTCTTCTGTTGCCACTGGCTACCAGTATTTATCGCAGTATATAATTCCAGTCTGCTGTTGCTGCTGGCTACCAGTATTATTTATCACAGTATATAAATTCAGTCTGCTGTTTCCACTGGCTACCAGTATTTATCGCAGTACAGTATATAATTCCAGTCTGCTGTTGCCGCTGGCTACCAGTATTATTTATCACAGTATATAAATATCCAGTCTGCTGTTTCCACTGGCTACTAGTATTTATTGCAGTATATAATTCCAGTCTGTTGCCACTGGCTACCAATATTTATTGCAGTATATAATTCCAATCTGCTGTTTCCACTGGCTACCAGTACTATCAGTCCAGGGGTGCCCACATGTGTGCTGTATCCATCCAGGGGTGCCCACATGTGTGCTGTATTTGTCCAGGGGTGCCCCCATGTGTCCTGTATCAGTCCTGGGGTGCCCGCATGTGTGCCGTATAATTCCAGGGGTGCCCCATGTGTCCCATATCAGACCAGGGGAGCTGCCCTTTTTTTTAATGAAAATAAAATTAAGGTGTTTTTTTTTTTTTTTTACTGCAAGGGCTGTTAAATGCGCTGTAGTCCAGGGGTGAGCCAAGAGTGCTGTATAATTCATGGGGTGTTGCTAAGTAAGGTGTGCTGCTCTTTTTTATAATTAAAAGAATACACATTTTTATTTTTACTGCAGGAATTTGTCTGCCGTATAATTCCATGCCTGCCGCCATGTGTGCCGTAACAGTCCAGGGGTGCCGCCATCTGTGCCGTATAATTCCATGTGTGCTGTATCAGGTCAGGGGTGCCACCATCTGTGCCGTATAATTCCTGGGGTAAGCCAAGTCTGCCGTATAATTCATGGGGTGCTGCCAAGTGTGCTGTATTAGTCCAGGGGTGATGCTAAGCGTGCCATATCAGTCCAGGGGTGATGCTAGTGTGCCGTATCAGACTAGGGGGGATGCTAAGTGTGCCATATCAGTCCAGGGGTGATGCTAAATGTGCCGTATCAGTCCAGGAGTGATGCTACCTGTGCCATATCAGTCCAGGGGTGATGCTAGGTGTGCCGTATCAGACTAGGGGGGATGCTAAGTGTGCCATATCAGTCCAGGGGTGATGCTAAATGTGCCGTATCAGTCCAGGGGTGATGCTACCTGTGCCATATCAGTCCAGGGGTAATTCTAGGTGTGCAGTATCAGCCTAGAGGGTATGCTAAGTGTGCCATATCAGTCTAGTGTTTGTGCCGCACACTTGTGTGGCTTATCATAGTTATCCAGCTACCTCGGTGCAACCTTTTGCCCTAAAAACAATATTGTAAGGTGTGAGCTGTTCAGAATAGACTGTAAATGAGTGGAAATGAATGTTATTGAGGTTAATATAGCGTAGGAGCACAAAAAAAAAAAATTCTGCGATTTTAGCAGTTTTTATGCTTTTTTAACAAAAAAATCAGAACCCAAAACCCAATAAATCCAAACACAAAACACTTAGGAGGTGTTTTGGCAAAACCCATTAGAACCCGAAACCTCAAGGTAATCAGAACCCAAAACCCGAAAAGTGGCCGGTGCACATCTCTAAAAAAAACTAGTCTACACACCCTGGCATCAGAGAATGGGATTTTTGGACCTATTTATATCAAAATCATATTATAGAGTTGAATCACTTGCAATGTTATTAGATAACATTACTGAAATATACGATAACACCTTCAGATATGTAGAAAGAGAAATCCAAGAAGTGAAGAAAGAACAGTTACAACACAGATTAGTTCTGGATCACTTAACGGCACAGACAGGAGGCTATTGTATGACCTTATATACTCAGACAGGAATATTGTGCTGTACATTTATTACTAATGAGACTGACAATGCTCAAGAGACAATAGAAAAACATGTACAAGAGATAGAAGACGAAAAATGGATATATGCCACTGAGCATAATACACCTGACACTCTAGGAGGTAATTGGGGCTGGCTATAAATCCTGAACCCATCTACATGGTTTTCAGGAATCAGTGGATGGTTTATGGGAATTCTCATGTTCAGCCTAAAAATTATAGGATTATGCATACTGGTTTATATTGCTGTCAAGATATTGATGTGTGTTTCTCTGTCTGTTTGAAACAGTGCCAGTCTGCAATAACTACAACCAAGTTCAAGAAACTCATATCTGGAAGGACACAGAAAGCAGAGGATCAGTCTATTCCGATGGATGTGAGCCAACGGCCAGTTGCCCTCTGACCTCAGGGAAAGAAGTTACCCTGTCTCAGGGATATAACCCACTAGACCCATCTGATGTGACTAATCCTTTGCATGTTTAGGCAGTTTGTATTGTAAGATGTCTGACCACTATGAGTTTCCTACAATTTATAATATTTTTTTTATTTTTATTTTTTTTAATTTTTGTTTACTACTGTATGTAAACAATATTAATTCAATTGTAATGTTTAATTATTATAAAAAGGAGGGAGTAATGTTAGAGTGAATCTTACTAAATACTATATTGTCTATATAAACTGAAGATTCCTTTAAGTACAAAGTATTAAGGATTATGTAGTATAAGAATTAGAACAAATGTATGGTTCTATCTTCAAGGAGTTGAAACAGTTAATATGAATGTATGTTCTGTATAAGTCTCTATTTTTCCTGAGAAACCCAATTAATATAGATTCAGAACAGATGTGGAGTAAATGCCACGACTGCAGAATAGACACATTGGGGGAAAGAGTATACATTCCCTTATAAGGCAAGGTTTCTAGAAGGATCTATACATTCTATGGGAGTTGACTGTGATACTAAGCGTAATATAGAAACTATTCCCAGTCTATAGAGGTCCACTCCCATAATGATGTAAGAGATGCCATTTATCCTACGTATTCCTACATTTTCTTTACGTTGAACCAAAGTTTTAATTGTTAACCCCACCTTAGGGGTGTGTTGTATACTCCTTTATGGGAGTGAAGGAACAGTATCTTATGGTATAAATATGAGGACTATAAAGCAATTAAAAAAACACATCTTGAACTTCTTCCTGATGGTCAGCGTAACTTGTGGTCTGCTGTGATGTCCAAGTACTGAAAACTCCGGGGGCTCAAATTACTTTCCGTCACTGTATTTTACCGTATTCAATATAAAACATTTCTACTCGCATATAAACCTATTACCATATTGCACCAGCATATATCTCCTTAGTTATCACAAAATATCTCCCATCTCGACCACTCCGCTCTCCACAAGATCTGCGTCTCTCTTCTGCACGGATCACTAGCTCCCATTCACTATTACAGGACTTTCAGCAGGCTGCTCCCATCCTATGGAATGCCCTTCCACGCACAATAAAACTCTCCACTAGCTTCCAAACTTTCAAGTGTTCCCTGAAAACTCACCTCTTCAGGCAAGCCTATCATATTTATATACCACACGCATAACCCTCTGAAGCACTTATGTATTATATAGCTTCTCTACTGGACTTGTAACTTGGTGGGACTGCTATGCTATTAATGGTGCCTGTCCTCGTATTTCCCTCCTATATCCCTATAGATTGTAAGCTTGCAGCAGGGCTCTCCTACCTCCAAGTACTCACCTTAGCATTCAAATAATTAGTTTATGGTAGTGAGTGCTGGGCCCCCTGTGTTTGTATTTACTAGAGTTTGTGGTCACAGGCCACTGCACCCCAACCTGGGAAGTGGGTGCTGTTTGCACCCCATTCGTAGGACTGGCGAGTGTGTTGGTACTTCTGTATCTATATACTGTATTTGGGTTGATTTTTAATTAACCTCTGTTACTGTGATCATAGCTTTCTCATGCACCCTAGATAAGCTCATTTACCTGTAACCTGTGACAGCTGCCCCTTTAATACTAATTAAGGTGCTGTGTTTTGGATTGTCTCACCTTTAAAAGCCATAAGGTACTTGGCAGTTGAGCTTTAACCCAAGAAAAACACACGTTCATTTTAGCTATGATGTGCAAGCAGATGCCAGGTTCCAAAAAAAAAAAACAGTTGTTAGTGTAGGACTTGCAGTGAAATGGGGTCCCATGGCGATGGGCTGCAAGCTTAAATGCATTGATCAATTCATGAACTAAAACCCCATTATTTATTTAATTGATTATTTGAATGCTAAGGTGAGTTAGTTTGTTGTAGTGAGTGCTGGGCCCCCTGTGTTTGTATTTACTAGAGTGTGTGGTCACAGGTCACTGCACCCCAACCTGGGAAGTGGGTGCTGTTTGCACCCCATTCGTAGGAATGGCAAGTGTGTTGGTACATTATATATATATATATATATATATATATATATATATATATATATATATATATATATATATCTTATATATTTGGCTACATCTGTTACTCAAAGTGTGACTGACCCTCTAACGCTGGGTGGAGCCTCTGACTCACATGACAGAGAACCAGCCCAGTGAGCCCACAGTCATAGGAGGGACACATTGCTCTGCTCCTGCACTTTCCTTTTAATGTATGATTGCCATCACCTGTGTTGAAGCACCTTTCCTATCAATTAACCTGTTCAACACAGATGGAGGAAATCATACATTAGGAAGAAAGTCCAGCGGCAGAGCATTGTGTCCCTCCTGGCATGGGTCATGTTGGGAGGTATGCACAGTGCCAGACACCCTCTGCCTCCCCATGTTACTGTACCATCCACGCTATCAATGTACATCTTTCTCTGTAACCGCTTTTTAATTAAACAAAACAATACACCCCCCCTTCCACATCATATGCTCTCTATTTAACACATTTCACCTATAACTCAAGTTGCAATACAGGCCATCGTTCATACAATTCTAACTATATTTCTCACAATACAAACGTTCACAAATTAAGGGGGCGCAGCCCCTTACGACGGTGTGAAGAGCGCCCGTAGGGCGCGATGAATCACATAGTTATCAAATAGATGGCTTTTTTAGCTTATATTTTATCAATGTTTATTTTTTTAACAGCAATAAATTCTTACATTTATATTCTTTACTCCAACTGTGTATGTTGTATTGCATATACAAAAGCATCTGACTTGTCCATGGCGTCGGTGCCTGCGAGGTTCAGCAGCGTGTATGCCTGGACTTTTCTTGATTTGTCTACAAGACCTGCTATGCAGTACACGTTCCATTTCCTTTTAAACCTCAGCCAGTTGTCAGCAACATTTTCATTAAATATCAGCAGATCTATTCTTCTCAGACTGTGTGCAATGGCCATCCCTCTTATGACACCATGTAGATGTGTATAGTAACAGAATCACGAGCACACGTGCTGCAAGGATGTACTGTAACAAAGGTCTTTACTCAGCATGAGGCAGACACTAAAGGCCTTATTCTAGTTCACTCTTTCTGACAAAATTCTTCTTAGATGGACAAAACCATGAACACTGCAGGGGGGCAGATGTAACTTGTGCAGAGAGAATTAGATTTGGGCGGGGTTTTACTTCAAAGTGAGATCTATATTGCAGTGTATAAATAAAGCAGCCAGTATTTACCCTGCACAGAAACAAAATAACTCGCACAAATTTAATTCTCTCTGCACATTTTACATCTGCCCCCCTGCAGTGCACATGGTTTTGTCCATCTAAGAAGGATTTTGTCAGAAAGAGTGAACTAGAATAAGGCCCTATGCATTTACAGGCCTGTCCTCTGGTCCATGTAGAATCCATTTGGGTTCCTGCAGAAAGAAATCATACCCCCAGCCATCTTCTCTGCTTCTGCAGGTTCACAGGAACACTGTATACACAGCAGAGCTTCTGTTTACATATGTGGCTCCGCCCACAGACCAGGGGTTAGGCCCACCCACCATCCAATCATGAGCTGAGAATTCCTGATTCTGATTGTCAATGGCATGAACCACGCCCAAATTGTAACATCAATTAGACAGCTTTCCTGCCCAGAACTCGAAAAAATAAACTTAAAGTAAAAGTGTAACTGTAAAACCTCAGGCAATCCAAAATGTATGCCAAAGCGAAATGCACCATTCTACTTTGGAAAAGAACTCCAAAACAAGAAGCTCCAACTGAAGTGATGAAGGCTGAAATTAGAAATTTCCCTTTAAGGCCATATTAGCTCCAAACTGAAACTGAAGAAATTGAAGACAAATTATGACCAAACACTTTAAACATCTTTCTCCCCAGAGGAAAACGAATGATGTGATTTGGCCCAGTCACACTTGCTGTAGCCCTTTTAAGTTTATGGGAAAACCCCTACCTGCTGGGATGAACTTACATGCAAAATAGAAGGAACTCAAAATAAACTGTACCTGCCTCAAAGAACATTGTCAACATGAAAGCGATAGCAACTCATTACTGTATCTACCCTGATACCAAGATACAAAAGTCATTACATTGGCCTTCAGTCTTGTTATGGGCAACTGGAAACCCCCGGAACCATGAACAATGCGCGCAAGCAGAAAATAAAAGTTTGCAACAAACATTATTAATAGTGTGCATGCCCTCATGGCCCGTTCCCATCTGGATGCCTCAGTGCAAAGAATTGCTGATTTCTTGAAATGGGCACAAGAGAAATGGGCACAACCCATGGGCAAATATCCATCAACCTAAAAATGCCCATCTAATTGAAATCCATAAACTGCACTGAATCAGAAGGTAGAGGGAGGAGTCGAAAAGCTGTCTCTGTGTTAAACTTAGCCATGAGTACAAGCAAAAACGGTGTAGGAGGGGAAATGCGCCCCCTAACTGCAGCCAGATGAAGTCCTCCTGGGTTTACCAAACCCACTACAGAATATTTGAAAGAGTTTCATCCGACGCTGTTTCTATTTCTCCGTAACCTTCATAAACCAATTTGTGGAGAGAAAGTGCTCATCCAACGATGTTGATTCTGGTCACCCCCGCAGGTAATTGCAACTGACCTTTCAGTAAGGCCCTATTTTCCTAATAACGGTTTCTTTCAAGATGACGATCACCCAGAATTCCTTTACTCCTCCCACTTCTGCTTTCAACATAAACCTTTTAATTAAGTACTGACCTCTTATATAGTTCCTATTTTCATGTAAAGGTTTCTTTTATCCTCTCAGGACATCTAGAACCATCACCAGGATATTTTCAAATTTTATATCAAACACTCCTGGCCCCTTGGGGCAACAACTCACCTCTACCTGAGGCCCTATGTGCACCAAAAGGTTTCTTTTGCACTTTCGTCTCAAGCAGGATAACAAGGCATCCATCCATAAAAAGATTTTTAATCCATATAAGACAAAAACGTACAAAAATGCAGTGTATCAGGTGCAAAAGTTAATTAAACAACAGAAATATACCAATGGAGACCATCCACAGCCAGAGTCTACCAACTCCACTCTAAATCTGGATAAGAGTGAAGATGGGTACCAGATGAATAAAGGTAAGAGTACTACTGTGTTATGGCTCCTCTCCACAGGCCAACATGTTTCGGGCTATGATAGCCCTTTCAAGCCACACCATGAAAAAGGGCTATCATAGCCTGAATCATGTTGGTCTGTCCCTCTTCACCCCGATTGATGGCTATAAAGAAACCTAGATAATAGTTGGTGGCAGTGATAATGGGTTGCAGGAGTGATAATATGTGGTGGCAGGGATAATGTGTTGCAGTATTGATAATAGGTAATGGCAGGGATAATGTGTTGCAGTAGTGATAATGGGTGGTGGCAGGGATAATGTGTTGCAGTAGTTATAATGGGTGGTGGCAGGGATACTGTGTTGCAGTAGTGATAATGGATGGTGGCAGGGATACTGTGTTGCAGTAGTGATAATGGGTGGCGGCAGGGATAATGTGTTGCAGTAGTGATAATGGGTGGCGGCAGGGATAATGTGTTGCAGTAGTGATAATGGGTAATGGCAGGGATAATGTGTTGCAGTATTGATAATAGGTAATGGCAGGGATAATGGGTTGCAGGAGTGATAATGGGTGGTGGCAGGGATAATGTGTTGCAGTAGTGATAATGGGTGGCGGCAGGGATAATGTGTTGCAGTAGTGATAATGGGTAATGGCAGGGATAATGTGTTGCAGTAGTGATAATGGGTGGTGGAAGGGATAATGTGTTGCAGTAGTGATAATGGGTGGTGGCAGGGATAATGTGTTGCAGTAGTGATAATGGGTAATGGCAGGGATAATGTGTTGCAGTAGTGATAATGGGTAATGGCAGGGATAATGTGTTGCAGTAGTGATAATGGGTGGTGGCAGGGATAAGGTGTTGCAGTAGTGATAATGGGTGGTGGCAGGGATAATGTGTTGCAGTAGTGATAATGGGTGGTGGCAGGGATAATGTGTTGCAGTAGTGATAATGGGTGGTGGCAGGGATAATGTGTTGCAGTAGTGATAATGGGTGGTGGCAGGGATACTGTGTTGCAGTAGTGATAATGGGTGGCGGCAGGGATAATGTGTTGCAGTAGTGATAATGGGTGGTGGCAGGGATAATGTGTTGCAGTAGTGATAATGGGTGGTGGCCGGGATAATGTGTTGCAGTAGTGATAATGGGTGGTGGCAGGGATAATGTGTTGCAGTAGTGATAATGGGTGGCGGCAGGGATAATGTGTTGCAGTAGTGATAATGGGTGGCGGCAGGGATAATGTGTTGCAGTAGTGATAATGGGTGGTGGCAGGGATAATGTGTTGCAGTAGTGATAATGGGTAATGGCAGGGATAATGTGTTGCAGTAGTGATAATGGGTGGTGGCAGGGATACTGTGTTGCAGTAGTGATAATGGGTGGCGGCAGGGATAATGTGTTGCAGTAGTGATAATGGGTGGTGGCAGGGATAATGTGTTGCAGTAGTGATAATGGGTGGTGGCAGGGATAATGTGTTGCAGTAGTCCTAATGGGTGGTGGCAGGGATAATGTGTTGCAGTAGTGATAATGGGTGGCGGCAGGGATAATGTGTTGCAGTAGTGATAATGGGTGGTGGCCGGGATAATGTGTTGCAGTAGTGATAATGGGTGGCGGCAGGGATAATGTGTTGCAGTAGTGATAATGGGTGGTGGCCGGGATAATGTGTTGCAGTAGTGATAATGGGTGGTGGCAGGGATAATGTGTTGCAGTAGTGATAATGGGTGGCGGCAGGGATAATGTGTTGCAGTAGTGATAATGGGTGGCGGCAGGGATAATGTGTTGCAGTAGTGATAATGGGTGGTGGCCGGGATAATGTGTTGCAGTAGTGATAATGGGTGGTGGCAGGGATAATGTGTTGCAGTAGTGATAATGGGTGGCGGCAGGGATACTGTGTTGCAGTAGTGATAATGGGTGGCGGCAGGGATAATGTGTTGCAGGAGTGATAATGGGTGGCGGCAGGGATAATGTGTTGCAGTATTGATAATAGGTAATGGCAGGGATAATGGGTTGCAGGAGTGATAATGGGTGGTGGCAGGGATAATGTGTTGCAGTAGTGATAATGGGTGGTGGCAGGGATAATGTGTTGCAGTAGTGATAATGGGTGGTGGCAGGGATAATGTAATGCAGTAGTGATAATGGGTGGCGGCAGGGATAATGTGTTGCAGTAGTGATAATGGGTAATGGCAGGGATAATGTGTTGCAGTAGTGATAATGGGTGGCAGCAGGGATAATGTGTTGCAGTAGTGATAATGGGTAATGGCAGGGATAATGTGTTGCAGGAGTGATAATGGGTGGTGGCAGGGATAATGTGTTGCAGTAGTGATAATGGGTAATGGCAGGGATAATGTAATGCAGTAGTGATAATGGGTGGCGGCAGGGATAATGTGTTGCAGTAGTGATAATGGGTAATGGCAGGGATAATGTGTTGCAGTAGTGATAATGGGTGGCAGCAGGGATAATGTGTTGCAGTAGTGATAATGGGTAATGGCAGGGATAATGTGTTGCAGGAGTGATAATGGGTGGTGGCAGGGATAATGTGTTGCAGTAGTGATAATGGGTGGCGGCAGGGATAATGTGTTGCAGTAGTGATAATGGGTAATGGCAGGGATAATGTGTTGCAGTAGTGATAATGGGTGGTGGCAGGGATAATGTGTTGCAGTAGTGATAATGGGTGGTGGCAGGGATAATGTGTTGCAGTAGTGATAATGGGTGGTGGCAGGGATAATGTGTTGCAGTAGTGATAATGGGTGGCGGCAGGGATACTGTGTTGCAGTAGTGATAATGGGTGGTGGCAGGGATAATGTGTTGCAGTAGTGATAATGGGTGGTGGCAGGGATAATGTGTTGCAGTAGTGATAATGGGTGGTGGCAGGGATAATGTGTTGCAGTAGTCATAATGGGTGGTGGCAGGGATAATGTGTTGCAGTAGTCATAATGGGTGGTGGCAGTGATAAGGTGTTGCAGTAGTGATAATAGGTGGTGGCAGGGATAATGTGTTGCAGTAGTGATAATAGGTGGTGGCAGGGATAATGTGTTGCAATAGTGATAATGGGTGGTGGCAGGGATAAGGTGTTGCAGTAGTGATAATGGGTGGTGGCAGGGATAATGTGTTGCAGTAGTGATAATGGGTGGTGGCAGGGATAATGTGTTGCAATAGTGATAATGGGTGGTGACAGGGATAATGGCCCTTATTCTGATTGATGCGTACTTTTCCGCATACTTTCGGATAGCGTCTTTACGGCGTCTGCGCATGCGTGGAGAACGCCACGCGCATGTGCCACGCATTGACTCCGTACCTGTTCGTGCAAATCCCGTACAAAACTGTGCCCCGCAATCAGTGTTGAAATATGGGCGTATTATGGGCGTCATGCGGAATGAGACATGGGCGTAGTTTCAAAGTGGGAAAAACTGGGAGGAAACATGGGCGGACACGGGGGAGTACACTTATGTTGGGGGGCGTACATTCGGATAGCACTCCGAATGCACGCGACCAAAACCGATAGAAATGTGCGGTGTCCATAAGTCAAGTATTGCTTTGCGGAAACCACTCGGTCTTGCGGTAGCCGAACGGAACGCCTAATGACTACAAGCATTAACACCTGAACCCAATACAATCGACTCCTTTACTCATTACTCACTAATAGGACGCTTGTCAGTGCTTTAATTGAAACCATTGCTGCTTCAATTGCTGGAAGGGTTAATGTGTGCAATGCATGTGTTAGGCATGCTTGTAAGGCAATATTGGCATCTAATTGATTCCAATTCCAAACAGGCATTTTTGTATGAGGATAGGTAATTGAATAAGTGGGTCATGTGATGTATTGCAGAATAGACATAATAGTTTGTAGTTTGGCGTAAATACACCGCTTCCGTGCGGAAGCACCGCTTGCCATCCGTTTGGATGCGGGATTCCCGTGCATACTCTCTAATACCGTGCAGAATCGGAGTGTTTCACCCGCACACGTATGGTTTGTATTTCGTCCGTAAACACGCCCTGTTCTTAAAGAGTGAGTCCGTCCGAATGCGGAGGACACGTGGGCGTTTCTACGGACTGATAAACCAGATATTTATCTGATAAGATTAGATATGATAAATAACCCAAACCAAATTTATTTACTTTATTACCTTTAAATATAACGGCAACGCTGAAATGATTGCACACCCACACAACCTTGTTATAAAAGGTATGACAATGCTTTACTTAAAGAATAGCTTCATTACAGATATTTGCAAATGCAGACTAACACAAGAAACATAAAATTGATTAGCTAATACTTAAACAGTCATTCTAAATCAAATCAAAATGGACACCTTTCAAGGACAGTGATCAGCCATGATTAAACCTCCTTCATAATTACCTCCAGCCCCCCCGTGCTTGCTGGTTCTTCCTCAACTGCCTCCTTCCTCCTTCTATCACTCTGATATTTAAACCTTTATCACATTAATTAATTAATTACTCATAAGCATTGAGTCTTATTGGCAAGCTCTGCTTTCAATCATTATGTCATAATTAACCCAACACCCAACTTCAGTGGCCTTGTTCCCATATAGTTTGTTCCTATTTCTAGACAAAACTGTGCAGACTGGCTGTCTGCCCTTGTCCTCTGTTACATCAATAAGGCATTCTTAAACCCAGAAATCCAAAACAATATCTCATAAGAAATTACTTATTTCAGCAGTATTCTGATTCCACACGCCATCTTGTAACGATATATGCAAGTCATGCCTAACAAAATGGCCGCAGTGTCTGACATATTATCACTGTTTAGTGCAAAGGGAAGGCCTCATACGCAGTGAATAGTACATTGTGCAACAGGCAAAAGTCATCTGCAGCAATAAAAGCGGCAGTCAGGAAAACAGAATATAATAAAAGCATAGATTTATTGATTAGTGATTTTCTGTATTATCAGTCCATCCTCAACTTTTTTCATATCTCCGAAAAAAAGTTCATATCTCTCGTACTGTGCATCATTTGTTTCTCTCTTAATACATCGGAAAACCTTCTTGAAGCATTTCACTAGTATACAGAAAAATCAATAATATTATCTTGGCAAAAACATCAAACTTCTTAAAGCATATATAACATTGACTTATGCGAACCAGTTATTGGGGTTCAACCAAATAAACCAACTGTAGGGAATCACATCACTCACACCTGTTCAATAAACTAAATTTTTTCAACCAAAATAATTTAATTCAACTTTCCTTTTAACGTCATCATCCGTTTAGTATTTGTGATGCTTGTACCATATTTTAATTATATTCACAAATTCAAATACAATTTTATAAACTTGGGATAATGTAAATAAGTGTGTTTCTTTAATATACCATGTGTTACTTTCAAATCTTCATGTTGAATCACCACTGTATTAATTAGTAAAAGTAAAATTTTATTACAATAGATCTTGTTTGTAACCATTTAGAAACCTTATAATCCTTGTGGTAATGTCCATGGCTTATGAGACGGTATGTTTGAGAAAACATCATAAGAAACAATTCAATGAGTACCCCTTTTTATTAAGATTTTCCACTAGCTCACCCAACTCTGTCACATGATAACTACATGTTTTGTTGTACTCCAAAATATCTACTGTTATTACACTCTTTACCAATTTTAAACCTAGGGAGAGTCAGTAACCTTATAAGATTCACTTGTGTAAATCCTACATAGAAAATTAAGTGTTGTTTGATTTGACTGCAAATATAAGTAGCCATTAACCCAACATTACCGGAGTGATACCGTAGATGACAATATAACCAAAAATCAGTTTACCTTATTGTTCTTTTTATCAGCTCATGATGAGCGTCTTAAAGAAGAAATGTCAGTTTGCATATAGATATTATGTTTGTACCATTGTTACCATCCTTATTTAGAATGCCTCTTCTTTACTGATACCTTACTAGATGTATTCTATCAATGGTTCTGGTGTGGGCGTTCTCAGTTACTTTTATGTTATTACTCATATATTTATTTTGAACCTTCTAATTAGTTTAACATATTGGCTATCAGTATTTTATTACCATCCTCTGATGCATACCGAAACCTGGGAGCATCAGTAGTATGATGTATATGTGTGTCTGTTATGATTATACTTGTGGGATTAAAATCAAAAGCAGAAGTAGAATACACCACCATGACTCTAGTAATACCTCTTTGATAACTATACACACTGTCCTTGCCAGCAACCAATCCCTGGTAACCCTCATTCACTATAAAAAGATGAAAACTTAAAAAAACAAAAATGACTTCTTCAGTTAGTTAATGTATGGGAAACTTTGTCACTCATGGGGATCATTGTTTTACACCTTGTCCACAACCCGCAGGGACACCACTAAGGGTACCCCCCGATTCCGTGGACCTCTTCTTGCCCACAACCCGCAGGGACACCACTAAGGATGCCCCCCGATTCCGTGGATCTTGTCTTGGTCTGTGTGGGGGCCCTGGACAGGCCCATCATCAAATAAGTTTATTAAGTTAGAATCCCAGTCACAATATTTATCTGCATCAGTTTCTTTTTCTTTCAACTGATATCACCACCAGGTCGGAAACCTTCTTGCAGTGAGACGCATTAATTCAATCGGTTTGTTTCACAGGGACGGGTCTTGCCTTTGATCTACGAGACCTTTAATTGTAAGAATTTTCTCACCATTGCATAGTCTCCAGGCTGGACCTTATAACAACATCCCTTCATAAGCTTGTTTGCTTTTCTGGCAAAGTATTTAGATGATGTGAGAATTAGAGTGCCAAGTCTGCTGCTGGATGTTGAATAGGGATTGATGGTCTCCCAAAAAAATGTATATATCAATTAAAACAATGATCTTATAAGGGGACAGGTTCAGTGGCTGCTGAGGAGTAGTGTGAATGTCATACAAAACCGAAGACAAAACTTCAAGTCAACTCATGGTAATTTCCACACCCACCCTAAATAATGTGTTCTCAATGTGCATTTGTTAACATGTTCAATTTTGACTAAAACCTTTTAGTGAATGGTGAGTGCAACCAACCTTCAATAACCATACATTGATTTATTCCTTAGAATACCTTTCCTGTCAAATACCTCAACAATATTTTTTTTTTTTAATACCATATACCTTATGGGATAACATATCTGAACACAAATTTCTCAATAAATTTCTTTGCTGTAAAGGATGCTGTACATGGGACAGCTGGGATGTTCCTTATAATCAAGATAACATATCAGATACCATTTAAATATAATGACAATTTTAAATGCATATAAATTCCCCAAAAAATATTTTTAACCTTAGGAATGGACCAGTGGTAGGAGAAATGTTTGATGGTTCTATAGGAATAATTTTCCTGAGTTCATTCTTCTGCAGATGCGTTTGGGCCTCTGCATAAGATGAAATCAACATACATGCCCTCTCTCTCCTTACATGGGTCATCCCATGGGCAGCTTCCGCATATGCCAGGAGAAGGGGTTTGGGGAGCTACTGGTCTGCCCCCACCATCTTTCCATAGGCCATTAGCCTTTTGACTGCATCCATTCATCATCCATTGGCACATTCCTGTTAAATACGCAACTCTTGATGCTTTATGAGCTTTTGCTAAAAAAACATTAAATTGTATAGTGGTGTGATTCACAACAGTGGCCATCTTATTTTTGTTACCAAGTGCAACAAGATCACTTTATAACATGTGAGCTTGACGCTTTAACAACTACTGCCTTTGCAGGGAGTTGCACAGCCTCAACGAGCTCCTTTACTTGCTGTGATATTAGCGTATTATATCATAGCAAATTCACGATGGAAAATGAGGATCTCTAAATCCAATACTACCGCATATCCCGTATATGGCCATCCTGAGTCTCCTTGTTGGTGACAACTACAATCTTTGTAGATGGTAGTGGCGTGTCAGAGATATCAGGTCTAATTGGAGAAATTTTGCTTTAAATATTCCTCACAATCATGTTCTAAATCCTGCCTCTCATCCATCCTCTGGGACTCCCGGGTCCCACCAGGTAGCAGAGTAGCAGGATTTAGCGTACCACACCTGACAATGGTCAGGTCATGTGGCGCTGGGAGCAAAAGTTCCCAACGAGAGAACCATGCACTGGAAATGTGTCTTGTCCGTGAAAAGTTCATTAGAAAAGATGTAGCATTAGAGACACATAGTGTGCGGTGTTCTGTAATTTCTATACAAAGGCTGCAGCAGCCGCCACAGTCCTTAAACATGTTGGTAAAGCAGATGCCACTTGGTCAAGTGCACAACTGTAGAACCTGATGGGTCTATGTGAACCCCCATGTATATGTGTTCAAACTCCCAAGGCCGCTGCTTGTTGTTCATTACAGTAAAGACAGGTATATGATAAATCTGATATATCCAGTGCTGTGGTTTCTGTCAGTGCGTGTATCAGAGCCTCAAATGAAGCAATGATGTCAGTATATTGTACTTTGTCAGCTCTGTGTCAGTTAGATTTAGTAGTAGTAATAGAAAAGGTGTCAGTAAGAGAATCCTGTAAAGAATTTAAACACATCATTATATCATAAACATATTGAATCAGCATTGTGGTAGCAATCATGCAACTCATTGTGGGACATAGTGGGGCTGTCCATAAAACCTTGGCTTAATTGAGTCCACGTATATTGGACTGTGCTGTAAATAAATGTAGTAAATACTGACTATCTGCTATTTGATAGTAAAAGATATGCAGATCATAAACCAATGACTAGATGACTGTAATACTTCCATAAATGTAAAGTGAATTGATTTACACTAAAAAAAAATAATAAGAATAATCGCATTGGGTAGATAACCTGCAATAACAGAGTGTTGCAAATACTATGGGTATTAAATAGTATGCGTTGTTGTAAAATCTGGAAAAAAAACTATTTCTTGTGGTCCATAGATGTTTAGAAACTTGTGACATGATTAGTAATGAAAAACTCATCAAAATACTAATTGCTTAATGCCCTATGAGCATCACTCATATCCTCTAACCCCGTGAGGGTCCTCATATCGGTTAGTGCCTTCTGACAGCAGTCTCTCATGGATTCCTGTTAATAATACACAATTTCTTCCAAACCACTCTGAGAAAAAAATAATCATTAAATCATTACAAATATTTGAGAGAATATCATGATTAGTTGTGCAGCAAATGCGATTTACTAGTAGCAGAACCCAGTAGTGCTGCACCTAATTGTGACCTCCATTCCTTATTTGTGGGCTCATATGCATGACCAATGGATCTAGTAAAGTGGCAACATGCAATCAGATAAATCAGTAAGCATAAAAATGCAACTCAATATGCATCTTATAATAATCACTATAAAATCTGTATTTTTCAATAAGGGCTTTGATAAGGATTCTGCAGCATTACCTGCAGACTCAATATTTTTTCTAAATAATTTTTAGTGGCTCAGTAATAATAATAATATTAATAATAATAATATTTTTTTTTTTTTTTAACACTTGCTTTTTCTGTGCAAAATGAAATGCATCAATTTGTAAATTAATCTTTTCTCTGGAATGGTCACACCTCTATTAGCTGGTATTTAATTTAAATAAAACAAGCAAAAGCATTAGCATTATTAAGCTCAGACATCATATTAGCATTTGTCATTTGGGAAAAAAAATGGCAGTTTTTAAACAGATGTTGACAAAACAACATTATCATTTGAGGGAAGCAATGGGGAGGGGGCTGGAGGTCATCCTTGGGTATGGCTGATCACTGTCCCATACAAACATTGCAATAACTTTAATCTATTCATTGTGCTTTTTCAAAAGGGTAAACAATATCTTCAATTCTAAAATCTTTCATGTCCTTGTTATGGAAAACAGTTCTGTGACACTCCTTGGATATTTCACATTATTTAGGAATAAAACTTTACTCTCTTATCAATCTCATTAACCATTTCCTGCCTTTAATCTCCAACAGAGTTATTTCTGATGTTACTCTCACCTCATCACTGAAAAAAAAACTTATTCCCTTCTGCTTTTTCAAAAATAAACAAAAATTTTTTTTTTCAAAATTATTCTTTTTTTCCCCCATTTTTTTCCTTTTTCTCCCTAAGGCTCTAAAAGGCATATCACCTCTCCTCACTTCTCACTGAACAGAATTAACCCCTCAGTGGGACAGTACAATCTTTCCAAACATATGTGGGTTAGTGGGATATACTATCTCAATTCTTGAAGCTTTCACCACCTGTCACCAGACCATTGCGCGTTCACTCTCATCAAATAATCATTACCTCACAGGTGCATCATCATCACCAATTCCAACTAACTATGACCAGCATAGTATTTTCTATTCCTTCTCACTTGCTCACACTAGTCACATACTCAGAGAACTTTCTGTGATCCCATACAAATGCTTAAAAAGGTGTTACCTCTTTCAAAGACAAAAATGTAAATAAAATAAATGAAAAAATTCCCAAAAAACCTAACCTTGCGTTATGTGTCTGTCACTGTTATCACACCTACGCCTTCCACATACTGTCCTCTGTTATCAGTATAGTGGGCCACCTACTGTCCATCTCTGTTATCAGCCTGGTGTTTCATCTACTGTTCTCTGTTATCAGTAGTCACGTGTCCCACCCCCACCCTGTCTTCTCTTATTATTTTTCCCCATATATTCTACCTTGTACGTAGGTGGCAGATACCCCCTGTGAATCTCGCTACCGGTCAGCACTCTTCACAGGAAAAAAATCAACTTGTTTAAAAAAAATTATATGCAATATGTCAGTCTGTTATCATATCTGCACATTGTCTAAGCGATCATTACACGCTTAGATCACGATCTCCCTTGGTTATCTAGCTAACTGTGGCCACAGTATTAACCCCTTAAGATACTCATCAATTTAGTACCCTCCCCTTTCAAAACAAACAAAATTAAATTAACACAAATCAAAAACAAAACAAAAATTGGCTTAAAGAAAACCCCACAGCCTTGAGTCAGTTATCACTGATTACCTTCCATTCATAAGAATAAAAATAAACCCAGGATTTATCTGCGCATTACTCAAGGTATATCTGATTCAATATATGTATCCAGATTAAGCAAATAGGCAATAGAAATTGCCAACAGAAAACACGGTCTAATATATCAATATGAACCTTTAAGAATAGATGTTATATTGGACTTATATCTCATCGATATATATCACTTTTCTTATCCAAAATGTATTACTCATTAAATGAAAAAAACATTGAATTCACATGATCATTTCCTGTTTCTTCACCTAACATGGACAACTCCTTATCTCGCATTACATCAACTGAATCCATCACTTTAGAGTTTCCAACTCACAGCTGCTTTGTTTAATAAACCAAAAAAATTAAATCAAAAACCCATAGCAGAAAAACATCAGTCCTACATTACGGACTTCATCTCCGCAAGACAAGAGATGAAAAAAACTTTACAATGAGATAAACTCGATCTTTCTTTGTTATAAACAATATTCCAATTAACTTTATTTATTCTGGTGGTAAAAATGAACTGTTACTTGGCTTACAATATTAGCATCTACTCCTTTAAACTCTGTATTTTAACTGACCTCTGTCTATGGATATAAAGAAATTAGCTCAAACTGTTATTGTAATCCGACTGCTTGCTAGCTCTAACAATGCAACGTATACGTAATTATTTATTAATATTTTCTTATATAAACCATATACAGTAGACAATCCGGAGGTTTCCAAACAATACAGATTATGGATAAATCATGCATTCCGTTTCTTCCACATGTTGCTGGCCAGTCAACCAGAAAGAGACGTAAATGCACAATCTCCTCTACCTATCTCTAATCACCAAATTATAAGCACGGGAAAACCTACAACAAATATATGCAACTTCTTTAAAATTTATAGATTGGACAAACAAAGAAACTGTAATTATCAAAACAACCGCTACAGATTAGTTACTTCAGCAATATCCTCAGCAGATAATATACATCAAACAATCCAACCGCGGTCAAAAAATAAAAACAAACAAAAAAATACTGTCATTTAAAGAATATTTTTTTTTTTTTTTAAAGTAGAAAATTTATTGCCAGCATAACCTTTATACCAATATGCTTGCTATAGTCTGCATGCTTTGCAAATAAACTAAAGAAATACCCTTCCTGACCCAAGCAATGTTGTTTACAACTTCTTGCCAAGTTTCTCGCTGCTCTCCTTATCTATTCTCTGACACAGAGAAGAAATGGGCGATGCGGGGGGGTTTAGCAAGCTGACAGTCTGCAAAATGCAGCATTGTCTTTCCATGCCTTAAATTACGATCTATTGGTTTTATAATTAAAGATCAAAGTTGTTTCAAGTGATATTGGATTAGCACACTTTAACAGATGTTGAGAAAGATAAGGGTACAAATAAATGCACCGGCTTTACAATTTTTTCTACACATTTTTTTTATTTATTTATTTTTTTTAAATAGCTAATTTTTTTTTTTTTTTTTCAAACTTTGATTTTCTCAATAGCTGATAAAATGTAAAAACCAACATCATTGGATCTCGCTGGGGCCTCCATCTGATAAAGCAGATATTTATCTGATAAGATTAGATATGATAAATAACCCAAACCAAATTTATTTACTTTATTACCTTTAAATATAACGGCAACGCTGAAATGATTGCACACCCACACAACCTTGTTATAAAAGGTATGACAATGCTTTACTTAAAGAATAGCTTCATTACAGATATTTGCAAATGCAGACTAACACAAGAAACATAAAATTGATTAGCTAATACTTAAACAGTCATTCTAAATCAAATCAAAATGGACACCTTTCAAGGACAGTGATCAGCCATGATTAAACCTCCTTCATAATTACCTCCAGCCCCCCCGTGCTTGCTGGTTCTTCCTCAACTGCCTCCTTCCTCCTTCTATCACTCTGATATTTAAACCTTTATCACATTAATTAATTAATTACTCATAAGCATTGAGTCTTATTGGCAAGCTCTGCTTTCAATCATGATGTCATAATTAACCCAACACCCAACTTCAGTGGCCTTGTTCCCATATAGTTTGTTCCTATTTCTAGACAAAACTGTGCAGACTGGCTGTCTGCCCTTGTCCTCTGTTACATCAATAAGGCATTCTTAAACCCAGAAATCCAAAACAATATCTCATAAGAAATTACTTATTTCAGCAGTATTCTGATTCCACACGCCATCTTGTAACGATATATGCAAGTCATGCCTAACAAAATGGCCGCAGTGTCTGACATATTATCACTGTTTAGTGCAAAGGGAAGGCCTCATACGCAGTGAATAGTACATTGTGCAACAGGCAAAAGTCATCTGCAGCAATAAAAGCGGCAGTCAGGAAAACAGAATATAATAAAAGCATAGATTTATTGATTAGTTGATTTTCTGTATTATCAGGACGATGGCCGCACGCGGCAGCACACCGTGGCGTGCGGACCGCACCGTAAGAATTCGGGAATATCCGCACCGATCAGAATAAGGGCCAATGTGTTGCAGTAGTGATAATGGGTGGTGGCAGGGATAATGTGTTGCAGTAGTGATAATGGGTAATGGCAGGGATAATGTGTTGCAGTAGTGATAATGGGTGGTGGCAGGGATAATGTGTTGCAGTAGTGATAATGGGTGGTGGAAGGGATAATGTGTTGCAGTAGTGATAATAGGTGGCGGCAGGGATAATGTGTTGCAGTAGTGATAATGGGTAATGGCAGGGATAATGTGTTGCAGTAGTCATAATGGGTGGTGGCAGGGATAATGTGTTGCAGTAGTGATAATGGGTGGTGGCAGGGATAATGTGTTGCAGTAGTGATAATGGGTGGTGGCAGGGATAATGTGTTGCAGTAGTGATAATGGGTAATGGCAGGGATAATGTGTTGCAGTAGTCATAATGGGTGGTGGCAGGGATAAGGTGTTGCAGTAGTGATAATGGGTGGTGGCAGGGATAATGTGTTGCGATAGTGATAATGGGTGGTGGCAGGGATAAGGTGTTGCAGTAGTGATAATGGGTGGTGGCAGGGCTAATGTGTTGCAGTAGTGATAATGGGTAATGGCAGGGATAATGTGTTGCAGTAGTCATAATGGGTGGTGGCAGGGCTAATGTGTTGCAGTAGTGATAATGGTCAGCAGCGTTGATGAGGATCACATGGAGGTAGAGCTACTGCCCCCCAGCTAGCAGAAGGAAATAAGGCACATTATTGGGGGAGAAGTATGTTACACTCATAGCTCCAACGGAAAACATAGAAGCCAATAAAGAGGTGGAAAGAGGAACAGAGGCAGCCGGACTGGGGAAGGGTCAGCATCTTTGTGGGTGAGGACCGGTCTAACAACCCTGGTCACTCACTGCCCTTCCTGTCATTGACTCCAGCTGAACCTCACGTATTCACGTGATATATCGTGGATCGCAGGGAGGAAGAGGAGGGTGAAAGGCAAAATTGGTGGAGTAAACCAACGAATTTCACCCTTGTTCAAGAATTGACATTTATACTGCTTATTTACAGTGATTTAAAAAAAAAACTCAGGTAATGAAGCTTATGAAGAGGTCCGTTACAGCTATCAAACACAATTAAGCTGCAATTTAGATGTTGTCAAACCTTAAATTGAGAAAATGGCTACAATTACCTTATAGACAGGAGATAAGACAGCTATGATCGTTGCAATTCTTCATTTGTATTTTGTGCCCCTGAAAAACACAGAGCGGCCAGGAGAGAGCGCTTCAGTTTGCCGTTGCTGGCTATTAGTATAACAGAGTGGAGGCTGGGGTAGGCGGAGGCACAGATACTGCACAGCAATATATAGACTAAGTCTCCTGACTGGTAAAATAAACTGAGCAGGTTTGTACTTATAAAGAACAAGAAATAAAATAACAGGAAAGAGGCCATGTTCCTGATGACACTTATGTGGGCGACTAGTTGGATATTGGTAAATCCTGAATCTTTCCTGCTCATATTCCGGGTGTGTTTTAGGAGTGACACAATCAGAAGACAAATGGCTGCACAGAATAGGAGGGACGGTGAGAGGGATCCTGCAAAAATGATAAGGAGCAAATTCACATAGTTGGTATCTCCAGCTCCATCCCCAACACTGGAGCTGTTATTGTCCTGGGTAGAATTCATGTAATGCACTGAGTGCACGACCCATCCACATGACAGACTGCAGAGGAATGACACCAGCAGTGATATCAGGAGCAGCCAGGGGACCATCCTGGAGATGTTCATCTTCAGTCTCAGGAATAACCTGTTGCTGTAGTTTGTGATCCTCACGCAGTAGAAGACGCAGAGCACAGTGCCCCACCACAGGCTGCAGGATGAAACAAGTACCGATGAAGTGATATAAAATATAGCATTCATTATTGTCATGAATGCGTTAGTGAAACTTAACACCACAGACTCCCAGGGACTCATAAGTAGTAGACTGATCCTCACTGCTCCCAGGCTGGCCATGATAATGTCAATGGTTTGCAGAGTTTGACCCTTCAGCCACCAAATGAGGATCTGTGTCACAATAAATGCATTGAGGAATAATCCGATAACCATCACAGAGCAGCAGATACAAAATAATAGGATAACAGTGGGAAAACCCATATTATCTTCACAGGATGATGCACAACTGTCAGAGCGCCTGATTCCTGCACAACCATCTAGTCCCGTCTGATATAAGGTGCAACATGAAAAGAGAACAGGTTAATATAAAGCATAGAGTTGTTTATGTTTTGCATGACATTTGAGTTCCCATCTATAAATAGCTGCTGTACTGTATGTCCGAATTACATTTGGACATCTGAGAGCAATAAGTAAATGGGTTATATTAATCATTGTCAGGTACAGATGTATCCTGATACCTCCAGCCGGAACACCCCATGCAAAGCAAGATGCCAGATGTAAGTTATCTGCTGGGTCCTGTGCAGCTCTGCTAGTGTTGGGCAAATAGTTTAGTTGGAAATGCTTCATAGTTGCAACATAATGTGACTATGACACACTAGGAGACTGTGATTAATTGTACATGTGAAAATAGTGATGTGCAGGATGCCAGTAGTCCAAAGGACCACGAAGTAAACCTCACCTTCCGGCGCTTGATAGATACCAAAAAATGTTAAGTTAATAGATGTTAATCAAAGTCCACTGCTGCTGCAAGTGTCACTGTGGGTCTGCTTAGGACTCACAAAAGTAGCAAATATGGAAAAGGAAAAGTGAGACACTATGCGCTGCTCTGTGGATAAGTATTTATAAATATAAATATAAATAGACCCCTTGCTGAATAAATGTACTCTGGACACACTGTAAATTTAAAGTTTTAGGTACTTGTTTCCTAGCACGGCACCCACGATAATTATCTTATGGCATCGGGTCTATCTGATCGGGTCGCATCGCATGCGACCCGATTGCATGCGATGCGATGCGATCAGACCCGATTTTTAATTGTACAGCCACCCTGATGGCTAATTAATATGTTAAATGGACCCCCAGACTCGATTTTTAATTGTACACCCACCCTGATGGGTGATTAATATGTGAAATGCACCCCCATTGTTAATGCCACCCCCACTATCAATGGCAACCCTAAGCGTGGGACAAAAGTCCCTGGTTGTCAGGGAGACAAAACGCGTCAACGTACTTCCGCCGCATGCTTGCATCACCGGATCCCGATTCTCAGCTGACGAATTCTCTGCTCTCCCCTCCACGCGCAGAAGCACGCCGAGTGTTTGCCGTCTTTCCATCACCTCCAGCAGCGCCCGTAAGCCGCCTGAATCTCCCACTCAGACGCCAACGGCTGCTGGGTTCACGGACATCACTCCACAATATTATGCCCAATGTTTAGGTACACAGTGCAGAGAAGCTAAAGCTTCTGACTGATTTAAAGGCAGAGTAGGGGCGGGAGCTGGCAGCAAAATAAATAAATAAATAAATATATATATAAAAGTATATTTCAGCCCGGAACTCTTCCTAGAGTCTGGCAACTGCCCCGGTGCTCTCTCGGTACATACACATAACACTGTCCAAGAAACAGGCAGAGGCACTCGAGAGGACTTGTAAAAAACTTTAAATCACAAAAAAGTGGTTTCCAACGTTTCGGGGTTAACTAACCCCGAATTGTTGGAAACCACTTTTTTTGAGATTTAAAGTTTTTTACAAGTCCTCCCGAGTGCCTCTGCCTGTTTCTTGGACAGTGTTATATATATATATATATACTAGAATAAGACGACGGCACTCGTAGGACTTTTAAACAGACTGGTGAATTCAAACAAATGACCCACTTTCAGGCGCTCCCGAAGTGCTACCCCGAACCAACCAGCCTATTCTTCAAATAGCGACAGTGACTTTATGGTTGAACCAGAAACCCCTGAGCAGAGTGCCCCTTTAGGCCCAACAAAGACAAAAGGCAGAAGAACTCCGGCCAAAGGCAGGGGCGAACAAAAGCCACCCGCAGGGGCCGCCAACACGCGCGGATCAGTAAAAGCCGCAGGGTTGCCGAATCAATGATCTTCAATTTATCAAGCAAACAATTCAGTGAGGTCGAAATGAAAGTCCTCAATAATGGACTCACTTTTATTCCTACCACGCCTTATGATGACCTCACTTGGCAAGCTGATCTCAACAGATTTGGACGCAACCTACGATTGAAAGAATTTTACCAAGCTCGCACTGCTACCGATGAAGTTCAACCGCACCAAGCCTTTCTCAGCCAACGTTCTAAATCAAGATTCGACCCCCAGTCCCACAATCCGTCCATAGCGTCCTATCTCAGACTCATGGACGAGTCAGTCAAAAGATACCTGGCGGCCCCACATCCAACGCATCACAATCTGACACGCTCAGAACAGCAAGCGTTGAAAAACTTGGGAGCCTACCGTGACGTCATCTTTAGACCAGCCGACAAAGGCAGAGGGCTGGTCATACAGAATCTGACGGACTACACTGAGGAAATCTATAGGCAATTGGCTGATGACACGGTGTACCAACTGCTGAACAAAGACCCCACAGACCAGTTCAAGAAGGAACTGGATCTTGTACTCACTGGAGCCCGGAGCAATGGCCTAATCTCAGAAAAACTACAGGCAGCCTTAACGCAGGATCAACCTACAGTCCCCATTTTCTTTACAGTTCCCAAAATCCACAAATCCTTACAGAATCCCCCCGGACGGCCCATCATCAGTGCCAACAATTCTATATTCCAACCCACCTCCCAATTCCTGGATGGCATCGTGCAACCCATCATATGTCGACAACCATCCCACATAAGGACACCACAGACTTTTTATTGGCACTATCACAAATTCACCAGGTCCCAGAAGATGTCTTAATGGTTACCCTGGACGTGACCGCATTATATACCAGCATCCCCCAAAGGGATGGACTACGAGCAATGAGACAGTTCTTAATTACCAACGAAATGACTGACATCAATTTGGAACTGTTTATGGAACTCATGTCATTAACACTTATTAACAACTACTTCTTGTTTAACGGACAATTCTATAAACAACTATCGGGGTGTGCCATGGGCAGTTCCATTTCACCTTCATTTGCAAACATCTATATGTTTGAGCAGGAGGAGATGATGTTTCGACAGAATCCACTAGCGGAAGGGAAGATCCTACTCCTAACGAGATACATTGATGATCTCTTTATGATCTGGCAGGGGACCACCAATGAAGTTGCGAAACTAGTGGAGAGCATCAACGCCAGACCCTCACCCATCAAGCTAACGTATAATGTGTCGAACAAAGAGATTAGCTACCTTGATGTCTCGATAAAACTGATGGATGGTCTCTTTCAAACTGAACTGTACGTCAAACCGACCGACAGGAACACAGTGTTACGTAGCAACAGTTTTCACCCCCGATCATTAAAAAGAGCATTGCCGCGCTCACAGATGATAAGAGCCACCCGTATCATCAGTGAGCCTGACAAATTACCAACGGCGTTGGATGGCATCATGAATAAATTTGAAGCCAGAGGGTATGATAGGAACTCCCTGGCCATCCAAAAGCAAGAAGCTCTTAGAATCGACCGAAATACACTGTTGACACCGGTGTCAGCTAACAAAGAGAAAAGCAAGCAGGACCGAATACCGTTTGTCACCAAACTGAATGTGGCTAGTGCCATTCTGCCGAGGGCCACAAAAGCATTGTGGCCTATAGTAAAGACGGACAAAGCTTTACCAAGCTTGAACACGAAGACCCCAATGCTGTGTTACAAAAAAGGACGCAGCATCAGGGACATCATTGTCTATAATGATATAACTGGCTTTGCCACAAACAATTTGGCGACATCCACCAACTTCATGACACGCCCACCAGGCTGTTATAAGTGCATTAAGTGCACCACCTGCCAAGATATGCTGACGGGACCGGCTTTTATTCACCCTAATACTGGCAAAGCGTTCCAAATTAAACATGTTCTGAATTGTATGTCAGCCTACATCATTTACGTCATCAAGTGCCCCTGCAACATGTTATATGTTGGAAAAACCATCAGACCCATGAGGGAAAGAATGGCTCTTCACCGCTCGACCATCAACCAAGCCCTGAACAACAAAAAGAAGGGCCAAGAACAGCCGGTAGCCAGACATTTTCTGGAGAAGAGACACAAACTGTCCGACCTCAAGCATATGGCCATAGACCATATTCCTCCATCATTAAGAAGAGGAGACAGGGACCAACAACTACTAAAATTGGAGGCCAGATGGATCCACAGACTGGGGTCCACCAAACCCAACGGCCTCAATGACCGATTACCCCTCAGTGTCTTTCTATAAAGAGCCAAAAAAACCCACTTAGGGTCACCAGAATGTCATCTCAACAGACTGGTTGTACTTAGCTGGCCTGCACCACAGCCTTAATTAACATAACCTCTTATTCAATTGCAGCAAAGTCCCTGGAGCCTTATTAATAATTTAATGCAAGGACACATTTGATATCTAGAGCGCACTGCTGCCCAAACTGCTTTTAAAGTGCACTATATTTTTTGTATTTTTCATATATATTTCACATTTTTTATTTTTTCAGTGGCATCTGTGTCGACACACACAGTGTCGACCACACCAAAGCATAACACGATCGCACAGCTAGAAAAGCTATGTGTCTTCCTCTAATGTTTACATGCATGTATTGTCTGTATTTTTTTGCACATGAATGTATTCAGCACCCAGTGTTGCACTTATTGTGAACGCATCCCTTCTTCTTGTCCGTAGACGCCCGGCCCGTCTCAGGAATCACCGCCTGTACAGTGACGGTATCCATGACCACGATGCAGCGTGCGTGTCACGCTGCGCTCCAGCATCAAACTACAGCACTTCCGGTTAAGCCCACCTGCGTCACCACAGGACGGCTCCTGGGACCGGACCGAGCGCGGGAGAACGGGGGATGTGGCGTCTCTCTGTCCACCTTATTTAAGGTAAGACACCCATTATGCACTGTTTTCTCACCAGTTTGTACCTTGACAAAGGGGTGTAAGCACCTCGAAACGTTGGTCATTTGTTTGAATACACCAGTCTGTTTAAAAAAAAAAAAAAAAAGGTAATTTGTTTGAATACACCAGTCTGTTTAAAAGTCCTACGAGTGCCGTCGTCTTATTCTAGTATCTCTATTTCTACCAACGGGCACCGGGGCCCCAGGACCCACAATAGGAGTGCCGGCTCGCCACCACCTGCTATATATATATATATTCATGAACCAAATCTCCACTATTTATTTTCAGTTAATTTAGTGTGTGCAAGAGCCCCTACAATGTCTGTTTAAACAATGTGGTCACAAGCCATAGGGCACCCCAAAACTAGGAAAGGTGAGTGACGATGTTTAGTGTATATATATATATATATATATATATATATATATATATATATATATATATACACACACACACACACACACACACATATATATAAATAATTATATTATTCTTCTTTGGATACTGTTGATCTCTTCCATACATTTTTTTATATACATGATTATTATAATTTTATTTTAACATTCAATTCATATAAGATATTTTCTCTATGTAAATATCCATGATTATAGCCATATAATTCATCATAACTAAATATCTCTTTTAATGTAATGTGATGTCTGTCACTATTCATATATCAATGTTATGTAATGTTTATTTTTCTATTTCCTTATTTTTTGTGATTAATAATCATGCATATTTGACATAATACAATGGCATCTATGTAAAGTTCCATATTTAAAGATATACTATAGATAAAACTATTAAAAAAAAAATCCTGTGAAAGTGTCTATGGACAACATGCATCTAAAGTAACCATAAGAACCAGACACCACAGAGTAAAAGATCGTAGATCCGGGTCACATGTTGGGGGTCCCGATCACATGACCTGCAGGATTCCATCAAGAGATCCATATACGTTCCGCGCCATAGATCAGGAAGTGACCGGGAAGGCTGTGTATACCTTATCCCGTTGATTGGGACACAGAAAACTGCAAATGATCCCAGATCACAGTAGAATTGAAACCAGATGTGGACCATGCAGTTAATACGAGTGGTTCCGCCTATGGTGCAATATAATGTACCACCGCCTAAAAATAATGGCAGGCTACAAAACTTCCTGGTCATGTGTTCGGCACCTAGGGCATGTGACATAATAGCACCAATGAGAATTATGTATTCTACACCATGTTAAATGAAAATGTTACATTTGTAATGATAATTACATATAAATACAATGAAACTACTTTTGTTTGATACAGACCACTGTGATCTGTAGAGAGCTTTTAAATACATATTATATTCAATGTGTTTTTGTGACAGTTTTCTTTCTTTAACAAGCAGCAATACAGCTGCATCTCATCACCCAAATAAGTCCCTGGGTATATATTATGAAATCCTTATTATTTGCAAAGAAATACACTTTATAGTTGTCAGCGTATATTCCCCGTTACGGCAGCTAATCACTGCAAACCTGCATGTAAACACAACAAATATAGCAGACACTTATCAGGCACAAAACAAAATATTATCTACAACACACAAGGATATAATGAAACCCCTATCAGAGAAGGAATGCAACACCAATTCCTTCATTTCAAATGCTGTGGTTCGAAGCAGCAGCACAGCTTTTACTTAGCATATCTCAATGTCTTATAACAGTGTCTTATATCAATGTTCATTTGGATGGCAGCTTCTTAAATCACTTAAAGGTCTATGCAGACAACACAATCAGGCATTTGCCTATTCAAAGATTTTGTATGGTGTATTGCATTCATATTTGTTCTGACCTATAGTGTATACAATGACAGACCAATATCTTATTGACACGACAAACGAGTCTTGTTTGTCGTTAACAATAAAAGCATACACAATCTATTAAAACTTAAATAGCAGTGCAGACATAGGTATTGTATCCCAAATGGAAGTTGTCTGCAGATAAGTTGATGGACCAAGAGTGGGGATACACTTTATGAATGTGTTATTAGAAAGTCGTTTTTGTGGCATTTCTATGCGAATGCATATGTTACCATATTTACTCATACCACAGGCTAATACGCAGGGCTTTACAAGCCAATGTACACAGCGTCCGGGTTTGCGCACGCACGACTGGTACACAGAGGCCACTCTGATACATGTGGCTATAATATTTTTTACTTCAACAGTCCATCCTTTGATAGTGTAATAAACTAGCACTAAAACAATAATCACAATAATCATAACTAATAATCACCAACAAAAACATAATAACAACATTAATAAATCATTTTGATACATTATTTAAATTTTTAAATTTGTGACCTAAGTAAATATATTAGGTCACAACTCAAAATCCTTCACTTCCATCTCTGAAAAAGAGGGTATGAAAAAGAAAGAAGTTTTGGGCAACAGTACTCGATCTTTCCATCTGCCACGCTCAGGTATAATCCGACAGCGATAGGCTGATTTTCAGTTTTCCTGGAATAGGTTCTCCAGTGATCAGGTTTTCTCCACCTCTCTTTTTCACACAAGGTTTCTCCAGGTCAGCGACTTTCTTGCAGTGGGAATAATGGACCCAAGTCTCTCTCTTGGCAACCTTCAATGATGTTGTGCTGGTCAGCAAGACTTGGTAAGACTCCCACCTGTCTATTAGGCAACCTGAGCATGTGAAAATTTTGAAACATCACATAGTCCCCAGGTTCAATTTCCTGGTAGTTACTATTTGGCTGGTCAGGAATTGCTAGAAATTGTAAATTTCTTTGATGATTTCTCAATTGCTGGCTCATCCTAACCAAATATTTCACAGTTTTCACATATTTTGTTTCTGCATATTAAATCTTCTTGGGGGTCTATCATTGCATGGGGCTGTCACCCAAAAAGAATTTCAAAGGGTGATAGGTTAAACGGTGACCTGGGAGTGGTTCTGATGCTATATAACACTAGTGACAGCGCCTCTGGACACAACAATCCAGTTTCAGCCATCACTTTGCTTAGCTTCTTTTTAATAACGCCGTTCATCCTCTACACCTTAGCACTAGCTTGGGATCGGTAGGGAGTGAGAAGTTTACCTTCACCTGTAAAATAAGTACCCCTATCACTTTCAATAATTTTACGGATACTATATCTACACACAAATTCCTGCAAGTTTTCTTTGCAGTAAATACGGTAGTGTTCGTGGCTGCAGGGAATGCCTCTACCCAGTTTGAAAGCATATCAGTGCGCACCAAAACATATTTCAAATTTCTACAGGATGGTAACTGTATAAAAGCAATTTGTACAGTATTACCTTAAAAGGGTCTGTCTGTAGGAGGGATATGGGATGGTTTAGTTTGTATTGTCTTGCCAATGTTCTTCCTCAAGCAAGTAAGACATGACATTGCTTTCTTGCCTGCCTGAGAAGAGAAACCTGGTGCACTCCAGTTAGCTCTTACCAATTTGCACATACTTTCCTTGCCCAGATGAGTCAGCTAGGCTTGGGAGATATGCCCTGGGGGCCACTGGCTTACCTTGACCATCTCTCCAGAGTCCTGAGGACTCCTGACCATACCCCTTCACCTTCCGGACAGCCTTCTCCTGCAGGGAACACAAATCTTGCATTTCGATTAGTTGTTGCACATCTAATGCATTAAATGTCATCAGTTGTGTGATGTCAGTGTGTTTAGTGGTGTTTGCTGCCCACTTCGCAGCTTTGTCCGCCTGGCTGTTACCAAGTGAAATCAGATCTTGGTTGGACATGTGTGCCTTACACTTGATGACAGCCACTCTGTCAGGTTTCTGTATTGCCATCAATAGGGATTAAGAGGGACAGAAAAGAAAGCAGAGCAGAGGTCGATTACAGTAAAGTAGGTGGAAGTAGACGAGATTTGAATGAGAATGACAGCTGGATTGGGCACTATGGAGAATTGACTCTCATTTATGCCCCTTAAGTAACTACTGGGGCTACATTAGCCATTAATCCAGTGTCCTGTCCATCTTTGGTCCAAAGGGAACCCGGTATTTCTGAGATCATTTCCTCTACCTTTGATGGACATTTGTTTAGAACGGTTGAGTGCTGCATTAACCTTTGAGGAGTGTCTAACATGTCTTGTACCTCCTGTGCATAATTCACAGGGATATCTAAGAATACACCCTCAGGGGTACAATATACTGTATGACACGCCGCATGTTACACAACAAATCTCTGCCAAGTAGATTAGTCAGAGCCAATGCAGCCAACAGGAAAGAGTGTTTGCTTTGCAAGGGTCCTATCATAATCTCTGCAGGTCTACTCAAAGGGTATTGCTGCATAATACAGGTGTGGCCTGATCATTATTGTGTGTATCCTGCTCCCCACAGAGCATAGGCAGCTACTATGTGTGAGGGAATATTGGAAGCATTAGTATGTATGGAGGATTCCCGCACCAGTTTTTGTTATTTTATTAATCTTACAGGACTGTCTCACTCTCCTACAGTATATCTCCTGGGATTTATTGCCCTTTGTTGAAATGAGGAGGTGCTACCCACTACTTGAGATTAATTCTACTACCACACAAGAAAAGAAAGTATTGTTCGGGTGTCCTATTGAATTACTTTTGAATTACTTTTGTATTAAAATATAACCTTTATTTCATCTGGATAAAAGTTGGTGAAATATTAAAACATAGTATAAGTGAAAAAAAAAGAAAGAAATGTAGTGAATTAAAAGTTTTGGGGCCACTGTCTCTTTTTTAGGATTAATGGTCCCTGTGTGTTTTATTAATGTCCTTTTATTTTTACTAGTGGCTGTGTGAGTTAATAAATATTTCTCTTAGTATCTATTCACACACACAATCTGAATATTTTTAAATCATTTTAAATTCTATTTCAAGGGAAGCGCGTTGTGTCACATGCTCTGGCATTACCATCGCACTTCCTGGTTGCGTTGACTGGGAGCTATGCACACTGGCTATGTGCTTTTAATAAACCTTGGATGCAGGTGTTTCACTGACTAGCAGGCGCACAGGTGTAAGTTGTTTTGTTTAACACACTATATATTTCCGGTCATACAGGAGGGTCTCTTATGCTCCTGAGGATGGTGATAACACATTGAAACGTCTGTCGGGCATTAGTGACCCTCCAGGTGGACCACCATGTATAAACCTGATGGCTGTGGTAATTCCTCTGTACATGGACTTTGTATTTTTTTCTGCTGGTGTGTCCACCTGTTGCCTCTTTGATGGAAATATTCTGTTATTGAGTAGAATTTTTTTCACTATAAAATAACCTTTTGGCTACTTATTTTTGTTGTGCTGGCTTCTAATTCTATGCTATATATATAACACACAAAATTCCTAAATTTGCGCTATTCCTAAATAACACAAATGGTTGCTTATAGCACTTAGCCTCCTACTAGTGAGGCTACAACAATCCAATACCACCACAGTAGTGCTAAATAGCGACCAGTTATTATTTTTGTCTTTCCTATCTCAAAACATCCATAGACACAATTCTCAAATATAAAACATTTATTAACCCCTTGAGTGGTATGCCCGGAAATTTCTCGGGCTCAGCTGTGCTGCCGCAGCGGGCTGTCCCGGAAAATTTCCGGGCATACCACAAATATGAAATAGGTGCACACCAGAGGTATCCAGGTGTGCACTGCTGACGCAGCACCTCTAGAGCCCCCCTCCCAAATCACCCCCCCCCCAACCCTCCATCACCTGTGCTCCGGCCGGAGCTCTTCTAACACCGCTTCCCCCGCCTGCCGCCATACTTTTAGTAGCAGTGACGTCGGCGGCAAACTCGGGGATGTTCGGGGCAGCTCGGGGGGACTCTGGAGCGCTCAGCCGCCTTGAACATCCCCCAGCCTGCCGCCGACGTCACTGCTGAATGTGACAGGCTGGCGGCTAAGGCAGCGGGGACACTAGCGGCGGCAGGGAAGCTCCGGCGTACTAACGCCGGAGCAGAGGTGAGGGAGGGGGGGCTTCCCACTCACTGTGGTTGGTTTTGCAGGGGCAGGACAAACCTGCCCTGGTAGGTTTGTCCTGCCCCAGCAAAACCTACCACTCAAGGGGTTTAAAAACACTTTTAAAACAAAAGTTTTTTCACACAGTATTTTCTTATCAGAGGATTTTCTTTTTAAATAGTGGATGTACTGTATACAAAAGCCCAACGCGTTTCGTCTCGCTATGAGACTTCATCAGGGGTGCTTTACATATATCTACAAATAGAACATATTGGTAAGCATATCAAAAAGGAAAGACAAAATAATACATACAATTACTTTTTGACAGGTTGTCTATACAAATGAGGAACAGATGGAAGACTCTTAGATGTTAATTTTTAATGTTCTTTTGAAAGTTATTCTTATAGATTATTTTCAAATGGATTATTTCCAAAATATACAAGGGAGACTTTTTTAGTCTTTGTACTCCCTATATAATTAATTAAGAAAATGGAAAATAGAAAATAGAAGGAAAAAAGGAGGAAGCTTCAATCAAGGATATCCAATTTATTACTTTTATGTAGAAGAAATATATCATACCTTAATTGATCTGTATAGGGATTTCTCCTTATTTCAACAATGAATGATTTTCAGTATTGGTATTACTGTTTATGGCACAAAAATGAATAAACTCTCCACTGGATGTGCTCTTACTACCAATAAAGAGATATAAATTCAAACTAATGATATCAAATTTCCTTAGTTTAATTATATGTATATTTATTATATTCCAAATTTTTGGTACTTATGTAGTATCTGGGCTTCCAATTTTCTGATTGTATGCCTTACCTTAAGGCATACAATAAGATGCGATTCAACGCGATTTTCGGCAAAATCGCATCGAATCGCATCCGATATCGCATGCGATGCGATGCGATTCGATGCGATTTTGCATAGGATTCAATGTTAACAAGGTCCTGTTCATTTCCAAGTGGGCATAGAGTTGATTTTATAAAGCATGGCGAGCGCAGCGAGCCACCGAGCCCGAAGTGTGGCGAGCGGAGGCAGCCCCGCGAGGGGACGCGGAAAACATTTTAAGTAATCCGCGTCCGCTCGCCACGCTTCGGGCTCGGTGGCTCGCTGCATTTGCCACGCTTTATAAAATCAACTCTATGCCCACTTGGATAGTGGGGAAATGAACAGGACTATGTTAACATTGAATCCTATGGAAAATCGCATCAGATTGGATGCAATGCGATGCGATTGTTCCGACCCGATTTTTAAATCGGGCGCCCAGATACTACATAAGTACCCAATTTTTATTACCTTTAATATAAGGTCCGTTTACTGATCCATGTTCACTCTTCTTTCAAAAAAAGGCTGAAGAATATCTAATAAATTTTTAAAGAGTGAATTCTTCCTATTTTTATTGTAAACTTCAATTTTTCATTATTATTAGATTATATTTTATACATATACAGTACATACCAATTAGTTATTTGGTTTCTGATATACATTTGGTATTAGTCTAATCAGTAGGCTTCTTCATATATAGAGATCCGAAATCAAACCAGAACTGTAATTCAGATTTTTTTCTATAGGGGGGGTAAGGGCATATTAAAGTTTATTTCAAACACCTTATAAATAATCCCTATACAATGATGTTCTTTTTGGATTTTTACATACCTCCAATAAGTGGATAATTTTATGATCCTTGGAGATTAAATTTTTCAAAGGAACAAAAGATCCCTAATGAGTAAAATACAAAATGGTGTGTTACAATTAAAATAGCAGACACTATTTCCAGCAGTCCTACATGGTCTAAATGGCCTTTATTTACCTGGTATCACCAGCAGTAGTGTTCTCCTCTGTGTCCAATGTGAAAGTGATTAATATGTGTCCAGGTATCACTATTTATGGGGAGTAGTCTGTGACCTCACTTCCTCTGTTCCTATTTTTATACATTTTATATATTTACTTATATTCACACTAATTTATATAATTTTCAGTGCTCACATTATTTATTTATTTTTATATATAATTTGGTGCCTTATATTTATCTTTAAATTATTGCTTAGTAATATATAATTTCAGTGTCGCTGTGCTCTTATTTTTATACCTATATTCCCCTATTTTAGTGGTTTTGTTAATCTAACTCTCCTTTATTAAACCATGTTCCTATTTATATTTTTATTCTAATATAAATGGTATAAAAGGCATATTAGGCTAGGTTGCCATCCACCTTTGAACTGGTGGAACGCATCGCCATTGTGAAGTAATTTGACTAATTAAATGGCTGGCCCTGATAGGGTACATAGTGTTCCACCGTATGTCTGGTGGAACGCACCATCCCCAGCCAGAAGTTCCTCCTCCGGCTGTTGTTACTTCCTCATTGGCGTCATGCATTCCACTCAATCTTCAGCTGGAACACAGCGCCATTTTCCTGCACTATTCTCCGCCGGAGATTCTTTATCCGGCTACTGTCTATTCTATATTGGCGCTATGCATTCCACTCAATCTTTAGCTGAAATGCACCGCCATTTTCCTATAAAACTCTGCAAAGGATTTGATTTCACATTTATGATTTTTAAGCTTACTTTTCACAGTTTTAATAATATGCGCTATGCCTTATTCTAATTTTGATATTTCTAGTTAACTAGTCAAAAAAAGACCTTATTTAGTACATATTTAATGGATATTTGAATTTATTTTTCCTATGCTTTTACCATAAATAAAACATTATAGAATTTTTAATTGGACAGTGTATTTTTATCTCAAGGATGGTTAGCTAGACATAGGGCCTTATTCTAGTTCACTTTTTCTGACAAAATCCTTCTTAGATGGACAAAACCATGTGCACTGCAGGGGGGCAGATGTAACTTGTGCAGAGAGAATTAGATTTGGGTGGGGTTTTACTTAAAAGTGAGATCTATATTGCAGTGTAAAAATAAAGCAGTCAGTATTTTCCCTGCACAGAAACAAAATAACTCACCCAAATCTAATTATCTCTGCACATTTTACATCTGCCCCCCTGCAGTGCACATGGTTTTGTCCATCTAAGAAGGATTTTGTCAGAAAGAGTGAACTAGAATAAGGCCCCATAGTGTCTGCTTAACAAAGAACACATTTTACATTTCCTATTTCACATCAATCTATATAACTAGACTATTTTTATTTCAAGTTAGATACATATTGTATAATGAAACAAAGATGGTACATTTATACTTTTCTGTTATACAAATAACGAGTTGTTACATAGGAAAAATAAATTCAAATATCCATTAAAATATGTACTAAATTAGTTTTTTTTTGACTAGTTAACTAGAAATATCAAAATTAGAATAAGGCTAGGATAGAGGGGTGTCCCACCTGAGAAATGGAGAGCGCAGAGCGCATATTATTAAAACTGTGAAAAGTAAGCTTAAAAACCATAAATGTGAAATCAAATCCTTTGCGGAGGTTGATAGGAAAATGGCGGTGCGTTCCAGCTAAAGATTGAGTGTAACGCATAGCGCCATGATAGAATACACAGTAGCCAGATAAAGAATCTCCAGCGGAGAATAGTGCAGGAAAATGGTGGTGCGTTCCACCCGGAGAATGGGTGGAACACATGACGCCAATGAGGAATTAACAGCCGAAGGAGGAACTTCCGGCTGGGGATGATGCGTTCCACCAGACATACGGTGGAACGCTATGTACCCTATCAGGGCCAGCCAATAATAAGTCAAAGTACACCACAATGGCGATGCGTTCCACCAGGGGGCTGCTAGGGTCTGTCTGGGACCTGCTAATACAGAGACAGGGTATTGACCACTTGCTGTTGGGACACTCTATTCCTGTACCCTATTGAGAGAAGTTCCATCCATAATAAAGAATACTGTGTGACAGGTTACTTCCAGCACATGGCTTTCCATCATCCTTAATTGTCTAATGTTGGGAAATTGAAAAATGTATTTCCTGTGCTCTGGTTAAGGGCGTCATTTACACCAGTGTTTGAATTTATATTATTCTTTCTGTGTATACCTAAAAAAAAACTGATGAAGCCTTTGTAAAAGGCGAAATGCGTTGGGTTATCACGGCGGCTTGAAAGAAGTAAATTAATGCATCGATGAAATTTTAAAAAGAAAATCTTTTAATAAATTTTGTTTTTGTTTTATTATTAACAGTTGTACGCATTGATAATATGCTTTGAAAGATTACATTCTAATCAGGTGGTGGATCGTATTAGCGCTCCCTATATTTCAGTGTCTACATTTCTTTTCGTCTCCCACCAACAGGAGTGACTTATAGAGTAGTTGCTCCCTTGTGGCGCACTTGGGGTCATTGTCCACTTTTATATATATACTTGTTTGGTTGATCGGCACTCGACGAAATAACACTAGAAACACCTCAGTGCCTTCCTCGATTGTTACCTAGAGGTGTTCACCTCTAAGCCTATTGCAGGGTCCAGAAGAATCATGCAGCACTCAAATGGTTTTAGTGTAATCATGTATTAGAAATCACATATATAGCATGTTTTCGTCAACGTTTGACGACTTGTCAGTCTTTTCTTTAGGACGTGTGAGTAAAGTACGTACAGTAAGTGCTGTGCTAATTTTTTTCTAATTAGCACAGCACTTATGCACTTGACTCATACGCCCTGAAGAAAAGTGTAACTAGTGTAACACTCTTCAGTACTTGTGTATTATCAGGGCGCCAGGCTAAGCTACGTTTTCCATGTAGCCTAACCTACGTTGTCAGCGTAACCGGCGCTGTGATAATACAGGAGGAGGCAGCAGTGAGAGCAGGGTGGTCTCATTTATACTTACCATCCTACCGGCGGCGATCCCCGATGACTCCCTGGTGGCAGCGACGGTTACTCCCCAGAGGCAGCGTTCAGTCCCCCTCCTCTGGCTGTATGTAATTTAGCGTAGTGCCACTGGTGGTGCATCACATGTTTCCCTGCTCCCCCAGCGGCACTACGCTGGTGGCATACAGCGTCCGTGGCGAGTGTCGGAGCAGGGGGACTGAATCCGACTGCCGGGGAGTCACCTTGGATCCCAGCATCAGTCAGCGAGGAGTCAGGGGGGATCGTCGCAGTGCCCGGGCCGGAGGAGAGTAAGTATAGTCCAGCCATTTTACCCCCACTATCCATGTCATACCCCACTATCCACATCATATACCCAGTATTCACGTCGGCGTGGAGTTGATTTTATAAAGTGTGGCGAGCGCAGCGAGCTACTGAGCCCGAAGCATGGCGAACACAGCGAGCCACTGAGCCCGAAGCATGGCGAACGCAGCGAACCCCGTGAGGGGACACGGATACGCATCCCCTCGTGGGGCTCACTGTGCTCGCCACGATCAGGGCTAGGTGTCTCGCTGCGCTCGCCACACTTTATAAAACCAACTCCACGCTGACGAGGTTACTGGGGGTATGATGTGGATGGTGGGGATATTAAGCATTGTGTATTTTTAGGGCTCCAGAGCCACTTACGTAGTTTATGTAGCCAGCACAGTGCTGTGTTAGTATTCTCTATACACCACTACGTAAACTACGTAATGGGCGCCCTGATAATACACAAGTACCCAATCTTCACATTATATCAGATGTTAGTGTCCCTCATTCCCCTTATGTCACACCATTTTACTCCTTATTCATATTACGCCACTCAGTAGTGCCCTTTATACATTGTACACCACACAGCATTAGTTCCCCTACACATAATAACACACATAAATGCCCCTTACACATATGCCCAACATAGGTAATGTCCTTATACACATCATAACACAATACTAGTTCCTCTATCTGTATGACCATTTGCTTCTCTGTACCCCATTCTGCCTCTATATGTACCCACTACTGCTTCTATGTGCCTCTAAATGTACCCCCATTCTACCATTTTCCATTTCTATGCTCTCCATTGTTTAGTTCACAACCTCTAGTTTCTCTCCTAGCCACTGTGTCACATCCCCGTGTTGTCTCCCCTCTCTGTTCAATTACAGCCATCTTGTCTGCCTCCAATCTGCGGGTTGTCTCCCAGCCACTGTGGCATCCAAATGTACCCCACTTCCTCTGCTTCCCTGCTGCCTGTTAAATGCAGCTTCTCCATAAATCTGATCTGCTTACCAAATCATTCAGTGTCCGTGGTGCACCTGTTTGCAGGTGCAGAGGTCTCATTGAGCATTGCAGGTACAGGTAGGCCAACTCTTCTCCTCAAGGTTGGCCTGGACACCCTGCCTTTTGATACACAGGAAACAGCGCCCAAACCTCCTGTTCCACCCACACACTACTACTCCTCCCAACAGAGCCAGATCAAGACTTCAGGGGTGCCTATGGCACTAAATAAGGTAGATTTTCTGATCTCCTCATCTTCTCCAGCTATAATCTACTGTCCCCTGGCATATAAGATCACTAGAGGCTGCATGACTCCCAGCCAATCTCCTCCAGCCAATCAGCATTACCGTATTTCTCCATTTCTCCCATGTATATTCTCTCCTGATGCCCCATGCCTTCTAACATCTGGCCAGACTTCTCTTCAGACTTGCCCTCTCTCCCTCTGTCCCTCCCCATGCCTCCTTCCGGCTGCTGCCAATCCATCTCAGACCTGCCACATGCCTCTAAATGTCTGGTCTGACTTCTGCCCACTCTGTTTGTCCTTCCCCACTCCTCCAGCTTGTCCCCACTCGCACAAAGCCAATAGAAGATACACGGAGCAGCACACTACAGTGCACAGATGAGAGCAGGTGTGAAAGCAGCATTTTTGTCCTCCCCCTTGGTGCTGGAGGCGTGGAGCTTAGCTCCTTCCTATCATGCTCCTGACCCCAGCGGGTACTGGGAGCTGTGGTAAAGTAGCCTCCGGAAGGGGGTGGGATTCTTGTTGCAGCGCTACTCCCCTCGTACAGTGGGGGAGGAGCACAGAAAGTCAACTTTTGTGGACAGTGAATGCATGTTTGCGGAGAACTAGGAAGGGTAGTAGAGGGTCTTTGGTGGCATCAGTGGCCTCTGAGAGCCCATGCACACCTTCCTTAATCTGCAGCTGCCTCCCAGAGGAGAGCTTGTGGGTGCAGTGGTATAGCAGATAAGGTAGAGCGCTTCCCTTTCCTTGCTCAGTGGGATGCCCTGGCCCTGAACCTGCTGCTGTCTGTTCTTGGATAACCTGTTCCACTCCAGTCAAAGTAGCCAGCCCAAAGCAGGACCTCCGCCGGCCATAGGCAGGCTTCAATGCCTCTAGGCACTGAACACGCCCTAGGCATTTGTCTAGCTTGGCTCAACTCCATGAGAAGGTAAATTTATACCCACAGTGGGGCACCTACATCTGGAAGCTCCAGTGGGTGGGCATCCGTGGGGGTGAATTGGGTGGGTGAGGCATTATCATGCAAGGAGGATGAGAGACCACAAATTACAAGCCGAAAAAGGGGGGAGATGACAAGACATAGAAAGGAGTAAATGAAAAATCTGAGATGAAGTTAATAACAAGTAATAGAGAAAGAAGAAAAAGTACAGGAAGGAGTGATATAAATAGAGGAAAACCATAAATAATGGACAGAAGGAATAGCAGAATATACTAAAGTGAGAGATATGGTCACACGGAGTCTACTTAAACTGACTACCACACTGAAAAGTGGTGGAAATATACTCAAATCTCTCCCATATACGCCCCTAACTTTTCTGATACTGTAGGTAAGAAACAAACCTATTACCGGCCGATACAAAGGAGCTTAGTATACTTACCCCAGACTATCAGACTCCAGACCAAACTGATTGTATATCTGACAGTTCTCCCCACCATAAGGCTACACATTCCAGCTGCACTAAAAGTTATTAGTAGCATATGAAACGGTTAAATAAAATGATATTTTGTTGTACAATCTGAGCTATACATGATTACAATGCTTCAACTGAGAAGCATACGATGATAAGGAGAACCTACTGTATCACACAGACCAATATCTAATTATCAAATAAGACGAACTAAGATTACATTTCTATGCATAGACAATGATAAATGGTGGAAGCAGCGATAATGGGTGGTGGCAGTGATAATGGATGGTGGCAGTGATAATGCTCAGTGGCAGTGATAATGGGCGAAGGCAGTGATAATGGGTGGTAGCAGTGATAATGGGTGGTGGCAGTGATAATGGGTGGTGGCAGTGAAAATGCGTTACAGCGGTCATAATGGGTGGTGGCAGTGATAATGGATGGTGGCAGTGATAATGGGTGGTGGCAGTGATAAAGGGCGGTGGCAGAGATACTGGGTGGTGGCAGTGATAATGGGTTACAGCAGTGATAATGGGTGGTGACAGTGATAATGCAGAAATGAGAATGGAAACGGAGGTCAAAACAAAACATCTGGAAGAAGGGAAAGGGGATGAGAAAAAGAAACTGAGAAAGAGACAGGCAAACAGGTAAGAAATATAATGTACAGAAAGGACCCATCACCACAAAGGAGCAATATCTCTCAGCTGACATCCAAGGAGGAGGGGAAGCAGAGGAGAAAAGAGGGGTGGAATAGGGGAATTAGAGGGGAAGCAGAGTGGAGATGTAGGAGGTACGGAGGAGGGGGATCCCAGGGGGTGACAGAAGCAGGAGTGTAGGCGAGGGAGAAGAAGAGGTGAGGTGTAGAAGAAGGGAGGGGGAGCTGAGGAGAGGAGTTGGGGAAGCAGAGGAGAGTAGAGAGAGAGAGAATGGGGAGCTGAGGTGAGGATGATGGGAGTGGAGGAGAGGGTGCACAGAGGAGAGGATGCGGGGGGGGAGAAGGAGGAGAGGGGAGGGGTAGCAGAGGAGAGGGGGAGTGGAGAATAGGGGGGTAGGAGGAAGGGGAGAAAAAGGAGGGGGGAGAGGAGCAGAGGGAGCAGAGGAGGGGGAGCGGAAGAGAGAATACGGAAGTGAAGTAGAGGAGGAGAGAATGAAAGGTGTAGGGGAGTGGAGAAGTGGTGGAAGGGGAACAGTGGAGAGATGGAGGGGGAGTGGAGGAGAGCGGAAGCAGAGGAGGGGGAGTGGAGGAGATGGGAAAATGGAGGGGATGTGGAGGGGAATCAGAGGAGAAAAAACAGAGGAGAGGGGGAGAGGAGGGGGAAGGGTGGAATAGGGGATGTGGAGGGGAAGCAGAGGAGACATGGAGGAGGAGCAGAGGAGGGGGATCCTGAGTGGGTGAAAGAAGGGGGGTGGAGGAGAGGGAGAGGAGGAAATCTGAGTAAAGGAGAGGAGGAGGTGGAGAGGAGGGGAGGTGGAAGTGGAGGGGAGGAGGGGCAGCAGAGGAAAGGATTAGATAAGTAGGGGAGAGCAGGGGTTTGATAAAGTTGTGACATAAGGCATCACTTTGTCCCTCCTAATCCACATCTTTCCCTGTGTGTACTTCTTGTTATCAGTGCTGTTTTCTCTCCCTAGGGCCAGGTCTCCTCCAATTCCCAGGAGTCAGGATTCCTCCTCCTGCTCCCAGTCACCAAGTGTGTGTCACACTCTCCTAGGAGCCGTGTTCACTACGGGCACTGGGTCTCCTCCTCCAGAGCCCCAGTTTAGGGTCTTCAGCTCCCAATTCCAGGCATAAGAGCCACTGACAGGCGGCACAATTTTAAAAAGATAGAAAAAAAGTGTGCAGAGGACTACCTTGGGCCCCACAAGCCACCAGGCCCCATAGCAGTAGCATACCCTCTGTTGTTACGCCACTGGGTGCAGAACTTCAACGCATTTCAACCTACTCGCCAGCCTATTTCAAGGACTGGTATTTATACTGAATATTTACAGGTATAAAAAGCTCAGATAATGCCGCTTATGTAGACACTTTTCACAGCAACCATACACATTTAACTAAGCTACAATAGTAGCTGTGATATTTAGCGGATCGCAGGGAGGAAGAGGAGGGTGAAAGGCAAAATTGGTGCAGTAAAGCAACGCATTTCAACCGACTCGCCGGCTTTTTTTATGGATTTACATTTATACTGATTATTTATAGGGATTTTACAAACGTAGGAAATGCCGCTTATGTAGAAACCAGTTATGGCAATCACAATTAAGCTGCACTATAGATTATGTCAAACTTTAATTTAATTTAAAAAATAACATTTGTTCATTTGTATAATGTGCCCCAGAATGACGCAGGGCAGCCAGGAGAGAGCGCTTCAGTTTGGCATTGCTGGTTATTAGTACAACAGAGTGCAGGCTGGGGTAGGCGGAGGCACACGCACCGGACACCAATACAAAGACTGAGGTTTTCGATGGAAAACTGAAAATGATCAGGATTGTACTTATATAGAAAAAAGAATAAAATAACAGGAAAGAGACGATGTTCCTGATGACATTTTTGTGGGCGTACAGTTGGCTACTAGTGAACCCTGAACCTTTGCTGCTCATATTTCGGGTGTGCTTTAGGAGTGACACAATTAGAAGACAAATGGCTGCGCAAAATATGAGGAACGGTGCGATGGACCCTGCAAAAATTATAAGGAGCAAATTCCTGTAGTTGGTAACCCCAGTTCCATCCCCAACGCTAGAGCTGTTACTGTCCTGGGTAGAAGTCATGTGGTGCCCTGAGTGAATGCACCATAAGTTGGGCAGACTGGAGAGAAGAGACACCAGCAGTGACCCCAGGAGCAGCCAGGGGACCATCCTGGAGATGTTCATCTTCAGCTTCAGGAATAACCTGTTGCTGTAGTTTGTGATCTTCACACAGTAGAAGACGCAGAGCACGGTGCCCCACCACAGGCTGCAGATTGTCACAAATGTCACTGCAGTCACATAATACACTGAATTCATTATTGACAGGAATGACTGAGTGACGCTTTCCACAGCAGCCTCCTGGAAACACATAATTAGAAGAATGGTCCTCACCGCTCCCAGGCTGGCCATGATAATGTCAATGGTTTGCAGGGTTTAACCCTTCAGCCACCAAATGAGGATCTGTGTCACAATAAATGCATTGAGGAATAATCCGATAACTGTCACAGAGCAGCTGACACAGAATAAAAGGATCAAAGTGGGAAAATCCATATTGTCTTCACAGGATGATGCACAACTGTCAGAGCATCTGATTCCTGGACAACCATCTAGTCCCGTCTGATATAAGGTGCGACATGAAATGATAACATGTTAATATAAAACAGAGATACTTTGTTTTGCATGACATTTGAGTTCCCATCTATAAATAGCTGCTGTACTGTATGTCCGAATTACATTTGGACATTTGAGAGCAATAAGTAAATGAGTTACACTGATCAATGTCAGGTACAGATGTATCCTGATACCTCCACCCGGAACATGCCATGCAAAGCAAGATGCTGGATGTAAGTGATCCGCTGGCTCCTGTGCAGCTCTGCTAGAGCTGGGCATCTACAGGTATTTCAGTTGAAAACACATCTTACTTCAAGGCAATGTGACACACCAGGAGACTGTGCTGATTAATTTGATGTGTGACACTTGTGTATTGTGTGTGACTGAGCTAATTCTGGTAGGATCGCAGAAGCTGTCCAATGGCATAATGGCAATGTTTGGAATTACAGTGCGTAGCAGTGAATGCTTCTGCCTGATTGAGAGGCAGAGTGGGGGCGGGAGCTGCCAAGGGTGCTATGCAGACAAAAGGTCAGGCGGTGGTATAAAGTCAGGCGGTGGTATGCAGGCAGGAGGTGGTATGCAGGCAGGAGGTGGTATGCAGGCAGGAGGTGGTATGCAGGCAGGAGGTGGTATGCAGGCAGTAGGTGGTATGCAAGCAGGAGGTGGTATGCAGGCTGGGGGTGGTGTGCATGCAGGGGGTGGTATGCAGGGGGTGGTATGCAGGCAGGGTGTACTGTGCAGGCAGGGGGTGGTATGCAGGCAGGAGGTGGTATGCTGGCAGGAGGTGGTATTCAGGGAGGAGATGGTATGCAGGCAGGGGGTGGTGTGCAGGCCGGGGGTGGTGTGCAGTCAGGAGTTGGTATGCAGGCAGGAGGTGGTATGCAGGCAGGAGGTGGTATGCAGGCAGGAGGTGGTATGCAGGCTGGGGGTGGTATGCAGGCAGGAGGTGGTATGCAGGCAGGAGGTGGTATGCAGGCAGGGGGTGGTATTGCAGGCAGGAGGTGGTATGCAGGCAGGAGGTGGTATGCAGGCTGGGGGTGGTATGCAGGCAGGAGGTGGTATGCAGGCAGGAGGTGGTATGCAGGCAGGAGGTGGTATGCAGGAAGGAGGTGGTATGCAGGCTGGGGGTGGTATGCAGGCAGAGGGTTGTCTGCAGGCTGGGGGTGGTATGCAGGCAGGGGTGATGTGCAGGCAAGAAGGGGTGGTATGCAGGCAGGAAATGATATTCAGGCAGGGGGTGCTTTGCAGGCAGGAGATGGTATTCAGGGAGGAGATGGTATGCAGGCAGGGGGTGGTGTGCAGCCAAGGGATGATATGCAGGCAAGGGGTGGTATGCAGGCAGGGGGTACTGTGCAGGCAGGGGGTGGTATGCAGGCAGGAGTTGGTATGTAGGCCAGAGGTGGTATGCAGGCAGGAGGTGGTATGCAGGCAGGGAGTGGTATGCAGGCAGGAGGTGGTATGCAGGCAGGGGGTGGAATGCAGGCAGGAGGTGGTATGCAGGCAGGGGGTGGTATGCAGGCAGACGGTGGTATGCAGGCAGGAGGTGGTATGCAGGCAGGGGGTGGTATGCAGGCAGGAGGTGGTATGCAGGCAGGAGATGGTATTCAGGGAGGAGATGGTATGCAGGCAGGGGGTGGTGTGCAGCCAAGGGATGATATGCAGGCAAGGGGTGGTATGCAGGCAGGGGTGATATGCAGGCAGGGGGTGGTATGCAGGCAGGAGTTTGTATGCAGGCAGGAGGTGGTATGCAGGCAGGAGGTGGTATGCAGGCAGGGGGTGGTATGCAGGTAGGAGGTGGTATGCAGGCAGGAGGTGGTATGCAGGCAGGGGGTGGTATGCAGGCAGGAGGTGGTATGCAGGCAGGGGATGGTATGCAGTCAGGAGTTGGTATGCAGGCAGGAGGTGGTATGCAGGCAGGAGGTGGTATGCAGGCAGGGGGTGGTATGCAGGCAGGAGGTGGTATGCAGGCAGGGGATGGTATGCAGTCAGGAGTTGGTATGCAGGCAGGAGGTGGTATGCAGGCAGGAGGTGGTATGCAGGCAGAGGGTGGTATGCAGGTAGGAGGTGGTATGCAGGCAGGAGGTGGTATGCAGGCAGGGGGTGGTGTGCAGCCAAGGGATGATATGCAGGCAAGGGGTGGTATGCAGGCAGGGGTGATATGCAGGCAGGGGGTGGTATGCAGGCAGGAGTTTGTATGCAGGCAGGAGGTGGTATGCAGGCAGGAGGTGGTATGCAGGCAGGGGGTGGTATGCAGGTAGGAGGTGGTATGCAGGCAGGAGGTGGTATGCAGGCAGGGGGTGGTATGCAGGCAGGAGGTGGTATGCAGGCAGGGGATGGTATGCAGTCAGGAGTTGGTATGCAGGCAGGAGGTGGTATGCAGGCAGGAGGTGGTATGCAGGCAGGGGGTGGTATGCAGGCAGGAGGTGGTATGCAGGCAGGGGATGGTATGCAGTCAGGAGTTGGTATGCAGGCAGGAGGTGGTATGCAGGCAGGAGGTGGTATGCAGGCAGGGGGTGGTGTGCAGGCAGGAGGTGGTGTGCAGGCAGGGGGTGGTGTGCAAGCAGGAGGTGGTATGCAGGCTGGGGGTGGTGTGCATGCAGGGGGTGGTATGCAGGGGGTGGTATGCAGGCAGGGTGTACTGTGCAGGCAGGGGGTAGTAGGCAGGCAGGAGGTGGTATGCAGGCAGGGGGTGGTATGCAGGCAGGAGGTGGTATTCCGGGAGGAGATAGTATTCAGGGAGGAGATGGTATGCAGGCAGGGGGTGGTGTGCAGCCAAGGGGTGGTATGCAGGCAGGGGGTGATATGCAGGCAGGGGGTGGTATGTATGCAGGCAGGAGTTGGTATGCAGGCAGGAGGTGGTATAAAGGCAGGAGGTGGTATGCAGGCAGGGGGTGGTATGCAGGTAGGAGGTGGTATGCAGGCAGGAGGTGGTATGCAGGCAGGGGGTAGTATGCAGGCAGGAGGTGGTATGTAGGCAGGGGATGGTATGCAGTCAGGAGTTGGTATGCAGGCAGGAGGTGGTATGCAGGCAGGGGGTGGTATGCAGGCAGGAGGTGGTATGCAGGCAGGGGGTGATGTGCAGGCAGGGGGTGGTGTGCAGGCAGGGGGTGGTGTGCAGGCAGGAGGTGGTATGCAGGCTGGGGGTGGTATGCAGGCAGGAGGTGGTATGCAGGCAGGAGTGGTATTGCAGGCAGGAGGTGGTATGCAGGCAGGAGGTGGTATGCAGGCTGGGGGTGGTATGCAGGCAGGAGGTGGTATGCAGGCAGGAGGTGGTTTGCAGGTAGGAGGTGGTATGCAGGCAGGGGGTGGTATGCAGGCAGGAGTTGGTATGCAGGCTGGGGGTGGTATGCATGCAGAGGGTGGTATGCAGGCTGGGGGTGGTATGCATGCAGAGGGTGGTATGCAGGCAGGAGGTGGTATGCAGGCAGGCGGTGGTATGCAGGCAGGGGTGATGTGCAGGCAAGAAGGGGTGGTATGCAGGCAGGAAATGATATTCAGGCAGGGGGTGCTTTGCAGGCAGGAGATGGTATTCAGGGAGGAGATGGTATGCAGGCAGGGTTTTGTGTGCAGCCAAGGGATGATATGCAGGCAAGGGGTGGTATGCAGGCAGGGGGTACTGTGCAGGCAGGGGGTGGTATGCAGGCAGGAGTTGGTATGCAGGCAGGAGGTGGTATGCAGGCAGGAGGTGGTATGCAAGCAGGAGGTGGTATGCAGGCTGGGGGTGGTATGCAGGCAGGAGGTGGTATGCAGGCAGGAGGTGTTATGCAGGCAGGGGGTGGTATTGCAGGCAGGAGGTGGTATGCAGGCAGGAGGTGGTATGCAGGCTGGGGGTGGTATGCAGGCAGGAGGTGGTATGCAGGCAGGAGGTGGTATGCAGGTAGGAGGTGGTATGCAGGCAGGGGGTGGTATGCAGGCAGGAGTTGGTATGCAGGCTGGGGGTGGTATGCATGCAGAGGGTGGTATGCAGGCTGGGGGTGGTATGCAGGCAGGCGGTGGTATGCAGGCAGGGGTGATGTGCAGGCAAGAAGGGGTGGTATGCAGGCAGGAAATGATATTCAGGCAGGGGGTGCTTTGCAGGCAGGAGATGGTATTCAGGGAGGAGATGGTATGCAGGCAGGGGGTGGTGTGCAGCCAAGGGATGATATGCAGGCAAGGGGTGGTATGCAGGCAGGGGGTACTGTGCAGGCAGGGGGTGGTATGCAGGCAGGAGGTGGTATGCAGGCAGGAGGTGGTATGCAAGCAGGAGGTGGTATGCAGGCTGGGGGTGGTATGCAGGCAGGAGGTGGTATGCAGGCAGGAGGTGGTATGCAGGCAGGAAGTGGTATTGCAGGCAGGAGGTGGTATGCAGGCAGGAGGTGGTATGCAGGCTTGGGTTGGTATGCAGGCAGGAGGTGGTATGCAGGCAGGAGGTGGTATGCAGGTAGGAGGTGGTATGCAGGCAGGGGGTGGTATGCAGGCAGGAGTTGGTATGCAGGCTGGGGGTGGTATGCATGCAGAGGGTGGTATGCTGGCTGGGGGTGGTATGCAGGCAGGAGGTGGTATGCAGGCAGGGGGTGGTATGCAGGCAGGAGGTGGTATGCAGGCAGGCGGTGGTATGCAGGCAGGGGTGATGTGCAGGCAAGAAGGGGTGGTATGCAGGCAGGAAATGATATTCAGGCAGGGGGAGCTTTGCAGGCAGGAGATGGTATTCAGGGAGGAGATGGTATGCAGGCAGGGGGTGGTGTGCAGCCAAGGGATGATATGCAGGCAAGGGGTGGTATGCAGGTAGGGGGTACTGTGCAGGCAGGGGGTGGTATGCAGGCAGGAGTTGGTATGTAGGCCAGAGGTGGTATGCAGGCAGAAGTTGGTATGCAGGCAGGGAGTGGTATGCAGGCAGGAGGTGGTATGCAGGCAGGGGGTGGTATGCAGGCACGGGGTGGTATGCAGGCTGGGGGTGGTATGCAGGCAGGAGGTGGTATGCAGGCAGGGGGTGGTATTCAGGCACGGGGTGGTATGCAGGCTGGGGGTGGTATGCAGGCAGGAGGTGGTATGCAGGCAGGCGGTGGTATGCAGGCAGGGGTGATGTGCAGGGAAGAAGGGGTGGTATGCAGGCAGGAAATGATATTCAGGCAGGGGGTGGTTTGCAGGCAGGAGATGGTATTCAGGGAGGAGATGGTATGCAGGCAGCGGGTGATATGCAGGCAGGGGGCGGTATGCATGCAGGAGTTGGTATGCAGGCAGGAGGTGGTATGCAGACAGGGGGTGGTATTGCAGGCAGGAGGTGGTATGCAGGCAGGAGGTGGTATGCAGGCTGGGGGTGGTATGCAGGCAGGAGGTGGTATGCAGGCAGGAGGTGGTATGCAGGTAGGAGGTGGTATGCAGGAAGGGGGTGGTATGCAGGCACGGGGTGGTATGCAGGCTGGGGGTGATATACACACCAGGAGACTGTGCTGATTAATTTGATGTGTGACACTTGTGTATTGTGTGTGACTGAGCTCATTCTGGTAGGATTGCAGAAGCTGTCCAATGGCATAATGGCAATTTTTGGAATTACAGTGCGTAGCAGTGAATGCTTCTGCCTGATTGAGAGGCAGAGTGGGGGCAGGAGCTGGCAAGGGTGCTATGCAGACAAAAGGTCAGGCGGTGGTATAAAGTCAGGCGGTGGTATGCAGGCAGGGGTGATGTGCAGGCAAGAAGGGGTGGTATGCAGGCAGGAAATCATATTCAGGCAGGGGTAGTTTGCAGGCAGGAGGTGGTATTCAGGGAGGAGATGGTATGCAGGCAGGGGGTGGTGTGCAGCCAAGGGATGATGTGCAGGCAAGGGGTGGTATGCAGGCAGGGGGTACTGTGCAGGCAGGGGGTGGTATGCAGGCAGGAGTTGGTATGCAGGCAGGGGGTGGTATGCAGGCAGGGGGTGGTATGCAGGCAGGAGGTGGTTTGCAGGCATAGGGTGGTATGCAGGCAGGGGGTGGTATGCAGGCAGGAGGTGGTATGCAGGCAGGTGGTGTTATGCAGGCTGGGGGTGGTATGCAGGCAGGAGGTGGTATGCAGGCAGAAGGTGGTATGCAGGCAGGGGTGGTATTGCAGGCAGGGGGTGGTATGCAGGCAGGAGGTGGTATGCAGGCTGGGGTGGTATGCAGGCAGGAGGTGGTATGCAGGCAGGAGGTGGTATGCAGGTAGGAGGTGGTATGCAGGCAGGGGGTGGTATGCAGGCACGGGGTGGTATGCAGGCTGGGGGTGGTATGCAGGCAGGAGGTGGTATGCAGGCAGGCGGTGGTATGCAGGCAGGGGTGATGTGCAGGCAAGAAGGGGTGGTATGCAGGCAGGAAATGATATTCAGGCAGGGGGTGGTTTGCAGGCAGGAGATGGTATTCAGGGAGGAGATGGTATGCAGGCAGCGGGTGATATGCAGGCAGGGGGCGGTATGCACGCAGGAGTTGGTATGCAGGCAGGAGGTGGTATGCAGGCAGGAGGTGGTATGCAGGCAGGGGGTGGTATGCAGGCAGGAGGTGGTATGCAGGCAGGAGGTGGTATGCAGGCAGGGGGTGGTATGCAGGCAGGAGGTGGTATGCAGGCAGGGGGTGGTGTGCAGCCAAGGGATGATATGCAGGCAAGGGGTGGTATGCAGGCAGGGGGTACTGTGCAGGCAGGGGGTGGTATGCAGGCAGGAGTTGGTATGCAGGCAGGAGGTGGTATGCAGGCAGGGGGTGGTATGCAGGTAGGAGGTGGTATGCAGGCAGGAGGTGGTATGCAGGCAGGGGGTGGTATGCAGGCAGGAGGTGGTTTGCAGGCATAGGGTGGTATGCAGGCAGGGGGTGGTATGCAGGCAGGAGGTGGTATGCAGGCAGGGGGTGGTATGCAGGCAGGAGGTGGTATGTAGGCAGGGGATGGTATGCAGTCAGGAGTTGGTATGCAGGCAGGAGGTGGTATGCAGGCAGGGGGTGGTATGCAGGCAGGAGGTGGTATGCAGGCAGGGGGTGATGTGCAGGCAGGAGGTGATATGCAGGCAGGGGGTGGTATGCAGGCAGGAGGTGGTTTGCAGGCATAGGGTGGTATGCAGGCAGGGGGTGGTATGCAGGCAGGAGTTGGTATGCAGGCAGGGGGTGGTATGCAGGCAGGAGGTGGTATGCAGGCTGGGGGTGGTATGCAGGCAGGAGGTGGTATGCAGGCAGGGGGTGGTATGCAGGCAGGAGGTGGTTTGCAGGCAGGAGGTGGTATGCAGGCAGGGGGTGGTATGCAGGCAGGAGGTGGTATGCAGACAGTGGGTGGTATGCAGGCAGGAGGTGGTATGCAGGCAGGGGGTGGTATTCAGGGAGGAGATGGTATGCAGGCAGGGGGTGGTGTGCAGCCAAGGGATGATGTGCAGGCAAGGGGTGGTATGCAGGCAGGGGGTACTGTGCAGGCAGGGGGTGGTATGCATGCAGGAGTTGGTATGCAGGCAGGAGGTGGTATGCAGGCAGGGGGTGGTGTGCAGCCAAGGGATGATGTGCAGGCAAGGGGAGGTATGCAGGCAGGGGGTACTGTGCAGGCAGGGGGTGGTATGCAGGCAGGAGTTGGTATGCAGGCAGGAGGTGGTATGCAGGCAGGGGGTGGTATGCAGGCAGGAGGTGGTATGCAGGCAGGAGTTGGTATGCAGGCAGGAGGTGGTATGCAGGCAGGTGGTGTTATGCAGGCTGGGGGTGGTATGCAGGCAGGAGGTGGTATGCAGGCAGAAGGTGGTATGCAAGCAGGGGTGGTATTGCAGGCAGGGGGTGGTATGCAGGCAGGAGGTGGTATGCAGGCTGGGGGTGGTATGCAGGCAGGAGGTGGTATGCAGGCAGGAGGTGGTATGCAGGTAGGAGGTGGTATGCAGGCAGGGGGTGGTATGCAGGCATGGGGTGGTATGCAGGCTGGGGGTGGTATGCAGGCAGGAGGTGGTATGCAGGCAGGCGGTGGTATGCAGGCAGGGGTGATGTGCAGGCAAGAAGGGGTGGTATGCAGGCAGGAAATGATATTCAGGCAGGGGGTGGTTTGCAGGCAGGAGATGGTATTCAGGGAGGAGATGGTATGCAGGCAGCGGGTGATATGCAGGCAGGGGGCGGTATGCACGCAGGAGTTGGTATGCAGGCAGGAGGTGGTATGCAGGCAGGAGGTGGTATGCAGGCAGGGGGTGATATGCAGGCAGGAGGTGGTATGCAGGCAGGAGGTGGTATGCAGGCAGGGGGTGGTATGCAGGCAGAAGGTGGTATGCAGGCAGGGGGTGGTGTGCAGCCAAGGGATGATATGCAGGCAAGGGGTGGTATGCAGGCAGGGGGTGATATGCAGGCAGGAGTTGGTATGCAGGCAGGGGGTGGTATGCAGGTAGGAGGTGGTATGCAGGCAGGATGTGGTATGCAGGCAGGGGGTGGTATGCAGGCAGGAGGTGGTTTGCAGGCATAGGGTGGTATGCAGGCAGGGGGTGGTATGCAGGCAGGAGGTGGTATGCAGGCAGGGGGTGGTATGCAGGCAGGAGGTGGTATGTAGGCAGGGGATGGTATGCAGTCAGGAGTTGGTATGCAGGCAGGAGGTGGTATGCAGGCAGGGGGTGGTATGCAGGCAGGAGGTGGTATGCAGGCAGGGGGTGATGTGCAGGCAGGAGGTGGTATGCAGGCAGGGGGTGGTGTGCAGGCAGGAGGTGGTATGCAGGCTTGGGGTGGTATGCAGGCAGGGGGTGGTATGCAGGCAGGAGGTGGTATGCAGGCAGGGGGTGGTATGCAGGCAGGAGGTGGTTTGCAGGCATAGGGTGGTATGCAGGCAGGGGGTGGTATGCAGGCAGGAGTTGGTATGCAGGCAGGGGGTGGTATGCAGGCAGGAGGTGGTATGCAGGCAGGAGGTGGTATGCAGGCTGGGGGTGGTATGCAGGCAGGAGGTGGTATGCAGGCAGGGGGTGGTATGCAGGCAGGAGGTGGTTTGCAGGCAGGAGGTGGTATGCAGGCAGGGGGTGGTATGCAGGCAGGAGGTGGTATGCAGACAGGGGGTGGTATGCAGGTAGGAGGTGGTATGCAGGCAGGGGGTGGTATGCAGGCAGGAGGTGGTATGCAGGTAGGGGGTAGTATGCAGGCAGGGGGTGGTATGCAGCCAGGAGGTGGTATGCAGGCAGGCGGTGGTTTGCAGGCAGGGGTGATGTGCAGGCAAGAAGGGGTGGTATGCAGGCAGGGGGTGCTTTGCAGGCAGGAGATGGTATTCAGGGAGGAGATGGTATGCAGGCAGGGTGTGGTGTGCAGCCAAGGGATGATGTGCAGGCAAGGGGTGGTATGCAGGCAGGGGGTACTGTGCAGGCAGGGGGTGGTATGCAGGCAGGAGTTGGTATGCAGGCAGGGGGTGGTATGCAGGCAGGGGGTGGTATGCAGGCAGGAGGTGGTTTGCAGGCATAGGGTGGTATGCAGGCAGGGGGTGGTATGCAGGCAGGAGGTGGTATGCAGGCAGGTGGTGTTATGCAGGCTGGGGGTGGTATGCAGGCAGGAGGTGGTATGCAGGCAGAAGGTGGTATGCAGGCAGGGGTGGTATTGCAGGCAGGGGGTGGTATGCAGGCAGGAGGTGGTATGCAGGCTGGGGTGGTATGCAGGCAGGAGGTGGTATGCAGGCAGGAGGTGGTATGCAGGTAGGAGGTGGTATGCAGGCAGGGGGTGGTATGCAGGCACGGGGTGGTATGCAGGCTGGGGGTGGTATGCAGGCAGGAGGTGGTATGCAGGCAGGCGGTGGTATGCAGGCAGGGGTGATGTGCAGGCAAGAAGGGGTGGTATGCAGGCAGGAAATGATATTCAGGCAGGGGGTGGTTTGCAGGCAGGAGATGGTATTCAGGGAGGAGATGGTATGCAGGCAGCGGGTGATATGCAGGCAGGGGGCGGTATGCACGCAGGAGTTGGTATGCAGGCAGGAGGTGGTATGCAGGCAGGAGGTGGTATGCAGGCAGGGGGTGGTATGCAGGCAGGAGGTGGTATGCAGGCAGGAGGTGGTATGCAGGCAGGGGGTGGTATGCAGGCAGGAGGTGGTATGCAGGCAGGGGGTGGTGTGCAGCCAAGGGATGATATGCAGGCAAGGGGTGGTATGCAGGCAGGGGGTACTGTGCAGGCAGGGGGTGGTATGCAGGCAGGAGTTGGTATGCAGGCAGGAGGTGGTATGCAGGCAGGGGGTGGTATGCAGGTAGGAGGTGGTATGCAGGCAGGAGGTGGTATGCAGGCAGGGGGTGGTATGCAGGCAGGAGGTGGTTTGCAGGCATAGGGTGGTATGCAGGCAGGGGGTGGTATGCAGGCAGGAGGTGGTATGCAGGCAGGGGGTGGTATGCAGGCAGGAGGTGGTATGTAGGCAGGGGATGGTATGCAGTCAGGAGTTGGTATGCAGGCAGGAGGTGGTATGCAGGCAGGGGGTGGTATGCAGGCAGGAGGTGGTATGCAGGCAGGGGGTGATGTGCAGGCAGGAGGTGATATGCAGGCAGGGGGTGGTATGCAGGCAGGAGGTGGTTTGCAGGCATAGGGTGGTATGCAGGCAGGGGGTGGTATGCAGGCAGGAGTTGGTATGCAGGCAGGGGGTGGTATGCAGGCAGGAGGTGGTATGCAGGCTGGGGGTGGTATGCAGGCAGGAGGTGGTATGCAGGCAGGGGGTGGTATGCAGGCAGGAGGTGGTTTGCAGGCAGGAGGTGGTATGCAGGCAGGGGGTGGTATGCAGGCAGGAGGTGGTATGCAGACAGTGGGTGGTATGCAGGCAGGAGGTGGTATGCAGGCAGGGGGTGGTATTCAGGGAGGAGATGGTATGCAGGCAGGGGGTGGTGTGCAGCCAAGGGATGATGTGCAGGCAAGGGGTGGTATGCAGGCAGGGGGTACTGTGCAGGCAGGGGGTGGTATGCATGCAGGAGTTGGTATGCAGGCAGGAGGTGGTATGCAGGCAGGGGGTGGTGTGCAGCCAAGGGATGATGTGCAGGCAAGGGGAGGTATGCAGGCAGGGGGTACTGTGCAGGCAGGGGGTGGTATGCAGGCAGGAGTTGGTATGCAGGCAGGAGGTGGTATGCAGGCAGGGGGTGGTATGCAGGCAGGAGGTGGTATGCAGGCAGGAGTTGGTATGCAGGCAGGAGGTGGTATGCAGGCAGGTGGTGTTATGCAGGCTGGGGGTGGTATGCAGGCAGGAGGTGGTATGCAGGCAGAAGGTGGTATGCAAGCAGGGGTGGTATTGCAGGCAGGGGGTGGTATGCAGGCAGGAGGTGGTATGCAGGCTGGGGGTGGTATGCAGGCAGGAGGTGGTATGCAGGCAGGAGGTGGTATGCAGGTAGGAGGTGGTATGCAGGCAGGGGGTGGTATGCAGGCATGGGGTGGTATGCAGGCTGGGGGTGGTATGCAGGCAGGAGGTGGTATGCAGGCAGGCGGTGGTATGCAGGCAGGGGTGATGTGCAGGCAAGAAGGGGTGGTATGCAGGCAGGAAATGATATTCAGGCAGGGGGTGGTTTGCAGGCAGGAGATGGTATTCAGGGAGGAGATGGTATGCAGGCAGCGGGTGATATGCAGGCAGGGGGCGGTATGCACGCAGGAGTTGGTATGCAGGCAGGAGGTGGTATGCAGGCAGGAGGTGGTATGCAGGCAGGGGGTGATATGCAGGCAGGAGGTGGTATGCAGGCAGGAGGTGGTATGCAGGCAGGGGGTGGTATGCAGGCAGAAGGTGGTATGCAGGCAGGGGGTGGTGTGCAGCCAAGGGATGATATGCAGGCAAGGGGTGGTATGCAGGCAGGGGGTGATATGCAGGCAGGAGTTGGTATGCAGGCAGGGGGTGGTATGCAGGTAGGAGGTGGTATGCAGGCAGGATGTGGTATGCAGGCAGGGGGTGGTATGCAGGCAGGAGGTGGTTTGCAGGCATAGGGTGGTATGCAGGCAGGGGGTGGTATGCAGGCAGGAGGTGGTATGCAGGCAGGGGGTGGTATGCAGGCAGGAGGTGGTATGTAGGCAGGGGATGGTATGCAGTCAGGAGTTGGTATGCAGGCAGGAGGTGGTATGCAGGCAGGGGGTGGTATGCAGGCAGGAGGTGGTATGCAGGCAGGGGGTGATGTGCAGGCAGGAGGTGGTATGCAGGCAGGGGGTGGTGTGCAGGCAGGAGGTGGTATGCAGGCTTGGGGTGGTATGCAGGCAGGGGGTGGTATGCAGGCAGGAGGTGGTATGCAGGCAGGGGGTGGTATGCAGGCAGGAGGTGGTTTGCAGGCATAGGGTGGTATGCAGGCAGGGGGTGGTATGCAGGCAGGAGTTGGTATGCAGGCAGGGGGTGGTATGCAGGCAGGAGGTGGTATGCAGGCAGGAGGTGGTATGCAGGCTGGGGGTGGTATGCAGGCAGGAGGTGGTATGCAGGCAGGGGGTGGTATGCAGGCAGGAGGTGGTTTGCAGGCAGGAGGTGGTATGCAGGCAGGGGGTGGTATGCAGGCAGGAGGTGGTATGCAGACAGGGGGTGGTATGCAGGTAGGAGGTGGTATGCAGGCAGGGGGTGGTATGCAGGCAGGAGGTGGTATGCAGGTAGGGGGTAGTATGCAGGCAGGGGGTGGTATGCAGCCAGGAGGTGGTATGCAGGCAGGCGGTGGTTTGCAGGCAGGGGTGATGTGCAGGCAAGAAGGGGTGGTATGCAGGCAGGGGGTGCTTTGCAGGCAGGAGATGGTATTCAGGGAGGAGATGGTATGCAGGCAGGGTGTGGTGTGCAGCCAAGGGATGATATGCAGGCAAGGGGTGGTATGCAGGCAGGGGGTACTGTGCAGGCAGGGGGTGGTATGCAGGCAGGAGTTGGTATGCAGGCAGGAGGTGGTATGCAGGCAGGAGTTGGTATGCAGGCTGGGGGTGGTATGCATGCAGAGGGTGGTATGCAGGCTGGGGGTGGTATGCATGCAGAGGGTGGTATGCAGGCAGGAGGTGGTATGCAGGCAGGCGGTGGTATGCAGGCAGGGGTGATGTGCAGGCAAGAAGGGGTGGTATGCAGGCAGGAAATGATATTCAGGCAGGGGGTGCTTTGCAGGCAGGAGATGGTATTCAGGGAGGAGATGGTATGCAGGCAGGGTTTTGTGTGCAGCCAAGGGATGATATGCAGGCAAGGGGTGGTATGCAGGCAGGGGGTACTGTGCAGGCAGGGGGTGGTATGCAGGCAGGAGTTGGTATGCAGGCAGGAGGTGGTATGCAGGCAGGAGGTGGTATGCAAGCAGGAGGTGGTATGCAGGCTGGGGGTGGTATGCAGGCAGGAGGTGGTATGCAGGCAGGAGGTGTTATGCAGGCAGGGGGTGGTATTGCAGGCAGGAGGTGGTATGCAGGCAGGAGGTGGTATGCAGGCTGGGGGTGGTATGCAGGCAGGAGGTGGTATGCAGGCAGGAGGTGGTATGCAGGTAGGAGGTGGTATGCAGGCAGGGGGTGGTATGCAGGCAGGAGTTGGTATGCAGGCTGGGGGTGGTATGCATGCAGAGGGTGGTATGCAGGCTGGGGGTGGTATGCAGGCAGGCGGTGGTATGCAGGCAGGGGTGATGTGCAGGCAAGAAGGGGTGGTATGCAGGCAGGAAATGATATTCAGGCAGGGGGTGCTTTGCAGGCAGGAGATGGTATTCAGGGAGGAGATGGTATGCAGGCAGGGGGTGGTGTGCAGCCAAGGGATGATATGCAGGCAAGGGGTGGTATGCAGGCAGGGGGTACTGTGCAGGCAGGGGGTGGTATGCAGGCAGGAGGTGGTATGCAGGCAGGAGGTGGTATGCAAGCAGGAGGTGGTATGCAGGCTGGGGGTGGTATGCAGGCAGGAGGTGGTATGCAGGCAGGAGGTGGTATGCAGGCAGGAAGTGGTATTGCAGGCAGGAGGTGGTATGCAGGCAGGAGGTGGTATGCAGGCTTGGGTTGGTATGCAGGCAGGAGGTGGTATGCAGGCAGGAGGTGGTATGCAGGTAGGAGGTGGTATGCAGGCAGGGGGTGGTATGCAGGCAGGAGTTGGTATGCAGGCTGGGGGTGGTATGCATGCAGAGGGTGGTATGCTGGCTGGGGGTGGTATGCAGGCAGGAGGTGGTATGCAGGCAGGGGGTGGTATGCAGGCAGGAGGTGGTATGCAGGCAGGCGGTGGTATGCAGGCAGGGGTGATGTGCAGGCAAGAAGGGGTGGTATGCAGGCAGGAAATGATATTCAGGCAGGGGGAGCTTTGCAGGCAGGAGATGGTATTCAGGGAGGAGATGGTATGCAGGCAGGGGGTGGTGTGCAGCCAAGGGATGATATGCAGGCAAGGGGTGGTATGCAGGCAGGGGGTACTGTGCAGGCAGGGGGTGGTATGCAGGCAGGAGTTGGTATGTAGGCCAGAGGTGGTATGCAGGCAGGAGGTGGTATGCAGGCAGGGAGTGGTATGCAGGCAGGAGGTGGTATGCAGGCAGGGGGTGGTATGCAGGCACGGGGTGGTATGCAGGCTGGGGGTGGTATGCAGGCAGGAGGTGGTATGCAGGCAGGGGGTGGTATTCAGGCACGGGGTGGTATGCAGGCTGGGGGTGGTATGCAGGCAGGAGGTGGTATGCAGGCAGGCGGTGGTATGCAGGCAGGGGTGATGTGCAGGGAAGAAGGGGTGGTATGCAGGCAGGAAATGATATTCAGGCAGGGGGTGGTTTGCAGGCAGGAGATGGTATTCAGGGAGGAGATGGTATGCAGGCAGCGGGTGATATGCAGGCAGGGGGCGGTATGCATGCAGGAGTTGGTATGCAGGCAGGAGGTGGTATGCAGACAGGGGGTGGTATTGCAGGCAGGAGGTGGTATGCAGGCAGGAGGTGGTATGCAGGCTGGGGGTGGTATGCAGGCAGGAGGTGGTATGCAGGCAGGAGGTGGTATGCAGGTAGGAGGTGGTATGCAGGAAGGGGGTGGTATGCAGGCACGGGGTGGTATGCAGGCTGGGGGTGATATACACACCAGGAGACTGTGCTGATTAATTTGATGTGTGACACTTGTGTATTGTGTGTGACTGAGCTCATTCTGGTAGGATTGCAGAAGCTGTCCAATGGCATAATGGCAATTTTTGGAATTACAGTGCGTAGCAGTGAATGCTTCTGCCTGATTGAGAGGCAGAGTGGGGGCAGGAGCTGGCAAGGGTGCTATGCAGACAAAAGGTCAGGCGGTGGTATAAAGTCAGGCGGTGGTATGCAGGCAGGGGTGATGTGCAGGCAAGAAGGGGTGGTATGCAGGCAGGAAATCATATTCAGGCAGGGGTAGTTTGCAGGCAGGAGGTGGTATTCAGGGAGGAGATGGTATGCAGGCAGGGGGTGGTGTGCAGCCAAGGGATGATGTGCAGGCAAGGGGTGGTATGCAGGCAGGGGGTACTGTGCAGGCAGGGGGTGGTATGCAGGCAGGAGTTGGTATGCAGGCAGGGGGTGGTATGCAGGCAGGGGGTGGTATGCAGGCAGGAGGTGGTTTGCAGGCATAGGGTGGTATGCAGGCAGGGGGTGGTATGCAGGCAGGAGGTGGTATGCAGGCAGGTGGTGTTATGCAGGCTGGGGGTGGTATGCAGGCAGGAGGTGGTATGCAGGCAGAAGGTGGTATGCAGGCAGGGGTGGTATTGCAGGCAGTGGGTGGTATGCAGGCAGGAGGTGGTATGCAGGCTGGGGGTGGTATGCAGGCAGGAGGTGGTATGCAGGCAGGAGGTGGTATGCAGGTAGGAGGTGGTATGCAGGCAGGGGGTGGTATGCAGGCACGGGGTGGTATGCAGGCTGGGGGTGGTATGCAGGCAGGAGGTGGTATGCAGGCAGGCGGTGGTATGCAGGCAGGGGTGATGTGCAGGCAAGAAGGGGTGGTATGCAGGCAGGAAATGATATTCAGGCAGGGGGTGGTTTGCAGGCAGGAGATGGTATTCAGGGAGGAGATGGTATGCAGGCAGCGGGTGATATGCAGGCAGGGGGCGGTATGCACGCAGGAGTTGGTATGCAGGCAGGAGGTGGTATGCAGGCAGGAGGTGGTATGCAGGCAGGGGGTGGTATGCAGGCAGGAGGTGGTATGCAGGCAGGAGGTGGTATGCAGGCAGGGGGTGGTATGCAGGCAGGAGGTGGTATGCAGGCAGGGGGTGGTGTGCAGCCAAGGGATGATATGCAGGCAAGGGGTGGTATGCAGGCAGGGGGTACTGTGCAGGCAGGGGGTGGTATGCAGGCAGGAGTTGGTATGCAGGCAGGAGGTGGTATGCAGGCAGGGGGTGGTATGCAGGTAGGAGGTGGTATGCAGGCAGGAGGTGGTATGCAGGCAGGGGGTGGTATGCAGGCAGGAGGTGGTTTGCAGGCATAGGGTGGTATGCAGGCAGGGGGTGGTATGCAGGCAGGAGGTGGTATGCAGGCAGGGGGTGGTATGCAGGCAGGAGGTGGTATGTAGGCAGGGGATGGTATGCAGTCAGGAGTTGGTATGCAGGCAGGAGGTGGTATGCAGGCAGGGGGTGGTATGCAGGCAGGAGGTGGTATGCAGGCAGGGGGTGATGTGCAGGCAGGAGGTGATATGCAGGCAGGGGGTGGTATGCAGGCAGGAGGTGGTTTGCAGGCATAGGGTGGTATGCAGGCAGGGGGTGGTATGCAGGCAGGAGTTGGTATGCAGGCAGGGGGTGGTATGCAGGCAGGAGGTGGTATGCAGGCTGGGGGTGGTATGCAGGCAGGAGGTGGTATGCAGGCAGGGGGTGGTATGCAGGCAGGAGGTGGTTTGCAGGCAGGAGGTGGTATGCAGGCAGGGGGTGGTATGCAGGCAGGAGGTGGTATGCAGACAGTGGGTGGTATGCAGGCAGGAGGTGGTATGCAGGCAGGGGGTGGTATTCAGGGAGGAGATGGTATGCAGGCAGGGGGTGGTGTGCAGCCAAGGGATGATGTGCAGGCAAGGGGTGGTATGCAGGCAGGGGGTACTGTGCAGGCAGGGGGTGGTATGCATGCAGGAGTTGGTATGCAGGCAGGAGGTGGTATGCAGGCAGGGGGTGGTGTGCAGCCAAGGGATGATGTGCAGGCAAGGGGAGGTATGCAGGCAGGGGGTACTGTGCAGGCAGGGGGTGGTATGCAGGCAGGAGTTGGTATGCAGGCAGGGGGTGGTGTGCAGCCAAGGGATGATATGCAGGCAAGGGGTGGTATGCAGGCAGGGGGTGATATGCAGGCAGGAGTTGGTATGCAGGCAGGGGGTGGTATGCAGGTAGGAGGTGGTATGCAGGCAGGATGTGGTATGCAGGCAGGGGGTGGTATGCAGGCAGGAGGTGGTTTGCAGGCATAGGGTGGTATGCAGGCAGGGGGTGGTATGCAGGCAGGAGGTGGTATGCAGGCAGGGGGTGGTATGCAGGCAGGAGGTGGTATGTAGGCAGGGGATGGTATGCAGTCAGGAGTTGGTATGCAGGCAGGAGGTGGTATGCAGGCAGGGGGTGGTATGCAGGCAGGAGGTGGTATGCAGGCAGGGGGTGATGTGCAGGCAGGAGGTGGAATGCAGGCAGGGGGTGGTGTGCAGGCAGGAGGTGGTATGCAGGCTTGGGGTGGTATGCAGGCAGGGGGTGGTATGCAGGCAGGAGGTGGTATGCAGGCAGGGGGTGGTATGCAGGCAGGAGGTGGTTTGCAGGCATAGGGTGGTATGCAGGCAGGGGGTGGTATGCAGGCAGGAGTTGGTATGCAGGCAGGGGGTGGTATGCAGGCAGGAGGTGGTATGCAGGCAGGAGGTGGTATGCAGGCTGGGGGTGGTATGCAGGCAGGAGGTGGTATGCAGGCAGGGGGTGGTATGCAGGCAGGAGGTGGTTTGCAGGCAGGAGGTGGTATGCAGGCAGGGGGTGGTATGCAGGCAGGAGGTGGTATGCAGACAGGGGGTGGTATGCAGGTAGGAGGTGGTATGCAGGCAGGGGGTGGTATGCAGGCAGGAGGTGGTATGCAGGTAGGGGGTAGTATGCAGGCAGGGGGTGGTATGCAGCCAGGAGGTGGTATGCAGGCAGGCGGTGGTTTGCAGGCAGGGGTGATGTGCAGGCAAGAAGGGGTGGTATGCAGGCAGGGGGTGCTTTGCAGGCAGGAGATGGTATTCAGGGAGGAGATGGTATGCAGGCAGGGTGTGGTGTGCAGCCAAGGGATGATATGCAGGCAAGGGGTGGTATGCAGGCAGGGGGTACTGTGCAGGCAGGGGGTGGTATGCAGGCAGGAGTTGGTATGCAGGCAGGAGGTGGTATGCAGGCAGGAGGTGGTATGCAAGCAGGAGGTGGTATGCAGGCTGGGGGTGGTATGCAGGCAGGAGGTGGTATGCAGGCAGGAGGTGGTATGCAGGCAGGGGGTGGTATTGCAGGCAGGAGGTGGTATGCAGGCAGGAGGTGGTATGCAGGCTGGGGGTGGTATGCAGGCAGGAGGTGGTATGCAGGCAGGAGGTGGTATGCAGGTAGGAGGTGGTATGCAGGCAGGGGGTGGTATGCAGGCAGGAGTTGGTATGCAGGCTTGGGGTGGTATGCATGCAGAGGGTGGTATGCAGGCTGGGGGTGGTATGCAGGCAGGGGTGATGTGCAGGCAAGAAGGGGTGGTATGCAGGCAGGAAATGATATTCAGGCAGGGGGTGCTTTGCAGGCAGGAGATGGTATTCAGGGAGGAGATGGTATGCAGGCAGGGGGTGGTGTGCAGCCAAGGGATGATATGCAGGCAAGGGGTGGTATGCAGGCAGGGGGTACTGTGCAGGCAGGGGGCGGTATGCAGGCAGGAGTTGGTATGTAGGCCAGAGGTGGTATGCAGGCAGGAGGTGGTATGCAGGCAGGGAGTGGTATGCAGGCAGGAGGTGGTATGCAGGCAGGGGGTGGTATGCAGGCACGGGGTGGTATGCAGGCTGGGGGTGGTATGCAGGCAGGAGGTGGTATGCAGGCAGGCGGTGGTATGCAGGCAGGGGTGATGTGCAGGCAAGAAGGGGTGGTATGCAGGCAGGAAATGATATTCAGGCAGGGGGTGGTTTGCAGGCAGGAGTTGGTATTCAGGGAGGAGATGGTATGCAGGCAGCGGGTGATATGCAGGCAGGGGGCGGTATGCACGCAGGAGTTGGTATGCAGGCAGGAGGTGGTATGCAGGCAGGGGGTGGTATTGCAGGCAGGAGGTGGTATGCAGGCAGGAGGTGGTATGCAGGCTGGGGGTGGTATGCAGGCAGGAGGTGGTATGCAGGCAGGAGGTGGTATGCAGGTAGGAGGTGGTATGCAGGCAGGGGGTGGTATGCAGGCACGGGGTGGTATGCAGGCTGGGGGTGGTATACACACCAGGAGACTGTGCTGATTAATTTGATGTGTGACACTTGTGTATTGTGTGTGACTGAGCTCATTCTGGTAGGATTGCAGAAGCTGTCCAATGGCATAATGGCAATTTTTGGAATTACAGTGCGTAGCAGTGAATGCTTCTGCCTGATTGAGAGGCAGAGTGGGGGCAGGAGCTGGCAAGGGTGCTATGCAGACAAAAGGTCAGGCGGTGGTATAAAGTCAGGCGGTGGTATGCAGGCAGGGGTGATGTGCAGGCAAGAAGGGGTGGTATGCAGGCAGGAAATGATATTCAGGCTTGGGTGGTTTGCAGGCAGGAGGTGGTATGCAGGGAGGAGATGGTATGCAGGCAGGGGGTGGTGTGCAGCCAAGGGATAATGTGCAGGCAAGGGGTGTTATGCAGGCAGGGGGTACTGTGCAGGCAAGGGGTGGTATGCAGGCAGGAGTTGGTATGCAGGCAGGAGGTGGTATGCAGGCAAGGGGTGGTATGCAGGCAGGAGGTGGTATGCAGGCAGGAGTTGGTATGCAGGCAGGAGGTGGTATGCAGGCAGGTGGTGTTATGCAGGCTGGGGGTGGTATGCAGGCAGGAGGTGGTATGCAGGCAGAAGGTGGTATGCAGGCAGGGGTGGTATTGCAGGCAGGGGGTGGTATGCAGGCAGGAGGTGGTATGCAGGCTGGGGGTGGTATGCAGGCAGGAGGTGGTATGCAGGTAGGAGGTGGTATGCAGGCAGGGGGTGGTATGCAGGCTGGGGGTGGTATGCAGGCAGGAGGTGGTAACCAGGCAGGCGGTGGTATGCAGGCAGGGGTGATGTGCAGGCAAGAAGGGGTGGTATGCAGGCAGGAAATGATATTCAGGCAGGGGGTGGTTTGCAGGCAGGAGATGGTATTCAGGGAGGAGATGGTATGCAGGCAGCGGGTGATATGCAGGCAGGCGGCGGTATGCACGCAGGAGTTGGTATGCAGGCAGGAGGTGGTATCCAGGCAGGAGGACGTATGCAGGCAGGGGGTGGTATGCAGGCAGGAGGTGGTATGCAGGCAGGAGGTGGTATGCAGGCAGGGGGTGGTATGCAGGCAGGAGGTGGTATGCAGGCAGGGGGTGGTGTGCAGCCAAGGGATGATATGCAGGCAAGGGGTGGTATGCAGGCAGGGGGTGGTCTGCAGGTAGGAGGTGGTATGCAGGCAGGAGGTGGTATGCAGGCAGGGGGTGGTATGCAGGCAGGAGGTGGTATGCAGGCAGGGGGTGGTATGCAGGCAGGAGGTGGTATGCAGGCAGGGGATGGTATGCAGTCAGGAGTTGGTATGCAGGCAGGAGGTGGTATGCAGGCAGGAGGTGGTATGCAGGCAGGGGGAGGTATGCAGGCAGGAGGTGGTATGCAGGCAGGGGGTGGTGTGCAGGCAGGGGGTGGTGTGCAGGCAGGAGGTGGTGTGCAGGCAGGGGGTGGTGTGCAAGCAGGAGTTGGTATGCAGGCTGGGGGTGGTGTGCATGCAGGGGGTGGTATGCAGGGGGTGGTATGCAGGCAGGGTGTACTGTGCAGGCAGGGGGTGGTATGCAGGCAGGAGGTGGTATACAGGCAGGGGGTGGTATGCTGGCAGGAGGTGGTATTCAGGGAGGAGATGGTATTCAGGGAGGAGATGGTATGCAGGCAGGGTGTGGTGTGCAGCCAAGGGATGATATGCAGGCAAGGGGTGGTATGCAGGCAGGGGGTGATATGCAGGCAGGGGGTGGTATGCAGGCAGGAGTTGGTATGCAGGCAGGAGGTGGTATGCAGGCAGGAGGTTGTATGCAGGCAGGGGTTGGTATGCAGGTAGGAGGTGGTATGCAGGCAGGAGGTGGTATGCAGGCAGGGGGTGGTATGCAGGCAGGAGGTGGTATGCAGGCAGGGGATGGTATGCAGTCAGGAGGTGGTATGCAGGCAGGAGGTGGTGGTATGCAGGCAGGAGGTGGTGGTATGCAGGCGGCAGGGGGTGGTTTGCAGGCAGGAGGTGGTATGCAGGCAGGGGGTGGTGTGCAGGCAGGGGGTGTTGTGCAGGCAGGAGGTGGTGTGCAGGCTGGAGGTGGTATGCAGGCTGGGGGTGGTATGCAGGCAGGAGGTGGTATGCAGGCAGGGGGTGGTATGCAGGCAGGAGGTGGTTTGCAGGCAAGTGGTGGTATGCAGGCAGGGGGTACTGTGCAGGCAGGGGGTGGTATGCAGGCAGGAGGTGGTATGCAGGCAGGGGGTGGTATGCAGGCAGGAGGTGGTATGCAGGCAGGGGGTGGTATGCAGGCAGGAGGTTGTATGCAGGCAGGGGGTGGTATGCAGGCAGGAGGTGGTATGCAGGCAGGGGGTGGTATGCAGGCAGGAGTTGGTATGCAGGCTGGGGGTGGTATGCAGGCAGAGGGTGGTATGCAGGCTGGGGGTGGTATGCAGGCAGGAGGTGGTATGCAGGCAGGCGGTGGTATGCAGGCAGGGGTGATGTGCGGGCAAGAAGGGGTGGTATGCAGGCAGGAAATGATATTCAGGCAGGGGGTGCTTTGCAGGCAGGAGATGGTATTCAGGGAGGAGATGGTATGCAGGCAGGGGGTGGTGTGCAGCCAAGGGAATATATGCAGGCAAGGGGTGGTATGCAGGCAGGGGGTACTGTGCAGGCAGGGGGTGGTATGCAGGCAGGAGTTGTTATGCAGGCAGGAGGTGGTATGCAGGCAGGGAGTGGTATGCAGGCAGGAGGTGGTATGCAGGCAGGGGGTGGTATGCAGGCAGGGGGTGGTATGCAGGCAGGGGCTGGTGTGCAAGCAGGGGGTGGTATGCAGGCAGGAGGTGGGTTGCAGGCAGGGGGTGGTATGCAGGCAGGAGGTGGTATGCAGGCAGGAATTGGTATGCAGGCAGGAGGTGGTATGCAGGCAGGGGGTGGTATGCAGGCAGGAGGTGGTATGCAGGCAGGAGGTGGTATGCAGGCAGGAGGTGGTATGCAGACAGGGAGTGGTAGGCAGGGGGTGGTATGCAGCCCAGTGATGGTATGCAGGCAAGGGGTGGTATGAAGGCAGAGGGTGGTATTTGGGCAGGAGGTGGTATGAATGCATGAGGTGGTTTGCAGGCAGAGGGTGGTATGCAGGCAGAGGGTGGTATTTGGGCAGGAGGTGGTATGAATGCATGAAGATGTATGCAGGCAGGGGATGGTGTGCAGGCAGGAGGTGGTATACAGGCAGGGTGTGGTATGCAGGCAGGGGGTGGTATACAGACAGGTGGTGGTATACAGACAGGAGGTGGTATGCAGGCAGGTGGTGGTATACAGACAGGAGGTGGTATGCAGGCAGGGGGTGGTATGCAGTAGAGATGTGCGGGCTCGGATTTCAGAGATCCGAGCCCCCACGGACGTCATCATTCTGAGCCCGATTCCAAGCAGCGCTCGGAGATTCCCGCCTGACTCGGTCCGTCCGCGTGATTAGAACGTCATCTCCCGGCATCGGATTTCGCGAGGCTTTATAAGCGGCTGCCGCGCCCGCCATCTTCACTCCAGTTAAGTAGTGGGTTAGGAGAGGGTGTGTTGGTGCTGCTGCTGGGGCTTAAACTTGAGGTTGACCTTGAGCTTTTGCAATCGCTGGTGCTGTCTCTCAGTGCTGCTGTGTAGTCTAACTGTGTACTTGTAGTACTACTGTCTCCTCTGTGCGGTCTACCTCTGGTGTGCTGTGCTGTAATTAATTATTTTATTTGATGGGGCTGTCTCCCTCAGTGCTGCTCTCAGTGCTCTGTTCTCCTCTGCTTAGGAGAACAGTCTAACTGTGTACCTGCCTGTAGTACTACTGTCTACTCTGTGCTGGGGCATACCTCTGGTGCTGTGCTGTGCCATTTATTATATATATTAATAATTAATTATATTAAATAAATAATATATATAGTCCACTGGTGCTGCCTGCACTGAATCTGCCAGTCTGATGGTCTGTGGTCTGGGGCTCACTGTCTAATAAATAATACTGCCGTATATCTAGTTACCTGTGTGGTCTGGGGCTCACTGCCTAATACTGCCGTATCTACTGTCTGGTCTGGGGCTCACTGCCTAATAAATAATTAAATACTGCCGTATATCTCTACCTTTGTGGTCTGAAGCTCACTGCCTAATAAATAATTAAATACTGCCGTATATCTCTACCTTTGTGGTCTGGTGTTCCTTGCCTAATAAATAATTAAATACTGCCGTATATCTCTACCTTTGTGGTCTGGGGCTCACTGCCTATACTGCCGTATCTACCGTCTGGTCTGGGGCTCACTGCCTAATAAATAATTAAATACTGCCGTATATCTCTACCTTTGTGGTCTGGGGCTCACTGCCTATACTCCCGTATCTACCGTCTGGTCTGGGGCTCACTGCCTAATAAATAATTAAATACTGCCATATATCTCTACCTTTGTGGTCTGTGGCTCACTGCCTATACTGCCGTATCTACCGTCTGGTCTGGGGCTCACTGCCTAATAAATAATTAAATACTGCCATATATCTCTACCTTTGTGGTCTGGGGCTCACTGCCTAATAAATTATTAAATACTGCCGTATATCTCTACCTTTGTGGTCTGGGGCTCGCTGTCTATACTGCCGTATCTATCGTCTGGTCTGGGGCGCACTGCCTAATAAATAATTAAATACTGCCGTATATCTCTACCTTTGTGGTCTGGGGCTCACTGCATATACTGCCGTATCTACCGTCTGGTCTGGGGCTCACTGCCTAATAAATAAAATACTGCCGTATATCTACCTGTGTGGTCTGGGGCTCACTGCCTAATACTGCTGTATCTACTGTCTGGTCTGGGGCTCACTGCCTAATAAATACTGCCGTATATCTACCTTTGTGGTCTGGGGCTCACTGCTTAATACTGCCGTACCTGTGTGGTCTGGGGCTCACTGCCTAATAAATAAAATAAAGCCGTATATCTACATGTGTGGTCTCGGGCTCACTGCCTAATACTGCTGTATCTACTGTCTGGTCTGTGGCTCACTGCCTAATAAATACTGCCGTATATCTACCTTTGTGGTCTGGGGCTTACTGCCTAATAAATAAAATACTGCCGTATATCTACCTTTGTGGTCTGGGGCTCTCTGCCTAATACTGCCGTACCTGTGTGGTCTGTGGCTCACTGCCTAATACTGCCGTATCTACCGTCTGTTCTGGGGCTCACTGCCTAATAAATAAAATACTGCCGTATATCTACCTGTGTGGTCTGGGGCTCACTGCCTAATAAATAAAATACTGCCGTATATCTACCTGTGTGGTCTGGGGCTCACTGCCTAATACTGCCATATCTACCGTCTGGTCTCGGGCTCACTGCCTAATAAATAAAATACTGCCGTATATCTACCTTTGTGGTCTGGGGCTCACTGCCTAATACTGCCGTACCTGTGTGGTCTGGGGCTCACTGCCAAATACTGCTGCATCTGTATAACTGCCTGCTGGTGCATACTCACTGACATATATTAATTGCACTCCAGTGGCGCTGTTCTGTGACATAACTCCACAATAATAATGGAGATCCAAAATATGGAGGTTAACAAACAAAGGAAAGATGAAGATCCACTTCCTCATAGTTCTGAAGCTGCTGCCACTAGTCAGGACATAGACAATGAAATGCCAACAACGTCGTCTGCCACGGCCGATGCCCAGTGTGAAAGCAGAGGGCATGTACAATCGAAACCAAACTTCCGTAAAAGGAATAAAAATATGAAATGTAAATCGTTGGAAGAGAAACTTAAACTTGGCAATATGCCATTTACGACACGGAGTGGCAAGGAACGGCTAAGGCCATGGCCTAACTTCATGACTAGTGGTGCAGCTTCAGATGACGAGGAAAGTCCTCCTCCTCCTCTCTCCCCGCCCAATAGGAAATTAAAGAGAGTTAGGCTGACACCGACTCAAAACAGTCTGAAAAAATTTCAGAAAAAAAAACAGAAAAAAATTCAGAAAATAAATCTGGAAAAAACTCATCCTTCTAAAGACATATCCCAAATCCCCACAGAGAGTCCGAGGGTGGCGGTGGTTGTGATGCCGGACCTTCCCATCACTGTACGTGAAGAGGTGGCTCCTTCCACCATTTGCAGTACGCCCTCTGCATATGCTGGAAGGATCACCCACAGTCTAGTTCCAGATTTTATTAGTGAAGGTGATGTTGTACACCAGGAGGAGGATATTGATGTAGCTGGCACAGAGGAGGAAGTTGTCGAGGAGGATGGAGACTTGGTTTGCTTAAATGACGTACCAGGGGGGAATGAGGCACCTGTGGGGGAAAAAGTTGTTTTGTCCATGGGACGAAAAAGCCCATCGTCATGCCTGGACAAAGGACCAATAAATCCACCTCTGCGGTCTGGAATTTTTTTTATCCGCATCCGGACAACAAAAGTATTGCCATTTGTAGCTTATGTAAAACTCCAATAAGCAGGGATAAGGATCTTGCCCACCTAGGGACAACCTCCCTTCAACGTCACCTAAAGACGCGTCATGGTTCAGTGTTTAGTCCAGAAAGTGCGGCTAGCAGTCCAGCAACACCTAAATCACTTGGTCCTCCTTTTGTAGCCAAGTGCCTGAAAAGCACACCACCAACTCCCTCCTCGACAAATTCCTCCTCGAACCGGATAGGGGGGAGTCCTGCAGTCCATCTCACCTGCATGAATGACTCCATAGATTCCTCCGGAGGATCCTGCAGCGCTACGCCTACTACTACTGCCGCTGCTGCTGCTGCTCCTGGAAGTCAGTCATCATCCCAGAGGGGAAGTTAGTCATCATCCCAGAGGGAAAGTCGTAAGACTGCTACGTCTTTCACTAAGCAATTGACCGTCCAACAGTCGTTTTCCATGAGGATGAAATACGACAGCAGTCATCCTATGGCAAAGCGGATAACTGCGGCCTTGACAGCTATGTTGGTGTTAGACGTGCGTCCGGTGTCCGCCATCAATGGAGTGGGATTTAAATGGTTGATGCAGTCATTGTGTCCCCGGTACCAAATCCCGTCTAGATTCCACTTCACTAGGCAGGCGATACCCGCGATGTACAGGGAGGTCAGAAAAAGTGTCCTCAGTGCCCTGAAAAATGCGGCTGTACCCACTGTACACTTAACAACAGACATGTGGACAAGTGGATCAGGGCAAACTAAGGACTATATGACTGTGACAGCCCACTGGGTAGATGCATCGCCTTCCGCAGCAGCAGCATCAGCAGCAGCATCTCCTGCATGCCAGCTCCTTCTTAGGCAGGCTACGCTGTGTATCACCGGTTTCAAGAAGAGGCACAACGCCCACAATCTCTTAGAGAAACTGAGGGAAATCATCTCCCTGTGGCTTACCCCCCTTAGACTCTCCTGGGGATTTGTGGTGTCGGACAACGCCAGTAACATTGTGCGGGCATTAAACATGAGCAATTTCTAGCACGTGCCATGTTTTGCCCACACAATAAATTTGGTGGTGCAGCATTTCATAAAAAATGACAGGAGTGTGCAGGAGGTGCTTGCGGTGGCACGCAAAATTTGCGGACACTTTCGGCATTCTGCCACTGCCTGCCGAAGGCTGGAGCGGGAGCAAAAACACCGCAACCTGCCCTGCCATCAGCTGAAACAAGAGGTGGTGACGCGCTGGAACTCCACCCTCTATATGCTGCAGAGGATGGAGGAGCAGCAGAAGGCCATTCAAGCCTACACGGCCACCTACGACATAGGCAGAGGAGCGGGGCTGCACCTGACTCAAGCGCAGTGGAGGCTGATTTCCGTGTTGTGCAAGGTTCTCCAGCCGTTTGAAGTAACCACACGTGAAGTCAGTTCCGACACTGCCTGCATTAGTCAGGTGATTCCCCTGATCAGGCAGTTACAAAAGCAGCTGGAGAAAGTGAAGGAGGAGCTAAAGTGGAGCGATTCCGCAAAGCATGTCGCTATTGTGGATGAAGCCCTCCATACGCTTTGCCAGGATACGAGGGTGGTCAGTCTGTTAAAGTCAGAGGAATAAATTTTGGCCACAGTGCTCGATCCTCGGTTTAAAGCGTATGTTGTGTCTCTGTTTCCGGCGAACACAAGTCTACAAAGGTGCAAAGACCTGCTGGTCAGGAGATTGTCATCTGAAGGGGACCGTGACACGGCCCCAGCTCCTCCTTCATTTTCTCCCCCACCTGTGCCTGTGAGGAAACAGCTGCGATTTCCCACACAACCCGCTGGCGGGGATGCTGGGCAGGCAGGAGGGAGTTTGACATCTGGTCTGGACTCAAGGACCTGCCAACGATTGCTGACATGTCTACTGTCGGTGCATTGGATGCTGTCAACATTGAAAAAATGGTGGATGATTACTTTGGTGGTCTGGGGCTCACTGCCTAATAAATAAAATACTGCCGTATATCTACCTGTGTGGTCTGGGGCTCACTGCCTAATACTGCCATATCTACCGTCTGGTCTGGGGCTCACTGCCTAATAAATAAAATACTGCCGTATATCTACCTTTGTGGTCTGGGGCTCACTGCCTAATACTGCCGTACCTGTGTGGTCTGGGGCTCACTGCCTAATACTGCTGCATCTGTATAACTGCCTGCTGGTGCATACTCACTGACATATATTAATTGCACTCCAGTGGCGCTGTTCTGTGACATAACTCCACAATAATAATGGAGATCCAAAATATGGAGGTTAACAAACAAAGGAAAGATGAAGATCCACTTCCTCATAGTTCTGAAGCTGCTGCCACTAGTCAGGACATAGACAATGAAATGCCAACAACGTCGTCTGCCACGGCCGATGCCCAGTGTGAAAGCAGAGGGCATGTACAATCGAAACCAAACTTCCGTAAAAGGAATAAAAATATGAAATGTAAATCGTTGGAAGAGAAACTTAAACTTGGCAATATGCCATTTATGACACGGAGTGGCAAGGAACGGCTAAGGCCATGGCCTAACTTCATGACTAGTGGTGCAGCTTCAGATGACGAGGAAAGTCCTCCTCCTCCTCTCTCCCCGCCCAATAGGAAATTAAAGAGAGTTAGGCTGACACCGACTCAAAACAGTCTGAAAAAATTTCAGAAAAAAAAACAGAAAAAAATTCAGAAAATAAATCTGGAAAAAACTCATCCTTCTAAAGACATATCCCAAATCCCCACAGAGAGTCCGAGGGTGGCGGTGGTTGTGATGCTGGACCTTCCCATCACTGTACGTGAAGAGGTGGCTCCTTCCACCATTTGCAGTACGCCCTCTGCATATGCTGGAAGGATCACCCACAGTCTAGTTCCAGATTTTATTAGTGAAGGTGATGTTGTACACCAGGAGGAGGATATTGATGTAGCTGGCACTGAGGAGGAAGTTGTCGAGGAGGATGGAGACTTGGTTTGCTTAAATGACGTACCAGGGGGGAATGAGGCACCTGTGGGGGAAAAAGTTGTTTTGTCCATGGGACGAAAAAGCCCATCGTCATGCCTGGACAAAGGACCAATAAATCCACCTCTGCGGTCTGGAATTTTTTTTATCCGCATCCGGACAACAAAAGTATTGCCATTTGTAGCTTATGTAAAACTCCAATAAGCAGGGATAAGGATCTTGCCCACCTAGGGACAACCTCCCTTCAACGTCACCTAAAGACGCGTCATGGTTCAGTGTTTAGTCCAGAAAGTGCGGCTAGCAGTCCAGCAACACCTAAATCACTTGGTCCTCCTTTTGTAGCCAAGTGCCTGAAAAGCACACCACCAACTCCCTCCTCGACAAATTCCTCCTCGAACCGGATAGGGGGGAGTCCTGCAGTCCATCTCACCTGCATGAATGACTCCATAGATTCCTCCGGAGGATCCTTCAGCGCTACGCCTACTACTACTGCCGCTGCTGCTGCTGCTCCTGGAAGTCAGTCATCATCCCAGAGGGGAAGTTAGTCATCATCCCAGAGGGGAAGTCGTAAGACTGCTACGTCTTTCACTAAGCAATTGACCGTCCAACAGTCGTTTTCCATGAGGATGAAATACGACAGCAGTCATCCTATGGCAAAGCGGATAACTGCGGCCTTGACAGCTATGTTGGTGTTAGACGTGCGTCCGGTGTCCGCCATCAATGGAGTGGGATTTAAATGGTTGATGCAGTCATTGTGTCCCCGGTACCAAATCCCGTCTAGATTCCACTTCACTAGGCAGGCGATACCCGCGATGTACAGGGAGGTCAGAAAAAGTGTCCTCAGTGCCCTGAAAAATGCGGCTGTACCCACTGTACACTTAACAACAGACATGTGGACAAGTGGATCAGGGCAAACTAAGGACTATATGACTGTGACAGCCCACTGGGTAGATGCATCGCCTTCCGCAGCAGCAGCATCAGCAGCAGCATCTCCTGCATGCCAGCTCCTTCTTAGGCAGGCTATGCTGTGTATCACCGGTTTCAAGAAGAGGCACAACGCCCACAATCTCTTAGAGAAACTGAGGGAAATCATCTCCCTGTGGCTTACCCCCCTTAGACTCTCCTGGGGATTTGTGGTGTCGGACAACGCCAGTAACATTGTGCGGGCATTAAACATGAGCAATTTCTAGCACGTGCCATGTTTTGCCCACACAATAAATTTGGTGGTGCAGCATTTCATAAAAAATGACAGGAGTGTGCAGGAGGTGCTTGCGGTGGCACGCAAAATTTGCGGACACTTTCGGCATTCTGCCACTGCCTGCCGAAGGCTGGAGCGGGAGCAAAAACACCACAACCTGCCCTGCCATCAGCTGAAACAAGAGGTGGTGACGCGCTGGAACTCCACCCTCTATATGCTGCAGAGGATGGAGGAGCAGCAGAAGGCCATTCAAGCCTACACGGCCACCTACGACATAGGCAGAGGAGCGGGGCTGCACCTGACTCAAGCGCAGTGGAGGCTGATTTCCGTGTTGTGCAAGGTTCTCCAGCCGTTTGAAGTAACCACACGTGAAGTCAGTTCCGACACTGCCTGCATTAGTCAGGTGATTCCCCTGATCAGGCAGTTACAAAAGCAGCTGGAGAAAGTGAAGGAGGAGCTAAAGTGGAGCGATTCCGCAAAGCATGTCGCTATTGTGGATGAAGCCCTCCATACGCTTTGCCAGGATACGAGGGTGGTCAGTCTGTTAAAGTCAGAGGAATAAATTTTGGCCACAGTGCTCGATCCTCGGTTTAAAGCGTATGTTGTGTCTCTGTTTCCGGCGAACACAAGTCTACAAAGGTGCAAAGACCTGCTGGTCAGGAGATTGTCATCTGAAGGGGACCGTGACACGGCCCCAGCTCCTCCTTCATTTTCTCCCCCACCTGTGCCTGTGAGGAAACAGCTGCGATTTCCCACACAACCCGCTGGCGGGGATGCTGGGCAGGCAGGAGGGAGTTTGACATCTGGTCTGGACTCAAGGACCTGCCAACGATTGCTGACATGTCTACTGTCGGTGCATTGGATGCTGTCAACATTGAAAAAATGGTGGATGATTACTTTGGTGACAGCATCCAAGTAGACATGTCAGACAGTCCTTACCTGTACTGGCAGGAAAAAAAGGCAGTTTGGAAACCCCTGTACAAACTGGCTCTATTTTACCTGAGTTGTCCCCCCTCCAGTGTGTACTCCGAAAGAGTATTCAGTGCAGCGGGGAACCTGGTCAGTGAGCGGTGAAGGAGGTTGCTCCCGAAAAATGTTGAGAAAATGATGTTTATAAAAATGAATTATCACTTATACAATGAAGCCCAGGAATTGCCTCCAGAGATTATAACGGGACCTGTGATTGTGGAGTCCAGCGGGGACGAATTGATAATCTCTGAGAATGAGGAAGTACACACTGAAGGGGGCGAGGAATCATAGGAGGAGGAGGAGGAGGAGGATGAGTGACGATGACATCTTGTTGCTGTAGAGCCAGTTTATACAGAGAGATATTATGAATTGTTTTTTTTTGTGTGGGGGCCCAAACAAACCAATCATTTCAGCCACAGTTTTGTAGGCCCTGTCGCTGAAATGTTTGGTTTGTTAAAGTGTGCATGTCCTATTTTCGCAACATAAGGGTGGGTGGGAGGGCCCAAGGACAATTCCATCTTTTATCACCATTCATTATTCCTACTGCTGAGAGTCATTCATATGTGGGACTTGTCTCTTTTAAATGCATACAACTGTTTGGATTCCACCTCATTGCTGCACCTTTATGGGTGAGAATGTGATCTCCCTGACCTGGGGGAGTCAGGGCTGGGGCAGGAAGGCTGCAATTACACTTCTTTTTGTGCGGCTAAACTTTTTTTTACCTGTCTGGTCAGGTGCCCACTGCTGAGAGTCATTTTTGATGAGGGTATTGTCTTTTAAATGCATATAACTGTTTGCATTCCACCTCATTGCTGCACCTTCATGGGTGAAAATGTGATCTCCCTGACCTGGGGGAGTCAGGGCTGGGGCAGGAAGGCTGCAATTACACTTCTTTTTGGGCGGCTAAACTTTTTTGTGGGCGGCTGCAATGGAACTTCTTTTTGGGCGGCTAAACGGTTTTGTGGGCGGCTGCAATCACACTTCTTTTTGGGCAGCTAAACTTTTTTGTTGGCGGCTGCAATTACACTTCTTTTTGGGCGGCTAATCTGTGTTGTGGGCGGCTGCAATTACACTTCTTTTTGGCGGCTGCAATTACACTATTTTTTGGGCGGCTGCAAATACACTTCTTTTTGGGCGGCTAAACTGTTTTGTGGGCGGCTGCAATTACACTTCTTTTTGGGCGGCTGCAATTACACTTCTTTGGGGGCGGCTGCAATTACACTTCTTTTTGGGCGGCTAAACTTTTTTGTGGGCGGCTGCAATCAAACTTCTTTGGTGGCACAGGGGCACAGGGGGTATCCTGTAGTGGGCTGCCACACATTTTTTTTTTAAATATGGCTATACACAGGTTGTTCAGTCTGCCATTTGAGATTGGGATCTTTCAGCACAGAGACAAACTGCACATCAGGGTCAGGATCAGGCAGGTTGTTAAACGGGGTTTCGAACATTAATCAATCACATCATAAAATTAATTAATAATCAATCAATCATAATCAGAATCAAGCCAGATAGGGGTCTTGTTAAATATTAAACTGACCAAAACAGATACACACACAACTAGTACTGCCTCATCTACCTGTCTGGTCTGGTGCCTACTGCTGAGAGGCAATTAAACTTCTTTGGGGGCGGCTGCAATTACACTTCTTTGTGGGCGGCTGCAATTACACTTCTTTTTGGGCAGCTGCAATTACACTTCTTTTTGGGCGGCTAAACTTTTTGGTGGGCGGCTGCAATTAAACGTCTTTGTGGGCGGCTGCAATTACACTTCTTTTTGGGCGCCTAAACTTTTTTGTGGGCTGCTGCAATTTAACTTCTTTGTGGGCGGCTGCAATTACACTTCTTTTTGGGCGGCTGCAATTACACTTCTTTGGGGGGCGGCTGCAATTACACTTCTTTTTGGGCGGCTAAACTTTTTTGTGGGCGGCTGCAATTACACTTCTTTGGGGGCGGCTGCAATTACACTTCTTTTTGGGCGGCTGCAATTACACTACTTTGGGGGCGGCTGCAATTACACTTCTTTTTGGGCGGCTAAACTTTTTGGTGGGCGGCTGCAATTAAACTTCTTTGTGGGCGGCTGCAATTACACTTCTTTGTGGGGGGCTGCAATTACACTTCTTTTTGGGTGGCTAAACTTTTTGGTGGGTGGCTGCAATTAAACTTCTTTGCGGGCTGTTGCAATTACACTTCTTTTTTGGCGACTAAACTTTTTGGTGGGCGGCTGCAATTACACTTCTTTTTCGGCGGCTGCAATTAAACTTCTTTGGGGGCGGCTGCAATTACACTTCTTTTTGGGCAGCTGCAATTACACTTCTTTTTGGGCAGCTGCAATTACACTTCTTTTTGGGCGGCTAAACTTTTTGGTGGGCGGCTGCAATTAAACGTCTTTGTGGGCGGCTGCAATTACACTTCTTTTTGGGCGCCTAAACTTTTTTGTGGGCTGCTGCAATTTAACTTCTTTGTGGGCGGCTGCAATTACACTTCTTTTTGGGCGGCTGCAATTACACTTCTTTGGGGGGCGGCTGCAATTACACTTCTTTTTGGGCGGCTAAACTTTTTTGTGGGCGGCTGCAATTACACTTCTTTGGGGGCGGCTGCAATTACACTTCTTTTTGGGCGGCTGCAATTACACTACTTTGGGGGCGGCTGCAATTACACTTCTTTTTGGGCGGCTAAACTTTTTGGTGGGCGGCTGCAATTAAACTTCTTTGTGGGCGGCTGCAATTACACTTCTTTGTGGGGGGCTGCAATTACACTTCTTTTTGGGTGGCTAAACTTTTTGGTGGGTGGCTGCAATTAAACTTCTTTGCGGGCTGTTGCAATTACACTTCTTTTTTGGCGACTAAACTTTTTGGTGGGCGGCTGCAATTACACTTCTTTTTCGGCGGCTGCAATTAAACTTCTTTGGGGGCGGCTGCAATTACACTTCTTTTTGGGCAGCTGCAATTACACTTCTTTGGGGGCGGCTGCAATTACACTTCTTTTTGGGCGGCTAAACTTTTTTTTACCTGTCTGGTCTGGTGCCCACTGCTGAGAGTCATTCGTATGAGGGACTTGTCTTTGAAATGCATAAAACTGTTTGCATTCCACTGATTGCTGCACCAATCGCCCACTGCTCCTCGGCTGCACTGTGTAAACAGTGCAAAATCAATCCAGATAGGGGTCTTGGTGCTTGTTTTGAGGTTGTAGCAGGGGAGTGCAGCTACGAGTCGTAACACCTTGAGAGAAGATCTGTACTTCTCTACCGGCAAAGGACATCCTCCTCGACAGAGCACGCAGCTTCACGAGGGACGCATGTGAAGCAGTGAGCAAAGGGAACACCCGCCTAGCGAGCCAGATCACCTGAATCCACCCTAGCGATCAATAGAGTTACAGAAGTCACAGCCAGATAGAACTCTTCCAGCTGCCACCTAGTCATTGATTAGCCCCCTCCCCTCCACCCATTAGGCAATGATTGATGAGACGAATGGTAATAATAAATAATAAATGAATAATTACTAATCACCAAATTAAAAATCAGATGAAATTAATTAATTATAAATAATCATAATCACAATCAAGACAGATAGGGGTCTTATGAAACATTAAACTGACCAAAACAGATACACACTCGGCTAAACTTTTTTGTGGGCGGCTGCAATTACACTTCTTTTTGGGCGGCTAAACTGTTTTGTGGGCGGCTGCAATTACACTTCTTTTTGGCGGCTGCAATTACACTTCTTTTTGGGCGGCTGCAATTACACTTCTTTTTGGGCAGCTAAACTGTTTTGTGGGCGGCTGCAATTACACTTCTTTTTGGGCGGCTGCAATTACACTTCTTTGGGGGCGGCTGCAATTACACTTCTTTTTGGGCGGCTAAACTTTTTTGTGGGCGGCTGCAATTAAACTTCTTTGGGGGCACAGGGGGCATCCTGTAGTGGGCTGCCACACATTTTTTTTTAAATATGGCTATCCACAGGTTGTTCAGTCTGCCATTTGAGATTGGAATCTTTCAGCACAGAGACAAACTGCACATCAGGGTCAAGATCAGGCAGGTTGTTAAACGGGGTTTCGAACATTAATCAATCACGTCATAAAATTAATTAATAAATCAATCAATCATAATCAGAATCAAGCCAGATAGGGGTCTTGTTAAATATTAAACTGACCAAAACAGATACACACAAAACTAGTACTGCCTCATCTACCTGTCTGGTCTGGTGCCCACTGCTGAGAGGCAATTAAACTTCTTTGGGGCGGCTGCAATTACACTTCTTTGTGGGCGGCTGCAATTACACTTCTTTTTGGGCAGCTGCAATTACACTTCTTTGGGGTTGGCTGCAATTACACTTCTTTTTGGGCGGCTAAACTTTTTGGTGGGCGGCTGCAATTAAACTTCTTTGTGGGCATCTGCAATTACACTTCTTTTTGGGCGCCTAAACTTTTTTGTGGGCTGCAGCAATTAAACTTCTTTTTGGGTGGCTGCAATTACACTTCTTTGGGGGGCGGCTGCAATTACACTTCTTTTTGGGCGGCTAAACTTTTTTGTGGGCGGCTGCAATTACACTTCTTTGGGGGCGGCTGCAACTACACTTCTTTTTGGGCGGCTGCAATTACACTTCTTTGGGGGCGGCTGCAATTACATTTCTTTTTGGGTGGCTAAACTTTTTGGTGGGCGGCTGCAATTAAACTTTGTGGGCGGCTGCAATTACACTTCTTTGGGGGCGGCTGCAAATACACTTCTTTTTGGGCGGCTAAACTTTTTGGTGGGCGGCTGCAATTAAACTTCTTTGTGGGCGGCTGCAATTACACTTTTTTTTGGGCGGCTGCAATTAAACTTCTTTGGGGGCGGCTGCAATTACACTTCTTTTTGGGCGGCTGCAATTACACTTCTTTGGGGGCGGCTGCAATTACACTTCTTTTTGGGCGGCTAAACTTTTTTTTACCTGTCTGGTCTGGTGCCCACTGCTGAGAGTCATTCGTATGAGGGACTTGTCTTTGAAATGCATATAACTGTTTGCATTCCACTGATTGCTGCACCAATCGCCCACTGCTCCTTGGCTGCACTGTGTAAACAGTGCACAATCAAGCCAGATAGGGGTCTTGGTGCTTGTTTTGAGGTTGTAGCAGGGGAGTGCAGTTACGAGTCGTAACACCTTGAGAGAAGATCAGTACTTCTCTACCGGCAAAGGACATCCTTCTCGACAGAGCGCGCAGCTTCACGAGGGACGCATATGAAGCAGTGAGCAAAGGGAACACCCGCCTAGCGAGCCAGATCACCTGAATCCACCCTAGCGATCAATAGAGTTACAGAAGTCGCAGCCAGATAGAACTCTTCCAGCTGCCACCTAGTCATTGATTAGCCCCCTCCCCTCCACCCATTAGGCAATGATTGACGAGACGAATAGTAATAATAAATATTAAATGAATAATTACTAATCACTAAATTAAAAATCAGATAAAAAAATTTATTATAAATCGCAATCAAGACAGATAGGGGTCTTATGAAATATTAAACTGACCAAAACAGATACACACTCTGCACCATCGAGCAGGTGATCGCTGACATGCCAGGTGCAACGGTCTTTAGCACCCTGAATGCCAAGTGTGGGTTTTGGCAGATCCCTCTGGACAGAGCCTCTTCCTTGCTTACTGCCTTCATGACCCCTATTGGGTGCTACGTCTTACTACGCATGCCCTATGGCATCACCACGGGCAGCAAAGTTTTCCAGCGCTGCATGGAGCAACAGTTCGCTGGCTCTCCCTGTGATATCATCACTGTCAGCATTCCTTATCTGCACAGCTGGGTCCATCAGTTACTGCCACTGCTGCAACCAATGCTAGTGATGGTTACCCATGCCCTATGGCATCACCACGGGCAGCGAAGTTTTCCAGCGCTGCATGGAGCAACAGTTCGCTGGCTCTCCATGTGACATAATCTCTGTCAGCATCCTTTTCTGCACAGCCGGGTCCATCAGTTACTGCCACTGCTGCAACCAATGCTAGTGATGGTTATGCATGCCCTATGGCATCACCACGGGCAGCTAAGTTTTCCAGCGCTGCATGGAGCAACAGTTCGCTGGCTCTCCCTGTGACTTCATCGCTGTCAGCATTCCTTATCTGCACAGCCGGGTCCATCAGTTACTGCCACTGCTGCAAACAATGCTAGTGATGGTTTACACATTACATTAGATCTTCCATCTGCCACCTTAAAATTGATTATCCCCCTCCCCTACACCCATTATCAATGATTTAAGAGACGACTGGTAATAAATGAATAATAATTACAAAATTAAACAATCAGATTACATTAATTAATCACACAATCAAGCCAGAAATGGGGTCTTGTTGGATGTTAAAGTGATCAAAACAGTTACACACTCTGTGATGCACAAAATGCCCACCGCTCCTTGGCTGCACATTGTAAACAGTGCATGATCAAGCCAGATAGGGATCTTTTATGGGCCTATTTTTTTAAACTGCCATCCTGTCTGCCGCTGCTGTGCCACTCTTACATGAGCCACGTGTTTGTGCCGCACACTTGTGTGGCTTAGCATAGTTATCCAGCTACCTCAGTGCAAACTTTTGCCCTAAAAACAATATTGTGAGGTGTGAGGTGTTCAGAATACACTGGAAATGAGTGTAAATGAATGTTATTGAGGTCAATATAGCGTAGGAGCAAAAAAAAACACCAAATTCTGTGATTTTAGCAGTTTTTATGCTTTTTTTACAAAAAAATCAGAACCCAAAACCCAAAAAAATCCAAACACAAAAAACTTAGGAGGTGTTTTGCCAAAACCCATTAGAACCCCAAACCTCAAGGTAATCAGAACCCAAAACCCGAAAAGTGGCCGGTGAACATCTCTAGTATGCAGGCAGGGGGTGGTATACAGGCAGGAGATGGTATGCAAGCTGGGGGTGGTGTGCAGCCAAGGGATGGTATGCAGGAAAGGGGTGGTATGAAGGCAGTGGGTGGTATGCAGGCAGGGGGTGGTATGCAGGCAGGTGGTGGTATACAGACAGGAGGTGGTATGCAGACAGGGGGTGGTATGCAGGCAGGGGGTGGTGTGCAGCCAAGGGATGGTATGCAGGAAAGGGGTGGTATGCAGGCAGGGGTGGTGTGCAGGCAGGAGGTTGTATGCGGGCAGGAGGTGGTATGCAGGCAGGGGGTGGTATGCAGGCAAGAGTTGGTTTTGCAGGCAAGGGGTAGTATGCAGTGGTATACAGGCATGGTGGTGGTATGCAGAAAGGAGGTGGTATACAGGCAGGGGGTGTTATGCAGGCTGGGGGTGGTATGCAGGCAGGGGGTGGTGTGCAGTCAGGGTGTGGTATGCAGGCAGAAGGTGGTGTGCAGGCAGGGGTGGTATGCAGGCAGGGGGTGGTATGCAGGCTGGGGGTGGTATGCAGGCTGGGGGTGGTATGCAGGAAGGGGGTGGTGTGCAGGCAGGACGTGGTATGCAGGCAGGGGGTGGTATGCAGGCAGGAGGTGGTGTGCAGGCAGGAGGTGGTATGCAGGCAGGGGGTGGTGTGCAGGCAGGAGGTGGTATGCAGGCAGGAGGTGGTATGCAGGCAGGTGGTGGTATGCAGGCAGGGGGTGGTGTGCAGGCAGGAGGTGGTATGCAGGCTGGGGGTGGTGTGCAGCCAAGGGATGGTATGCAGGAAAGGGGTGGTATGCAGGCAGGGGGTGGTGTGCAGGCAGGAGGTTGTATGCGGACAGGAGGTGGTATGCAGGCAGGGGGTGGTATGCAGGCAAGAGGTGGTTTTGCAGGCAAGGGGTAGTATGCAGTGGTATACAGGCATGGTGGTGGTATGCATAAAGGAGGTGGTATACAGGCAGGGGGTGTTATGCAGGCAGGGGGTGGTATGCAGGTAGGAGGTAGTATGCAGGCAGGTGGTGGTATGCAGGCTGGGGGTGGTATGCAGGCAGGGGGTGGTGTGCAGGCAGGTAGTGGTATGCAGGCAGGAGGTGGTGTGCAGGCAGGGGTGGTATGCAGGCAGGGGGTGGTATGCAGGCTGGGGGTGGTATGCAGGCTGGGGGTGGTATGCAGGCAGGGGGTGGTGTGCAGGCAGGACGTGGTATGCAGGCAGGGGGTGGTATGCAGGCAGGAGGTGGTGTGCAGGCAGGAGGTGGTATGCAGGCAGGGGGTGGTGTGCAGGCAGGAGGTGGTATGCAGGCAGGAGGTGGTATGCAGGCAGGTGGTGGTATGCAGGCAGGGGGTGGTGTGCAGGCAGGAGGTGGTATGCAGGCAGGGGGTGGTATGCAGGCAGGAGGTGGTATGCAGGCAGGAGGTGGTAAGCAGGCTGGGGGTGGTGTGCAGGCAGGGGGTGGTATGCAGGCAGGCGGTGATATGCAGGCAATGGGTAGTATGCAGTGGTATGCAGGCAGGGGGTTGTATGCAGGCAGGCAATGATGTATACAGTACCTCCTCCTGAATTTGCTTTTCTTGAGGATGAAATATGCTCAGCTTCTACAAGCAGCTGAGTATGCTGTATGTGATCTAGTGCGGGATTCTATAAATAAAAAATGCAGTAAAAACCCCGTTATCTGGGTTTTTACCTCATTGTGGGATGCACTAAAGACCCTGGTTTACATTCTGGGGTACATTTACTAAGGGGCTGATTTATTCACAGAATTTTCACACACTTTTCAAAAACTTTTAATATCATATGAATGTATTAAAGTCTTATGGAGAATATTTCCTTAGCCCAATCATTTAGGGCCCAAGCATTGAATAACCAAAGCTGGAAAGGCTCTCACCTGTTTTTTATTTACTGAATGGTGGCAGTTTTGGATAAGCCTCAATTTTATTCAGTTGGAGCTTAATCAGACCTCTACCAATGGTAAACCCCAAGTATTTTTCCATTGCTAAGCAGCATTTCTTTGGGTTGGCCATTAGCTCTGCCCTTCTAATCAAGTGATGTAGGGTACACACCAGGACGACCCGCTCACGATGCACATCGTGAGCGGGTCGTCAGTGTCTCGTCCGACCCGCTCACGGTGACGCGGGGGGGCACGACCCACTCACGATGTGCACCGTGAGCGGGTCCGATCCGATGGCGACCCGCACCCGGCTGTATGGTCGTCATTGAGATCCTACCTGCAGCAGGTAGGATCTCAATAACGACCGACCGACCCGCGGGACCGCGCATCGGATCGGTATCGGTCCACACCAGTCCAGAAAAGGGCCCAATCAGCACACAATCTACATCCAATTGGTCGGAATTGGATCTAGATTGAGGGGATCGGGCCCTAGTCATCCTGGTGTGTACCCAGCATAAGACTGCCTGAACTCTCACTAAATAAAAATTCTCACTGGACTGTGGATTACCACATCATCCAAATAGGCAGCTGCATACTGCTTATGAGCTACTAAAATCCTATCTATTGTCCGCTAGAAAGTTTCTGGGGCCCCATGTAACCCAAAAGGTGACATCTTGTACTGAAAAAGACCTTCTGAGGAAATCGCCCGAAACCTCAATGCGGAGAAACGCATTAAGTTTACGGACATTCCTTCATCCCTTCTCTCTACCGGAGTAAGCCACCAAGTTCCGTGCATCATCCACCCACTGGCTATCGCTCACAAGCCGTCCAGCTCAGCTCAACACTGTATCTAAAGCCTGATGATTGGGAGCATACCCGCCTGATATTTCAGCTGTAAGCATCTGATTGCAGCCCACAAGCGCCTGACTATCACCGGCAATCCAACTGCCGCTGCATTGAGAACAAGCGCGAGCACCGGTGAGTCATAGCTGCAGGCACTCCACAGTGGTACCATCGATTACCTCTGTGCACCCGGGTTCCCTGGCTGGTTGGTCCACTTTTCCATCAAAGTGACCCCCTGAGCTGACTTGACTGTGATTACGTTCCCTTGATCTCCTTGGTGTTTTGCAAACATTTATACAAACGTAAACAGCTTCTATACCAGCTATTCAGTGCCGGCTTTTTGTGAGTGAGCCCCATTATCCCAGTTAGAACTAACTTTTCTGGTGGTTTTTGAATGAGCTAAATATTGGATACCTTCCCTTCTTCCCCTTTTTTGGATGTGAGGTAACATATCCCCAAACATCAATTACCATATTAAGTGCTTGCCAGCTGATATTAAAGGGGACACACCATTACAGATTAATCAATTTACCTACCTCCGGTGGAAATTAGTGTTGTTTTTAAATGTTTATGCAATTGCTTTATGAATATTATTATGAATACTCTCTGTCTTTTATAAATTGTGATGTTTTTATTTATATATTGATATAATTATTATCTATATTAAATTATTAATTATTTAATTATTGCACTCTCTGAGAGACTATTCTCTTATTTTCTTTGGCACAGAAAAAGGCTGTCTTTTTTTTTGCTTTGCCCATTAATGGGATTTGCCAGTACCCTTTGGTTAGGTCATACTATAAATCAGTCCAGTACATTGGTGCAACTGGCCTCAATCAGTTTAATAAGTGAGTCAAACAGATACAAAACATCAAAATAATTCCTTTCCATCTGGCTCTAACTAATACACAGAATAATCTCCAACCTCACTAGAAAACAATAGCAGACGCATACTAGTCAGAGTTTGTAATTTTCAGGTTGTCTCCCACATAGAATACTGCATACTGTCTACTTTCCCCTAAGACAGAGACTTCTAACTCCCAGTCTGGGAGCCTTTTCATAGCTGGAGGTACTGATGAGCCCAAAGGGATTCGGTATGAAATCCCGACGGTCAAAATACCGACAGCTATGGACCGACGGTCAAAATACCGATATGGTCAAAATACCGACATTTAAAATCCCAACAAGGTCAAAATACCGACATATAGAATGTAGCCAGGTGAAAAAGTCAACATGACTTTCGGTCGACAGGTCGCGAGGTCGACATGGGTTTTTCACAGTTTTTTTACCCGAATATCTACACAGTTGACATGGACACAGTTGGAAGTCGCTTCACTTGCAATGCTTCGGACACACTATTTTATTCTCCCACCACGCCCTAGTGGATGGTAGGGCATGAAATACCGCCTGTCGGCACATGTTGGGTCAAAAAACAGTGAAAAAACCCATGTCGACCCACGACCCCACCCAAAGACCCAAGCTGGGCCTAATGGATGGTGAACCCTACCTCTCTTCAACCATGCAACCCCAGGACCTTATACTGTACCAGTTCTTTTTAAGAGCCCAATGACAGAACAAGAAACTCTCCTGGTTTAAAAAAAAAAAAACATGGTGTTAAACCTGGGGGAAATATACCTGCCTTCGATCACTATACCATTGTCACAGTTCAGGTAAATATGTTTATGTAGAAAACAATTACAGCAACCAAACACATTTAATTAAACTACACTATACTTTAGCTGTTGTAAAAATGTATTGCCTACTACTGTATAATTAGCTTATATACAATATTAAAACAGTAATATAGTAATATTATTGCATTTCTTCATTTATATTTCGTGCCCCTGAATAACGCAGAGCGGCCAGGAGACAGCGCTTCAGTTTGGCGTTGCTGGCTATTAGTATAACAGAGTGCATGCTGGGGTAGCTAGAGGCACAGATACTGCACAGCATTATATAGGCTGAGGCTCCTGATTGGTAACAAACAATCATCAGGTTTGTACATACAATGTACAGAGCATATAAGAACAGAAAAGAGACCATGTTTCTAATGGCACTTATGTGGGCATCTAGTTGGATATTAGGGAACCCTGAGTCTTTGCTGCTCATATTCTGGGTGTGTTTCAGTAGTGACACAATCAGAAGACAAATGGCCGCGCAGAATATGAGGAATGGTACCATGGATCCTGTGAAAAACATGATGAGCGCATTCATATAATTGATAGTCACAGTTCCATCCCCAATGATAGAGCTATTACTGTCCTGGGTACAGTTCATGTAACGCACTGAGTACACGACCCATCCATATGGCAGACTGGAGAGAACAGACACCAGCAGTGACGTCAGGAGCAGCCAGGGGACCATCCTGGAGATGTTCATCTTCAGTCTCAGGAATAATCTGTTGCTGTAGTTTGTGATCCTCACGCAGTAGAAGACGCAGAGCACGGTGCCCCACCACAGGCTGCAGAATATCACACATGTGAGTGCAGTGCCATCATATGCAGAAGTCGCTATTGTCATGAATGTGTGAGTGACACTTGCCACAGCAGCCTCCTTGAGATGTATAATTAGAAGAATGATCCTCACCGCTCCCAGGCTGGCCATGATAATGTCAATGGTTTGCAGAGTTTGACCCTTCAGCCACCAAATGAGGATCTGTGTCACAATAAATGCATTGAGGAATAATCCGATAACTGTCAAAGACCAGCTGACAAATAATAACAAGATAAATGTGAGAAAATTCATATTATCTTCACCGGATGATGCACAACTGTCAGAGGGTCTGATTCCTGCACAACCGTCTAGTCCCGTCTGATATAAGGTGCGACATGAAAAGAGAACAGGTTGTTTATGTTTTGCATGATATTTGGTTACCAATTTACAAATAGCTACTGTGTTGTATGTCCGGATTATATTTGAATGCAATGAGTAAACATTGTTACAAAAATAAATATCAGGTACTTATGTGTCCCCATAGAACCAGCATGAGTTATCCTCCTGGTCTGGTGCAGCTCTGCTAGTATTGGGCGTAATTTTGGGCATAAAGTGCATCTTATCCGCAAAGGGTGATTTGCTGATTTATTTGCTATATTACATGTGTATACTGTATACAAAGGAGCAGAATAGAGGTTGTATGGAGAAAAAGGTACAGCTGCTACAGTGTAGCACTCTGTGTACAGACTCAGAGGAGCAAACTTTCTAAGAGGGGTTTGAAAATTGGGTGTTGCCGATAACAACTAAACAGATTCTACTTTTTTATTTATTTAGCACTTTCTAGAAGATAATAGGGGGAAATGTACTAAGATCTACATTTCACATGGGATGTTGCTATCGGCAACCAATCAGATAATGGATCAATAGATGAATGATGAAATCACATACAGATGTATCTCTCTTACAAGGATTAGGGTATCTTGCTAAGCCAAACTCACAATTAGTTTTAACTAATTGCATCAAGGTTTATTTTAAAATCATATGCAGTGATGCGTACCCACAATCACAGGAAACAATATGAGAATCCACATATAAAGGTATCTGTAACTTTCAATATTTAAAAGGAAAGGAAATGTACATTAATCGGTGGAAGGCGTACCACTACTCACAGTCTACATAGAAGATCAACACATCATGGTATATTTTCCTCAAGAATATAATGACTGTACAATCTCACAGTGGCAAAGTCTTTACAGATGGTGTAATGGTTAGCATTATTGCCTCACAGCACTGAGGTCATAGGTTCCATTCCCACCATGGCTCTAACTGTGCAGAGGTTGCATATTCTCCCCATGCTTGAGTGGGTTTCCTCTGGGTACTCTGGTTTCCTCCCACATTCCAAAAATATACTGGTAGGTTATTTGGCTTCCAACAAAATTAACCCTAGAATGTCTGTGTGTGCGTGTACATGTGGTAGGGAATATAGATTGTAAGCTCCACTGGGGCAGGGACCGAAGTGAATGTTCAAATATTCTCTGTAAAGCGCTGCGGAATATGTGTGCGCTGTATAAGAAACTGTCAATAAATAATCCAAAATGATTAAAATACATATAAAAAATGGAAACATGGTGGGCCAAATGTAATAGGGTGAGAGTTTCAGAAAGTGAGAGATTTTGGGAGAGTTTTCCCATGTTTTTTAAAGCAGCAATCAATTACACTGCAAAACCAGGTTGATTTTGCCAGGTAATTGATTGCTGCTTTAAAAAACATGGGAAAACTCTCCCAAAATCTCTCACTTTCTGAAACTCTCACCCTATTACATTTGGACCACCGGTGTGTCCAAAAAATATGACAATGAAGGAAAACTTTAAAAATCACATTGAAATAAAAAAAACAATGAAATAAAAAAAAACAATGAAGGGAGCCCAATTATGGCCAGCATTGGAGGAAATGGATAGTGGGAAAGAAAACCTGATAAGGAGGTCTGTAACTCCTTAATCTGTCCCTTGGTGGTCAGTCATTCAATAGCTGGGTGATGGATCTTGTAAAAATGATACCTTAAAAGTACACAATCAAAAAGCAATGGCACCAGCACACCTAATTGGAAATCTAGTGGAAAAAAATAGTGCTAATAATAGTGTCCTTCCAACCACATGACTCTCATAGGGCAGATGGAACAATTGATAGCAAATAAAGGTGCTTTACTGCTGCGGCAGTGGTAGGTGGGTGGGTTAGGGTTACCACCTTTCCCCTTTAATTCCGGACACATATTAATTACACAGGTTCTGTGGCTGGCTGACTTCAAGACTCCATATCACCTGGTTTTAAACTTCCACAGAACCTGTGTAATTAATATGTGTCCGGAATTAAAGGGGAAAGGTGGTAACCCTAGGGTGGGTGTCAGGCAGCGGTGTCGGGTAGATCGGGGCAGGCAGGGGGTCTCTGCGGCATATGTGAAGTCCAGGAGGACCTGCCTCCGTGGGGGTGGAGGAGGAACCTGTCTCCGTCCAGGGGGGGGGGGGGAACCTGCCTCTGTCCAGGGCCCCCACGGTCCTTAATCCTGCCCTGATGGGATCACTAAGGCCCCATATGGTGCTAATAATATTTTCTGTTGTAAGTTTTATTGTGCTGTGTTATTTAAATAAATAGTTTTACGCTATGAGGCTTGCACCGCCCCTCTTTTTTCTGGAGGTTATCGTGGAATGAGGATGGAGTTTTGCCTGTTTCTTATATACAGACGTGATCAGCCCAGGCCTAGGACAGGCCCCTTTCCGGTACGCGGTTATACTTACCTTATATTTTCTACCTTTATAGAAAGATTGTCTTTTTATATGATACGCACCATGAGAACCTGTTTAATTTGATATTTTTGGAGGAATAAGTTCCCGTTAAGATACACGCTCCATTATACTCTCCATTATACAAACATGTGGTTCATCCAGGCCTAGGAGAGGCACGCATTTGGTACGCTCTTCCACTCACTTGAGTAAAGCACATTTATTTGCTATCAATTGTTCCATATGATACGCCCTATGAGAGTCGTGTGGTTGAAAGGACATTGAAAGGACACTATTATTATTATTACTACTGTATATCCTCATGATGCGTGTGTAGTACTGTACATGTAGGTCCCCAGTTAGGTTTGCTGGTGCCTTTGCTTTTTGATTGTTTATTCTATTGTTGCCATAGTGGGTGATTATAACCGGCTTGTTTTAAAGTGCGGAAACCCAACACGAATTTGCTCCCTTTAAAGTGATAACATGTTTAAATCCTGCTGAATCTTCCTCAGAGTGTCAGGAATCGCGGTATGTGTCTGCGGTTATGTCCCTTACCATTACACTGTTGCTTCCTGCAGCGCAGACCCACGATCAGTGCTTTTGCTGCCCGCAGTCCATGGTAAGATGTTCCCTGTGTTCACCCAAGGCCTAGTCTGCATCTCACGCTGATCCCATGCCGGTCCCTCGCTGCAGGGGCGCGGCTGTGACACCTGTAGTCAGCTGACAAGTTGCTCCAATCACGATGCCTGCTAACCTTGATCCCTGACCTGTGCACTCTGTCACATGCTTTAGGTGTGCACAGGTACTTCCCAGGTTAATTGATGCTGCGACTGGCAGCCAATCACAGGCAAGCAAGGAGGATATAAGTCGGGCCCTTAGCACTTCCAACTCACTGTTCCCTTTGTGCTTGTCTCCAGTGTCAGAGTTCCTAGGCTCCAGGCTATTATCGCCACCTGCGGCATGCTACTGTTACAGATTTATTTGCTGGTTAACCCTCCAATCGCCAGACTAACTTCCAGCTTATTCCATCTGAAGCATCTGAGCCGCATCCAGCTGTTAACAGCAGAGGTCACTACTGACTCCCAGGCTAACTACCCACCATTGGGCCTAGTCAGTAACAATGGCCCTTATTCTAGTTGAATCTGTGTTTTTAGCCCCGCCTTCTTAACGGATCGCTCACACCGTCCGAATGCGGTAAGATGCAGACCGAACGGACCGCGATTTTTCATGTGAACACCTCCCACATCTGTGGGAACCTCCTCCATCATTCGATAGTCGCCGACCATCGAATGCTGGACCGAGTGGTCAGACAGCACCGAGTGCTCCAGGCCACTCGGGCATTTCTCTGTGCAAAAGCAGGGATATGGGCGGGCAGCTGACATCCGGCTATGTCACATGTCCACCCCCCACACGTGCGTCACGGCCGCATTACCATACGTACGCCCAGCATTTTCATGGGAACGCATATGGTAATGAGCCCAAACAGCCCTTCACGCCCCTCTCCACCCCCTGTTCGGATTGTTCCAACCGATCATTTACTGTACAGAATTCACGCCGTAGTCGGACATGCACGGCGTTCGCACATGCGCAGATACGCCTCTGCACATGCACAAACACCAACCATCGGCTGGCCGTCCGCATTCGGAGCCATCCGACTCAATCAGAATAAGGGCCGATATCATCAGCATCCTGATGGGCACTATCATCTCCGGCTCCCAAGTTGTCAACTGCCATCTCCTGCTCCAAAGCGGTAGGCTACCCTCCCAACTCCCAGGCCATCGACTATTCACCTCCAGCTCCTAGGCTGACATCCACTGTCATCACCGCCTACCAGGCTGACGACTACAGTCATCCTCAGTTCCCAGACTGACACACTGAATTTTATACATACTGTAGTCTCATTATTCTCAAAATTTCCAGTATACATTTCCCTGTGTGATCCCATCAGCCCAGAGGACTAGGGTAGGGGGCGCAACCTACTCGTCGGGCACAGCTAAGTCCAAAGCTCATTGTATGGCTCCCTAGTGAAAACCACTGTCGAGTTAGGCTCCGCACCCCTGTTCCTGGTCTCTGCCAAACCTCTGGTCCAGCTGTTTCCTGGTGTACCATTGTATATGGTTGTACATGCTTTATCAAACCACCTAGATTCCAGCGCCCTCCACTGACCCACACCTGTCACAGCCGGGAACACAGATTTCTCCGGTTCTGACTCAGGACATCTAATATCCATGCCTGAATGTGAGGTCTCTTATTGGCTGAGAACTCACTCAGCCAATCAGAGGGAGGCCGAATGTTTTAAACTGTTTTTTTTTTTCAATTTCTTCCACAGCTGCTGACCCCCACCACACACCAGCGCTTCTCCACAGTGCTGTGCTACTCCACCGTTACATTGTGATGTTGCATTGCATCCAATCGCATAAGTGTATGGGCAACATAACTTAACATAGAAACATAGAATGTGACGGCAGATAAGAACCACTTGGCCCATCTAGTCTGCCCCTTTTTTAAACATGTTACCTCAAACCATATTTGATCCTTATTTCTGTGTAAGGATATCAATATGCCTATCCCAAGCATGTTTACATTGTACTACTGTATTTGCCTCTACCACCTCTGATGGGAGGCTATTCCACTTATCTATTACTCTTTCTGTGAAGTAATTCTTCCTCACATTTCCCTTGAATCCTCCCCTCTCTAGTTTCGTGTACTGCTGCTCCTCTTCCTGTGAAGAATGTCTCCCACCTGTACCTTCCTCCCTCTAGTGTCAGTGCGTGTCCTCGTGTTCTGCTGCTCCTCTTCCTGTGAAGAATGTCTCCCACCTGTACCTTTCTCCCTCTAGTGTCAGTGCATGTCCTCGTGTTCTGCTGATCCTCTTCCTGTGAAGAATGTCTCCCACCTGTACCTTCCTCCCTCTAGTGTCAGTGCATGTCCTTGTGTTCTGCTGCTCCTCTTCCTGTGATGAATGTCTCCCGCCTGTACCTTCCTCACTCTAGTGTCAGTGCATGTCGTGTTCTGCTGCTCCTCTTCCTGTGAAGAATGTCTCCCACCTGTACCTTGTTAAAACCCTTGATATATGTGAAAGTTTCTATCATGTCCCCCCTTTCCCTTCTCTGTTCTAAAGTATACATATTAAGATCTTTTAGTCTTTCCTGGTAAGTTTTGTGATGTAGGCCATGCACCATTTTAGTTGCCCTTCTTTGTACAGTCTCTAATGTATTTATATCCTTCTGGAGATATGGCCTCCAGAACTGAACACAATACTCCAGGTGAGGTCGTACCAATGACCAATACAGTGGCATTATTCTTTCTTTCTACTGCTGATACCTCTCCCTATGCAACCAAACATCTGACTTGCCTTCTTCATTGCTTTTTTACATTGCCTACCTGCCTTTAAGTCTCCTGAAATAGTGACACCTAGATCCCCCTCTTCCTCAGTAGTTTCCATAATAGGGCCATTTACTGTATACTATATTTAGTCTTTGGATTTTTGAGACCCAAGTGTATGATTTTGCATTTTTTGGCATTAACCCCTTGAGTGGTATGCCCGGAAATTTTCTGCGCTGCCGCAGCGGGCTGTCCCGGGCATACAGATGGAGCCGGCCTGGTCTTTGCAGGGGATGGCGATGGCGACGTCAGCCGCCATCCCCTGCCAGCTGCCATCTGCGTGCGCATCCCCTTCCAACGGCGCTTCCCCTGGGTCCCCACCGTCTTGACCGCGGTCACCCGGGGTCAATGGGTAATGGCAACAGTTATAATGGTTGGTGTGAGGATAGCGGCAGTGATAATGTGTGGTGGCAGTGATAATGGGTGGTGACAGTGATAAGGGTTGAGTGAGGGTGGTGGCAGCGATAATGGCTGGTGGTAGTGATAATGGCTGGTGGCAGTGATAATGGCTGGTGTGAGGGTGGCGGCAGTTATAATGGGTAGTGGCAGTGATAATGGCTGGTGAGAGGGTGGCAGCAGTTATAATGGGTGGTGGCAGTGATAATAGGTGGTGGCAGTGATAATGGCTGGTGGGAGGGTGGTGGCAGTGATAATAGGTGGTGGCAGTGATAATGGCTGGTGAGAGGGTGGCATCAGTTATAATGGGTGGTGACAGTGATAATAGGTGGTGGCAGCGATAATGGCTGGTGGCAGTGATAATGGCTGGTGTGAGGGTGGCGGCAGTTATAATGGGTAGTGGCAGTGATAATGGCTGGTGAGAGGGTGGCAGCAGTTATAATGGGTGGTGACAGTGATAATAGGTGGTGGCAGTGATAATGGCTGGTGGCAGTGATAATGGGTGATGGCAGTGATAGTGGCTGGTGTGAGGGTGGTGGCAGTGATAATGGGTGGTGGTAGTGAATATGGATCACAAAATGACCACAAGACTAGACGATGCAGAGCTATTACACCCCATCTTACAGCAGGAAAGAAGGAACATTTTGGGGGGAACTGCATGCTGGGAGTGGGCCCTGTTCAAAGGCCCAATGGAAAAAAGATTTTCATTAAGAGATGTAAAGAGTAATATACGTAGCAAGATAGGCATCACGGTCAAGCTAGGGATGGGGGAGGAAGAAGCAGAGAACCCAGCAGGTGAGTGGTAGAGAGGAGAACTGATATATTTATATTAATTATTTACCAGTATTGTAAAAAGCACAGGTAATGTGAATTATGAAGAAAACATTCACAGCAATCAAACACATTTAATTAAGCTACACTATAGCTGTTGTCAAACCAAAAATTTTATTATAGCCTATGATTACCTTATAAATAGTAGACGAAACATGGTATTTTCAATAATTACATTTGTTAATTTGGATTAGGTGTCCCTGAAAAACGCAGAGCAGCCAGGAGAGAGCGCTTCAGTTTGGCGTTGCTGGCTATTAGTATAACAGAGTGCAGGCTGGGGTAGATAAGAGCGCAGATACTGCACAGCAATATCATCAGGTTTGTAGTTATAAAGAACAGAGCATAAAATAACAGAAAAGAGACCATGTTTCTAATGGCACTTATGTGGGCATCTAGTTGGATATTTGTGAACCCTGAACCTTTGTTGCTCATATTCCGGGTGTGTTTCAGGAGCGACACAATCAGAAGACAAATGGCTGCACAGAATATGAGGAACGGTGCGATGGATCCTGCAAAAACGATGATGAGTTCATTCATTTAATTGGCTTCCATAGTTCCATTCTCAACACTAGAACTGTTACAGTCCCGGGTAGAGTCATGTGGCGTCCTGGGTACATGTACCATATGGTGGGCAGACTGGAGAGAAGAGACACCAGCAGTGACGTCAGGAGCAGCCAGGGGACCATCCTGGAGATGTTCATCTTCAGTCTCAGGAATAACCTGTTGCTGTAGTTTGTGATCCTCACGCAGTAGAAGACGCAGAGCACGGTGCCCCACCACAGGCTGCAGAACGCCACACATATGAGTGTGGTGACTTTATATTCAGAAGACTGTATTGTCACAAATGAGTGATGAACACTCACCACAGCAGCCTCCTGGAGACATATCATTAGAAGAATGATCCTCACCGCTCCCAGGCTGACCATGATCATGTCAATGGTTTGCAGAGTTTGACCATTTAGCCACCAAATAAGGATCTTTATCACAATAAATGCATTGAGGAATAATCCGATAACTGTCACAGAGCAGCTGACTAATAATAAAAGGATAAAAGTGGTAACATTCATATTATCTTCACAGGATGATGCACATCTGTCAGAGCGTCTGATTCCTGTACAACCGTTTAGTCCCGTCTGATATAAGGTGCAAAATGAAATGAGAACAGGTTAATATAAAGCATAGAGTTGTTTATATTTTGCATGCCATTTGGTTACCAATCTAGAAATAGCTGCTGTACTGTATGCCCGATGTACATTTGAATATTTTAATGCAATGAGGGTACTTATGAGTTATCCGGGCGTCCGATTTTGAAATCGGGTCGGATCGGGACATCGCATCGCATCGCATGCGACCATCGGATGCGATGCGATGCGATGCGATGCGATGACCCGATTTTTCCATAGGAATCAATGTTAAAATGGACTGAGTCCATTTTAACATGGAATTCAATGGGAAAAAGGGTCCTTTTCATACCCCTACTATCCAAGTGGGCATGGAGTTGGATATAAACCTGTGGCGAGCGTAGCGAGCCACCGAGCCCGAAGCGTGGCGAGCGTAGCGAGCCCCGCGAGGGGACACAGAATACCGTCCCCTCGCGGGGCTCGCTTCGCTCGCCACGCTTCGGGCACGGTGGCTCGCTACGCTCGCCACAGGTTTATATCCAACTCCATGCCCACTTGGATAGTAGGGGTATGAAAAGGACTCCTTTTTCCATAGGAATCATTTTAACATTGATTCCTATGGAAAAATCGGGTCATCGCATCCGATGGTCGCATGCGATGCGATGCGATGCGATATCGCATCGCATCGCATCTGATTGTATGCCTTAACTTAAGGCATACAATAAAAAAATCGGCAGCTCGGATAACTCACAAGTACCGCAATGAGTAAATTGGTTACATACTGTAGATAAATGTCAGGTACTGATGTGTCCTCATAGATCCATCCTTAATATACCACACAGAGCGAGATGACTGTATAAGTGATTCTATTTTTTCAGAAAATGTGTCTGTTAGCTGCTGGGGCGACAGGTCGATGTAAACCATCTCCACCGCTGTAGTGTCTGGTAAGTCAGTTGTCCCCCAACTACTTCTGCACTTGGACCCTGCAGTTACCTATCAACCTGGAAGCCTGGTTTGCGTGCCAGTCGCAGCTGGCATAATTTAAGATCAGGGGTTGGGCTAATTGGTTCTTTCATGATTGGCTGACTGGGTCTTTTTATGGGAGCCAGTCCAGCGCAGCATCACCAGTTATACAGAAGTTTCTTGTTAGTTATATCTCCAGTCTGTTCCTGTCTGAGTTCTATCATCTTCTGGTCTTGGTTCCAGCACTTTCTCTCCATTTGTTCCTGCCTGTCATCCTTGATATCAGTGAATCCTGTCTGAGCCATTCTCTCATTGTGTGACATTATATTGTGTTTTTGTGTGGTATTATAGTGTGCTTTTGTGTGGTCTTATATTTGTGGCATATGCGACTAGATGGCTTTGGTTTCCTTTGCCACTAGAATGCTTCCTTTATTTTTATGGCGGCTGTGCCATCATCTCTGGGTAAATCCAGAAATTGGGGATGCGGTGACCAACCCAAACAGTGGTCACAGCTTGGGGTTAACACCCAAATCATAACATTATCATGGCCATAACAAAAAAGAAAATGATAGTAAGGGTGTAGAGAGATACAGATTCATTACGAACCCCATTGCTTTAAGTCAGATACCTACCCAGGTTCTTGCTTGCCAACTTCAGAATCTCACCCAAGTGGTTTAGGATCTATTCCTGAGTTTAAAATCTCAGGAAAATTTACCTCAGGGATCTCAAGAGGTTGTGCCCAAACCTAAAATGAATCTTCCAGACCGGTTTTCAGAAAACTGGAAGGACTTTTTTAATTTGAGGGAAAGCTGTAGGCTTTATTTTCGTCTTAGGCCTCAGTGTTCAGGCTCAGAATCACAGTGGGTGGGCCTGGTAATTTCTTTACTTCAGGAGGACCCCCAAACATGGGCTTCTGATCTCAAAGTTGACAATCCCACTTTATGCTCCGTTGATGAGTTTTTATAGGTCTCTTGGGCCAGGTTCTCTAAGCTTCAAAAGTGATAAAATAGAGAGTGATAAACAGCCAGCCAATCAGCTCCTGCCTGACATTTTTCAAACAGAGCCTGTGACATGGCAGCTAGGAGCTGATTGGCTGGCTGTTTATTACTCTTCATGTTATCACTTTTGTAGCTTAGAGAATCCGGCCCTTGGTCTGTTATATGATGGCCCTGATATGGAGCATCAGCAGTGAGCCATTTACATGCCCTGAATCAGGGAAAAGACCCAGTTGAAGTATACTGCACAGAAATTCCCTGATGGTTGTGGCTGGAATGACCCTGCACTACAGAGAAAATTCTGTCTTGGCCTGTCTGAATCAATAAGGACAGTCTCGTCCAATATCTTGATACAGAGATGCTCATAAGCTAATTGCCATGTAGATTGATCAACATCTCTGGGAGCTGAGGTCAGAGAGAAGTGCCTTTGTTAGACCTACCCCATGTGTATATGCCTCCCAGAGAGGCAGAGGAGCCCATGCAAGAGAGGGCTCAGAGGATTAGTTCTGGTCTTTCTCTCTACTGTAGTGGCAAGTGTTACATAGTTACATAGTAGGTAAGGCTGAAAAAAGACTTGCGTCCATCTAGTTCAACCTGGTATAGATATCCATTGCTGATATGGTAGGTTCTGGTATTTTACAGACAAATTATATTTCTTATTTGTACCCATGGATGTTTTTCTCCAGTAAATGTTTGTCCAACTTTGCCTTGAACGCATTTAATGAGCCAGCCATTACCACCTCTCTGGGAAGAGAGTTCCAGAGTTTGACTGTTCTGACCGTAAAGAAATTCTTTCTACTAGCTGAATGAAATCTTTTTTCTTCTAATCTATACTCATGCCCTCGTGTCCTAGATTCCTTTCTAGTAGAAAAGAGGGTGTGTGACAGTTCCTTATATTGGCCCTTGATATACTTGTACATGTTGAGCATGTCCCCCCTTAAACGTCTCTTTTCTAATGTAAATAGTCCCAAATTGCTTAATCTCTCTCCGTAGCTTAAATTCTCCATTCCCCTATTAAGCTTTGTTGCTCGCCATTGGACTTTTTCTAATTCTATAATGTCCTTTTTATAGTGTGGGGACCAGAACTGCACTCCGTACTCGAGGTGAGGTCTCACCAATGCTTTATACAGTGGCATAATTACCCTTGAGTCCCTAGTTTCCATTCCCCTCTTAATACATGCCAGAATTTTGTTGGCCTTTTTTGTAGCTACATTACAATGGGCACTACATCCCAGTTTGCTGTCTATTTGGACTCCTAGATCCTTTTCAAGTATGGAATTACCCAGTTCCTCTCCACTAAGGTTGTAACTTGCACACTGGTTGTGTCTCCCAAGGTGCATAACCTTACATTTATCTACATTCATTGAACCTCATCTTCCATTTTTTTGCCCACTCATCTAGAATTGCAAGATCATTTTGAAGCATGGTGACATCTTCTGATGATTTGATGACTTTGCTAAGTTTTGTATCGTCCGCAAAGATGGATACATTGCTGAGTAACCCTATCCCAATATCGTTAATAAAAATGTTAAACAAAATGGGCCCCAAAACCGAACCCTGGGGCACTCCACTTAGTACCGGTATCATATCTGATACGGCACCATTCACAACCACTCTTTGTTCTCTATTACATAGCCAATTCCCTACCCATCTGCAGATATTTTCACCCAATCCTAGGTTCTCCATTTTATTAATCAATCTCTTGTGTGGGACAGTATCAAATGCTTTAGCGAAATCTAGGAAAATCACATCTACAGCATTTCTATTATCAAGGTTTTTGCTAACCTCTTCATAGAACCCTAGTAGATTAGTTTGGCATGAACGATTTTTCACAAACCCATGTTGGTTAATACTGAGTAGACTGTGATGATCTAAATATTCCTGGAAACCATCCCTTAAAAATCCTTCAAATAGTTTACCCACAATTGATGTTAAACTAACGGGTCTGTAATTAGCGGGATCTTCCTTTTTTCCTTTTTTGAATATTGGCACTACCTCTGCTATTCTCCAATCTTTTGGTACTATACCTGACGATAGTGACTTGCTAAAGATATAATGTAGGGGGGTAGCTAGTTCATCCCTTAATTCCATTAATACCCTCGGATGAATCCCATCTGGCCCTGGTTATTTATTTGTTTTGAGTTTGCTTAGCCTCAGTATTATTTCCTTCGGCGTGAAATCCACAATGAGATCTGGCTTATTTGTCCCGTTTGTGGTAAATGTTCGTTCCACAGTCTGCTCTCCCTTAGTAAATACTGATGAGAAGAACTCATTTAACAGTTTTGCTTTTCCCTTGTCCTCAGTAACACTTTTTCCACTAGTATCAGTTAGTGGGCCTATGTTTTCCTCAATTAAACATTTACTATTTATGTATTTAAAAAACTTCTTTGGGTTGGTTTTGCTTTCAGTGGCTATGCACTCTTCATATAATATTTTAGCTGCTTTGATTACCCCTTTACAAGTTTTGTTTGATTCTTTGTATTTTGCGAACGCCTCCTCATTCAAGTTATTTTTATAGAATTTAAAGGCTCTGGTTTTATTGTTGATAGCTGACCTTACTTCTTTGTCCAACCATGGTGGCTTTTTTTTGTTGAATTTACCTTTAGTTACTTTAGGAATGTATTCAATAGTTAGTGAATCAAGCACCTTTTTTAGAGTATCCCACATTTTCTCTGCATTTTTTCCCTCCATAACCGTTTCCCACCCAATTCCTGTTAGGGCTTCCCTGAATAATTCAAAGTTCGCTTTTCTGAAGATTAGTATTTTTGCAGATCCTTTTCGATGTAATTTTCTGAAGTTGATTTCCAGTGAAACCATATTGTGATCACTGTTCCCTAATTGTTCAATTACTTTTGTGTTTGAAACTAAGTCTGTGTTATTTGTTAATACTAAGTCCAAGAGTGCCTCATCACGAGTTGGAGTTTCTACCATTTGTGTAATAAACTGGTCTTTAAGTAAGCTTAAGAACCCATTGCTTTTTGCTGATTTACCTGTTTCGTTTTCCCAATCAATGTCGGGTAAATTAAAATCCCCCATAATTAATACCTGACCCTGATTTGATGCTTGTTTGATTTGGTTTAAAAGAAGAGACTCTTCCCTTTCATTTATATTTGGTGGTCTATAGCATACCCCTATTATAAATTTGTTTTTTGTTTTTTTATTATTGTTGGTTATCTCTGCCCACACTGTCTCCGAGTTGTCTTCTTCCCGGTCTGTGCTCATATTTTTCTCACATGATGTTAAGTTATTATTTACATATAGGCACACACCCCCGCCCCTTCTATTTTCCCTGTCTTTCCTGTAGAGTGTATATCCCTCCATGTTTAATGCCCAGTCATGCGACTCATTACACCATGTTTCTGTAATACCAATGATGTCGTAGTCGTCCCTACTGATCACCGTTTCTAGCTCCCCGATTTTACTCACTAAGCTTCTTGCATTAGCCAGTAAGCATTTTAATTTATGTTTATTTTTAGATATGGCTCTAATATTGTGATTAGTTTCACCCCAGGACCCATTTGAATGCTTCCTCTTTCCCCTCTCCCCTTCACTAGACTCTCTACAGGCCTCCCCACCATGCACGATACCTGCCCTCTTTATAGTTCTGGGAATTCTTCCTCTGTTCTTCCCTCCTTCCCGTAAACTAAGATCATCTGTACCTAAGAACTGTAATGGGGTAACGTGACTGTTACAACATAACATTTTATTACATGACATTCCTGATGCACCCTGAGAGTTACCCCCGATTATACCCTTGTTATGTCCCAGGACTTTGTCTATGTCTCCGTCCCCCCCCCCCCATCTCCTTCCCCCATATGATTCCTGATCCCAGTCCGGCTTCTCTCCCTGATGGTCCCATAATGTCTTGCTGCCCCCACCCCCCCGTCGCCTAGTTTAAAATCTCCTCCAACCCTCTAACCATCCTTCCCCACAGCACCGCAGCCCCCTCCTCGTTCAGGTGCAATCCATCACGGCAAAAAAGATGGGGCCTGACCGAGAAGTCCGCCCAGTGTTCCATGAACACGAATCCCTCTTTCCTACACCAATCCTTATGCCACACATTTACCTCCCTGATCTCCCTCTGCCTCCCTGAGCTAGCGCGTGGCACTGGTAATATTTCTGAGAAAATTACCCTAGATGTCCTCGCCTTTAATTTCTTACCTAATTCCCTATACTCTTTCTTGAGGACATCCCACCTACCATTGACTTTGTCATTGGTGCCGATGTGCACCAAGACCGCAGGTTTGCTCCCAGCCCCTCCCAACAATCTGTCGACTCGGTCTGCGATGTGCCGTACCCGAGCACCCGGGAGGCAACAGACCGTGCAGCGATCGTGGTCCCGATAGCAGATTGCCCTGTCTGTTCTCCTAATGATGGAATCCCCTACCACCACTATCTGCCTTGGTACCTCACTAACTGTCATCCCGTTTGAGCTAGAGGGACCGCTCCTCTGGTTGCTAGAGGGAGCAGTCTCCTCCAGCTCCGTCACTTCGTCTCTATCCTCCCCAGAAACTTCATCCAACCGGGCAAATTTGTTCGGGTGTGATAGATCCGAGATGTCGTTCCTGTCCCTCCTGTCCCTCTTGTTTCCCCTTCTAACCGTGACCCAGCTGGCTGCCTGATCCTCCTCCTCTACCAGTGACCCCATCTGCAACTCCTCCACCGTTCTATTTAGGCTTTGCTCAAGATTGGAAATATCCCTCAGTCGCTGAACGGTCCGCTCTAGATCAGTGACCTGGGCTTCCAGGGCGGACGTTCGCTCACATCTCGTGCAGATGTATTCGCACTGGGACTCTTGCTCCAGGTGCGCATACATCTTGCACAACATGCACTGACTGAGATTCTCAATCAGGGCCCCACCCATTTTATCTACCTCCCTGCGACTAACCCCCTAGTATACAATAGAGACTTAAATTACAATGCAATTACACACTACAAGTTAATTTCTATCAAAATATAAGAAAGTTGATACTTATCTGTTCTTGCAGCTGTGTCACACTCCTGGTGTCCTCACACCTGATGTGTCTGTAGCAGTGACAGTAGAGCTCTAATCTTGTCCTCTGGTCTCCTGCTGATACTGGCTTTCTTGCAGTCTGCTGACACACCACTCTGTATCTGTCCGCTTCCTCTGTATTTTCTTCCAGTTGCACGTTTTCCTCAGTGGCCCACTCTCAGATCATGCAGCACACTATCTGCACTTTGTGGACCCTTTAACTGGTCAGGCACCTGAGGTAGATAACCACTCCCACACTCCCTCCTTCAGCACTATACTACTAAACACACCACTCCTTCTTGGATATAACTCTGCACTTATTAAAAATGGCACTTGGAATAAAATGGCAGTTCAAAATTCACAAGTGTCATGTCCTACGCAACTGTGCTAACAGTGGTCGGCTGGGGGGCAAAATGTGACCTCCAAGCAGTGCTGTCCAATGGGAAGGACTGCACTGCCCTGGGGAGCTGCTGCAGCGGGTGCGTGGCAGGTAGCGGCGGCTGGATTGAACCTTGTGCGCTGTGGGTGCTCGGCCCTGCACTATTTGCCGGGCCCCCGGGAAGCTAATTTTGAAGAGATTTGCTGGACGCTGATTGGCTGAATTCTCTCAGCCAATCAGCGTCCGCCCAATCTTTTCAAAATCAGCAGCGCTGCCCGCCACCCGCAGCATCCCCCAATATCAGACGAGGAGAGCGATGTGCATGCGAGGCAGCATAAAGGTGTGCTGGCAATCTGCCGCCGCTGCTAGCTACTGTAAGTGACAGGCAGTGCGGACAGCTGGCTCTCCCGGCAGGAGCCGCATACACGACTCTCTCCGGCACTCCGGCACTCCTCCTTCTCCTGCTACCCGGGCTGGGGAGGCGCTGAGACAGCAGCAGTAGCCCCGGCCAGCTCTGGTGAGGATGTCCTGGCAGCCAGGCTCACACCCATCCAGGTGTAAGCTGTTCTCTGCAGTCAGTGGGAAGAGAACCATCTGGAGAGACTGCAGCCGCTGGGGTAACTATCTGCCACAGCACCCGGGCTCCGGTGGGGGCGCTAATGTTCTACCCAAGGGCCCCTGTCTATGTTAAGACGGCCCTTCCTCCAAGTGACCCCCAGGCTGCTTTATCAATTAGTGCTGTGTGCCACCTTAAATACTAAAAAAGTGGTCCATTGTATTGTCCTCCTCCTCCTCCTTATGCAGCCACAGCTGCACTCTTTCTCCGACTGTCAGCGACGGCGGCTTTAGGTACTTGTCCTCTGGCCTCCTGCACTGAGGACATGTCTAGTGCAGGAGGCCACTACAGAGGACGGGGTGGTGGGGGATGTAGGAGGGATGTGTAGGGGCCAGGCACCAGGGAACAGCCTGTGCTGATCATCACACCCTACGTCTGGCCTGTTCATTCCACCTTATTTCTGGCCTGCGTGTTCCACCTACTTCCTGCTAGTGCTGCAGCTTCTGTGTCCAGCATTGTTGTCGAGATCAGGTAATAGCTGCTGTACAGGGGGACAAGCCTGTGGTGTCTTCAATCCTGTATTATACAGGGGGAGCAGCCTGTGGTGTCCTGTTATTATGCAGGAGGAGCAGCCTGTGGTGTCCTGTTAGCTGTTATTATACATGGAAGCAGCTTGTGATGTCTTTTTATTTTTATTATTATAATACAAGGGGAGCAGCATGTGGTGTCCTGGTATTATTAAACAGGGGGAGTAGCCTGTGGTGTCCTGGTATTATTAAACAGGGGGCGTATCCTGTGGTGTCTTGTTCTTTTTATTATACAGGGGGAGAAGCCCGTGGTGTCCTGGTATTATTAAATAGGGGAAGGGCGCATGTGGTGTCCTGGTATTATACAGGGGAATAAAAAGAATTACTGAGCAGAAAATCTATTCTCAATCTCAACCTGCTGTGGTCTTAAAGGGATACTCAGCCGTTATATAAGCAAGACAACAGAAAAAAAAAAGAAAGAAAAAGACTGTGCTGCTTGAGATTGAAGGAAATCGAAATTTATTAAACAATAATAATAATATTATTAAAAGTTTTTTAATTTTCAACAATATTTTATAAACCGACCGGTAGAAGACCATAAAATACTAATTCATAAAATATGATCCCATTTGCGTAGGTTTCTAACAATCAGACAAGTTATGGTTAATAGATGCTATTATTCACCTCAGTTCTCTCACAACTGGGGTTACTGTAATTAATAGAATACAAACAAACCAATTAAACGCTTGCGCATATGGTATTTTTGAAATGACTTGGTTGTCCTCTTACAACAATATAGAACAGTCACTGTAAATGGATATTGTCTCCTTATAACCACTGTCCTCTCACAACAGGGTTATTTGGTATGGTGATATTGACTGAATATATTTGTTCTCTCACAATAAAGAGACAGTGACTGTAATTTTCATGCCTGATGCTCCTTTTAACCTCTGCCCTCTCACCACGGGGTCAGTGTTGTGGAAATATAGGATTCATTATCAACAGAATTATTTGCAGACATGTGATACCCCTTTCACACCGCATTGATAATGGCTGGTGGCAGTGATAATGGCTGGTGGGAGGGTCGCGGCAGTGATAATGGCTGGTGGGTTCTCAGCAGTGATAATGGGTGGTGATAGTGATAAGGCGAGGTGGCAGTGAGGATCCGATACGTAATGCCGGCGGTCGAAATCCCGACCGCCGAAATCCCGACATGGGGGGGACGTGGATCGCCCCCCCCTTGCGGGCTCGCTGCGCTCGCCACGCTATTTTATTCTCCCTCTAATGGTGTCGTGGACACCCACGGAGGGAGAAAGTTTCGGGATTTCGGCGGTCGGGATACCAGTGTCGGGATTCTGAACGCCGGGATCCCGACCGCCGGCAAATTGAACGCATCCCGGCAGTGATAATGGGTGGTGGTTGTGATAATGGCTGGTGGGAGGGTCGTGGCAGTGATAATGGGTGGTGGTAGTGACAATGGAGTTGGCAGTGATAATGGCTGGTATAAGGGTGGTAGCAGTGATAATAGCTGGTGGCAGTGATAATGGGAGGAGGCAGTGATAATGGGTGATGGCAGTGATAGTGGCTAGTGTAAGGGTGGTAGCAGTGATAATGGGTGGTGGTAGTGACAATGGAGTTGGCAGTGATAATGGCTGGTGTAAGGGTGGTAGCAGTGATAATGGGTGGTGGCAGTGATAGTGGCTAGTGTAAGGGTGGTAGCAGTGATAATGGGTGGTGGTAGTGACAATGGAGTTGGCAGTGATAATGGCTGGTGTAAGGGTGGTAGCAGTGATAATGGGTGGTGGCAGTGATAGTGGCTTGTGTAAGGGTGGTAGCAGTGATAATGGGTGGTGGCAGTGATAGTGGCTAGTGTAAGGGTGGTAGCAGTGATAATGGGTGGTGGTAGTGACAATGGAGTTGGCAGTGATAATGGCTGGTGTAAGGGTGGTAGCAGTGATAATGGGTGGTGGCAGGGTATATAAATCACTAAAATGTCCGCAATACCAGATGATGCAGAGCTATTGCACCCCAATTTACAGCAGGAAAGAAGGAACATTTTGGGTGAACTGCTTGTAGTGGGCCCCTATTCAAGGGCCCAATAGAACCAAAGATTTCCATTAAGCGATGGAATTAGTAATAGAGGTAGCAATACAGGCATCTCGGTTAAGATAGGAATGGCGGAGTAGGAAGAAGAGAACCCAGCAGGTGAGTGGTAGAGAGGAGAACTGATATATTTATACTACTTATTTACAAGTATTGTAAAAAGCACAGGTAATGTGAATTATATATAAAACATTCACAGCAATCAAACATTTAATTAAGCTACACTATAGCTGTTGTCAAATCTAACATTAAATTACAGCCTATGATTACCTTATAGACAGTAGATGACACATGGTATTTTCAATTATAACATTTAGTCATTTGTATTACGCGCCCCAGAATAACGCAGAGCAGCCAGGAGAGAGCGCTTCAGTTTGGCATTGCTGGCTATAAGTATAACAGAGTGCAGGCTGGGGTAGCTAAGAGCGCAGATATTGCACAGCAATATATAGGTTGAGTCTCCTAATTGGTAAATGAAAATGATCAGGTTTGTAGTTATAAAGAACAGAGCATAAAATAACAGAAAAGAGACCATGTTCTTGATGACACATTTGTGGGCATCTAGTTGGATATTTGTGAACCCTGAACCTTTGTTGCTCATATTCCAGGTGTGTTTCAGAAGCGACACAATCAGAAGACAAATGGCTGCGCAGAATATGAGGAAGGGTGTGATGGATCCTGCAAAAACGATGATGAGTTCATTCATATTATTGGCTTCCATAGTTCCATTCTCAACACTAGAACTGTTACAGTCCTGGGTAGAGTTCAAGTGGTGTCCTGGGTACATGTACCATATGTTGGGCAGACTGGAGAGTAGAGACACCAGCAGTGACGTCAGGAGCAGCCAGGGGACCATCCTGGAGATGTTCATATTCAGTCTCAGGAATAACCTGTTGCTGTAGTTTGTGATCCTCACGCAGTAGAAGACGCAGAGCACGGTGCCCCACCACAGGCTGCAGAATGTCACACACGTTATTGCAGTGACATAATATTCAGAAGTTTGTATTGTCACAAATGAGTGAGCGACACTTGCCACAGCAGCCTCCCTGAGACTCATAATTAGAAGAATGATCCTTACCGCTCCCAGGCTGGCCATGATAATGTCAACGGTTTGCAGAGTTTGACCCTTCAGCCACCAAATGAGGATCTTTATCACAATAAATGCATTGAGGAATAATCCAATAACTGTCACAAAGCAGCTGACACAGAATAAAAGGATCAAAGTGGGAAAATCCATATTATCTTCACAGGATGATGCACAACTGTCAGAGCGTCTGATTCCTGCACAACCGTCTAGTCCCGTCTGATATAAGGTGCGACATGAAATGATAACAGGTTAATATAAAGCATAGATTTGTTTATGTTTTGCATGACATTTGGTTACCAATCTACAAATAGCTGCTGTACTGTGTGTCCGATGTACATTTGAATATTTTAATGAGTAAATTGGTTACATAGATAAAAGTCAGGTACTGATATGTCCTCATAGATCCATCCTTAATATACCACACAGAGCGAGATGACCGGTGTGAGTGATTCTATTTTTGCTGAAAATGTGTCTGATAGCTGCTGGGGCGACAGGTTGATGCACATCATTTCCACCGCTGTAGCGTCTGGTAAACCAGATGTCCCGCAACTAGAGACACTGGGCAACTACTTCTGCACTCGGACCCGGCATTTACCCAGCAACCTGGATGCCTGGTTTGCGTGCCAATCGCAGCTGGCATAATTTAAGTCCGAGGGTCGTGCTAATTGTTTTTTTTCATGATTGGCTGGGTCTTTTTATGGGAGCCAGTCCAACACAGCATCACCAGTGATACAGAAGTTTCTTATCTCCTGCCTCCAGCCTGTTCCTGTCTGAGTTCTATAATCTTCTGGTCTTGGTTCCAGCACTTTCTCTCCATTTGTTCCTGCCTGTCATCCTTGATATCCGTGAATCCTGATTGAGCCAATCTCATTGTGTGACATTATATTGTGTTTTTGTGTGGTATTATAGTGTGCTTTTGTGTGGTCTTATATTTGTGGCATATGCGACTAGATGGCTTTGGTTTCCTTTGCCATTAGAATGCTTCCTTTATTTTTATGGCGGCTGTGCCATCATCTCTGGGTAAATCCAGAAATTGGGGATGCGGTGACCAACCCAAACAGTGGTCACAGCTTGGGGTTCACACCCAAATCATAACATTATCATGGCCATAACAAAAAAGAAAATGATAATAAGGGTGTAGAGAGGTACAGATTCATTACGAACCCCATTGCTTTAAGTCAGATACCTACCCAGGTTCTTGCTTGCCAACTTCAGAATCTCACCCAAATGGTTTAGGATCTATTCCTGAGTTTAAAATCTCAGGAAGATTTACCTCAGGGATCTCAAGAGGTTGTGCCCAATCCTAAAATGAATCTTCCAGACCGGTTTTCAGAAAACCGGAAGGACTTTTTTAATTTGAGGAAAAGCTGTAGGCTTTATTTTCGTCTTAGGCCTCAGTGTTCAGGCTCAGAATCACAGTGGGTGGGCCTGGTAATTTCTTTGCTTCAGGGGGACCCCCAAACATGGGCTTCTGATCTCAAAGTTGACAATCCCACTTTATGCTCCGTTGATGAGTTTTTATAGGTCTCTTGGGGCCAGATTCTCTAAGCTTCAAAAGTGATAAAATAGAGAGTGATAAACAGCCAGCCAATCAGCTCCTGCCTGACATTTTTCAAACAGAGTCTGTGACATGGCAGCTAGGAGCTGATTGGCTGGCTGTTTATTACTTTTCATTTTATCACTTTTAAAGCTTAGAGAATCTGGCCCTTGGTCTGTTGTATGATGGCCCTGATATGGAGCATCAGCAGAGAGCCATTTACATGCCCTGAATCAGGGAAAAGACCCAGTTGAAGTATACTGCACAGAAATTCCCTGATGGTTGTGGCTGGAATGACCCTGCACTACAGAGAAAATTCCGTCTTGGCCTGTCTGAATCAATTAAGGACAGTCTCATCCAATATCTTGATACAGAGATGCTCAGAAGCTAATTGCCATGTAGATTGATCAACATCTCTGGGAGCGGAGGTCAGAGAGAAGTGCCTTTGTTAGACCTACCCCATGTGTATATGCCTCCCAGAGAGAGGCAGAGGAGCCCATGCAAGAGAGGGCTCAGAGGATTAGTTCTGGTCTTTCTCTCTAATGTAGTAGCAAGTGTCATGTTCTACGCAACTGTGCTAACAGTGGTCGGCTGGGGGGCAGAATGTGACCTCCAAGCAGTGCTGTCCAATGGGAAGGACTGCACTGCCCTGGGGAGCTGCTGCAGCGGGTGCGTGGCGGGTAGCGGCGGCTGGATTGAACCTTGTGTGCTGTGGATGCTCGGCCCTGCACTATTTGCCGGGCCCCGGGAAGCTAATTTTGAAGAGATTTGCCGGACGCTGATTGGCTGAATTCTCCAGGCCAATCAGCGTCCGCCCAATCTTTTCAAAATCAGCAGTGCTGCCCGCCACCCGCAGCATCCCCCCAATATCAGATGAGGAGAGCAATGTGCATGCGAGGCAGCATAAAGGTGTGCTGGCAATCTGCCGCCACTGCTAGCTACTGTAAGTGACAGGCAGTGCGGACAGCTGGCTCTCCCGGCAGGAGCCGCATACACGACTCTCTCCGGCACTCCTCCTCCTCCTGCTACCCGGGCTGGGGAGGCGCTGAGACAGCAGCAGTAGCCCCGGCCAGCTCTGGTGAGGATGTCCTGGCAGCCAGGCTCACACCCATCCGGGTGTAAGCTGCTCCTCTCAGTGGGAAGAGGACCATCTGGAGAGACTGCAGCCGCTGGGGTAACTATCTGCCACAGCACCCGGGCTCCGGTGGGGGCGCTAATTTTCTACCCTGACTATGTTAAGACAGCCCTTCCTCCAAGTGACCCCCAGGCTGCTTTATCAATTAGTGCTCTGGGCCAACTTAAATACTAAAAAAGTGGTCCATTGTATTGTCCTCCTCCTCCTTATGCAGCCACAGCTGCACTCTTTCTCCGACTGTCAGCGACGGCGGCTTTAGGTACTTGTCCTCTGGCCTCCTGCACTGAGGACATGTCTAGTGCAGGAGGCCACTACAGAGGACAGGGTGGTGGGGGATGTAGGAGGGATGTGTAGGGGCCAGGCACCAGGGAACAGCCTGTGCTGATCATCACACCCTACGTCTGGCCTGTTCATTCCACCGTACTTCTGGCCTGCATGTTCCACCTACTTTCTGCTAGTGCTGCAGCTTCTGTGTCCAGCATTGTTGTTGAGATCAGGTAATAGCTGCTGTACAGGGGGACAAGCCTGTGGTGTCTTCAATCCTGTATTATACAGGGGGAGAAGCCTGTGGTGTCCTGTTATTATGCAGGAGGAGCAGCCTGTGGTGTCCTGTTAGCTGTTATTATACATGGAAGCAGCTTGTGATGTCTTTTTATTTTTAAATTATAATACAAGGGGAGCAGCATGTGGTGTCCTGGTATTATTAAACAGGGGGAGTAGCCTGTGGTGTCCTGGTATTATTAAACAGGGGGCGTATCCTGTGGTGTCTTGTTCTTTTTATTATACAGGGGGAGAAGCCCGTGGTGTCCTGGTATTATTAAATAGGGGAAGGGCGCATGTGGTGTCCTGGTATTATACAGGGGAATAAAAAGAATTACTGAGCAGAAAATCTATTCTCAATCTCAACCTGCTGTGGTCTTAAAGGGAAACTCAGCCGTTATATAAGCAAGACAACAGAAAAAAAAAGACAGCGCTGCTTGAGATTGAAGGAAATCGAAATTTATTAAACAATAATAATAATAATAATAATAATAATAATAATAATATTATTAAAAGTTTTTTTAATTTTCAACAATATTTTATAAACCGACCGGTAGAAGACCATAAAATACTAATTCATAAAATATTATCCCATTTGCGTAGGTTTCTAACAATCAGACAAGTTATGGTTAATAAATGCTATTATTCACCTCAGTTATCTCACAACTGGGGTTACTGTAATTAATAGAATACAAACAAACCAATTTAACGCTTGCACATACAGTATTTTTGAAATGACTTGGTTGTCCTCTCCCAACAATATAGAACAGTCACTGTAAATGGATATTGTCTCCTTATAACCACTGTCCTCTCACAACAGGGTTATTTGGTATGGTGATATTGACTGAATATATTTGTTCTCTCACAATAAAGAGACAGTGACTGTAATTTTCATGCACAATGCTCCTTTTAACCTCTGCCCTCTCACCACAGGGTCAGTGTTATAGAAATATAGGATTAATTATCAACAGAATTATTTGCAGGCATGTGATACCCCTTTCACACCGCATTGATAATGGCTGGTGGCAGTGATAAGGCGAGGTGGCAGTGATAATGGCTGGTGGGTGGGTCATGGCAGTGATAATGGGTGGTGGTAGTGATAAGGCGAGGTGGTAGTGATAATGGGTGGTGGCTGTGATAATGGCTGGTGGGAAGGTCATGGCAGTGATAATGGGTGGTGGTAGTGATAAGGCGAGGTGGCAGTGATAATGGGTGTTGGCTGTGATAATGGCTGGTGGGAGGGTCATGGCAGTGATAATAGGTGGTGGTAGTGACAATGGAGTTGGCAGTGATAATGGCTGGTGTAAGGGTGGTAGCAGTGATAATAGCTGGTGACAGTGATAATGGGAGGAGGCAGTGATAATGGGTGATGGCAGTGATAGTGGCTAGTGTAAGGGTGGTAGCAGTGATAATGGGTGGTGTAAGGGTGGTAGCAGTGATAATGGGGGGAGGTAGTGATAATGGGTGATGGCAGTGATAGTGGCTAGTGTAAGGGTGGTAGCAGTGATAATGGGTGGTGGTAGTGATAATGGAGTTGGCAGTGATAATGGGTGGTGTAAGGGTGGTAGCAGTGATAATGGGAGGAGGCAGTGATAATGGGTGATGGCAGTGATAGTGGCTAGTGTAAGGGTGGTAGCAGTGATAATGGGTGGTGTAAGGGTGGTAGCAGTGATAATGGGGGGAGGTAGTGATAATGGGTGATGGCAGTGATAGTGGCTAGTGTAAGGGTGGTAGCAGTGATAATGGGTGGTGGTAGTGATAATGGAGTTGGCAGTGATAATGGCTGGTGGGAGGTTCTCAGCAGTGATAATGGGTGGTGATAGTGATAAGGCGAGGTGGCAGTGATAATGGGTGGTGGCTGTGATAATGGCTGGTGTAAGGGTGGTAGCAGTGATAATGGGTGGTGGCAGGGTATATGAATCACTAAAATGTCCGCAATACCAGATGCTGCAGAGCTATTGCACCCCAATTTACAGCAGGAAAGAAGGAACATTTTGGGTGAACTGCTTGTAGTGGGCCCCTATTCAAGGGCCCAATAGAAACAAAGATTTCCATTAAGCGATGGAATTAGTAATAGAGGTAGCAATACAGGCATCTCGGTTAAGCTAGGAATGGCGGAGGAGGAAGCAGAGAACCCAGCAGGTGAGTGGTAGAGAGGAGAACTGATATATTTATACTACTTATTTACAAGTATTGTAAAAAGCACAGGCAATGTGAATTATATAGAAAACATTCACAGCAATCAAACATTTAATGAAGCTACACTATAGCTGTTGTCAAATCTAACATTAAATTACAGCCTATGATTACCTTATAGACAGTAGATGAAACATGGAATTTTCAATTATAACATTTAGTCATTTGTATTATGTGCCCCAGAATAACGAAGAGCAGCCAGGAGAGAGCGCTTCAGTTTGGCATTGCTGGCTATTAGTATAACAGAGTGCAGGCTGGGGTAGCTAAGAGCGCAGATATTGCACAGCAATATATAGGTTGAGTCTCCTAATTGGTAAATGAAAATTATTAGGTTTGTAGTTATAAAGAACAGAGCATAAAATAACAGAAAAGAGACCATGTTCTTGATGACACATTTGTGGGCGTCTAGTTGGATACTTGTGAACCCTGAACCTTTGTTGCTCATATTTCGGGTGTGTTTCAGAAGCGACACAATCAGAAGACAAATGGCTGCACAGAATATGAGGAACGGTGCGATGGATCCTGCAAACACGATGATGAGTTCATTCATATTATTGGCTTCCATAGTTCCATTCTCAACACTAGAACTGTTACTGTCCTGGGTAGAGTTCATGTGGCGTCCTGGGTACATGTACCATATGTTGGGCAGACTGGAGAGAAGAGACACCAGCAGTGACGTCAGGAGCAGCCAGGGGACCATCCTGGAGATGTTCATCTTTAGTGTCAGGAATAACCTGTTGCTGTAGTTTGTGATCTTCACGCAGTAGAAGACGCAGAGCACGGTGCCCCACCACAGGCTGCAGAACGCCACACACGTTATTGCAGTGACATAATATTCAGAAGTTTGTATTGTCACAAATGAGTGAGTGACACTTGCCACAGCAGCCTCCCTGAGACTCATACTTAGAAGAATGGTCCTCACAGCTCCCAGGCTGGCCATGATAATGTCAACAGTTTGCAGAGTTTGACCCTTCAGCCACCAAATGAGTATCTGTGTCACAATAAATGCATTGAGGAATAATCCGATAACTGTCACAGAACAGCTGACACAGAATAAAAGGATCAAATTGGGAAAACCCATATTGTCTTCACAGGATGATGCACAACTGTCAGAGTGTCTGATTCCTGCACAACCATCTAGTCCCGTCTGATTTAAGGTGCGACATGAAATGAGAACAGGTTAATATAAAGCATAGAGTTGTTTATATTTTGCATGACATTTGGTTGCCAATCTACAAATAGCTGCTGTACAGTATGTCCGATGTACATTTGAATATTTTAATGCAATGAGTAAATTGGTTACATAGATAAATGTCAGGTACTGATATGTCCTCATAGATCCATCCTTAATATACCACACAGAGCGAGATGACTGTATGAGTGATTCTATTTTTGCTGAAAATGTGTCTGTTAGCTGCTGGGGCGACAGGTTGATGCACATCATTTCCACTGCTGTAGTGTCTGGTAAACCAGATGTCCCGCAACTAGAGACACCGGGCAACTACTTCTGCACTCGGACCCGGCAGTTACCCAGCAACCTGGATACCTGGTTTGCGTGCCAGTCGCAGCTGGCATAATTTAAGTCCGGGGGTTGTGCTAATTGTTTTTTTCATGATTGGCTGACTGGGTCTTTTTATGGGAGCCAGTCCAGCACAGCATCACCAGTGATACAGAAGTTTCTTGTCTCCTGCCTCCAGCCTGTTCCTGTCTGAGTTCTATCAGGTTCTGGTCTTGGTTCCAGCACTTTCTCTCCATTTGTTCCTGCCTGTCATCCTTGATATCCGTGAATCCTGTTTGAGCCGTTCTCTCATTGTGTGACATTATATTGTGTTTTTGTGTGGTACTATAGTGTGCTTTTGTGTGGTCTTATATTTGTGGCATAAGTGACTAGGTGGCTTTGGTTTCTTTTGCTTCCTTATTTTTGGCGGCTGTGCCATCATCTCTGTGGAAATCCAGAAATTGGGGTTGCGGTGACCGTCCCAAACAGTGGTCACAGCTTGGGGTTCACACCCAAATCATAACATTACCATGGCCATAACAAAAAAGAAAATGATAATAAGGGTGTAGAGAGGTACAGATTCATTATGAACCCCAATGCTTTAGGTCACACTCCTACCCAGGTTCTTGCTAGCCAACTTCAGAATCTCACCCAAATGGTTTAGAAACTATCCCTGCGGTTAAAATCTCAGGAAGATTTACCTCAGGGATCTCAAGAGGTTGGGCCCAAACCTAAAATGAATCTTCCAGACCGGTTTTCAGGAAACCGGAAGGACTTTTTTAATTTGAGGGAAAGCTGTAGGCTTTATTTTCGTATTTGAGGGAAAGCTCAGTGTTCAGGCTCCGAACACTGGGTGGGCCTGGTCATTTCTTTGCTTCAGGGGGACCCCCAAACATGGGCTTCTGATCTCAAAGTTGACAATTCCACTTTATGCTCCGTTGATGAGTTTTTATAGGTCTCTTGGTCTGTTGTATGATGGCCCTGATATGGAGCATCAGCAGAGAGCCATTTACATGACCTGAATCAGGGAAAAGACCCAGTTGAAGCATACTGCACAGAAATTCCCTGATGGTTGAATGATTGCGGCTGGAATGACCCTGCACTACAGAGTAAATTCCGTCTTGGCCTGTCTGAATCAATTAAGGACAGTCTCATCCAATATCTAGATCCAGAGATGCTCAATAAGCTAATTGCCATAAAGATCATAGGTTGAACTAGATGGACGCAAGTCTTTATTCAGCCTCACGTACTATGTAACTATGTAAGATTGATCAACGTCTCTGGTAGCAGAGGTCAGAAAGAAGTGCCTTTGTTAGACCTACCCCATGTGTATATGCCTCCCAGAGAGAGGCGGAGGAGCCCATGCAAGAACTGTACTAACAGTGGTGGGCTGGGGGTCAGAATGTGACCTCCAATTGACCCCCAGGCTGTTTTATCAATTAGTGCCGTGGGCCACCTTAAATACTAAAAAAGTGGTCCAGTGTATTGTCCTCCTCCTCCTTATGCAGCCACACGGCGGCTTTAGGAACTTGACCTCTGGCCTCCTGCACTGAGGACATGTCTAGTGCAGGAGGCCACTACAGAGGATGGGGCTGTGTGGGGGGGGGATGTAGGAGGGATGTGTAGGGGCCAGACACCAGGAAACAGCCTGTGCTGATAATCACACCCTACTTCTGTTAATTTCACCTTACTTCCGGCCTGCGTGTTCCACCTACTTCCTGCTAGTGCTGCAGCTTCTGTGTCCAGCATTGTTGTCGAGATCAGGTAATAGCATCTGTACAAGGGGACAAGCCTGTGGTGTCTTCAATCCTGTATTATACAGGGGGAGCAGCCTGTGGTGTCCTGTTATTATGCAGGATGAGCAGCCTGTGGTGTCATGTTAGCTGTTATTATACATGGGGAGCAGCTTGTGATGTCCTGTTATTTTTATTATTATAATTCAAGGGGAGCAGCATGTGGTGTCCTGGTATTATTAAACAGGGGGAGTAGCCTGTGGTGTCCTGTTCTTTTTATTATACAGGGGGAGCAGCCTGTGGTGTCCTGGTATTATACAGGGGAATAAAAAGAATTACTGAGCAGAAAATCTATTCTCAAGCTCAACCTGCTGTGGTCTTAAAGGGATATGCACATGCACACACACACCTCTGAGAAAGCGGAAGCGAAACGTACGTCAGGTGGAGAGGGATCACGTGGTGCACACACGTGATCTCAGGTATTGGGACCGATATCCCGTTTGGAGCTGGTACCGAAGGAGCTGAAGCAGCCGCAGCAGGGAGCAGGTAACGGGGGTGCGCCTTTATAGATGTGCGGTGGATTCGGAAGAATCACTGACACACTTACAGACCACACCACCCGTAATTTCATAATATCTGTAACAGCGGGCATGTCAGACTGACGCGGAGGACTGAGGATAGTCTCTGGCGCGTCTGTATAGTATTTAGCCGTGGAAGGGTGGCGAATCCCCGACTCACAATAGGTGAGCAGATTGGAGTTACTGTTTGGCCGCTAACACGCATATACTAAGGCTTGTCCCGCTCACACTAATGTTACCATTCTCCCGAAGTCTGTTATAGTCATTAAGTAAAACGCAAAACCCTTCCTAGGAAACAGCTGTACATTGATTATCTCCAACGAGTTTTGTATAAGTGTGATAGAAATATATGTATGTGTCATACAATAACAACCTCATATGTCTCAGAACATATATCTTTTCAAAATTAATGATATTATCTAAGTGAGCTAAACACTGGTGGGAAAATACACTGGGACTATCATAAGCAGTTTTAAATACAACAAATGTAGCAACAATTGTAACCACTATGCTTTTGAATTGATAAATTGAAACATAAAAATTAAACTTTTCCTGTGTCTCAAAAGATCTGTGATACGTAGGGGATCCAGTGATAAAAGTATATCTCTTTAGTTCTTTTTTCTTTCATTTATGTGCATTGCTAGAATCTAGCAAATAAAAAATAGCACTAGTTTTATTATACAGGAAATTTATAACTAAAGTGGTAGATCCATAAGAAATACTATGATCATGTGTATGCAGTGAAAATATAGTAAAAAAATCTTTTGTGTTAGATCTATTGTTTCACAGTTAATATGAGAGTCATCTGGACTTCATGGAAGTGCCCTGCAATGCCTGTGTAGTATCAGGGCCTCCTGGAGACCCATTTTTGACACTGTAATTCACTATCCAATCTATCCTTTCAGTCATTATCCTGGAATCACCCACTCTCTCATTCCCCTTCCGCTGTCTGATGACAAGAAGGGTGAAAAGCAGAAGTGGAGTGCTCTCACATAGGACTGGCTACCAAATTATTTTCCAACTGCTTTCTCAGTGTTAATAGGAATCATCAACAACCATCAGTAGTGAGTGGTATCAAGTGGTATCTGTCTTATCTATACTCCCTCTCTTCTTTTTTCTAGAGAGGATATGAGAGCTGACCCCGTTTCGGGATAGACCCTGCAATGCATATGTAGTATCAGGGCCGCCCGTTAAATTAGGTGCCAGCACTGTAATCCACTTGTACTATCTATCTTTTCGGTCATAACCCTGGGACCGTCACTCTCTCATTCCCCCTCCTCTGCTTGTACGCAAGAGGGGTGAAAAGCAGAAGTGACTCAGTCCCAAATAGGGCTGACCTTCTTTTTCTGATTGGTGATTCCTATAATTTCGAGAACAACAATAGACCCCAGGTGATTACATGACCAGTGATTTAAACCTCACATGTACTCTGAATTGAATGATATATGTTTGGAGATATGATGGTCATTCATTTATTTATCTTACATTTTTGCATTTTTGTCTCACACGATATACAATTGGGATGAATAATTGTAAAATATTTTGCAGTGTGCAATATGTATGGTGGTCAGAATTTTAAATAAATAATAATAAAAGCTATGTTTTAGAATAAGTCATAGTACTCTTTGTTTCCTGAAATACAAGGGTGCCCCCAAGAAGCGTTTCTTTTTTCTCCTCTCTATGGCCCTTATTCTGATCGGTGTTGCCGGATCCGATTATGCGGCCAGGACCGTGCGTGCGAAACCCCGCCTTCCATACAGATCGCCAACTCCGTCCGTACGTGGTAAGAAGCTGGCCGAACGGACCGCACGTGTATTTTTCACGTAATACGCCTCCTCCATCTAAGGGAACCTCCCCCATCATTCGATGGTCGCAGACCATCGAATGCAGGACCGAGTGCTCCACCAGCTCCCGCAACCTCAGACCACACGGACATTTTTCCGTGCAAAAGCAGGGATCTGGGCGGCCAGCTGACATCCGGCGATGTCATATGTCCGCCCCCTACACGTGCGTCACGGCCGCATTACCATACGTACGCCCAGCGTTTGCATGGGAACGCCCATTAAACGCGGGGCGTATGCATATGGTAATGAGCCCAAATAGCCCTTCACGCCCCTCTCCACCCCCTGTTCGGAGTGTTCACATATCATGCGGGATTTGGCCGTACGCCCCGCTCGCACATGCGCAGAGACGCCTCTGCACATGCGCAGACACAAAACATCGGCGGCCCGAACGCACGCGGATATATCCGCACCGACCAGAATAAGGGCCTATGTCCTCTCTTGAACATAGAAAACATATTAAGTCTTAAAGGGATACTCAGCCCTTATATAAGCAAGACAACAGAAAAAAAATAGAAAAAGACTGCGCTGCTTGAGATAGAAGGAAATTTAAAATTTATTAAACAAGAATAATATTATAAAAGGGTTTTTTTTTTCAACAATATTTTATAAACTATACTGGAAAACCATAAAATATTAATTCATAAAATATTATCCCATTTGCGTAGGTTTCTAACAATCAGACAAGTTATGGTTAATAAATGCTATTATTCACCTTAGTTCTCTCACAACTGGGGTTACTGTAATTAATAGAATGCAAACAAACCAATTTAAAGCTTGCACATATAGTATTTTTGAAATTACTTGGTTGTCCTCTCACAACAATAGAACAGTCACTGTAAATGGATATTGGCTCCTTTATAACCACTGTCCTCTCACAACAGGGTTATTTGGTATGGTGATATTGACTGAATATGTTTATTTGTTCCCTTACAACAATAAAGACAGTGACTGTAATTTTCATGCCCAATGCTCCTTTTAACCTCTGCCCTCTCACCACAGGGTCAGTGTTGTGGAAAATGATGTGCATGTGCATGATGTGCTGTCGCCCCAGCAGCTAACAGACACATTTTCAGCAAAAATAGAATCACTCACACCAGTCATCTCGCTCTGTGTGGTATATTAAGGATGGATCTACAGATGAATCTGGCCTCATTGTCGATCCGCCAGCAACACGGCGCCTCTATCTGACTGAGACGCGCGTGCGTCCCCCACCCACGCACGCGCGTCTCAGTATACGGGCGGCGGGGCGGCGAGGCGGACGCAATACTGTCCGCCTCCCGCTCGAGGGGGCTGGGGGGGACCCGAGGCACCGGGCGACCGAGGGCAGCACCGTCGGAAGGGGACGCGCGCGCGCGTCCCCTTCCGGCATACAGATGGCGGCGGGGCAGGGGATGGCGACGCCATCGCCATCACCTGCAAAGATGAATCCCGCTACATCTGTATGAGGACACATCAGTACCTGACATTTATCTATGTAACCAATGAACTCATTGCATTAAAATATTCAAATGTACATACGATCAGTGGTGTAGCTAGGTGCCACGGTGCCCGGAGCAAGGGCATGTTTCACCCCCCCCCAGCTAACTAGTTCATAGGCCTTACCTTGATTCAGGGGAGTATGGAAGCCTCTTGTGCCCCCTTTATTTTACCTGAACTGGGGTATTCCCAGAGGGAGATGTGGGTTGGTGAGTGCACAGGTGGCTTCAGGAGAGGGTATCCCTAGATCCGTGCCGTCCAGGCTGTCCTGCCGGCGTCGGCTGTAGATGGCGTGGGTCACCTTGATTGTAGAAGGCGATCCGCAGGCCCCGTACCCTGCGTGTGTGTGTGGCCGCAATCGCGGCCAGAAATCTAGGCCGTGGCTTCCAGCCCAGAGGAGGCCGCAGACGTGATGTGCGGCACTGTCCTGCCGGGAGCCGCCGTGTTGCAGGAACGGGACCGGAGGACCCTCCTCAGGTGGAGGTGAGATAGGGGTGCCCCCAGACAGGCGGAGGGGACCGGGGGAAGGGGTGTTGGCGGCGTCGGGCTCGGAAGATGCTGCTTGGTGTTCTCGGCCCATCTCCCCCGCCGGGTCTGCTGTGCGATAGTTACGCCACTGCCCCACTGACTGATGCTGGGCACAGCAGGGAGCGGGCGAGCAGGGCAGGGGAGCTGGCAGCAGAGCTCCGGCGCCAGGTGACATGTCGGCGCCTGGAGCTTGTGCTCCGCCGGCTCCACCCTAGCTACGCCTCTGCATAGGATTAATTATCAACAGAATTATTTGCATGCATGTTAATATCCATCCATACCAATTGGTGTTAGAGCTTATATGTTCTATTGCTTTTATAATATTCAATTGTATGAGTGTCAAATAAGTCCAGGGATGCCTGTCAGCCGGTCCTGTCCCTTTTCTGGCTGCTGGTGCTTTCTAAGAAATGCAGCCTTATCTGGAAAAAGTTTTGCATGCTTTTCTCTCAGGCTCTCCACCGGTCAAACGGGCATTTACACATTTCTCTGCCTCTCAATTACTGTATGTCAGCAGCTTCCTCAGAAAGTATAGGGTTACTGCCAGCTTGTAGGTTTAAATAGTAATCAAAGTGCCTCCTGCACATGCACCGTTTGGGCACAGCCAAGTCTTACTTTCATTTTGGGCACCATTGTGTGTTCCATGCCTTGCTTTCAATATTGTGCCATTTTGCCCATGCGCTGTTAGGTCTTAGATATTAGTTTGTGTTTCAAGTTTTTTCTATAGAATACCCCTGTTTGAGCATGCGCCTAAGAGCGCAACTAAGCCTCTTTTTGTCTCTATTAGATGTGAGATGGATATACTGCATATTTCAAGCCTCATTTTCATTTTAACATAGCATGAAACTTATATTAGCATATTTATATCACCCAAGCGTCATACATCCTTATATCAGCCTAAATAGATTTTTTTTATATATATATTTAAATATATCTTTTGTATATCTATCACATTTTGCTAATCAATTACAGATAATACAAATATTTTCTACCATGTGATATACATATAAAACCTGCATATAGTATTAAGATAATTAATGACGCCCCCTTTTTTAAATTTACTTATTAAAAGTAAAGTTTTTTAATTTATAAAGAATCATTTCACAGAGTGCCCCTACATATAGGTTCTACTTCTTGGTCCCCTGGAGGCTTTTTTCCAGGTGAGGTTTTGTGTTTGTGTAAATTTGAGGTTACCAAAGTGTATTTTTTAGGGTATATGCTTTCTCCAGATGGGTTCTGTATGGAGCCTAAGAATCTCTAGTCAGCCTTGTATTGGTACGGCTTACAAATCTCAAAGCCATTCAGAGATTTTTGGGATTTGCCAATTATTATAGGTGTTGTATTCCTTCTTTCTCTGATTTGTTTGCTCCCATAGTGGCTTTGACTAAAAAGGGAGCCAATCTCTCCAACTGGTCTCTGTAAGCAGAATATGGTTTCCAAGTTCTTAAGCAGGCCTTTGTCTCTGCCCCTATTCTGAATTCTGAGACACCCCAATCCTGGTCTTCCCTTTGTAGTAGAGGTAGATGCTTTGGAAGTTAGGGCAGGTGCTGTTTTGTCTCTGAAGGATCCGGTCTCATTGTCTTTACATTTTTATGATTATATGTCCAATTCTCCTCAGCTGAGGTAAACTTCGATGTTGGTAATCGAGAGTTCATGGCCGTCAAATGGGCTTTTGAAGAGTGGAAGCATTGGCTTGTGGGAGCCAGACATCAAACCTTGGTATTCAATTACCACAAAAATCTCCAGTAAATTGAGTTAGCAAACCGCTTGAATGCTCGTCAGACTCGTGCTCTGTTTTTCACCCATCTTAATTTCATCATAACTTTCAGACCTGGTTATAACAACGAGAGGGCAGACGCACTCTGTCAATGTTTTCTTCCAAAACATTAGGTTAAGTTGCCCGCTGCTTCTATCGCTACATTCATTCAGACTGCTCTTACCCAGACATTGACAGAACTAATGAGTCAGGCACAGGATCAGGCCCTGAATCAAACCACTGCTGGTTGTCTCTTTGTTCTGGAGTCTTTGAGAGGCAGTGTTCTTGCGGTTTACATGAGAGCAAGATAGCAGGTCATCCGGGGGTAGGGAAGACACTAAAACTCCTCTCTTGCATTGTCTGGTGGTCTAACAAAGACACTATGGAGTTTGTCCTCTCTTGCCCAGATTGCGCTAGGCACAAGATGCACCATTCTCTGCTCATTGGACAACTCCTGGCTCATTTTGTTGCCTTGTCACAGTTTCCCCCAGATAAAGTTCTAGCTAACCTTTTTCTTCAGCATATATTCAGACTCCACAGTACGGTACAAACAACCTGCTCATCAACCAATGATTAGGAGCAATCATACAATTAAGGCACCCTATATTAACCCGCCGCAACTTGGAAGCCACACACCATTCCCAGTGTGAACAAGCTCCCAGAGCGAAACGCGCGTCACTTCCGGGCCCGACGCTCACAGGAGAGATGAGCGAGGGACGAGACGGCTGACTCCTAACGCCCTCTCCCTGCCGCTGAAACCTAACCGGTACTTGCGAGCCGGTCCGTGAGTACACAGCGCCTATTAAGGTGCAGTCTCCTGACAACGCAATAGATTTCCTGCTTGCTTTTGAATAAATTCTTGTAAGCAATGCTGCAAAAAACGATAAATCCTCTATATTGAGCCTTACTGTTATTTGGTCATTTACTGGCTTTTTCCCTCTAGAGCGACTAATAGCCTAGCATAGGCAGTTTGTGTCATAAAGCAAACATACCTAACGAACTGCAGTGTAAGTGCTTATAACACTTTCACTATTTTGGCTCATCTGTGGGCTCATTTTTTTGGGTTTGACTAATTACCCTACATTATCAAAGAGGCTGGAAAAAGGATATAATTGCGTTTTCCTTATACTAGAAATGTACAGTACATTACTGCCATAAAACTCTATGATACTTGGTGTACCACGCAAATCTTGAAGCACACTAACTGTATTATGTCACTTAGACAACAACACTGTTAGGAATATCACTAAAAAGTAAACTTGGTAGCCAAAGGCATCCCAAAGAGGTCAAGAAATATTGTTGCTTTATCTGTGAACTCTCACTCCAGATCAACGTTTTCTGTCATTCTGAAATCTACAGCTTCCATTTTTTCTGCAAATGTGAATAACATCAGAATTAATATTTGTGACTTGTGTCAGAACAGCAGAAAACTGTTACCTATGTCTATTCTTTCTGGGTGACATCTGATGTTTATCTCTCATCTGCCATTCTATGCCCGCAAGGCAGATGCCAGACAGCAGAATGATATCAGTATGAATAACCCTGATACTCTGTTTCTTTCGAGATACGCGGCACTTGTGAACGCCTCTACCAATGCGGGTTCAGTGTGAGCACTCTCAGTCAAAACAGCTGGGTGAACATTCTGCGCTGCATACGTTGCAACAGAAATACTCTGAGCAATAATCACTTGACAAAATAGAGAGCTGACACTACTTTATATCTTTATTTTCCTAAAAGTGCAGAAGGTACGAACGGAACCAACTCTCATTCAGTATTTTACGTATTTACATGATACTGAAAAGCAGAATGTCTCCGGTGTGAGAGAATTTCTCCTCTGTACCATACCCACTGGGATAACAATAAAGAATTACACCAGAAAACTTGGGTTGCTGAGGATTAAAATATATCCATCTTTGATCTCACTTGTAACTGTATTAACTTGTATAATCAACACACAAAGTCCTCGGTTATTGTGTTACTTTATTTTGAAACACAAGAGGCAACAGTGATAGAAACTGGCTATATAAAGACTAATAGGATCAGCTTACAAATGTGGTGTCAATACAGACCATTCTGTCTCTTATTGCTGAGTCAGAAGGAAAGGAAACTTTCATTAGGACAAAGAGCAGCAATTACCCCAGATACTTATATAGGGTTTTTTTACTTCTCAGTAATATATTTGCAAACTGGATGTACAGACCAAATACAGTATATTTGTATGGTTAATGACAAATTAACTGGGAAACCAAAAGGGGAGATTTAACAACCCTTTGTTGATATTATTGAACAATATCTAATTGATGAAAGTACATTCTTTGTATATTTATGTTTATTGATGATAAGCACAACTCGTTTTAAGGCATACCTAATAAATGGTTAATTTTTAACTAAAACAATTATACTAATTGATTAATAAAGAGTGCCCCGGAAAAGACACAATCAGTCTTTCTCTTGCACCCTTGTGCAGGAGCCCCCCACAACAGATGGGGTCATGGTGGATGCCATAAAGTCAACTATGGCACCCCTTCTTTCCCAGGCAGTGACTGAGATATCTCAGCAGTTACAACAGCTCACCACCAGGGACTCAGAAAACAGAATAGGTGCATTATGTCATGATATGCACGTAGGCCCTTATTCTAGTTGACTCCTTCAGATGTGCGTTCGTTCGGAAATGACCGAACGTACCGCACATCGGAACAGCAAGAGAACACACGCCTACATGTCGTCCGCGTCCGTTCGGACGGACTTCCACAGAAGAGGGAGTGGCGTCAGACTGCATCTACAAGACCGCGTGCGGTCGAAACTCTCGTACTTCTCACGGTCTTGCATCGTGCGAACGGTCAACCATGCGACATAACACACTTGGTTGTTTTTTTTCTGAGTACAGCAGAAATCCATTCGGAAGTCATGCTTCATTCACATAAAACAATAAAACAATTACCCAAACTCATTGTGATCTATTAGTTTATATTACATGCAATTACATGCAATTTAATGCTTGTGAACACTAATAGCAATTGACATTAACCCTTACAGTGTATTCCTTAAAATATGTCTGCTTTAAATCTGTAACTGTGTTTATGTGTGCCTTACATAGATTTATTTTTATTACATTTTAAACACTACAAAATAAAAAAATCACACCACACATATTGTTATTAGAAGTTCTACAGTTGTGTACACATTATGTAATATTGTGTTATACAAATATGCATACTACTATAATTATTATGTTTTCTTAGTACTCTAATATTGTGTCATTCAATGCTGTAACTTCATAAAAAATATATTCCCAAACATATTTGGGCCTGTGCGTGTCTGAACTTTTACTGTTTTACATATGATTTTATGTGCAAACTAACATGGACAAAAAATAGTAAAAATAAAAGATATTATTTTCAAAAGTGTGTGCTTTTAGCATAAATATTTGGAACACAGTTACAGTATGTCCATTTAGTGCAGTGTAAATGTGGGCCAGATACCAACAATAAAATAAAGTTCTTGGGACCATTTTTACATATATTTTTGTGTCTCCCATTTTCCCTGCAATGACTTACTGCTTCCAATTGAACCTGTGGAATGTGTTTAATTAATCAGAAATGACCAGAGAATTGGATTACATTGTGCTCAGCTGGGAATATTTTAGGTGCGAACGTACTAATTGGGCGATCCGAATACATAGCGCATGAACCATTGCCCTCCGAGATGTGAAAGCTGCTTGTTTTCACCAAAGATTTCTGCGGTGTTGGTTCACTTGCGCTCTGTGTCCGGTCCGAATGCACGCTTACCACTGTTCGTGCACTCCCACGTATACCCCAGTTTTATGCCCAGATTTACGCCCAGTTTCGCCCACTTTTAAACTGTGCCCTTATACACGCCCACATTGTGTCCATATTACGCCCATATTTACCAAGAGTGTTTGGAGGACATTTTTAGACTGTATTGTTGAGAACGAGTGCGGAGGCACAGCTTTGCACATGCGCATTGTGTTGCTTACACATGCGCAGTAAGCTAAAAGTAGCCTTCCGAAAGATTGCAGAACGGACCGACTAAACCAGAATAAGGCCCATAGTGCAAAAAGATGTCATCAAACTCCAGAAGGATAATTATCAATTATGGAACAGGCTACATGAAGTGGAAAATAGATTGATACGGAATAATATAAGGGTAGTTGGACTTCCAGAAACAGTCAAAGGTCCTGCTGTAAATTACTTTTTCTCTGTCACTCTTCCAGACCTGCTGGGTATAACCGATGAATGCAAAAATATGGTGGTGGAGAGGGTCCACCGTGTAGGCTCCCTACCTTAACATAATGACCCTAGACCCAGGGTAGTCCTGTTCTGCTGCCTTAACTACCTGCATATACTGTAGTAGCCCAATGGAAGGCTTCCCACAAGAATCAAGACCTCGCATGGAAAGGTAGAAAAATCTGTATCTTTCAGGATTTCTCGGTGGAACTTTCCAAACAGCGAAAATCCTTTTCCCCTATCTGTAACCAGTTGGTCACAGAAAAGCAAAAATTTGCTCTTTGCTACCCAGCCCATTTCTGGATTTTCACTGATGATACACATTATGACTTCACGAATCCCGACAATGCCAGAGGTTACCTTCGTGAGAAACATGCTTTGGCCTCAGCTGACATCATTGACCCTCCCAATTGAATACCAAGACTACTCTGTCTACCCTTCACGTTTGAGTCGTCTACCCTTTTTGCATTGATGCCCACTACCTTCTACAGCCCTGTATTGTTGTTTTAGTTACCACTTGAAATTTTTGGCCTCATCCTGGTCGTTCTCCTGGAAAAGACAATGTTTGACTGATTGCCCTGAGTTATACAGCTGCTGCTCTATAACACATTTTGAATACTACCGCCCTTGAAAATCAGTCTGCTACCTACTTAATAGAGAAGGCTTCTTCCAATCAGTGCTGTTGCAATATCTCCGCCCAACCCCTCCCTCCATATCACCCTCCCTTCCCTTTCCCCCATCCTCCTTCCATCTCCCAATCTTGAAAAGTGAATCCTCAGCATCGATTAGGGTACCGGTCCCTCTTCTTACTCATGCTCTGTTTTGGTATTAATACCTGGAACCATATTTTCAGGTTCAATATTATTGTAATATTTTATTGTTTACTTTTGCGGAAAGTCAGTTTAGTTAGATTTACAATAGGTGCATTGATGGCACAATCATTAAATGTTGTATATCTGTTTCTCCTGTCTTGTGTCCGTTTGTCTTCCCCCTTCCTATTTCTTTCCCTTTGTTGCCACCCTACCATATTAAGAAAAGAGGTTACCACTCATCTCAAAGTCACGCTGTGCAGCAACCCCCTGCCATTGCATACCTATGACTGATATAAAAATTGGATCTTTTAATGTGGTAGGTTTCCACTCACTGGCCAAGCACCGTAAGGTATTGTTATACATGCAAAAACAGTCCTTAGACATAGCCTGTCTTTAGGAAACACATCTATTACCCCCTGAAGTTTTAAAATTGCAGGTGATGAAGTGGAGACTCCTTGCATCAGCACCTTATAACAGTAAATCGAGAGGTATAGTAATTCTAGTAATTAAATCCCTCCCTATAGAGGTTACATTAGTGGTGGCTGACCCTGAGGGCAGATACTTAATAGCCTCGGTTCAAATAGCTAATAAACCTCATGTCACATGTTCCATATACACCCCTAACGTCTACTCAAAATATTTTTTTTAAATATTATAAAACTTCTTACCCCACATACGGACACTCCTATGATTCTCTGCTGAGATTTCAATTTACCATCCCACCCCTTTCTAGATAGATCATCTACTACTGGCAGGAATAGAAGTACCCCCAGAATGAACATCCCTCTCCTATTAAAGAGCCTTTAATTAATTGATGTTTGGAGGGCGTTTTACCCCACCCAAAGCGAATATACGTGCTTCTCGGCCGCACACCACACTCTCTCGCATAGATCTCATCTGTGTTTCTGCTAATCTTTTTTCCCCAAATTAAAGGTGCCATGATGCATCCCATACTTTTATCAGACCATGCCCTCATACAAGTTTCCTATCAGATTGAAAAATAAATTTCGGTACTTGTGCACATTCACGGCGGCAGTTACATAGTCAGCGTAGCATCCCTGTCAGAATCAGCGCAGTGTTCCTGTGGCCAGCGTAGTCAGCATCCCTGTCAGAATCAGCGCAGTGTTCCCGTGGCCAGCGTAGTCAACGTCCATGTCAGAATCTGCGTAGTGTTCCCGCGGCAGGTTAAGTAGTTAGCATAGTCAATAGAGTGTGCTCCCGTAGTGTTCTCGTGGCCAGCGTAGTTAGCGTAGTCAGCGTCCTTGACTTGTTATTTGATATTATTGATATTTGATATATTGTTTTTTTCTTCTTTATTGTTCACTAAAATCCAGTTACCAGTTAACACATGTTGTCATTACTGTTTCAGATGTGTGAATGTTTTCTTTAAACACCCCCACTATCCACGACAGCCCGAAGCGTTACGCGTCCTCCCGACCTGTTCCTACCCCACTATCCACTTTGGTGTGGAGTTGACTTTTTAAAGGGTGGTGATCATAGTGAGCCACCGAGCCCCACGAGGGGACGTGGAATACATGTCAAGTAATCCGCGTCCCCTCGCCATGCTTCGGACTCATTGGCTCGCTGCGCTCGCCACACTTTATAAAATTGAATCCACGCCCATGTGGATAGTGGGGGTATGACGTGGATAGTGGGGGTACTGTATGACTTAGTGTGTGTAATTGTTAGTGTGCATTTACCCTCCTCTGGCCTGGCCACCGCGTCCATCGTCCACGACCCACGCTGACGGTGTCCCTCCTCCAGCAGTCACTTGCGGCATCCCCCTCCTCTGGCAGTCAGTCCCCGATGACAGCATCAGTCACTCCACGGTGCCCCGCGGGGCTTGAGCGGAGTGTGGTCAGCGCGGCAGTCAGTCCCTGGCACCAGCAATGTATGCAATTAGCATAGTGCCGCTGGGAGAGCAGGGAAACCATGTGATGCTCCCCCAGCGGCAATGACGCCAGAGACTGACTGCCACGCCGACCACACTCCGCCGCCCTCCCTTCAGAGCCGGGACCCCTTCACAGGTCAGCCCGGTCCCCACTGCATCACCCTAGCAGGCTCAGTCCAGTCCCCATGGTGTATTAGTAGGGCGCCCAGCTACGCTACGCTGACAATGTAGTCTAAGCTACGTTGTCAGCATTAGCAGGGCGCTCGGCTATGCTGACAATGTAGCCTAAGCTACGTTGTCAGCATAGCATAGCATAGCCGGGCGCCCTGCTAATACATACTTACCCTGGCCTGTGCCAGCAATGTACTGTATATATTACTAGCTAATACGTAATCATTGGTGCCCAGTGGTACCAATAATATATACATTGCTGGCACAGACCAGCTGTGTAGCCAGGAGAGGCAGAGGAGTCTGTGCTGCGTGCAGGTCTGCAGCGTGTGAGCCAGGCAGCGTGGGAGCGAGAAGGGGTGAGTATGAGCAGGGGGAGGGAGCGGGCGGTCAGCTTAGCTGAAAGTCTGTGATCTTTCAGCCCGGCTGCCGTATACATTTACCGATGATGGCTAAAAAAACAGCCATCATCGCTAGATGTGCTGGTAAAACCAGCAGACTTAGTAACAACAACAAGAGGGTGTCTTACATACAGCGCTCAGTGTATAACCTTAAATAATAGAGATACCACCATTTGTTTGTTTCTCTTTAAATGGAGATCTCAGATCTGCAGGCTTTTGGTGAACCTGAAATGATACACACCCAATCTCACAGGTTGTGTGAGAGGGTGAAATAGGAGGAAATATAGTGCAGATTATCCTTGGTTTAAAAAGGGTTTAATATACAATCCGCACTTACAACATAAAAGCTTTTTGACAGCATATAGTACAATCCACCAGGCAAAAACAGCTCACAGTCAGATGGAAGAAGGGTCTTACAACCAGGGGTCCAACGTCCAGTCTGGAACCAGAAAGAGGGATCCACCGATCAGCACCTTGAGACGACTTGTGTTCAGCCTTGGATGGGGATATGCACCTTCTAACACTCAACGCGTTTCGAAGTAATCTTCTTCAGGAGTGTAATTCTCTGTATGTCTGGCAGGCATATTTATACCTCCAGACTAAACGGTGCCAGCTGAAACGAATGCGCTCCGTCCATCACCACCGGATGTCCGGGTAGGAGCAGCCGGAAGTGACGAATTTTGCGTGTCATATGCAATAAAGGAAGATGGCCGTGCGTTCCAAATGTCCGTTTTATCGGACTTGTGTAGTACGGACCAATGCTATATAAGTTTTTAAAAAGTATTTTTAAATAAAAAAAGTTTTTATTTTTATATACAATAAATTACAATAAATTTATATACATTAAATTTTGTATATATATGATGTATTTTTATTATTTTTATGTTGATTCATTTACATTAAAATGCATTTATCTGGTCTATACTAGCCAAATCTGTGATATAATGTTATAATGTAATATAATGTGATTGTATGTTCACGAAATGTACTCTGCACTCTAGGAAGATGGCTGTTTAATAACATAACTACGTGATCACTTCCGCATTGCGTTCCATTTCACTTGGAACGCACGGCCATTGCGCACCGCTATTGCTCTATCAAATTCCTTTACCCCATTGATTTGGGTTATTAAGAGGCTTTAGCTTTATTACTAATGTGCGCATAGATAGACTATCCCTACTTGTTTAAAACTTATATAGCATTGGTCCGTACTACACAAGTCCGATAAAACGGACATTTGGAACGCACGGCCATCTTCCTTTATTGCATATGACACGCAAAATTCGTCACTTCCGGCTGCTCCTACCCGGACATCCGGTGGTGATGGACGGAGCGCATTCGTTTCAGCTGGCACCGTTTAGTCTGGAGGTATAAATATGCCTGCCAGACATACAGAGAATTACACTCCTGAAGAAGATTACTTCGAAACGCGTTGAGTGTTAGAAGGTGCATATCCCCATCCAAGGCTGAACACAAGTCGTCTCAAGGTGCTGATCGGTGGATCCCTCTTTCTGGTTCCGGACTGGACGTTGGACCCCTGGTTGTAAGACCCTTCTTCCATCTGACTGTGAGCTGTTTTTGCCTGGTGGATTGTACTATATGCTGTCAAAAAGCTTTTATGTTGTAAGTGCGGATTGTATATTAAACCCTTTTTAAACCAAGGATAATCTGCACTATATTTCCTCCTATTTCACCCTCTCACACAACCTGTGAGATTGGGTGTGTATCATTTCAGGTTCACCAAAAGCCTGCAGATCTGAGATCTCCATTTAAAGAGAAACAAACAAATGGTGGTATCTCTATTATTTAAGGTTATACACTGAGCGCTGTATGTAAGACACCCCCTTGTTGTTGTTACTAAGATGTCTTTCTAAGTAGGTTTTGGATGTCCTACTTTAAGGTGTAATTCACATCTGCTGCACTGAGTTTTAATTGCGCACTATATGTTGGCACACTTGTTTGTTTCTAAAACCAGCAGACTGCCCACCTCGCTAGCGATGATGCGGGAGCGCGCATCATCGCTAGTCGGGGATCTTTGGCCCAAACACACTAGGCGATTTTCAGCTGAAAATCATCAAGTGTGTATGGGCCTTAACTGCCACTACTGAGGATATGTGAACTGGCACTTCTGGGGGCATGATATGTAACTGGCACTTCTGGGGGCATGATATGTAACTGGCACTACTGGGAACTTCTGTAACTGGCATTACTGTGGATATTATATGTAACTGGCACTACTAGGGACATCTGCAACTGGCACTACTGGGGACATGATTTGTAACTGACACTAAATATGTGCAAGAAAATAATTGATTGGCATTCAAATTCAGTGCCTGGATTGTACACAAACTTTGTTTCATGCACAAATAAAATATATTTGTGTGTATTACATGTGTTTGATGTGCTCATACAACATAAATGCAAGATACCTCAAGTTACCACAGTGAAATATAAAAATACGGAATAATCCGTTATCCAAAATTGTTCTGGTCCCGAGTATTTTGGATAAGTGATACTCAACCTGTAATTTACGTTAAAAATGAAATAGGGTAAGGAACTGTTCCGAAACCTGCTAGTACAGCATCTTCAACGCCTGTAGTGTAAGTTTCTTGGAAGGTAACTGGGGTCAGAAATGATCTTATTATTCTTTGTTATACTCCTTGTAAGATGGCGCCGACAGAAGCCCCTCCATCCGTGGGGGCTTTTTGCACATGTGCCAGGATGCGGCTGCAATGCACAGGCTGATCTGATGTGCCTGGCGCCTGCTAACAAATGTGTCCCAGCGTCGGCTCCACAGACCAGCGCGGCATACCTGTCAACTGACCTGTAAAATGTAATTAAATTAATGTATCTTCTGAAGACATATAAATTCATACGAACTGCATAACTCTTGGCTAAGAGTTAGAAGCTTTCAGCCACTCAGTGGATACTGCCATAGAAACTGTTTAGGTGGAATTTTTGGCCTAGACTGACCAGTTTGAGGAAGGCTTACATGATAAAAAGGGTAACCGATAATAATTACTGTATATCACTTCTATGGTATATGCCTCTAACTGGTCAAATCCATTGCTGGTTACTAGAAAAATAAGTGTTCGGCTCGATGAGGCACCATGGTGTTAATGTGTGTCTCATCTGCGATTTGGTGTTGATTTTGCCCTTCGTGAAATCTCCAATTTGCAAATTGATGGTAAATCAGAGATACTGTACACACCACATTGACACAGGCTGAGATACCTGTGGTGTGTATTCGCCATATGAAGCAAGATGCTTAGCCCAACTATGGTGCTCTAGGGTAGACGTAGGAAGCACTGATAAGGGAGGAGAAGTGATAAAGTGCCTGCTACTTTATCACCTGCCAATCAGCTCCTGACTGTTGTTACAGGCTGGGTTTAAAAAGGGACACTCAGGAGCTGATTGGCCGGTGATAAAGTACCAGGCACTGTATCACTTCTCCTCCCTTATCACTGCTTCATACATCTTCCTGAGAGGAGTAGTGACATTCTGCATCTTCTATTCATCACAAACTTAGGGAATTTCAACCATAGTGTCCTGTAGACTCTACGCTGTCATGTTCATTTTCAATATTAAGCACATGGTACTTGTGAGAAAAAGCCAAAATGTACTGTCACAATCCTGCCTGAATTCTGTGTATTTGTTCTGTCATACCTGCTGCAGCTAGACTATCGTGTGCTGAGCCTGTGCTAGTAATGAGCACCTGGGTGAGTTCTAATTCAGCCATTGACTCCGTAGTTACCGGTGGAATGGAACCATGCAAGTCCCCTGTTTACACTGTTGGCCTCATTCAGAGACTATTCCATGTTTTGCCATTCCCATTCACCCTGCTGCCCAATCAGTGCTTCTCTAAGGGGTTATCTTCACAGATCTGGAGGCACACCTTGCTTGTGCATCGTCGCTTCTTAGCTCCGTGTTGGATGAGCTCTCTCCAGACTGAAAACAGTACCAGTGCATCTCCTATTGCAGACTCCAGTGCACCTCCCGTTGCAGATTCCAGTGCACCTCCCTGTTCTAGACTCCAGTGCAACTCCCTGCTGCATACTCCAGCACACCTCCCTGCTGCTTCCTCCAGTGCACCTCCCTGCTGCACACTCTAGTGCACGTCCCTGCTGCATATTCTAGTGCACGTCCCTGCTGCATACTCTAGTGCACGTCCCTGCTGCATACTCCAGTGCACGTCCCTGCTGCATACTCCAGTGCACGTCCCTGCTGCATACTCCAGTGCACCTCCCTGCTACCTACTCCAGTGCTCCTCCTGCTGCATACACCAGTGCTTCAGTCTACTTCCTGGAGAGTGGTTCAGTGGCCTTGAGCTCCACAGTGGTTCTTAGTCGTGTTCAAGGTACTACAGTTAATCACAGTTGTCTCCAAAATGCCACAGAAATTCACAGTTGTGTCCAAGTTCTACAGTTATTCACAGTTGTGTCCAAGTGCCACAGTTATTCACAGTTGTGTCCAAGTGCCGCAGTTATTCACAGTTGTGTCCAAGTGCCAGTTATTCACAGTTGTGTCCATGTGCCACAGTTATTCACAGTTGTGTCCATGTGCCACAGTTATTCACAGTTGTGTCCTTGTTCTACAGTTATTCACAGTTGTGTCCATGTGCTACAGTTATTCACAGTTGTGTCCAAGTGCCACAGTTATTCACAGTTGTGTCCAAGTGCCGCAGTTATTCACAATTGTGTCCAAGTGCCAGTTATTCACAGTTGTGTCCGAGTGCCACAGTTATTCACAGTTGCATCCAAGTGCTACAGTTATTCACCCTTGTGTCCATGTGTCACAGTTATCCACAGTCATCTCCAAGTCTTCACAGTTGTTCACAGTATTTCCAAGTTGTATACAATCATCTACAAACTCTTTACAGTGGTCTCCAAAGTTCTTCAGACTCATCATTCCAAGTCTCCACTCATCAGCCACAGTTTACTTTAACATCTTAAGTATTTATATTGTTTTTGTTACTTACCTTCTCAAGCATTCACCTGTACCATCATCGACTTTGTGTAAATAAACTTCACCGTACCCTCTTGCTTCCGCAAACTTTTTCCTTTTGGTATTCAGCTAACCACCTAAGTCACTCATGGGTCCACCAATTCCGCAGTCGTGACATGTACTAGAAAAAGACACTAACAGTAGCGCTAGGAACCGATATACTGAAATGATCATTAAATGAATGAATTAATAAAATATTACTAATCAAAAACAGGAACAAATTAATATTATATGCCAGTCATATGAGTTGTATTAAAATAAATTTATGTTAATTTCTCAATGAAAATAAAAACAGGTTAGATACATGAAAAACACATAAAAATAAAATGTATATAACATTTAATATTATACAGAAGGTGTACTGGCCGATACAATATAAAAAAAAATTGTGTGTGCATACAAGAAGAAAAAATAGATAAAAATGGAACTTGTGAGGGTATTGTTATCTTACCTGGTGGGGGACAGCAATTGTTTTTCTGTTTACATTCCCAGTAGCAAAATCCACTAGCTTTTCAACTGCTTGTGCATGAGGAATCCAATAAGTCCAATGAGGGAGTGTTATGAAAATGCGGTTGTGCGCAGCTGATAGATAGCTTACCTTAGCTTTTAGTGAACTCCGGTCGGTACTTGTGTATTACCACGGCGCCCACTGCGCCAAATGGGTCGAGGGCGATTCTGCGTAGGGAAATCGCATCACATGCCATTTTAGTGGCATGCGATGCAATGCTATTTTTTTAGGTTAATTTATTCAATGCTCATGTCCCCAGGCCATCTCATCGCATGGCATCGCACCTCCCGAAAAATCGAATGCGATTTTTTTTATCACATGCGATTTTATGGGCTGCCATGCCAAACAGTGCAATGCCATGCAATTATGTTTGAATGACCCCCCACTATCCACGCCAACCCGAAGCGTGGCGAGTGGAGGCAGACCTTTTCATTCCCCCACTATCCACGTCGGCGTGGAGTTTATTTTATATAGTGTGGGGAGCACAGCATTGATGATTGGTGGCGGAAGTGATAATGGGTGGCAGAATTGATAATGGGCGGTGACAGTGATAATGGACAGTGACAGTGATAATGGAGGGTGGCAGCGGTGATAATGGGGGGTGGCAAGGATAATCAGCAGTGGCAGTGATAATGGGAGTGGCAGTTATAATGGGTAGTAGAAGTGAAAATAGACAGCGGCAGTGATAATTGGGAACGGCAGTGATAATGGATGGCGGCCGTTATTATGGGTTGTGGAAGTGAAAATGGACAGCAGCAGTGAAAGTGGGTGGTGGCAGCAAGGATAATGGGTGGCAGCAGTAATAGAAAGCTAAAATGATCACAGGATCAGGCGAGGCAGAGCTATTGCCCACCAACTAGCAGTAGGATAAAAAGCACATTTTGGGGGGAACTGTATGCTGGCAGTAGGCCTCTGCTATGGAAACATAGAGATGGGAAGAGGAAATGAGGTAGCCAGGCAGGTATTTTGGACAAGCTAGGAATGAGGAAGAAAAGAAGCATAGAGTCCAGCAGGTGACTGGTAGAGAGTGAGAACTGAAAGGGACAGGAAACCGATGGACAGTAAAAAGGTTGGACATGAGGTTGGGAATAACATGGACAGAAGAAGGAAGGGGGGATGAAAATAAAAACAGTTAAGTGCAAAAAATAAAAAGCAGAAATGGGAATAGAAAAGGAGAACATTCCCAGGAGAAGGGAAATGAGATGAGAAAAAGAAACTGAACAAGAGACAGGCAAAACAGGTGAGAAATATAATGTACAGAAAGCACCACAATGGAGAAATGTCTCTCAGCTGACACCCAAAGTGGAGAATAGACTGCATTCTCTCTGTGAGCACGTTCCTGCCCAGCTAACTGCCCCAGTCACTTACTTCACCTCCTGCCGTCACCAACAGCATCACCTATTTAAATACTTACAGAATGGCCGGGAGGGTCCCGAAAATCAGATCCACCAGCTCGCTCCATGGAAGGGTGGGCAAGCTTTCTGCATTTAGCGGGACCCCTGCATCAACCCCCACCCCTCCTCCCTCTACCAGTCAAAAAACGTAATTCAAGGCTTTGTTTGAGGGGTCAGGGCTAAAATCACGCAAATCGTGTCATTTAGTACCAACCCCTCCCGTGAACCATGGCATTAACAGGCAAGGGGGTAGGGCACTTAAAGTCGGCAATTATGCCTATCCAAGTGATATTTGTTGGCTCTCAGTGAAGCGGTTTAAATGCAAATTGGCACCTTTTTCAAGGGTTTATATTTATACTGTTTATTTACAGGTATTTTAAAAAGCTAAAATATTTCACTGCAATCAAACACATTTCATTAAGCTACAGAAAAGCTGTTGTCAAACTTAACTTTTAAACTTTTACATGAAATTATAGCCTACTGCAGTATGATTAATGTATAGATAATATACAAATAGGAGATCTTCAATTATAACATCTAGTCATTTGTATTATGTGCCCTTGAGTAACGCAGAGCACCCAGGAGTGAGCACTTCAGTTTGGCGTTGCTGGCTATTAGTATAACAGAGTGCAGGCTAGGGTACGCAGTGGCACAGATATTGCACAGCATTACAAAGGCTGAGGCTCCTGATTGGTAACATAAAATTATCAGGTTTGAACTTATAAAGAACAGAGCATAAAAGAACAAAAAAGAGACCATGTTCCTGATGACACTTATGTGGGCGACTAGTTGGATATTACTGAATCCTGAGTCTTTGCTGCACATTTTCCGGGTGTGTTTCAGTTGCGACACAATCAGAAGACAAATGGCTGCACAGAATATGAGGAACGGTACGATGGATCCTGCAAAATAGACGATAAGCGCATTCATATAATTGATAGTCACAGTTCCATTCCCAATGATAGAGCTGTTACTGTCCTGGGTAGAATTCATGTAATGTACTGGGTACATGACCCAAAAACATGGCAGACTGGAGAGAAAAGACACCAGCAGCGACGTCAGGAGCAGCCAGGGGACCATCCTGGAGATGTTCATCTTCAGTCTCAGGAATAACCTGTTACTGTAGTTTGTGATCCTCACGCAGTAGAAGACGCAGAGCACGGTGCCCCACCACAGGCTGCAGAACGTCACACATGTCGCTGCTTTCACATAATATATGGAATTCATTATTGGTAGGAATGACTGAGTGACGCTTTCCACAGCAGCCCCCTGGAGACACATAATTAGAAGAATGATCCTCACCACTCCCAGGCTGGCCATGATAATGTCAATGGTTTGCAGTGTTTGACCCTTCAGCCACCAAATGAGGATCTGTGTCACAATAAATGCATTGAGGAATAATCCGATAACTGTCACAGAGCAGCTGACACAGAATAATAGGATCAAAGTGGGAAAATCCATATTATCTTCACAGGATGATGCACAACTGTCAGTGTCTGATTCCTGCACAACCATCTAGTCCTGTCTGATATAAGGTGCAACATGAAACGATAACAGGTTAATATAAAGCATAGAGTTGTTTATGTTTTGCATGACATTTGGTTACCAATCTAGAAATAGCTGCTGTCAGAGGAGTATTTGAATGAGCAAATTGGTTTCATAAATAAATGTCAGGTACAGATACATCCTTATAGATGCCTAAATATAACACACAGCGCAAGATGGCGTGAGTGAGTTGCTGACTCCAGAAAGTAAATCCCTACACACAGAATCCATCTGCCCCTACAGGGGTGCAGGCTCATTTGCTTTGTTCAGCACCCAGTTCCTACAGACTGTGGAAGCCATTACAATCAATCTAAAATCCTCACAGGAAAGCACTGATTGAGCCATGAGCATCTTAGATTGATTGTAGGGTCTGCCACAGTCTGAATGAATAGAGTGCTGCTCAGTAGTGCTAGCAGACACTTTGTTATGGCGCCCAATTCGCAATATATGTCTCCTCGGCATCTCCCACTGATTTCAAGTCCAGCAGCAGATGGGGAGAAACACAGCGGAGGAACAACAGACTTATAGAGCTGTCATTAGAAGGAGCAAGATGGAGTTCTGTGCACCACCTCAAATCTAGAGTATGTTATAAAAAAATTATTCAACCCTTATTTATATATAACCTGCAGCTATTGGAGTGGAATTGCACAGGAGAACATCTCTGCTGAGAGAGGATTTACGGACAAACCTCTCCACATACTGTATCACCTTTTTTTGCCCCATTCCACACTGGAGTTGAATCTAAATTCTGGTCGGTTCAGGAACCACAGAAGAAATAGATTTATTGTTGCTTTTTAATTTGAAGCTTCTTTTTATTGAGTCTTTTTTACACCCCTGATGAAGTCTGAGTGATGAAACGCGTCGGGTTATTGTGATGACTGAAATCTGACTCCATATGAATTATTGAATGAAACTACTCTGTAATTCTACTTATCTTGTTGACTTTTAATAAATTGCATATCAAGTGATTAATTACCATCTAAGGTGGTGTTGGTGACACATGAGGAGGCGCACTCTATATTCTTGTTGTGTATATATCATTCCATTTCTGAATGTTGGATCGGGTGGCTGTCATTGAGAGAGTGTCCTGAAAGTCATTTTCTTTTTTGGATGAAAAATTGATTGTTTATCCTGGAAGTTCGCCCTCAGTAAAAAAACAAACAAACTGGGAGGTACACTGTAAGGATTAGGGTGCGCACCCCAATCATTTGTTTGCATTATATATATATATATATATATATATATATATATATATATATATATATATATATATATATATATATATATATATATATATACACACACACACACACATAGACAGTTTTAACGGGATTGTTTGTAATCTCCAACACGGTTTAAGAAGAGGCGTTGTTCATCCACAAGATGCTTTTTATTAAAAGGTTTTCCAGATGTCAACTGAATACAAAATTTCCCAACGCTTTTCGTCAACCAATTGACTTCATCAGGGGAATATTAACAAGTCTAAGAACATAAATGTTGTAATCAATATCTTATCATGGTACAATTTAAATATTATACAGAGTATACAAGAATACATTATTACATATTAAATAAATAGCTGATAGGATTATAGTAACAAGGAGCACAAAGAAGACAGGGTGGTGGTGTGGGTACAAGGTAGTGATAAGTTCATTATTGGAGGTGAACATATAAAAAAATATAAAAATAATTTCCAGATAATATACCTTCCAGAAAAGATGTTTTTTGTTCAAATTACTGTGGATTATCCATTGAACAGGAAGGTGTTCCTATAATACAATTTTATAATCCACATGAGCAAAAATCTGGTGCAAATTAAGAATATATATTAGTAATTGTGATGGGAAATTACATACCCTTAGATATAACTGTGGGATTTTTATTAGTGCAAGGAGAATTCCTTTTACTAATTGTTGATCTAGGAAATATATAAAGTGATTATATAATTAACATACAGTTAAAGTGATACTCATATAGTTGAATTATATTGGTGTGCACATACCTATATAATTAGGTTATGGTTATGCTCCATATTTCCATAAAAGTTTTGAGGTATTAAAGATCTTTTCAAATGTTTAAAAACTCATATAAATCACCTAATTAAGGTGAAAAATACTATTAGTTAAAAAATATTCCTCTAATTATAAATGAATGTGGACATAAATGAAAACACATACCAATAAATGATAAAAACGATGCCATTCCAGCTGTGCGGCTTCAGAACAAATAAGCCTATTCAAAGATATACTCATGTTGTTACATCATAGTTTTTAGAAGGTTAAAATTTCCAACATACAGTAGTGAAAAACAGCAATCACACACATGTCCTAGTTAAATGATAATTGGTAATTAGGCAATATTACAGTACCTGTAGACTGGAGCTATGTTTCCTGCAGTGCTGGTGATCTGAATGTTGGGTCTTGGACAGTTTTCCCTATTTATAGGGTGTTGGCTGATGACCTCATATCCTCTCCTAGCTAATTGGTCAGATTTCTTAATAAGAATTACTAAGGTCATGGATATTAGACTGATATTATTACTTCATTTGTATTCTACCTATAGTAAATAGGCGTTATAACCATTCTTATATGATGGATATTAATCTTGTAGGGCAATGAGAGTAGTATATTATTATTTTTACCATGTTTCCATGGGGTTACCCATAAAGCATTATTATCCTTATACATCCCAAAATAGGTTTATGACTGTGGGTGGCTTTATATAATTATACTATTAGGTTCCTTATAAGTAGTGGAGGATTCTAAACCCAGCCGATCCTCCGTGTTTTATGTAGATTGATATCTACAATCTCCATGTGTCGGGAAATGCTACTTCCTGTTTGCGTTCCACCTAGCTGCCGGATATGTGTCTGGTGTCTGCGATGCCTTGCAGTACCTTCTGGTACATCAAACATAATATTACTTCCAGCTTGTGTCTCATCGCTCTGCCGGAAGTATATGCTAATCTGCGGTCCACCTAGCTGTCAGCAGCGGCCTAACTATAGCACCGCGGGGGGCGCTGTGCATGTGGGGGTGCCGGGGGCTGCTGTGCTATAGTTACACACCCCCCCTCCCCAATCCCCCGCAGACTTACCTATCTCGCTGGTCCCGGTGGCTCCGTTCTTCTGCTGAGGACCACCACAAAATGGCCGCCCCCAGTACTCTGAAACTGTCTGCAGAATGGGGGCGGCCATTTTGTGGTGGTCCTCAGCAGAAGAACGGAGCCGCCGGGACCAGCAAGATAGGTAAGGCTGCGGGGGATTGGGGGGGTTTGCATTTGCGGCGGGTGCTTGTGCTTGGCAGGGCGGCGGCGGGGGGGGGGTGCTTGGCAGGGCGATGGCGGGGGGGGGCGCCCCCCTAACGGCGAGGGGGGGGCCCAAAACGTAGCTATGCCACTGGCTGTCGGATATGTGTCCGGTGTCTGCGATGTCTATCAGCACCGTCGATTGTATCTACATGATGTCACTATCTACATGACGTCACTACCGGCTATGCCAGAAATGTGTGTTCATATGCGGTCCACTGGGTATTCAATTAAAATAGTGCGAAGCTATTCTTCCCTATCGTTTGGACCAGCGTTCTTTACCTATTGTGGGATGTATTACATAATGAGTCCTCAGATTAATTCTTACGGATACTTTTATATCTTACCATGGACATTTTATTAAATGACTATAGGGTTTTACACCTGCATTCGAGCAAGGGGCTATTTTATTCAATTACCAATTATAAAATTGATAACTATATTGATGGGTATTTTATAATCCTTTGTCAACCTATAATTATGATACTTACAGTAGGTATCCATGTAACTTTTAAGGTGGTGGCTAATTAATTATCCCTTAATTGTGAATTCTAAATGATCATTTTTGAATATCAGTATAATATTTGGTGCTCAATTACCCATTACCAATTATCATTTTAACCTCACACAAAGTACAAGGATATGGACATAAAATATTTTTATTTCTAATCAATCAAACATGATGGAGATATCATACAATTATATATTGAATCAGGTTTTTATAGTCTCCTTCACAGAAATGCTGTCATTTCAATACTTTCATTTAGCCCTAATGGTATTTGACAATTCAGGGCATATATCCAATAAGACTCACGTCTGGAAAGTGCTATATCTATATCCCCTCCCCTTATATATATTTTTAACTTGTTCTAATGCAATGAAGGTTAAATCATTAGGATTGGAGTTGTGTCTCTTCTGAAAATGTCTCGGGACACTATGGTTTTGGATGTTATTTTGTATATTGCGTAAGTGCTCCTGTATCCTAAGTTTTACATTTCTTTTGGTCTTTCCAACAGAAACCAAACCACAACTACATCTCAGCATATAGATGACATAGGTGGAGTCACAGGTGAGTACAGTAGGTCATTGCAGTGGGGGAGTTTTTCTAAATTTTTAGATAACCATCCATAGTGTTTCCTGTCAATATGCTTACAACAAATACAACTATTGCACGGGTAGATCCAACGTGTTTTCCCAAAAATTGTTGTTCTGTAATAGTTGTTTGCCTTTTTAAACACTATTTGTTTTTTTTTTAGGAAGATGGGGTCCCAGAATGGAATCCTCCATAAGAAGGTGCCAATGGGCATCCAAACACTTTGTAATTTTGTGATGTTCCTGATGAAACTTGGCGATAAAAGGTTTGGAACCCAAAAATGGGGATAGTTTAGTTGGTTTTCATCCTGTCAGTATTTCCTCTCTTTCTAAGACAGAGGCCTTGACTTGATCCTCCTCTATCTGAATCTGATTATATCCTCTCTCAATGAATTTTCTCGCTAATGAGGACGAATGTTTCCAATAATCCTCTGTGGAACTGCAGTTTTTTCGCAGTCTTACAAACTGTATGGGACCATAGATTTTTTAGAGAGATGGCAACTGTTGGATGGTATGAAGCTATTTGCATCTGTTGGTTTGAAAAAGGTTTTGGAGGACACAGTGCCATTTTCTTCTGACTTTAGAAGAACATCCAGATAATCTATTCCCATGTGGTTCTGTTTTTATGTGAAGGCCAAGTTAAAAGAGTTGATTTGGATTTCTGCTGTGAAATTCTCTAAGCTGGTAAAGTCTCCATCCCAAATGAAGATTAGGTCATCTATATAGTGCTTATAGTAGATTATATTTGGGAATTTCTAACCGCTATCACTATACAGAAATTCATTCTCCCATCTGTCCATGTAGATGTTGGCATATGCAGGTGCAAATTTGGTCCCCATTGCAGTCCCACATTGTTGTAAAAAATATTCGCCATTGAATACAAAATAATTATGACATAAGATGAATCCAATGCTGTTCACTAGGAACTTTCTTTCTTCCACTGATATTGCAGTATCCTGTGTTAAAACATGACATACAGCTTCTTGTCCACTCAGTTGGGGAATGCAAGTACAGATGGAGCGGGGCTTGTCTTTGCAGGGGATGGCGATGCCAGCCGCCATCCCCTGCCACCCGCCATCTGTATCTGCAAAAGGGGACGCGCAAGCACAAAATGCGCGCGTGTCCCCTTTTGCACGGTTCCCCCGGGTCCCCGCTGGCATGTCGGCGGTCACCTGGGGTCCACACCGCCTCCCCGCATCCCCCCTAACCCTGTCCGTCTCCCTGAAGCACACGCGCGTCTCAGTCAGATGGAGAGCCGGGCTGCATGACGGATCGCCAGCGGTGACAGTCTGGCGATTCGCCAGCAAGTTGGAGCCCGGCTCCATCTGTATATAACGCTTGGACGTCTACTGTGAGCCAACGATAAGAGGTACACCATTGTATATTCTTCATATCTCTTAACAGCTGGGTGTTAGTTAGAGGATAGGGAATTAATTCCTGCCACGATAGGTCTACCCGGTTGTGCCTCTCTATTTTTATGAATCTTCGGGAGATTGTAGAACACCGGTACTTTGGGTTTTGCAATGTTAATATATTGCAGTTTTTCTTTACAAATTATTCCCTCATTTAGGGGCAGATTTATTAAGCTTGGAGAAGAGATAAACTGGAGATAAAGTGGAGAAAAGGTAAAAGGAGATAAAGCACCAGCCAATCAACTCCCAACTGTCTTTTTCAAACACAGCTGATTGGCTGGTGCTTTATCTCCTTTTACCTTTTCTCTGCTTTATCTCCAGTTTATCTCTTCTCCAAGCTTAATAAATCTGCCCCTATGTGCCTTATTCAACAAGCCTAATAGTTCAGCATTATAGTCGGTAGTTGGGTCAGAATCCAGTTTAGTATATGTATCTTAATCTCTAATCATATTGTAGGCTTCACCAATATATTTAGATGTATCTTGTTACCACTACTCCCCCTTTTCCGCCATCTTAATGGTGATGTTCTTTTCTTTTTTCAACTGTTTCAGTGCTTCTCTCTCCTGATGGTTTAAAATGCCATGTGGGGTTTTATGCGGTTTCAAGTTCCTAAAAACTTCCTTGACAAATTCAAAGAAGATCTCAATATGGCTTCCACGTGATTCAATCGGGTAGTATTTTGATGGAGGTGCTACCAGTTTCCACAGGATTCGGTTGGGGGGGTTTTAAGTGTCTTTTTAGTTTTTAACTTCTTTTTTTAATTTAAATTTTACGCAATATAAAAAATAACATCCAAAACCATAGTGTCCCGTGACATTTTCAGAAGAGACACAACTCCAATCCTAATGCTATAACCTTCATCGCATTAGAAGTTAGCGATATAGCACTTTCCAGTCTTATTGGATATATGCCCTGAATTGTCAAATATTGTGGGCTAAATGAAAGTATTGAAATGACAGCATTTCTGTGAAGGAGAATATAAAAATCTGATTCAATATATGATATTGTATGATATCTCCATCATGTTTTATTGATTAGAAATAAAAATATTTTTATGTCCATATCCTTGTACTTTGTGTGAGGTTAAAATGATAATTGGTAATGGGTAATTGAGCACCAAATATTATACTGATATTCGAAAATGATCATTTAGAATTCACAATTAAGGGATAATTAATTAGCCACCACCTTAAAAGTTACATGTATACCTAAGTATCATAATTATAGGTTGACAAAGGATTAGAAAATACCCATCAATATAGCTATTAATTTTATAACTGGCAATTGAATAAAATAGCCCCTAGTTTGAATGCAGGTGTAAAACCCTATAGTAATTTAATAAAATGTCCATGGTAAGATATAAAAGTATCCGTAAGAATTAATCTGAGGACTCATTATGTAATACATCCCACAATAGGTAAAGAACGCTGGTCCAAACGATAGGGAAGAATAGCTTTGCACTATTTTAATTGAATACCCAGTGGACCGCATATGAACACACATTTCCGGCATAGCCGGTAGTGACGTCATGTAGATAGTGACATCATGTAGATACAATCGACAGTGCTGATAGACATCACAGACACTGAACACATATCCGACAGCTAGATGGACCGCAGACTAGCATATACTTCCAGCAGAGCGATGAGACGCAAGCTGGAAGTAATATTATGTTTGATGTACCCGACGGTACTGCAAGGCATCGCAGACACCAGACACATATCCGGCAGCTAGGTGGAACGCAAACAGGAAGTAGCATTAACAGACACATTGAGATTGTAGATATTAATCTACATAAAATACGGAGGATCGGCCGGGTTTAGAATCCTCCACTACTTATAAGGAACCGAATAGTATAATTATATAAAGCCACCCACAGTCATAAACCTATTTTGGGATGTATAAGGATAATAATAATGGGAAAAATAATAATATACTACTCTCATTGCCCTACAAGATTAATATCCATCATATAAGAATGGTTATAACGCCTATTTACTATAGGTATAATACAAATGGAGTAATAATATCAGTCTAATATCCATGATATTAGATCCTTAGTAATTCTTAAGAAATCTGACCAATTAGCTAGGAGAGGATATGAGGTCATCACCCCACACTCTATAGGGAAAGCTGTCCAAAACCCAACATTCAGATCACCAGCACTGCAGGAAACAGAGCTCCAGTCTACAGGTAACATTGCCTAAGTTGGAAATCTTAACCTTGTAAAAACTATGATATAAAAACATGAGTATATCTTTGTACTAGGGATGTGCACCTGCCACTTTTCGGGTTTTGGGTTCTGATTACCTTGAGTTTTTGGGTTCTAATGGGTTTTGGCACAACACCTCCTAAGTGTTTTGTGTTTGGATTTCTTGGGTTTTGGGTTCTGATTTTTTTGTTAAAAAAGCATAAAAACTGCTAAAATCGCAGAATTTTTTTTTTTATTTTTTGCTCCTACGCTATATTAACCTCAATAACATTCATTTCCACTCATTTACAGTCTATTCTGAACAGCTCACACCTTACGATATTGTTTTTAGGGCAAAAGGTTGCACCAAGGTAGCTGGATAACTATGATAAGCCACACAAGTGTGCGGCACAAACACTAGACTGATATGGCACACTTAGCATCCCCCCTAGTCTGATACGGCACAGCTAGCATCACCCCTGGACTGATACGGCACACTTAGCATCACCCCTGGACTAATACAGCACACTTAGCAGCACCCCATGAATTATACGGCAGACTTGGCTTACCCCAGGAATTATACGGCACAGATGGTGGCACCCCTAACCTGATACAGCACACATGGAATTATATGGCACAGATGGCGGCACCCCTGGACTGATACGTCACACATGGCGGCAGGCATTGAATTATACGGCAGACAAATTCCTGCAGTAAAAATAAAAATTTGTATTCTTTTAATTATAAAAAAGAGCAGCACACCTTAGCAACACCCCATGAATTATACAGCACTCTTGGCTCACCCCTGGACTACAGCGCATTTAACAGCCCTTGCAGTAATAAAAAAAAAAAAAAACTTATTTTTATTTTCATTAAAAAAAGGGCAGCTTCCCTGGTCTGATATGGGACACATGGGGCACCCCTGGAATTATACGGCACATATGCGGGCACCCCAGGACTGATACAGGACACATGGGGACACCCATGGAATTATATGGCACACATGCGGGCACCCCTGGACTGATACAGGACACAAGGGGGCACCCATAGAATTATACGGCACACATGCGGGCACCCCTGGACTGATACAGCACACATGTGGGCACCCCTGGACAAATACAGCACACATGTGGGCACGCCTGGATGGATACAGTACATATGCGGGCACCCCTGGACTGATACAGAACACATGTGGGCACCCCTGGACAAATACAGCACACATGTGGGCACCCCTGGATGGATACAGTACACATGCGGGCACCCCTGGACTGATACAGCACAAATGTGGGCACCCCTGGACAAATACAGCACACATGTGGGCACCCCTGGATGGATACAGTACAAATGTGGGCACCCTGAACTGATGCAGCACACATGCGGGCACCCTGGACTGATGCAGCACACATGCAGCCACCCTGGACTTATACTGTGCACTGGCAGCAGTCATTTAAAAAAAAAATTTTTTTGCTTAATTAAAATAATGTAGCCCCCTCTGTAGCACTAGCAGCAGCCCTCTATGCATAAATCACCCCCCCCCCCAACATTTTATCCCCCCAGCATGTTTCCCCAGCAGCTCAGCTCAGCAGACACCACGGACACATCCGTGCTGTCTGAAATCACCAGCCTGTTTGAAAATGGCGCCGACCGCCGGGAACTATATATCCCCAGGTCTCGCGAGAATCCGACAGCGGGAAGATGACGTCCGGCCTCGTTTGGAACTAAGAAAAATGGCGGCGACCATCAAACTCCCGGGATCCGGCCTCGGATCAGGTAAGTCCGTGGGGGTTCGGATCTCTAGGATCCGAACCCGCTCATCTCTACTTTGAATAGGCTTACTTGTTCTGAAGCCGCACAGCTGGAATTGCATAGTTTTTATCATTTATTGGTATGTGTTTTCATTTATGTCCACATTAAATTATAATTAGTTAATTAGTTATATTTTTTAACTAATGGTATTTTTCACCTTAATTAGGTGATTTATATGAGTTTTTAAACATTTGAAAAGATCTTTAATACCTCAAAACTTTTATGGAAATATGGAGCATAACCATAACCTAATTATATAGGTATGTGCACACCAATATAATTCAACTATATGAGTATCACTTTAACTGTATGTTAATTATATAATCTATTTATATATTTCCTAGATCAACAATTAGTAAAAGGAATTCTCCTTGCACTAATAAAAATCCCACAGTTATATCTAAGGGTATGTAATTTCCCATCACAATTACTAATATACAGTACAGTATATTCTTAATTTGCACCAGATTTCTGTTCACGTAGCTTATGAAATTGTATTATAGGAACACCTTCCTGTTCAATGGATAATCCACAGTAATTTGAACAAAAAACATCTTTTCTGGAAGGTATATTATCTGGAAATTATTTTTATATTTTTTTTATATGTTCACCTCTAATAATGAACTTATCACTACCTTGTACCCACACCACCACCCTGTCTTCTTTGTGCTCCTTATTACTATAATCCTATCAGCTATTTATTTAATATGTAATAATGTATTCTTGTATACTCTGTATAGTATTTAAATTGTACCATGATAAGATATTGATTACAACATTTATGTTCTTAGACTTGTTAATATTCCTCTGATGAAGTCAATTGGTTGACGAAATGCGTTGGGTACTATTTGTATTCTGTTGACATCTGGAAAATCTTTTAATAAAAAGCATCTTGTGGCTGAACAACGCCTCTTCTTAAACTGTGTTGGAGATTACGAACAATCTCGTTAAAACTGTTGATGTTGTAGGCGCCAGATCACTATTGGGTTGTATATTTGCATGTTAATTCCCTAACCCTCAGGGAATTTAGTGATTGGGCTGCCACATTTGTTTGGTATTTACATTTGTATAACAAAAATAATAGTGCGTAGTGGAATTTTGGTGTAATATATATATATATATATATATATATATATATATATATATATATATATATATGTACGTTTAAAAACTGTTTGTATATAGTGAGTGACACTAGATGTTAAAAGCCTCTATACCATTATCCCTCATACTGCTGGTATAGAGGCCATTAATGTATTCCTGCGTGCTCAGGTGGATTACACTGGTCCAGATATTAACTTTCTACTGTCATTGATCCAATTTATTTTGACCAAAAATTATTTTATTCATGATGGAGGATTCTGGCTGACCAATGGTTGTTCCATGGGATCGAATGCAGCACCTGCATACGCAAATATTTTTATGTTCCTCATTGAACAGAAAGTTTTCTTTGATGATCCCTCTGTTGCAGCCAGAATCCTCTTATAGCGTCGATTTATCGACGATCTGCTCATTTTTTGGGCAGGACCGATTGATGACTTAATTGCACTGGTTGATAAACATAACACCGGTGAGAGTCCGGTTAAATTCACCATGTCTTATGACCGATGTTCTATTCATTTTCTTGGTGCTGCCATACATTTGAATGGGGGAGCCATTTCGACAACATTGTTCCAAAAGGAGACCGATAGGAACAATTTGTTGCATGGTTCTAGTGCCCATCCAAGAAGTTTAATTAAAGGTTTACCATATTCACAAATGGTCTGTATCAAACGGATTATTTCTGACCCCATCGAGGCAGATGTCCAAATAAACATCCTTATGGACATATTTCTCGATAGGGGTTACAAACTTCATGATTTAAAAGCAGCTAAAGACAGGGTTGCACTCTTGTCCCGACAACAGCTGTTAACGCCTAAATCTACAAACATTGAGCCAACACAAGAAATCATCCCGTGGGTAACTACATTTTCTAGTGCAAGCCCCATTATTAATAAAGTTTCTAAAAAACTGTGGCCAATTGTAGCTACAGACAGGGACATTAATATTTCCAACTCAAGGCTAATGTCATGCTACCCAAGGGCCCCCAACTTACGCGATATGCTGGTGAAAACCGATATATATCGGCACTTGGACAACAAAAGAAGCCTCCACCCAGGGGATGTATCAGATGTACTTGCACTGTCTGTAGTTGTATGATCCCAGGTCCACTGTTCTATCACCCACATCGGGGTACTAAATACACCATAAGACACACACTCAGTTGTGAATCCCGTTATGTTTTATATCAATTGATTTGGCTGCGTATATCGTATATCGGTAAGACCGAAAGAACCTTTAAGGAGCGTATCACTACCCATAGATCCACTATTCGAGCTGCATTATCTGGCGGCAAATGTGACCTGCCGGTACCCAAGCATTTTTTAGCCACGAAGCATTCATTACCATCATTTAAATATCGCATGATCGATCATGTGCCCCCGAACCTACGGGGAGGCAACAAGGGGTTATAGCTACTTAAATGTGAAACCCGGTGGATACATAGGTTGGACACAATATTTCCTATGGGTTTGAATGAATTCCTGGGCATTAGTTGTTTGACCAGAAAATAATATCTTGTCCACTTATTATGCTGCTTATTTTGTTTGTTTTACTATGGCCTTTTAATTTCTCATACATTTTTCTTGTCTATTAGATATAGTGATCGTAAGAAATAGTGATCGCAATATTACATGTCTCTTCCATTTTTGATTTATCTAAAACGTGGTTTTGAGTATGAGTTCTATGTGCCTTACGATATATGTACTAATATGTCTATGTTCTATATGCTTCAAGTAAATCTATTTTTATACATATTGATGATATGTTCTGTCGACAGGCTTACACCTATTGATCTCCTGTGACTGCTGTTATCTGCGATATTAGATCATATCATGCATGCCTTTGATGCTATATTTAATTCTTTGTACAGAGTACTGGTTTAGCAGTGCGCAATCAGATGTCATGATCGCTGTTTGTATGTCTTTTGTATTGTGTATTGTATCCATGGTGATGGTAGCACGCAGACATACGGGCCTGACGTCATCTTCCGGCGTCTGAAAACACGCTGGATCACGTTTACACGGGGGGTATAAATGTATGTACATGTTTGTTACTTTGTATACCTGACGAAATTGTCGAAATAAACGACATTGAAATGTTGTAACCAGATTCAGTGCACCGCATCTTCTTTTAACTGGGAGTGCCGCACCTCCAAACTACAAGTATATATATATATACAGTAGCTCCCAAAGGGAAAACAGCACTCATCAGACTTCAGCAGTAAAGGTCATCAGGAACAGTGGGTCCCGTTTTTATTTAAGTAAATAAGGAGCCTGCCGACAAGGGGGGTGCGGTGGTAGTCCAAGATTGGACCGACTATAACCATGAGATAATGAGACAGCTAAGTGACAACAGCACTTACACCTTAGTAGACTCGAACCCCGTACCCAGGTTCAAAATACAGGTGGACAATACCATCTAGTTTGGCCTTACCAATGGCTGGCTTGACCAAGCCACAGCAGACTACTTGACTGTAACACATCCCATCTGTCCCATAATATACACCCTCCCCAAAATACACAAGTGTGCCTCTCACCCGCCCGGTAGACCGATAATCTCCTACAACCCCTTGCCATCTACAGTATGTGGACTCATTTCTCCAACCGATTGTACAAAGAGGTGACAGCCACATCCGCGACACCAGCGACTTCTTGGCAAAATTAAAGGCAGTAACAGGTGACCTATCAGATGTGATCCTAGCGACCATGGATGTGGGATCATTATATACTATTATCCCCCATGAGGAAGGCCTGGAGGCACTACGCAAAGCTCTTAGTATATATCATCAACCTGCACCACCAACAGAGTTCCTACTGGATCTAAGCGAGAAAGTTCTGAAGTACAATCATTTCCTTTACCTGGATTCATACTATGTCCAGCGGTCCGGAACCGCTATGGGTTCAAACCTAGCGCTCTCTTATGCCAACATTTACATGAGCCAATATGAACAGATGCACATCTACCCGACTTTTGGGGAAAACCTACGCTTTTATAAACGCTTTATCGATGACGTCTTCATCATGTGGTAAGGGTCCATCGAGACGTTTATGGACATGGTGAATACACTGAACGCACTGGACCATCCAGTTAAATTCACATGTGAAGCCAGTGAACACTCCGTCAATTTTCTGGACATATCCATTAGCCTTCACAATGGACAAATCAGCAACACATTATTCCGCAAATCGACCGATAGGAACATCCTATTACTTGCTTCCAGTCAACACCCACCTGCTCTAAAAAACAACTTGCCCATCTCACAATTTATGCGCGTCATGCGCAATAATTCTGATGAGACAAGGATGGAGACACAACTACAAGAGATGTCACATCGATTCCGTGAGAGAGGCTATCCTGCATCCAGAATAAAGAGGTGCCTGGCTAAAGCAAGAGTAACACATCACAAACAAAACCCCAACGAGAGGGCTAAACCTAAAAGGATGGTATATGTGACCACCTTCGCCCACATGGCACCAAAAATTAGTAAATCCCTATGCCAACATTGGCAGATTGTTCAGTCGGACCCCCAACTCCAACTCGCCAAGGTACCACCAACCATGATGGCCTATAAAAAAGGCCCCAATCTCAAGCAACTTCTGATGAGACCAACCGCAAAACCTGACCACTCTCAGAACAGTACGTGGCTTATGGAGAAAAGAACGGGCTGTTTCCGATGCAGCGACTGCACCACATGCAGGAGTATGATTACCGGACCCACGTTCCCCCATCCTCATACCGGACAACAGATTAAAATCAGATATAAACTACACTGCATGATGGACCACCTGATATACATCTTGACCTGCCCCTGCGGCCTCTACTACATGGGGATGACGACCAGGAAGTTTAGAGAGAGGATGGCCAATCACAGACTTTCCATCCGCCAAGCCATTGACTCTGGCACAGCAGATCTCCCTGTTCCGAGACATTTCATCAAAGCTCGACACAACACATCGGACCTAAGATGTAAGCTCATCGATTGGATACCACCACCACCCAGAGGAGGTTGACCGCTCCCTAACACTACGAAAGACTGAAAGCAAGTGGATCTATAGACTGGACACGATTGCCCCAAGAGGGATGAATGAAAACAATCCCTTATCCATTTTCCTTGGCTGAAGAGGACCTGACCATACCGAAAGTGCAACATTTTTTCATTAATTTTTCATGGAATTTTCGTTTATTCGGACCTACAGTTGAGGTTAATTTTTTTTTCTTTTTCTTTTTCTTGTTTGTCCTTTTTTTCCCCTTCTTTTCACTTTACTTTAATCCACGCGACGCACGCACCCGACGGTAACGGACGTGCGCCCCAGATATTAAGATTGGGCCACCCCACCAAATATAATGTAAACACACAGAGGTCAATCGACCCATAAATAGAATAGATCCAAATAAGAGGGAGGCATTCATGGAGACACCCCCACATAATTTGTTTACCGATATTATACCCCACTGCAGTTAAGTGGTGACAAGTGTTCACACACGCATGTGTGTCCTGGTTACTCATTTTTTATATAATTTTTTATATATACATTTTTTATATATACATTTTTTATATATGTTTTCCTTCTTCCCACTTTTTTCATTTGTGCATTTTTTCATTTTTTCCATTACTTTATGTACATTCTTTACATTATGTGCATTTTTTCATCTCTTTTCATTTTTTTCTCATATTTTTGTCCCCTATGTGCCTCTCCAAATTATCTTATGCTAACTGGCCGGCCTATTTCCACATTAAAGCCTCATGTGGGCTTATATGATGACTACATATATAGGGGTTATGTCACGGTGTCCCACCCACATATAATCAAATTCTAACTCCTATGGGCACTTTTTCTTCAGTCCTCAACCCTGCGTTATACATCATCTGAGACTGTTACAGTATATCACTCCTTTATGTATTGTACACTGTATGAAGAATAAGACCTCTTCCCTGTTCCCCCCCTTCCCTTTGCCTGGTCCCTGCTTGCATCCTAATATACACACACGCTGCATAGACGTAGATTTGTTTACATTGGTGGGTCACGTGATGAGCAGGCACCAATCAGTGGCAGTGATTGGGCCATGCACTGAACCGAGCCCACCAGCGCGATCCGCACTCGTTTCCTTTACATATAGACACTTCACCCGTGCGCCCCCCTGGCCATCTAACAGCGGCCTATGTGTTAGCTGGATGCCCGCCGCCGATTGCCTTTAACACGGGCAATCGGAGCCGCATTACATCGCGGTGACGCACTTCCTGTCCCACCCGGAAGTGACGTCATGCGTTCCACACCGTGGAACGCACTCGGCGAGGGGAGTGCTCACTCCCTATAAATCAGGGCACCAGGCAGCAGCTCCCTGTCCCTGTTACCCCTTTCCATGCTGTTTTTTGTTGCCTCTTTGGAATTCAACTGCCTTGAGAATGGTCCTGTAGGACCGAAACGTAATTTTAGAAAAAAAGGCAGGCTCCTTATTTACTTAAATAAAAACGGGACCCACTGTTCCTGATGACCTTTACTGCTGAAGTCTGGTGAGTGCTGTTTTCCCTTTGGGAGCTACTGTATTTACATAGCATTGTTCCTGTATATACACTGCTATTTATATGGCACCCCAGCGGCTACCTCCATATAGGGTGAGAGTGCAGGTCTTGTGTACATACATACTCATACATATATATATATATATATATATATATATGCATACAGTCCAGTCACGACGGCACATAGACAATCACAAATGGATACAAGAGGCAAGGATTACTCCTTGCCTCCTGTATCCATTTGTGATTGTCCGTGTGCCGCCTTGACTGGACTGTATGTGGAGCTCCCTTGGAGGGACCTCATGTGGCTGACACCGGGTACTTTTGGAGGTAATTGTACGGAAGTGCAATGTTAGAATGTGTTTGCATTGATACTCAATGCCAGCAATGAAATCAATGGTGGTGTTGTTGTTATTTGAAACACCCCACTCATGACTTGATAGCTGGTGTGTGTTGATGAATTCCACATCCACTCCTGATATTTAGCACCTATGATGCATTTATTTTTGTGTTTGTGTGTTGTACTGTTTTTGTGTGTGTTGTTGTGTATGTGGGTGTGTGTACTGTGGTGTGGTGTGTTGTATCTGTCCAATGTGTAAGTTTGTGAGGTGCGCTACGTATAAATATGTGTGTGCAATGGTCAAAGTGGAAATTTTGAAGTGGGGGTTTGCTAAGGTATGGGAAAATAAAGGCTGAAGTTATGTGCACACTCCAGAAAAAGAGGGTGCAGCCACTCAAAAGGGGGAATGTCCTTGAGTGTAGTGTACCATGCTGTATGCCCCTTGTACACATTATGCAAAACAGTAGTAGATCCCCTTACACTTGCCCCTTAATTTATTATGCCATGTGGAAAGAGCCAAAATTTCCCTTATGCGACACAGAATGAGCAAAAAAAATCACATTATACCACCCAGAAAGACCCAAAATTCCCATTATGCTACATAAATTGAGCCGAAATTCACATTATGCAACATGGACTGAGGCTAAATTCACATCATGCCACCTGGAATAAGCCCAAATTCACATCATGCCACACAGAAAGTGCCAAAATTCAATTTATGCCACACGGATTGATCCAAAATTCTCAATATGCCACATGGCGGGGTGACGCATGGACAGAGACGGTATGGTGAAACAGGGGCAGAGATGGCGGGGTGATGCAGGGACAGAGATGGCGGGGTGATGTAGGGACAGAGATGGTGGGGTAATGCAGGGACAGAGATGGCGGGGTGACGCAGGAACAGAGATGGTGGGGTGACACAGGGACAGAGATGGTGGGGTGATGCAGGGACAGAGATGGTGGGGTGACGCAGAGACAGAGATGTGGGGTGATGCAGGGACATGCTCCTCTTTCACATTGCATGTCACATTCAACCCACCTGCTACCTGTCACATTCATCTGACCCGGCTCCTGTTTCCATCAATGGGGGAAGCCCAACCTCCAGACCGCAGCAGCCTGTGGTCAGTATGGAGGTTGGACGGGGGTTACACACAGCCTCTGCTGCTGTCTGCTGTACTCTGCAGACAGCAGCGGAGTCAGGGAGGAGGTGAATGGATGTCTGTGTGCGGCATCCATTCACCTCGCAGACAGGGGGTGAACGGGGGCTGGGTGCAGCCCAGCAGCTTACTTTGGTGCTGGGTTTGCCCCCAGGGCAATGATCGGTGGTCCTGGCAGGGGTGATCGCGGTCCCAGCACTTGGAGATTATGTCATCTTCAATCGCCACCTCCGTCTACACTGCAGGTAGGCACCACAGTGTAAACGGTGCAAATCCTGGATCCGACTTGGCTTGGATCCGCGTTCCAAATGCCATGTCGGAACTGGGTTTTTTGGTCTAAAAAGGGTATAAGTGTGTGTTGTACTGTTTTTGGGTGTGTTGTAGTGTATATAGGTGTGTGTGTTGTACTGCTTGTGGGGTGTTATGTATGTGTGTGTGTGTGTGTTTTGTGTGTATCTGTCCAATGTGTAAGTGTGTGTGGTGTGCTATGTATACTGTAGATTTGTGTGTAGTGTGCTGTGTGTGCGTACATGTGTACTGTTTGTGTGATGTGTGTGTACAATGTGATGTGTAGTCTATGTATTTCCCCAATTATTCCCAATTGTTGAAAGCCTTCACCATAATGCTAGAATGTGTTTGCATTCGTACTAAATGACAGCAATGAACTCAGGTGTGGTTCCTTTGACTTCGGTTTCCCAGATCGTCGATTTCCTGAAGAAATGGCCCTAGTGGCCATGAAACGTTGATGATCCTGGCTGTATTGTGATGTACTGCACCCTATACCTACATGTATAAGGATTTTTTTTCTTCAAGCCATGGAGTGCTGCTGTATCTGTTCTTCTATGAACTGACGCCTGTACATATTCGACTGAAGGCACCCCGGGAGTTATGTTATCATCCAGAGTGCCAAACTATCCAAGGCTTCCAAGGCTCTATAAATATATATACACACACATAAATATATATATATATATATATATATATATATACACACACACACACACACACACACACACACACACACACACACACACACACACATACATACATATATATATATATATATATATATATATATATATATATATATATATTATACACTAAACATCGGCACTCACCTTTCCTAGTTTTGGGGTGCCCTATGGCTTGTGACCACATTGTTTAAACAGACATTGTAGGGGCTCTGCACACACTAAATTAACTGATAATAAATAGTGGAGATTTGGTTCATGAATTGATCAATGCGTTTAAGCCTGCAGCCCCCTTCACTATATATATATATATATACTAGGTGATTCATCGCGCCCTACGGGCGCTCTTCACACCGTCGTAAGGGGCTGCGCCCCCTTAATTTGTGAACATTTGTATATGAGAAAGATGGTTAGAACTGTATGAAAGATGCCTGTATTGCAACTTCAGTTATAGGTGAAATGTGTTAAATAAAGAGCATATGATGTGGAAGGGGGTGTGTATTGTTTTGTTTAATTAAAAAAAGCGGTTACAGAGTAAGATGTTGATAGTGTGGATGGTACAGTGACATTTGTGGGTGTGGGGGGGGGGCTGTGTGTGCATGCTGTTTAGGTGTGTGTGTGCAATAGTATAGTAGGGTGTTTTTGAGTCAGCGGCTCCCTGCTGGCGGAGGTCACGACACAGGAAAACAGGAGGCTGGGTAGTGATATGGGTGTGTGGGAATAAGGGGGACTAAAGAGGAGGGTGGGAGATACTGTGCTGCTTCTGCCAGTGGGTGAGGGTCCAGCGTGGCAGCACAGGAGTACAGGATGGTGGCCCTTAGTCAGTGTCTCCTCCTACTGGGTGGGAGTTCGGGTACATGAGAGCAAGAGGCTGGGCTATGAGGCATGATAGGGGCATGTGGGCAAAACAGCGTCAGCGACTCCCCGGTGGTGGAAGTTACGGTTCAGGAGAGCAGGAAGCTGGGTAGTGATAGGGGTGTGTGAGTATACGGGGGACTAAAGAGGGGCTTAGGGGTGCCGTGAATTGCGGGAGGGGCGCGGGGGGTGCCGTGAATCAAGGGAGGGAGGGGGCGCAAGTGTCGGCGAATCGCGGGAGAGGGCGGGGGTCCGCAAAGCGTGGGAGGGGGCGTGAATTGCGCGAGGGGGGGTTGCGAATCGCGGGAGGGGGGTGCGCGGGGGGGCCGTAAATTGCGGGGGGGCACGGGGCGCGATGAATCACCTAGTTGGTTATATATTCTTGTAGAAGGATGGTAGGATGTTGCTGTCATTCAAAATGCATTTACATAAACAGTAATAGTAGCAGTAAAAGGTCTGACTTAAAACACCTACAGTAAAACAGAACAGGTGTTATATATTTTACAAAGAATTGGTTGATGATGTGTAGGTTGACGTGCACATAGTTCATAGTTGTCACTGGAAAAAAATTGCTACAAGAAAAAATCAACACAGAAAGTTCAACACATGTAAATGTTGACATAAGTGTGGCACTTCATCGGTGTCCATGTCGACACATGAGAATGAATATGAAAACTTTCAAAAATAGAAAAATAAATCTTCAAAAACTCATGTCAACCTTTTTCATTGTCGACCATAGCCGTGCCAGTGTTTTGCATGTGTCATTTAATCCTGGGGTTGCTGTGAATCACGCACGGGGGTGGGGGAGGGAGGAGGTTAGGGATGCCGTGAATTGCAGGAGGATGGGTCGCGGGGGGGGGTGTGTGGGTGCCGCGAATAGTGGGATGGGGGGGGGGCGGGGGGTTGCAGTGAATCGCGGGAGGGTGGGTCGCGGGGGCGGGGGGTTGCCGCAATGACAGGAGGGGGGGTCAGGGGTGGGGAATTGCGGTAGGGGGGGTCATGGGGGGCACCGTGAACCGTGGTAGGGGGGGTCGTGGGGGGCACTGTGAACCGTGGGAGGGGGGCCCGGGGGGTTGGCGTGAATTGCAGGAGGGGGGGTGTCATGGGGTGGGGCCGCGAATCGCGGGAGTCCCCGGGGGTGCCGCGAATTGCGGGGGGTGTGCTGAAATCGCGGGAGGGGGGTCACGGGGGTGCCGCGAATCGCCACAAGAAAAAAATAAACACAGAAAGGTCAACACATGTAAATGTTGACATAAGTGTGGCACTTCATTGGTGTCCATGACGACACATGAGAATGAATATGAAAACATTGAAAAAGTGAAAAATAAATCTTGTCAACCTTTTTCATTGTCGACCATAGCCATGTCAGTGTTTTGCATGTGCCATTTAATCGTGGGGATGCCGTGAATGAGGGGGGACACATTGCCCTGTTTCTGGACTTTCTTCTTAATTTATGGATTACCATCACCTGTGCTTAAACACCTTTCTTATCAATTACCCTGTTTAAAATGACAGGTGATGACAATCATAAATTAAGATAGAAGTCCACAAACATAGCATTCTGTCCCTCCTGGAGAGGGTCATGTTGGGAGGTATGGAGGTGTGGGGCGTTCACCTGGTGTGTATGGTGTGTAGCTGTGTCTTTGCTGTGTAACATGGAGAGGCAGAGGGTGTCTGGCACTGTCTGTGGGCTCACTGGGCTGGTCCTCTGTCATGTGAGTCAGTCATGTGAGTCAGAGGCTCCACCCAGGGTTATATCTCCAGACACACTTTGAGTGACAGATGTAGCCAAATATATAAGATATATATATATATATATATGGTGCGGCACTCACGACACTCTCTCAGAAACCACGATAGATGCCAATGTTACATCAACGTTTCAAAATTTCATTTTGTCTTCAGGATTAAATTTTGAAACGTTGATGTAACATTGGCACCTATCATGGTTTCTTAGAGAGTGTCATGAGTGCCGCACCTTGTACCCTTGTATCTGCACCCAGCTGTGAAGGCACCGACCACTATTTGACTGGATTATTGGGAGTGTCGGACCCCATCTCCCTGTAATATATATATATATATATATATATATATATATATATATATACGTGGGTACAGTAAAGTATGAGGCCACTCTCCAGACTGTGATTGAAATTTTCAAATACTTCTTTATTAAATACGCTGCCACATTTTAGGTCAACGTTTCGGCTCCCATTTGAGCCTTTTTCAAGACTTGTAGACAGCTCTCAGTGTATACATCATAGAAAAAACACCTATAAAATATATATAAGACATACATGTGTTGGTCAACAGGAGATTTCAAGGCTACAACAAATATATATTAACTATCACATGTGGCATCCTACAAATCCACTTGAATAAGTGGTGATATTCCTTACATATAGACACTTAACTAGCGATATCATATTACAATATCAAATTAATCTCCGTTTGGTCCATAATAACCACAATACAAATAGTGCAACTGATGTTCCTATACAGTGTGAGAGTAGACTTTCGCCCAGAGAGACATCCATGTTTCTTACCTGCTCAGTGTAACTGCCGGTTGTACGCCATTCCCCACATGGTAGTGCGGCGTGTGTGTAGCCCGGGCGCTTCCGGTTAAATCACTGTCCATGAACTGCATCACGTGTCTCTTGGACCGCGTGCGTCACTTTCGGTACGCAAGTGCACTCCGGCTGTGGAGCGCAAGTGGACCGCATCACTTACTTCCTGCTTTTACGTAACTTAGTTACCAGTTAACTGTTTCTATTAATTTCTATTCACTAAGGGACTGTTAGCCTCTTAAGTGTCATTAGTGCAGACATGCAACACGGTACCACCTCTAATCAACTACATTTCAACTGCTGTCCAGTGATTTTATATCATTACTAACGCTCGGCTATAACATAAGTATCTCTCATTTAAATATAGTCTCCAAGGGCAAAAGCCATCCCCCACAACGTACAGTGAACACAAAAATATACAAAAACATCATACTCTACTGACACAACACATGACAGACAAAAAACATTTTTACAAAACATGTATAAAACATATTAGTACAAAAAGAGTATATTATATACTTTACAACAAACATTGTGTCACCGCTTAAGTCTTCCCCAGTATATCCTTCTCCTCATTAAGACCTTTCGGTGCTACAGTCTCCAATTTAGCTATCCACCGTGCCTCACATTGTAATTGGAGACTGTAGCACCGAAAGGTCTTAATGAGTATAATTCCCTATCGGTATTTCTATAAAATGTGTGAGAAGGATATACTGGGGAAGACTTAAGCGGTGACACAATGTTTGTTGTAAAGTATATAATATACTCTTTTTGTACTAATATGTTTTATACATGTTTTGTAAAAATGTTTTTTGTCTGTCGTGTTGTGTCAGTAGAGTATGATGTTTTTGTATATTTTTGTGTTCACTGTACGGTGTGGGGGATGGCTTTTGCCCTTGGAGACTATATTTAAATGAGAGATACTTATGTTATAGCCGAGCGTTAGTAATGATATAAAATCACTGGACAGCAGTTGAAATGTAGTTGATTAGAGGTGGTACCGTGTTGCATGTCTGCACTAATGACACTTAAGAGGCTAACAGTCCCTTAGTGAATAGAAATTAATAGAAACAGTTAACTGGTAACTAAGTTACGTAAAAGCAGGAAGTAAGTGATGCGGTCCACTTGCGCTCCACAGCCGGAGTGCACTTGCGTACCGGAAGTGACGCACGCGGTCCAAGAGACACGTGATGCGGTTCATGGACAGTGATTTAACTGGAAGCGCCCGGGCTACACACACGCCGCACTACCATGTGCGGAATGGCGTACACCCGGCAGTTACACTGAGCAGGTAAGAAACATGGATGTCTCTCTGGGCGAAAGTCTACTCTCACACTGTATAGGAACATCAGTTGCACTATTTGTATTGTGGTTATTATGGACCAAACGGAGATTGATTTGATATTGTAATATGATATCGCTAGTTAAGTGTCTATATGTAAGGAATATCACCACTTATTCAAGTGGATTTGTAGGATGCCGCATGTGATAGTTAATATATATTTGTTGTAGCCTTGAAATCTCCTGTTGACCAACACATGTATGTCTTATATATATTTTATAGGTGTTTTTTCTATGATGTATACACTGAGAGCTGTCTACAAGTCTTGAAAAAGGCTCAAATGGGAGCCGAAACGTTGACCTAAAATGTGGCAGCGTATTTAATAAAGAAGTATTTGAAAATTTCAATCACAGTCTGGAGAGTGGCCTCATACTTTACTGTACCCACGTTTGCATTTACCTCTGAAGAGAACTGGGTGTGCACCCCAGCAGGAATGGACATCAATAGCGAGTGTCACCTTACCCCCTGGATATATATAGATAGATAGATAGATAGATAGATAGATAGATAGATAGATAGATAGATAGATAGATAGATAGATAGATAGATACTGTAGATAGCAAAAACAAATGCAGCACTCCAACTTTAGTGGACAAGATATGTCTTGAACTTTAGATATACATCATGCATTCAGTTTGTCTTGTGTTATATCACTAATTTTTTTCACTAAGTTATATTTTCCTTTTTATTTCACGATTGTACTCATCACTTAATTATTTCTGATTAACTATGCACCAATATATTCATGTATTGCATTGTCCGGGATAGACGCAGCATAGCTGATACACTATATGAAGAATGCTGTTACCTTGGTAACATCAACAAACAGACCGGCACTGAGAGGCCGCTCTATGATGCAGCGGGCGCTGCGTCTCCCTGACAACCGCTGTAAACACTACTCGGCAGTTGGATGCCGTCTTCTGATTATGTCACTGCTGTTGACGCCGCTTCCGGTGGGACGGGTTTCCCCCACGTGGGATCGGCGTGTTGAGCTATTTAAGTTTGGTTACATTGTATAGATGTTGAGCCTGACGAAAACAAGTAATTGTTGAAACATTGCTTCACCTGTTCACCTTATAATAGATACTTTTTTCCATTAAAGTTGTAGTGCTGCATTTCTTTTTGCTGTATGTGCACCTGGAGCGGTGTGCGGGCACCCGCTAAGGAAATTTGAGACAGTGGCTGTGATGGATCATCTCGTTTTGTATGTATGTATATATATATGTATATATATATATATATATATATATATATATATACACTTAACATCGGCACTCACCTTTCCTAGTTTTGGGGTGCCCTATGGCTTGTGACCACATTGTTTAAACAGACATTGTAGGGGCTCTGCACACACTAAATTAACTGATAATAAATAGTGGAGATTTGGTTCATGAATTGATCAATGCATTTAAGCCTGCAGCCCCCTTCAAGGGGCCCCACTGTTCTGCAGGTCCTAACACTATCGCTGAAAATGGCTATGTAACGCTGTTTTCCGTAATTTGGTTATGCAGTGCCTCCACCCCAAGCAGTGTCTGTTGTACTTGACACCAATCACCAATGCACATACAGTTGGTGACCACTATTTGGGTGAGCTTGGGGATTCACCCAAAAAATAGAACTATGGAATTTATCAATATAACAATTTATTTACGACTTCAATCCAATATTTACGACAGTGGATATAATCTATTACAATTGTGTAGTCACAAGGTGGGTTATATCTAAATTTATCTAGAACACTACATACACAATGTTTATCCTGGACTAGTTAATACTATATTACTTCAATTACGGTATGCTATTACTCCCTAGACTAATTATACATTCACCATATATATATATTATTGCGCAATAATCTTAACTCTTCTCCCTCTCTTCTAAGATCTATACTATAAAATTAACAAGTGCTTTGTCCTTTCGTTCAGGTGATCACCCAATACCCTGAGTCCCACAAGTCTACATGTAGTCGAAAGGGATCCCTTTTATCCTCTGTTACTGGTAAGTATATAGGTAGTTCTGTTATACACTAACCACGTTTTACTGTAAAGGGTAGAGATTAGAGTACTGTAGGGATACCGATACGGTAATCACAGGAGGTCCTGCGGGGCGTCCCCTGGCTGGAGCCGGGTTTAGCCCATTAGCATTCTTCCAGGTTGTTATACGGAATCACTTAGTTCCTCACTGTACAGCTGTCCATTTGGCTATAAGTTTCCACTAGGCACAGGTTACTATTAATACAATCTGTCTATAGCCTTTTAGTTACCGTGGTTACGGCTTCTAGTTGCTGGCTCCTTGCATACAATCTCTGTAGTATTCTCTCTGTTGGGCAATCTCCTGGACCAATGTAGTAAGGATTCTAGCTTTTCTATTTAGCTTCCCCAGGCCAAAGTAGCCGGGTTTCGCTATCACTTGCTCCAAGTTGAAATGACTTGACTTGTAATACAGAAGCTCCCTGGATATACCTGACTCAGGAATGTGTCCCCTGGCTGCTGAGCCGGGTTTAACACCCCTAATCCTTGCATTAACTATGCAATACACCTGTCCCTGTCAGTGTGCTTCTGCCTTTACTTGTATGTCTATTACTGCTGAGCGGTAACTGGTGATATGAGGCTGCCTTTCCCAGATGGGGCTGTCAGTAGCAGTTCATACACAGTATCGACTACAGGTGCTTCAGTTCAGTATGCAGTTTATATTCAGCACAAGTGTGTGGGCTAGGATAGGGCCGGGCTTGAGGACTGGTATGGGAGGAGTGTAATGCAATAAGGGCTGAGTTGCCACTCACCACACCTCTCGCCGTCCCCTTGTACACTGCAGGACCCGGCTGATTACCGCCTCTGCCAACGCCTCTTCTCCGCCCTCCCAGATGACGCGGTCGGCGTCTGCCCAGGTCTCCTCTTCAAGTCCGGCCGTCACAGACTGTACGTCACGGACTCCCGCCTCTCTTCTCTCACCGGACTCTGCGCCCAGCCGGACACCGGTACTGCTGCTCGTGGATATCGGGGAGACTCGTCACCGGCACCGGAGCCACCGGTAACTCTCTGTCCCTCAGGATCACTGTCCGCCTTGCCTGCTGCGCAGCGCAGCTCTCCTGGTTATCAGGGTTCTCCCCGTCCCTCTCCCGTTTTCTCACTGCTTCCCGAAAGTTCTCTCCCCCCACCTTTTATCCCCTCTCTCTCCGCTGGCAACTGTCTCTTGGGGCACTCGCGCACCCCAACTTTATTTAACACTATCAGAGCATCCCACAGTCACGCTGTAGTCTCTCCCCTCACAGCAGTGACGATAGTATAGTCTGCCATAGATTATATCAATTGGCAGGGTCCATTTATGTAGGAATAGGGGATGTCCTACCAATATGCTCACATACAACGGTACTCTTACTGTCCAAGCTGTCTTAATTAATAAAACAATACTTTTGTATATATCGGTATAATCACTTGCAGCATTTTCACCTTACTAAATTAGGGTATATACATATCTACATAGAAAGGGTATAACATCATATATACATAGAAGGGGGTATTACATTTCTCCCCCTGGCGATCAAGTTGGCAATGTTGTTCACAAATTGCCACTTGATCTCCATTTACACTTAGTTGCCTATTGACTTATAACATTTGTAGCGCCTCACAGTATTTTATATAACCGCATTGTACAGCACTACTTCCAAAATAAGGCCAGGAGTTTACAATGCTCAGATGCACTACTCTATTGACCACGGTGGGACACCCTAAGTGGTCATAAGTCAACATTCTGGGCGGTCTACATACTCGTGCTGGTAACGGATGTTCACTTGGATAATCACTGATAGCAGGTTCACTCCCCCAACTATCTTCGGGGCTCACATAGGGCTCAGCGAATTCCGGTTCACCAGGTATTTCCCTGGGGGGTTCTACATCTGTCAACTGGTCAAAATCCAAGTCCCACTGGAAGGCTGGTGCTGTATTTTCATTTTGGTAGAAGTAACCCATCTCGTGGTCGATCTCATCTTCTCGAAATTCTTCGCTTACTGGACAATCAGAATAAGTAAATTTCTTTTTAGTGGGTAAAGGATCTGTGGCCGAGTCCTTATTCTCCTTATGCTCATTAGAAGGAAACACAATGTCCTGTGTAATGGGCAATAAATGTTGGCGATGGTAGGTAAGGATTGGTCCGGTATCATTTTCAGGGACAATCTGATACACCGGGAGGTCAGGCAACTTCTTTAACACTACATATGGGATGTCTTTCCATCGATTAGCGAGTTTTTGCTTGCGAGGGCAACCCAGTCTCTTAAGAAGTACACGATCTCCTGGTAGTAATACATGCTCTTTTACTTTTCGGTTATACAGGGTTTGATTCTTTTCATTTTGTTTTCGGGCAGAGTCTTGGGCTAATGAGTACGCCTTATTGAGTTCTTTTCTTAACTTATCAACGTACTTTGAATGAGAAGTGGCATTGACTGTATTAGGAGAAGTGCCCAGACTGATATCAATAGGGAGTCTTGCCTCTCGGCCAAACATTAGCAAATAGGGTGAATATCCAGTAGCTTCATTCCTGGTGCAGTTGTATGCATGTACTAGATGACAAATGTACTTGTTCCAATGCGTCTTCTGTTTCGGATCTAATGTACCCAACATATTCAGTAAAGTTCGGTTGAACCTTTCCGGCTGCGGATCTCCTTGTGGATGATAGGGAGTGGTCCTGGATTTCCTTATCCCACACAGTTCACACAACTCCTTGATGAGGTGACTCTCGAAATCGGGACCCCGATCAGTGTGTATGCGAGCAGGTAACCCATAATGCACGAAAAACTTTTCCCATAGAGTCTTTGCCACAGTGATTGACCTTTGATCTGGGGTGACAAAGGCTTGAGCATATCGGGTAAAATGGTCAGTTATCACCAGAATGTTACTATTTTTACCATTGGGACTCTCAAAGGAAAGGAAATCTACACAGACCAAGTCCATAGGCCCAGAACTTCGGATACTGACTAAATTGGCAGCATGCTGAGGTAAAGTCTTTCTTAGAATGCAGTTTCTACACTTGCGGCAATACTCATCAATGTCCCGATTCATTAAAGGCCAATACACCCGTTCTGCTACTAATTGTTGCATTTTGTCATATCCCAAATGTCCATGTTGGTCATGCAGGGCACACAACACCACCTGTCTTAGATCCGCGGGTAGTACTAACTGGTCTTTTGTACTACCATTGGGCTGGGTAGTTCTCCGATACAACAGTCTTTGTTTTATCACTAAATTTCTTCTTTGACGACACAATATCTTATACCGTACGGTATCTGGAGATGTGCACTCTGGCTTGGAAGGTTGTTGTATTTGCTGCAACATAGGGCCTATCTCAAGGTCATCGTTCTGGGCTTTTCGTAACTGTTCCTGGGACCATTTAGGTAAATATCTCATTTCTGCTGTTGTAATCCAACAATACATTAATGGTAAAGATTTTCCTGAAGCGCCTAATGCACTAACCCGTTCCGGCATTTGTTGGATACAGTGCACTTGATGACACAGCCCTCGTAGAGCTGGCGCCGGTACTTCTACCCAGTCATCATTTTCACTAATATTGCTGGAATGTGGTACTCGCGATAATGCATCGGCATCGGTATTGTTGATCCCAGGCTTATATTTCAAATCAAAGGTGTAGTTGGACAGAGCTGCCAACCATCGATGCCCTGTTGCATCCAGTTTTGCCGTGGAGTTGATGTACGTAAGGGGATTGTTGTCTGTATGCACTGTGAAACGAACTCCATATAAATAATCATGGAATTTTTTTTTACTACTGACCACTTTAGTGCCAGGAATTCCAATTTATGGACCGCATAGTTCTTCTCACTACTGGAAAGACTCCGACTAACATAAGCTATGGGCCGTAGCACCTTCTCTTGCCATTGATAAAGTACCCCTCCTATTCCATCCATGGAGGCATCTACATGAACTTCATAGGGTAATTCGGGATTGGCATAGGCTAATACGGGTGAGTGTGTCAAATGATGCTTTAATTGTTGAAACGAGCTGTCACACTCTGCTGTCCAACGTTCTCCAAACTCTTCTTGTGGCTTATAATACTTTCCCAGGTTCTGCCGCGGTGTCCCTACCGGAGGATACCCTTTGGTAAGTTCGGTGAGTGGTCGAGCAATTTGAGAATATTGAGGGACAAAACGCATGTAGTAACCACTGAATCCCACGGATGAGCGTAACTCTTTCAAGGTGGTGGGTTTCGGCCATTCCTTCACGGCTGCGATCTTATCAGGGTCAGTGGATACTCCTTCCCTGCTGACTACATGGCCCAGATATTTGACAGTGGTCTGGCACAGTCTGCACTTGTCAATGGACAGCTTCAATCCCTTCTGATGTAATCTTTTCAGTACTTTCATTAATCCGGTGGGACGGGTTTCCCCCACGTGGGATCGGCGTGTTGAGCTATTTAAGTTTGGTTACATTGTATAGATGTTGAGCCTGACGAAAACAAGTAATTGTTGAAACATTGCTTCACCTGTTCACCTTATAATAGATACTTTTTTCCATTAAAGTTGTAGTGCTGCATTTCTTTTTGCTGTATGTGCACCTGGAGCGGTGTGCGGGCACCCGCTAAGGAAATTTGAGACAGTGGCTGTGATGGATCATCTCGTTTTGTATGTATGTATATATATATGTATATATATATATATATATATATATATATATATATATATATATACACTTAACATCGGCACTCACCTTTCCTAGTTTTGGGGTGCCCTATGGCTTGTGACCACATTGTTTAAACAGACATTGTAGGGGCTCTGCACACACTAAATTAACTGATAATAAATAGTGGAGATTTGGTTCATGAATTGATCAATGCATTTAAGCCTGCAGCCCCCTTCAAGGGGCCCCACTGTTCTGCAGGTCCTAACACTATCGCTGAAAATGGCTATGTAACGCTGTTTTCCGTAATTTGGTTATGCAGTGCCTCCACCCCAAGCAGTGTCTGTTGTACTTGACACCAATCACCAATGCACATACAGTTGGTGACCACTATTTGGGTGAGCTTGGGGATTCACCCAAAAAATAGAACTATGGAATTTATCAATATAACAATTTATTTACGACTTCAATCCAATATTTACGACAGTGGATATAATCTATTACAATTGTGTAGTCACAAGGTGGGTTATATCTAAATTTATCTAGAACACTACATACACAATGTTTATCCTGGACTAGTTAATACTATATTACTTCAATTACGGTATGCTATTACTCCCTAGACTAATTATACATTCACCATATATATATATTATTGCGCAATAATCTTAACTCTTCTCCCTCTCTTCTAAGATCTATACTATAAAATTAACAAGTGCTTTGTCCTTTCGTTCAGGTGATCACCCAATACCCTGAGTCCCACAAGTCTACATGTAGTCGAAAGGGATCCCTTTTATCCTCTGTTACTGGTAAGTATATAGGTAGTTCTGTTATACACTAACCACGTTTTACTGTAAAGGGTAGAGATTAGAGTACTGTAGGGATACCGATACGGTAATCACAGGAGGTCCTGCGGGGCGTCCCCTGGCTGGAGCCGGGTTTAGCCCATTAGCATTCTTCCAGGTTGTTATACGGAATCACTTAGTTCCTCACTGTACAGCTGTCCATTTGGCTATAAGTTTCCACTAGGCACAGGTTACTATTAATACAATCTGTCTATAGCCTTTTAGTTACCGTGGTTACGGCTTCTAGTTGCTGGCTCCTTGCATACAATCTCTGTAGTATTCTCTCTGTTGGGCAATCTCCTGGACCAATGTAGTAAGGATTCTAGCTTTTCTATTTAGCTTCCCCAGGCCAAAGTAGCCGGGTTTCGCTATCACTTGCTCCAAGTTGAAATGACTTGACTTGTAATACAGAAGCTCCCTGGATATACCTGACTCAGGAATGTGTCCCCTGGCTGCTGAGCCGGGTTTAACACCCCTAATCCTTGCATTAACTATGCAATACACCTGTCCCTGTCAGTGTGCTTCTGCCTTTACTTGTATGTCTATTACTGCTGAGCGGTAACTGGTGATATGAGGCTGCCTTTCCCAGATGGGGCTGTCAGTAGCAGTTCATACACAGTATCGACTACAGGTGCTTCAGTTCAGTATGCAGTTTATATTCAGCACAAGTGTGTGGGCTAGGATAGGGCCGGGCTGGAGGACTGGTATGGGAGGAGTGTAATGCAATAAGGGCTGAGTTGCCACTCACCACACCTCTCGCCGTCCCCTTGTACACTGCAGGACCCGGCTGATTACCGCCTCTGCCAACGCCTCTTCTCCGCCCTCCCAGATGACGCGGTCGGCGTCTGCCCAGGTCTCCTCTTCAAGTCCGGCCGTCACAGACTGTACGTCACGGACTCCCGCCTCTCTTCTCTCACCGGACTCTGCGCCCAGCCGGACACCGGTACTGCTGCTCGTGGATATCGGGGAGACTCGTCACCGGCACCGGAGCCACCGGTAACTCTCTGTCCCTCAGGATCACTGTCCGCCTTGCCTGCTGCGCAGCGCAGCTCTCCTGGTTATCAGGGTTCTCCCCGTCCCTCTCCCGTTTTCTCACTGCTTCCCGAAAGTTCTCTCCCCCCACCTTTTATCCCCTCTCTCTCCGCTGGCAACTGTCTCTTGGGGCACTCGCGCACCCCAACTTTATTTAACACTATCAGAGCATCCCACAGTCACGCTGTAGTCTCTCCCCTCACAGCAGTGACGATAGTATAGTCTGCCATAGATTATATCAATTGGCAGGGTCCATTTATGTAGGAATAGGGGATGTCCTACCAATATGCTCACATACAACGGTACTCTTACTGTCCAAGCTGTCTTAATTAATAAAACAATACTTTTGTATATATCGGTATAATCACTTGCAGCATTTTCACCTTACTAAATTAGGGTATATACATATCTACATAGAAAGGGTATAACATCATATATACATAGAAGGGGGTATTACATTTCTCCCCCTGGCGATCAAGTTGGCAATGTTGTTCACAAATTGCCACTTGATCTCCATTTACACTTAGTTGCCTATTGACTTATAACATTTGTAGCGCCTCACAGTATTTTATATAACCGCATTGTACAGCACTACTTCCAAAATAAGGCCGGGAGTTTACAATGCTCAGATGCACTACTCTATTGACCACGGTGGGACACCCTAAGTGGTCATAAGTCAACATTCTGGGCGGTCTACATACTCGTGCTGGTAACGGATGTTCACTTGGATAATCACTGATAGCAGGTTCACTCCCCCAACTATCTTCGGGGCTCACATAGGGCTCAGCGAATTCCGGTTCACCAGGTATTTCCCTGGGGGGTTCTACATCTGTCAACTGGTCAAAATCCAAGTCCCACTGGAAGGCTGGTGCTGTATTTTCATTTTGGTAGAAGTAACCCATCTCGTGGTCGATCTCATCTTCTCGAAATTCTTCGCTTACTGGACAATCAGAATAAGTAAATTTCTTTTTAGTGGGTAAAGGATCTGTGGCCGAGTCCTTATTCTCCTTATGCTCATTAGAAGGAAACACAATGTCCTGTGTAATGGGCAATAAATGTTGGCGATGGTAGGTAAGGATTGGTCCGGTATCATTTTCAGGGACAATCTGATACACCGGGAGGTCAGGCAACTTCTTTAACACTACATATGGGATGTCTTTCCATCGATTAGCGAGTTTTTGCTTGCGAGGGCAACCCAGTCTCTTAAGAAGTACACGATCTCCTGGTAGTAATACATGCTCTTTTACTTTTCGGTTATACAGGGTTTGATTCTTTTCATTTTGTTTTCGGGCAGAGTCTTGGGCTAATGAGTACGCCTTATTGAGTTCTTTTCTTAACTTATCAACGTACTTTGAATGAGAAGTGGCATTGACTGTATTAGGAGAAGTGCCCAGACTGATATCAATAGGGAGTCTTGCCTCTCGGCCAAACATTAGCAAATAGGGTGAATATCCAGTAGCTTCATTCCTGGTGCAGTTGTATGCATGTACTAGATGACAAATGTACTTGTTCCAATGCGTCTTCTGTTTCGGATCTAATGTACCCAACATATTCAGTAAAGTTCGGTTGAACCTTTCCGGCTGCGGATCTCCTTGTGGATGATAGGGAGTGGTCCTGGATTTCCTTATCCCACACAGTTCACACAACTCCTTGATGAGGTGACTCTCGAAATCGGGACCCCGATCAGTGTGTATGCGAGCAGGTAACCCATAATGCACGAAAAACTTTTCCCATAGAGTCTTTGCCACAGTGATTGACCTTTGATCTGGGGTGACAAAGGCTTGAGCATATCGAGTAAAATGGTCAGTTATCACCAGAATGTTACTATTTTTACCATTGGGACTCTCAAAGGAAAGGAAATCTACACAGACCAAGTCCATAGGCCCAGAACTTCGGATACTGACTAAATTGGCAGCATGCTGAGGTAAAGTCTTTCTTAGAATGCAGTTTCTACACTTGCGGCAATACTCATCAATGTCCCGATTCATTAAAGGCCAATACACCCGTTCTGCTACTAATTGTTGCATTTTGTCATATCCCAAATGTCCATGTTGGTCATGCAGGGCACACAACACCACCTGTCTTAGATCCGCGGGTAGTACTAACTGGTCTTTTGTACTACCATTGGGCTGGGTAGTTCTCCGATACAACAGTCTTTGTTTTATCACTAAATTTCTTCTTTGACGACACAATATCTTATACCGTACGGTATCTGGAGATGTGCACTCTGGCTTGGAAGGTTGTTGTATTTGCTGCAACATAGGGCCTATCTCAAGGTCATCGTTCTGGGCTTTTCGTAACTGTTCCTGGGACCATTTAGGTAAATATCTCATTTCTGCTGTTGTAATCCAACAATACATTAATGGTAAAGATTTTCCTGAAGCGCCTAATGCACTAACCCGTTCCGGCATTTGTTGGATACAGTGCACTTGATGACACAGCCCTCGTAGAGCTGGCGCCGGTACTTCTACCCAGTCATCATTTTCACTAATATTGCTGGAATGTGGTACTCGCGATAATGCATCGGCATCGGTATTGTTGATCCCAGGCTTATATTTCAAATCAAAGGTGTAGTTGGACAGAGCTGCCAACCATCGATGCCCTGTTGCATCCAGTTTTGCCGTGGAGTTGATGTACGTAAGGGGATTGTTGTCTGTATGCACTGTGAAACGAACTCCATATAAATAATCATGGAATTTTTTTTTACTACTGACCACTTTAGTGCCAGGAATTCCAATTTATGGACCGCATAGTTCTTCTCACTACTGGAAAGACTCCGACTAACATAAGCTATGGGCCGTAGCACCTTCTCTTGCCATTGATAAAGTACCCCTCCTATTCCATCCATGGAGGCATCTACATGAACTTCATAGGGTAATTCGGGATTGGCATAGGCTAATACGGGTGAGTGTGTCAAATGATGCTTTAATTGTTGAAACGAGCTGTCACACTCTGCTGTCCAACGTTCTCCAAACTCTTCTTGTGGCTTATAATACTTTCCCAGGTTCTGCCGCGGTGTCCCTACCGAAGGATACCCTTTGGTAAGTTCGGTGAGTGGTCGAGCAATTTGAGAATATTGAGGGACAAAACGCATGTAGTAACCACTGAATCCCACGGATGAGCGTAACTCTTTCAAGGTGGTGGGTTTCGGCCATTCCTTCACGGCTGCGATCTTATCAGGGTCAGTGGATACTCCTTCCCTGCTGACTACATGGCCCAGATATTTGACAGTGGTCTGGCACAGTCTGCACTTGTCAATGGACAGCTTCAATCCCTTCTGATGTAATCTTTTCAGTACTTTCATTAATCGCCGATTGTGTTCTTCACGATAGCACATATCCCCAATTACTTTTTCCATCGTCCTTTGAAAAGTTGCGGGGGCCCCCTTTATACCTTGTGGCATTTTAAGAAACTCAAAAAATCCTATCGGACATATAAAGGCTGTCTTGGCACGATCATCCGGATGCATGGGTATTTGATAGTATCCTGACCGTAGGTCAAGCACCGAAAACCATTGGCTCCCCTGAAGGCAGTCCAACGCTTCTTCCACTTTTGGCACGGTGTACTGATCTTCAATAGTTCGATTATTCAGAGTTCGGTAGTCAATACACAATCTTATATCTCCGTTCTTTTTACGGGCGACCACAATGGGTGACGCATAAGGACTTTGAGATTCAGCTATTACTTGATTCTCAAGGAGAAATTTTAAATGAAGGCGCACATCTTCGAAGTCTGCGGGAGCCAATCTTCTTGATCTCTCACGAAACTGGGTATCATCAGTCATTCGTATTCGGTGTTCCACCCCATTGGCTGTTCCCAAATCCCAATCGCTTAATGAATATACTGATTCAATTACTTTCATGTCCCGGATTAGTTGTTCTCGATCTTCATAGGAGATATCGCTGCCCTTAAAACATTCCATTATTCGGGTGTTGAAGGCAGGAAGGTCAACCTCATCAGGGATGTAATGGGCAATATCCCTCGGAGATGCAAGGCAATTGAGAGATTGAGCCTCTTGCTCAGAAGAATGGGAGATTATGTTATCTTGGTTTTGGCACCACTTAGACAATGTTTTGAATAGATGTGAATTAGTCCCCACAATTACAGACACCACCTCTTGTCCCGAGGGAGGATCCGGACATACGAGAGCTAGAAAGGGCAACGGGTTTTGATACTTGGCCGTATCATCCATAAACTGAAGGTGAGTGGTCACATATCCCAAGTAGGGGTATTTTTGATTACTCAGTCCCCATATCACTAGTCCATCTATAGGGTTCAAGGGTACATCTGCCAGATGTTGATGGTACCAACCCTCGAAGATTATGGAAACTTGTGACCCACTGTCCAATAACACGCTACAATACTGTCCATTTATTAACGCTGGAACCATTGGGGCGTCTCCAACCAGTCCCTGGTGTATCAACCCAGACCACTGTGTGTTCCCCATTGAAGTTACATCTATAAGTTGGGAGTCGATGCGGGGTTCATCGGCGTCCCTTGTACGTTTCCCGACGGTGTAGAATCCCGGAAGTCAGGATTAGGTCCTCGTCGGCTATATCTTCGGTGTGGGCATTCAAAACTACGATGGCCCATTTGACCACAACTGTAACAGGTATAGTTATAGTTCCCTCTTTCCTCCAATCTTCGATTATAACCTCTTCCCCGATTCATAGAGGCTCCAGTAGCCACTGGGTCAGTGGGAATCTGGAAGGCTATTAGTTGATCTAATTTCTTATTTTGCTCTTCCATAAGCTTGTATAACCGATCAGAGGCTAAAGGTGCTTCAGTAGTTGGAATTACCACCTTGACTCTTTTGAGGGTCTTTTCTCTGTTTTCAATTTGCACTTCTTCCAATTTCACTTCTTTTATGAGCTCACTCAGAGTCGGTGCTTGGTCTTTGGATATAGTACACCTAAGCCGTTGGGCCACTGGGTTTGATGTCAACGCTCCCCGCAACACATACTTCAGTCGTTTCTCATCCATTTCGGCCCCCAGAATCCCTCCTTTGTCTAATAATTTGTACAGGATCTTATTTAGGCGATAGATGAAATTAGTAAGAGTCTCATTAGGCTCTTGATAGGTGTGATTTAATCTGGATAATAAATCTCCTACATCCTCTAATGTTCCGAATGAGTAGTCCAGGGCATCAAAATAATCCTTGAGCGTACAGTTACTATTACTCCTCCTGGTAGCTTGTATGATGCCCATGGCCGGCCCTCTAAGACTTTCTACAATGCGTTGTTTTTTTATATGCTCCGGACATCGCCATTCTTCGGAATGCTGGGTAGCCGTTTCCCTCCAAGCCTCATAATTTTCTTCTCCTGTCGGAACTGGTAACAACCCAGAAAATATACGTAATCGCCTATATCCACCTTCATAATGCCACCTTTCCATCTGGCTAACCACTCGATCCATCACTTTATCCACCGACGGGTCTGTGTCCGTTTCCCTAGTTACATCTGTATCTAAATGCAGACCAGTATGGGAGTCGTTGCCCCTATCTCCATTTCCAGCCTGAGTAGCATAACTTTCCAGTTGTATCTCTCTCTGTTCCCCACCAGTACCTCCCGGCCAGATAATCTTCCACCTTTGAGTGGGTGATTGGGATGTTATAATCTGGGCCAGTATTAAGGTGGAATCCAATTTGTTAAGGTTAGTGATCAATACTAAACACACATCTCCTTCTTCACTTCTGGATTTTTTATCAATCAATTTGGGTCGACGTACTCCATACAGTTTATCGACTTCTTCCAGAATTTCGTCGTCAGACATATTGTCAAACTGTCCTGCCAGTGCAAAACTACAATCCACAAATAATCCATGGCGCTGCATCCACTCCTGAAGTTCTGAAGAAGTTAGGTGTTCCATTTTGGTTCTGTGGATCTCAGCAGTGCCTCCAGATGTAACGCTGTTTTCCGTAATTTGGTTATGCAGTGCCTCCACCCCAAGCAGTGTCTGTTGTACTTGACACCAATCACCAATGCACATACAGTTGGTGACCACTATTTGGGTGAGCTTGGGGATTCACCCAAAAAATAGAACTATGGAATTTATCAATATAACAATTTATTTACGACTTCAATCCAATATTTACGACAGTGGATATAATCTATTACAATTGTGTAGTCACAAGGTGGGTTATATCTAAATTTATCTAGAACACTACATACACAATGTTTATCCTGGACTAGTTAATACTATATTACTTCAATTACGGTATGCTATTACTCCCTAGACTAATTATACATTCACCATATATATATATTATTGCGCAATAATCTTAACTCTTCTCCCTCTCTTCTAAGATCTATACTATAAAATTAACAAGTGCTTTGTCCTTTCGTTCAGGTGATCACCCAATACCCTGAGTCCCACAAGTCTACATGTAGTCGAAAGGGATCCCTTTTATCCTCTGTTACTGGTAAGTATATAGGTAGTTCTGTTATACACTAACCACGTTTTACTGTAAAGGGTAGAGATTAGAGTACTGTAGGGATACCGATACGGTAATCACAGGAGGTCCTGCGGGGTGTCCCCTGGCTGGAGCCGGGTTTAGCCCATTAGCATTCTTCCAGGTTGTTATACGGAATCACTTAGTTCCTCACTGTACAGCTGTCCATTTGGCTATAAGTTTCCACTAGGCACAGGTTACTATTAATACAATCTGTCTATAGCCTTTTAGTTACCGTGGTTACGGCTTCTAGTTGCTGGCTCCTTGCATACAATCTCTGTAGTATTCTCTCTGTTGGGCAATCTCCTGGACCAATGTAGTAAGGATTCTAGCTTTTCTATTTAGCTTCCCCAGGCCAAAGTAGCCGGGTTTCGCTATCACTTGCTCCAAGTTGAAATGACTTGACTTGTAATACAGAAGCTCCCTGGATATACCTGACTCAGGAATGTGTCCCCTGGCTGCTGAGCCGGGTTTAACACCCCTAATCCTTGCATTAACTATGCAATACACCTGTCCCTGTCAGTGTGCTTCTGCCTTTACTTGTATGTCTATTACTGCTGAGCGGTAACTGGTGATATGAGGCTGCCTTTCCCAGATGGGGCTGTCAGTAGCAGTTCATACACAGTATCGACTACAGGTGCTTCAGTTCAGTATGCAGTTTATATTCAGCACAAGTGTGTGGGCTAGGATAGGGCCGGGCTGGAGGACTGGTATGGGAGGAGTGTAATGCAATAAGGGCTGAGTTGCCACTCACCACACCTCTCGCCGTCCCCTTGTACACTGCAGGACCCGGCTGATTACCGCCTCTGCCAACGCCTCTTCTCCGCCCTCCCAGATGACGCGGTCGGCGTCTGCCCAGGTCTCCTCTTCAAGTCCGGCCGTCACAGACTGTACGTCACGGACTCCCGCCTCTCTCCTCTCACCGGACTCTGCGCCCAGCCGGACACCGGTACTGCTGCTCGTGGATATCGGGGGGACTCGTCACCGGCACCGGAGCCACCGGTAACTCTCTGTCCCTCAGGATCACTGTCCGCCTTGCCTGCTGCGCAGCGCAGCTCTCCTGGTTATCAGTTATAGGTGAAATGTGTTAAATAGAGAGCATATGATGTGGAAGGGGGTGTGTATTGTTTTGTTTCATTAAAAAGCGGTTACAGAGTAAGATGTACATTGATAGTGTGGATAGTACAGTGACATTTGTGGGTGGGGGTGTGTGTGTGTGCAATAGTATAGTAGGGTTTTTTTGGTTGAGGAAGAAAGAAAAGATTGTCTTTTTTGCTGGCGCACTAAAGAGAAAAATGAATCCTTATTAAAATATACCTTTTATTAGTATTCCAATAAAACCATCAAGTGAAATAGATACCACTTAATTAACAAACATTTAACAGGGTGTTTTGGGGTCAGCGGCTCCCTAGTGGTCAAAGTTACAATTCAGGACAGCAGGAAGCTGGGTAGTGATAGGGGTGTGTGGGCATAAGGGGGACTATAGAGGAGGGTGGGGGACACTGTGCAGCTTCTGCCAGTGGGTGAGGGTCCAGCATGGCAGCACAGGAGTACAGGACGGTGCCCCTGAGTCAGTCTCTCCTCCTACTGGGTGAGAGTTAGGATTCATGACAGCAGGAGGCTGGTTGGTAAAGCATGATAGGGGAATGTGGGCAACACAGGGTGAGTGGGTAACCACTGGCGGAAGTTACGGGGCAGGAGAACAGGAGGCAGGGCAGTGATAAAGGTGTGTGGGCATGAGGGGTAGTAAAGGATTTTGCCTGTTGCAGAGTAGGGATGGGCATTGGTGCAGACGCCATCGATGGTTGGCATTGATGGCGATTTTGCACCCTGCCATCGATCGTAGTAAAATATTACTTGGATAACCATCGATTGTTGTAGCTATCGATGGTCGGTACTTGTGGAGTATCACGGCTCCCACGATGCCCATCGTATGCAAAAAAATCGCATCGCATCGCATGCGATCGCATACGATTTTGCACTGAAAAGCATCCAAATGCATTGGAATTAGTATTAAACATGTTCAATGGCCCCCAACTGGCATTTTTGAGGCTATACCACCCCCACTATCAACGCGAACCCGAAGCGTGGCGAGCGTAGCGAGCCCGCGAAGGGCGGCGGTACGCGTCCTACGACCTTTTCATACCCCCACTATCCACGTCGGCGTGGAGTTGAGAATAGAAAGTGTGGCGAGCCACCGAGCCCGAAGCGTGGCGAGGGGACGCGGATACCTTCACAGGTATCCGTGTCCCCTCACGGGCTTAACAGGTGTCCGCGTGCGCTCGCCACGCTCCAGGCTCGGTGGCTCGCTGCACTCGCCAAACTTTCTATTCTCAACTCCACGCCGACGTGGATAGTGGGGGTATGAAAAGGTCATAGGACGCGTACCGCCGCCCCTCGCGGGCTCGCTGCGCTCGCCACGCTTCGGGGTCGCGTTGATAGTGGGGGTGGTACAGCCTCAAAAATGCCAGTTGAGGGCCATTGAACATGTTTAATACTAATTCCAATGCATTTGGATGCTTTTCAGTGCAAAATCGTATGCGATTCTGTCAAAAACGGCCAAAATCTGTAAAAATCGCATCACATCGCATGCCATCGCATGCCACTATATATGGCATGTGATGGCATGCGATGGGAGCCGTGATACTCCACAAGTACCCGATGGTCATCCATTATATCTGCCTGAATAGGCCGTGGGACAATCAGAACTCGGTGGCGGGACTGTCGGGTGTGGGGGGCGGAGCTATGCTCTGTGTCCCGGCACCATAAGAAAATTTGAAACTTGATCGGTTCTCCTTTGCCATCGATGTAGAGAAACCATCTGGTCCTCACACATCGATGTAAAAAGTATTCAACATCGGCCATAAACCATCGATGATTTGAAATCGCCTCGTTTCATCGGTCCTTTCCCGATCTTGCAGATCATCGAGCCGGTGGCCTACAAATTAAAATGACCTCATTACTTAAGAATTCCAAATTTTTTTCATATCTCTTTATGGATTCGGTATGAAATCCCCCGGTCAAAATCCCGACAGGGTCAACATCCCGAATGGGTCAAAACACCGACAAGGACAAAATCCCTACATGGACAAAATCCAGACATTTAAAATCCCGACAGGGTCAAAATCCCGACATATAAAATGTACAGGTGAAACAGTCTACATGACTTTCGGTCGACAGGTGCAAGGTCGACATGGTTTTTTTCACTCATTCGGCATTTTGACCCTGTCGGGATTTTGACCGTCGGGATTTTGATTGCATCCCCTCTTTACTTAAGCCATTAGTTTTGAACAAATTTCATGCCGCACTTCCCAAATCTCCCAAAGTCTTCACGCATAGGGGCCTTGAATATGAGGTGGCCCGAATTCTGGACTCTTGCATTAGGTACAAGCGTCTACAATATTTAATTGATTGGAAAGGCTATGGGCCTGAAGAAAGATATTGGACCAATGCTTCTGAAGTACATGCCCCCAGAATGATTCGGGACTTTAAAATTTCCAGCTAAACCCAAAGAGTGCCCTCGGGCCACTTGTAAAGAAGGAGGTGCTGTCACAACCACCAAAGCACCTACCCTCGCTCCCTGTGCTGTCTCTGACCTGCAGTGCCCTGGCGCTATGCCCTCAACTCTGGCGCTCACCTCCGCTTCTGGTGCCGGCGGTGACCTGCTGTACACTGTCGCTCTGTCATCCACCATGGTCCATGTCCCTTCACCGGGTGTCAGTTCTGGTGCGCAGTGTCTTGGTGTTCTGGCTCCGGGCAGCGTGAGGCAGGATCCGCCATGATGGTGTTCGCGTCCTTCTAGGCCTCAGGTTAGGAAGCGCCAGCTGCAGCGCCTCCGCATAGTATTCCTCGCCGGCTGGTTTGTGTCGCCACATGGGCGGCGGCCATCTTGTTGGTTCCCAGAGCCTATACTTCGCAGCTCCAGCCGTGATGTCAATCCTGCGGCCAGTCACATTTCAGCTCAGCACTTAAATACTGACTAGCCGGGCCAGACTGGCAGTCAGTACAATGTTGTCCAATACATAGCATCTCGCTGTGCATCGTCTGCAATTCCTGCAGCTTCTCACAGCTACAGCTTGACTCCCAGTCCTTCGGGTGAAGCCTTCCCATCCTCCCGCTCCTGCTGGTCGTCCACTGCTATTACCAAGTACTACCACGGATTCTCCATTGCTGCCTATTGGGATTAAATGGACATTAGGGCTAACATCCTAAAAGGTGTGATCCTTTCTCCTTCATCCCGACGGTTATCATCTGTGGCCCAGTACCCCTGGTCCTCCTGCAGCCACGACCTCATTCAGCAAATCCTTTTCTTATTGGCTTCATCAACTTCAAGTTCTTCATTAATATCTTCAATTATATTATCATCTTCAAGTTCTTCTTCAATACAGTATATCCAATTATATTATCGTCTTCAAGTTCTTCATCCATATCTTCAGTTATATTATTGTCTTCAATTCCTTCATCGAATATCTACATTATATCATTGTCTTCATCTTTATCGTTGCTCATATTATCATTGTCGTCAGTTCTTTCATTATTATCATCAGTCATAATTACTGTACCATCATCATTACTGCTGCATATCAAAATCCTTTATTAAAAGGTTAAATTTTACTCATTGGTCTCCTTCTGCTCTGTTGTCCATGCAACAGCCCTACATCAAAGCACCCAGCCTCTGCAACACTCCGGCTGGTGCTTCACCAGGTTCACAGAACATGACATTAAGTTTCTATAATACAACCTAAAAGGCTCCTGAACCCATCCATTGTGGATACAAGTAATGAGTGCCTATCCCCCAAGTTTCTATATATATATATATATATATATATATATATATTCCCAGCGTGTGTGCAAAATATGTCTCTTAGTCAGGTAAAATAGAAACTTTAATAGGCAACGTTTCAATGTCTATGTGACATCGTCATCAGGCTTCAACCACACATAGACATTGAAACGTTGCCTATTAAAGTTTCTATTTTACCTGACTGAGAGACGTATTTTGGAGTGCGGCACACACGCTGGGAATATTTATCGTTTGACCGTGCGGGCACCCAACCAGCAACTATATAGGAGGCTGTGCTAGGCCACCCTGGGAATATATATATATATATATATATATATATATATATATATATATATATATATATATATATATATATATAAATTTACACACACTGTATATATATTGTAAGAAAAACACACACATATAAAAGGGGGGGGGGAGGAGAGAGGGATTAGAAATAAGAAGGTAAAGAAAAAAGTCACAATTTATTTCAATGTTACTATTGGAATATAAAAGAATAAAAAGGATTTAAAAGGAAAGTATGGATCATATATTTCACCCAGAGTAAGGGAAAAGGGATAGTCGTGTGGTCCGTCTTTTCAATAGGTGCCCTGTTCTTTTGATTATACAGGGGGAGCATCCTGTGGTGTCCTGTTGTTGTTGTTGTTATCATTATTATTAGTATTATACAGGGGGAGTAGCAGAGGCGTAACTAGACATTCATAGGCCCCATAGCAAAAGTTTGCATGGGCCCCCTATTTAGCAACTGTTGGTACTAAATGAATATAGCACATATACCTTAGATTGTAAAGATGTGCCCCCTTCAGCTCTGGGCCCCATAGCAGTTGCACCCCTTGCACCAATGGTAGTTACGCCTTTGGGGAGTAGGATTTTTTCAAGCCCACAGCTCCCCCCACCCCACACACACACCTCACCTCTGATGGACCAAATGTTGAAAGTTTTTTGTCTTCGCACCTCTTACTGAATTATTCTCTGCCTGGCAATATCTTATTTCATGGGGGGGGGGGGGGGAGAGGTGGTGTCACTCCAGGAATTGATGATGCGTGTTATTTATGGGCCAGTGCTCTGTACTTGCCCCTCCCCCCAGCTAAAAGTTGTCAACCAGCCCCTGTGTCCTAATAAGCCAGGAAAAATTCAGGCCAAGTGAAGTGAACAATGAGGGGGTTCACTTAGGCCTGCAGCTCTTCTCCTCACGCAATTCTTTATTTTGGTTAAAAAGGTGGACTTGGTTTCTACTTTTATTGATAGTGGAGCAGTCGGGAATTTTCTTGAGTTTCTCTTTCTCAGAGGCTCGGGATTCCTCTGGTTAAGCTTGATAAATGTATTACTATGGGTGGTTTGGATGGAAATCCTCTCAATAATGGGTTGATTACCCAAAAAATATATTTTTATTGTTTTTTTTCAACAATAAAGACCACAAAATAAGAGGTCCAAATGGCCACTATTAGGCAATATGAAACATAAATGTAGGACATAAGTAACAATATAACCAGTTGAGAGATGCTATCATGTCCAAACTATGTTGAAGATTTGAGGAAAAAGGGAGTAATATATCATTTGTAATTTAAACTGGTTAAAGGTGTGATATGAAGAAGTTCAGATTTACTGACATTTATTTTGTAACCTGAAATAGGACCAAATAGGGCAATAATTTCCATGATGATTTCCATGATCAATTTGGGATTGAGGTGAAGGGATTAGAGACAAGCATGACGTCAGCAAAAAGAGCTACTTTGAGTTCAATATTACTTACAACAATGCCTGTAAATGCGGGGGAAGATCTCAGAGCAATGGCTAAGGGTTCTAGGGTGATGGCAAAAAGGAGGGGAGAGAGTGGGCATCCTTGTCTTGTACCTTTAGTTATAGGGAAGGGAGGGGAGAGAAAGCCATTACAGGATATCTGAAAAGAGGATGAAGAGTATAATATGGAGAGAAAATAAATGAAAAGGGGAGGTATCCCAAATTTGGACATGGAGTTGTATAAATGGGGCCATAATACTAAATCAAAATCTAAAGATAAACTTAAATTGGGGGAGATGGGGTTGATAGTGTTCTGAAGGAATTGCGTAAAAGTACTTGACCTATTTTTTTACTGAATATCTTCCTGTTCTAAAGTCTGTCTGGTCCTGATGGATAATATGTGGAAGAATGGGGATTAGACTTCAGCTAGAATTTTGTTAATATTTTATAGTCACAGTTTAGTAAAGAAATGTGGTGGTAGGAACCTGGTTTAGAGAGATCTCTTCCAGGTTTGGGGAGGACTTTAATAATAGCAGAATTGAAGTGAGGTATTTTGGAGAATATGATTAAAGGTGGAAACCAAATTAGGAGCTATTTTGTCTAAAAAAGAGCAGTAAAAATCATTAGAAATCCATCAGGACCAGGGGCCTTTGCTAATTTTAATCTTCTGATGGTTCTGGTAACTTCATCCAGTGTAATGGGTGAAATGAGGGGAGGTAGAAGATGAGACGGGGCACTAGGGTAATATAAAGAGGACCAGACGTCATGGGACAGACTTGAGGACGGAGAAGTGTGGTGGGGGGGAGGAGGGGAAGGTTGGGGTGATGGAGTGGAGTAGATAGAGGCATAAAAATCTGCCATTATTTGGAAGATCTGAGAGTTAGTCATAGTGAGGGAACCATCAGGTAATTAAAGAGGGTGAACTAACATCAGAGGTCTAGTAGAATTAAGTATGGTAGTGAGGAGTTTGCCAGTTTTATGATATTTATAATTAGATGTAAATTGTAATTTATCTGTCACAGATTGCAGTGTATAGTCTAAAAGTGCCTTATCCTGAAGATTAATATTTTTGGTGAAGGTAGAAGGTTTAGAGATAAGAGCAGAGTAGGATATAGTGACAACTTGTTGTTGGGAAAGGTATAAGTGAGAATGGCGTTTTCATAGCAGAGCTTCATATTTTAAAATTGTACCTCTTAGTACTGCCTTGGATGCCATCCAGTATACTGGAGGATCCTCAGCCAATTTATGACTTTTATGGGTATCATAGTCCTTCCAAGCATCAATTAAATAAGTCTGAAAGGATGGTGAGTTTAATAAATGAGATGGAAAATGCCATGCTCGGTATGTAGATGTTTCCTTTGAAACCTGAAGGGATACAGTGATTAACGCATGATCTGAGAGTATGATAGGAGATATTTCAGCCTCTTTAACTAGTTGGAATAATGCAAATTGGGTGCAGTAATCCAATGCATTTACAAGGACTCGCTGCCTTTTTCAAGGGTTTATATTTATACTGTTTATTTAAAGGTATTTTCAAAAGCTCAAGTATTTCACTGCAATCAAACCCATTTAATTATGCTACAGAAAATCTGTTGTCAAACTTAACTTTAAAACTTTTACATGAAATGATAGCCTACTACAGTATGATTAATGTATAGACAATGTACAAATAGATCTTCAATTATAACATTTAGTCATTTGTATTACGTGCCCCTGAATAACGCAGAGCAACCAGGAGAGAGCGCTTCAGTTTGGCGTTGCTGGCTATTAGTATAAAAGAGTGCAGGCTGGGGTAGGCAGAGGCACAGATACTGCACAGCAATATATAGACTGAGTCTCCTGATTGGTAACATAAAATTATCAGGTTTGTACTTATAAAGAACATAGAGTAAAATAACAGAAAAGAGAGCATATTTCTAATGGCACTTATGTGAGCGTATAGTTGAATATTAGTGAATCCTGAGTCTTTGCTGCTCATATTCCGGGTGTGTTTCAGCAGGGACACAATCAGAAGACAAATGGCTGTGCAGAATATGAGGAAGGATGCGATGGATCCTGCAAAATAGACGATGAGCTCATTCATATAATTGGCTGCGACAGTTCCATTCCCAATTCTAGAGCTGTCACTGTCCTGGGTAGAATTCATGTAATGCACTGGGTAGATGACCCAAAAACATGGCAGAACGGAGAGAAGAGACACCAGAAGTGACGTCAGGAGCAGCCAGGGGACCATCCTGGAGATGTTCATCTTCAGTCTCAGGAATAACCTGTTGCTGTAGTTTGTGATCCTCACGCAGTAGAAGACGCAGAGCACCGTACCCCACCACAGGCTGCAGAGTGTCACAAATGTTTCTGCAGTCACATAATACACTGAATTCAATATTGGCATGAATGACTGAGCAACACTCACCACAGCAGCCGCCTCGAGAGACATAATTAGAAGAATGGTCCTCACCGCTCCCAGGCTGGCCATGATAATGTCAATGGTTTGCAGAGTTTGACCCTTCAGCCACCAAATGAGGATCTGTGTCACAATAAATGCATTGAGGAATAATCCGATAACTGTCACAGAGCAGCTGACAAATAATAAAAGGATAAAAGTGGGAAAACCCATATTGTCTTCACAGGATGATGCACAACTGTCAGAGCGTCTGATTCCTGCACAACCATCTAGTCCCGTCTCATATAAGGTGCAACATGAAACGAGAACAGGTTAATATAAAGCATAGAGTTGTTTATGTTTTGCATGACATTTGGTTACCAATCTACAAATAGCTGCTGTCAGAGGAGAATTTGAATGAGTAAATTGGTTTCATAAATAAATATCAGGTACAGATACATCCTCATAGATCCAGCCTAAATATAACACACAGCGCAACATGGCTTGAGTTGCTGGTTTGCGTGCCAGTCGCAGCTTAATTAATTTAGGTCAAGAGGTTGAGCTGGCTGGTTCTTCCATGATTGGCCGACTGGGTCTTTTTATGGGAGCTAGTCCAGCACTGCCCTGCTGGTAATAGCTTCTTGTTAGCTATATCTCCTGACTCCAGCCTGTTTCTGTCTTGATTTTAGTACAATCTCTCCATCTGTTCCTGCCTGTCACCCTTAGTATCCATGAGTCATGTTCAGGCTCTCATTGTGTGCTATTGTGTGGCATTATATTTGTGTCACTTCCTTTATTTTTGGTGGCTGTGCCATTATTTCAGAACCTCAATTTTTTCTTGGTTTGGTCTCCTTTAGTCTTCCTATTGTCATTTTCCAGGGTTTTCTGGCTCCCTGTCCCAATAAAGACCTGGTGGCACCGGAGTTGGGGCAGACTTAATCGCCCTCCCAGACGTGGCTATTATAGGTGAGTCCTACAGTAGCATCACAGGTTCCATTCATCTCTGGGGAAATCCAACAGTCAGGATAGGGGTTGTGGTGACCATCCTAAACAGCGTTCATGGCTTGGTGTTCACTCCCAAATCATAACAGTGTCTTAGCTGCAATTCAATTCGACTATGACACACCAGAAACTGTGCTGATTTATTTGCTATATGAAACTTTTAAATGTGTAGAAACAGGTTGAAGTTTAACACCATGCTTAAGACCCCCATACACTAGTCCGATATGGAAGATTTTACCCGATTGCGATGGATCAAGCCGAAAAATCAGGTGAAATTAGCCCAAATTGGATATGTTTTACATCGGATCCTAGGCACATCGGTTTGAAGTCAGAGGTTGGACCTGCTTGCATGTCCGGCCTCTGACTCGGACCCCCTTCTGTCGGTGGGGACAGGATCACATGTGATGCATTGCATGTAAAAGGTAAAGACAGTAAAGAAAAGACTTCAAGTGCATCTGTATATATATATATATATATATATATATATATATGTACACTAGGTGATTCATTGTGCCCTACGAGCGCTCTTCACACCATCGTAAGGGGCTGCGCCCCCTTAATTTGTGAACATTTGTATATGAGAAATATGGGGGGAGGTCGCGGGGGTGGGTGCCCCGCGACTTTGCGGGGGCACCCACAAAATTGCGGGAGGGGGGGCGGGGGTTGCCGCGAATCGTAGAAGGTCACGGGGGGGGGTTTCCACGAATTGTTGGAGGGGGGTCATGTGGTGGGGGGGTGCCGCGAATCGCGGGAGTGGGGTGTGTGCTGTGAATCGCCACAAGAAAAAAATAAACACATAATGGTCAACACATGTAAATGTTGACATAAGTGTGGCACTTCATTGGTGTCCATGTCGACACATGAGAATGAATCTGAAAACATTCAAAAAATGCAAAAATAAATCTTCAAAAACTCATGTCAACCTTTTTCATTGTACACCATAGCCATGTCAGTGTTTTGCTTGTGGCATTTAATCCTGGGGTTGCCGTGAATCGTGGGAGGGGGGGCTGGGGCGGGGTGCTGCGAATCGCTGGAGGGAGGGTCGCGTGGGGTGAAATTGCGGGAGGGGGGGTCGCTGGGGGGGGTGCCGAGAATCGCTGGAGGGGGGGGGTCGCGGGGGCGGGGGGGTGTCACGAATTGCCACAAGAAAAAATCAACACAGAAAGGTCAACACATGTAAATGTTGACATAAGTGTGGCACTTTATTGGTGTCCATGTCGACACATGAGAATGAATATGAAAAAATTCAAAAATTGAAAAATCTTCAAAAAACTCATGTCAACCTTTTTCATTGTCGACCATAGCCATGTCAGTGTTTTGCATGTGCCATTTAATCCTGGGGTTGGCGTGAATCGCGGGGGGGAGGTGGGGTGTGTCCGCAAATCGCGGGAGGGGGGGTCGCTGGGGTCGCCGCAAATTCGGGGTTGCTGTGAATCGCGGGAGGGGGGTTGCGGGGATTGCGGGAGGGGGTGGGTCGCGGGCGGGGCGAATCGCGGGAGGGGAGTTTGCGGGGCGTGCCGTGAATCGCGGGAGTGGGGGGTCGTGGGGGGGGTGCCGCGAATCGCAGTGGGGGGTTTTGCCGCGAGAAGCGGGAGGGGTGTCGCGGGAGGGGTGGTGCTGCGAATCGCAGGACGGGGACCACGGGGGGGTGCCGTGAATCGCGGGAGGGGGGCGGTTTTTTTTGCCGTGAAACGGGAGGGGGGGTCGCGGGGGGGTTGCCGCAAATCGTGGGAGGGGGGCATTTCGGGGCGCTCACCTGGTGGCTGTGGAGTAGCTGGGCAACAAGGGGAGGCAGAGGGTGTCTGGCACTGTGGGCTCACTGGGCTGGTTCTCTGTCATGTGATTCAGAGGCTCCACCCAGCGTTAGACACACACTCACACACTTTGAGTGACAGATGTAGCCAAATATATAAGATTATATATATATATATATATATATATATATATATATATATATATATATATATATATATATTCGGGTGTTGCGGATGACACTCGCTGCTGAGTCCATTAAAGCTGGGGTGTACACTCAGTTATCCTCTCAGAAGAAAGACAATTTATATACGTGGGTACAGAATGAGGCCACTCTCCAGACTGAAGAAATTTTCAAATACTGCTTTTTATTTATTTACACTGCCACACCATTTGGTCAACATTTCGGCTCTTGCGGCGCCTTATAAATAAACGTACTACTACTACTACTACTTGGTTTGAGCCTTTGTCAAGACTTGCGTACGCCGCTTCCAACACGCGGCAAATGGCGTACACCTTGTCACTTCTCATCTCAAGGTGTCTATTTCATGAGATGTATGCACTGATGGCTGTTCACGAATCTTGACAAAGGCTCAAACCAAGAGCCGAAACGTTGACCAAATGGTGTGGCAGCGTAAATAAATAAAAAGCAGTATTTGAAAATTTCTTTAGTCTGGAGAGTGGCCTCATTCTGTACCCACGCATATATATATATAGTGGTATGTACAGGTTTGCGGGACGGCGATGGGTAGCATTTGTGCGCCAAGTCTCGCAAACCTGTACATGGGACAATGGGAACCAAAAGTGGGTGATTACACTACTGTGTAAACCCTCGGGAGCGCTTGGCCTACCTTGACAAAGCTGACGTTTGGACAGCGAAACGCGTTGGTAATACTGGTGCCGGATCCTGGACAACCATTTGGAGGTTTCACCTGCTCAATTATCTGACCACAATTATTCTTATACAATCCCTGGAAGTCTACGGCTCAATTTCATCATCATTTAACCTAGACACCCGGCCACGAGGTTGTAGGTAGGCTATCACAACATCAGCCACTCCCTCGGTGTGCTTTCAGGATTACAAATCGCCCTCTTACGGACTCCATATATCATTGGGACTGTACTTCTAATGTGGACAGTGCGGGTTCTTCAATCCTCCCAACCTCGGACGGGGTCATCCAGACACACGTGAGATCTGGGCACCAGTTATTAATTGTGATTTTACCCCCCCCCCCCCCCCATTTTTTTGCTACCATAATCCTATTGCAATAGTGTACACTTGTCAAAAAATTAAATTTTATATCTATATGCTGCTATATATATTTTTAAAACTGTTTTTTTAATAAATTGTTATATGAATTTTCAAATCTGATTCACTCATCATTTGTGAGCGCTGTTTTTGTGTTGTCTCTTTTTTTATGGGACAATGGGAGTCTGAGATGTTGTCGACATATGCCGACCCGCACATTATTGTGTTTTGTCGCTATATAGACGACGTGATAGTGATTTGGGACGGGACAATACCTGACTTTAAAGAATTTGTTGACAATAAATGTTAATAGATATAATTTGAAATTTACATACGTGGTTGATGAATGTAAACTGGAATTCCTGGACCTTAGCATAAGCAGCCACAATAATAAAATAGAAACCTGTACACATTTTAAGGCGGTAGATTCCAAGAGCTATTTGGAATACACCAGTTGCCATCTACCTGCCTTGAAAAATAATATACCATTTTCTTAGTTCTCCAGATTATGGAGAAATTGTAGTGAATTACATAAATTTGAAGAACAGGCAGATATATATAAACAGAGGTTCCTTGAGAGAGGCTACCCTCTTTCTCTAATAGAGTCATCAAAAAATAGGGCTCTTAACTCACAAAGATCTGATCTGCTAGTTTACAAAACAAAAAACAAGGACAAAAAAATGGTATGTCCATTTGTCACATTATATAATAATGCTGAAAAACAGATTAGAAATGTAATAAAGAAAAACTGGCATATTCTTCAGTTGGACCCTATATTGAAAAATGAATTGCCAGACAAACCGGATCTGATTTTTAGAAGAGCCAAAAATATAACATCTCTGGTGTCCAGGAGCTGCTTGGAGCCCATAAAAACAGATGTGGCACGCCCACTGGGTGGCATTGTCGGCTTTTACACCTGTGGAAAGTGTAAAGTGTGCCCGCTGGGTGAAAGGGGCTCCAAGGAGATCGAGGATAAAAATGGGACCAAATATAAAATAAAAAACTTTATCAACTGTAATTGTAAATCAGTTATATATGCATTGACGTGTCCATGCGGATATATGTATATTGGAAAGACTAAACGTGTCCTAAAAATAAGGATCCTAGAACACACTAGGAACACTAGGAACACTAGAACACCATGGAGGGGATGCAAGTGGCCTTAAATTTAAGGGGATAGAATTGGTACTGCCGGACAAAAGAGGTGGCGACCCTGATAAGCAACTACTTAGAAGGGAGACCCACTGGATACTAACTCTGGACACAATCATACCTAATGGGCTTAATGAAAATTGTGAGATAACACCGTTTATTGCCAATACGTAAAAAGCTCCTAGTATATATATATATATATATATAAATAAAGCATTTAGAAAAAGAATAATTATAAGAGATATGGTTGTATATCGGATTCCTGTCCCAGATTGCCATGTATATATGTAGAAATTTTATACTTGTAAGAAATTGTCCCAGGATGGTGCATTTGACCATATAGAAAAATTGCCAGTTGTGTATAATGTATTCGACCATATAGAAAAATCGCCTGGTGTGTATAATGTATTTGACCATATGGATAAATTGCCTGTATGATGTATTCTGATCTTATAGAAAAATTGCCTGGTGTGTATGATTTGGAAAAATCTGTAAAACCTCGCTGACCCAGGATAGGAAAAAATCATTAGGATCACTATTACTCTTAAGTGTAAAAGAAAATTGCGGAGGTACTCTGCTTTTCTATTGAAAATATTAACCCAAAAAACATTGTTGCCCTGCTAGTAGTTAATCCCCATTATTAGCTAGTATGCACTTTAAAAATATATCCCGCTTCGAAGTCTATGTGTGTTTTTAACGTATATGTGTTGTTTAATGTTTTAAATTTCGATCTGGCTGGAAGGTCATAGCAATTACAGGCTGAATATTGTATGGGCCATTGTCATTTGAAATAGATTGAGCCGTGTCCTGAGTGAGCGGGTTTAATACACCAGCTGATGTCAATTGTATAGGTAGAAATAGACCAAGGTAGCGTCAGGTAGGACAGCCCACTGACGAAGCCACAGGCGAAACGCGTTTGGGCGTGTCTTACCTGATGCAAACTGACACACCAAGTCTCAAGTCCTGCTGCGTGGAAGCTAAGGGGTATACGCTGACTTTCTACCGTGAAGTGCCGAGAGCGCTAAGGTGACAGAGCGGACCCTGCCAGGAGGCAGCATCAGGGACAGACGGTGACCGGGTTTTATTATCTAACACACCATGTGGTATTTTTAGCCCACACTGAGGAATTCAATGGTACGAGCAGTGTATCGTTGGTTCAGTTTTATGTGCATAGAATAAACTTATTTTTATCAAAATAATATTGCACTATATAGCGCTTCCTTCCATCCTTCCATCCCTTTTCTACAGATATATATATATATATATATATATATATATATATATATATATATATATATATATATATATATATATAGGTGACAATGAGGGAATCCGCACACCAATGATAAGTTCAAGTAGCCAGGTGCCAAACGCCATAGAAATGTTCCAATAAGCGAGTAATTAGAGGCAGGCACACCAAATGAAGCAAGTAAAAGTTTTATGTAGAAAAAGTTCAAATATGCAGCAGAGGGTCACAAAAAATGGTCATGTTGAAAAGATCCATATACTTAACAAGAGAAGAATCCATACTGCATACAGAGATCAGAAGCCAAGCATGCTCTACAGCTGTTTCGGAAAGACCGTGTCCGTCATCAGGAGCATACCTGACTGAGCAGACTACCGGGTATATATAGAGACCACAATAACCAATAATGAAGCTAAACAATCTCACCTGTGAAAACGTGAACGTCAGTGTGCAACCCGCACGGCCTCCGCCAATGCAGGTGCAACACTTCCCGTCCATCAGAGACAAGGTGTGTGGCCGTACGTCATACCAGGTAGATCACATGCTCCGACGTGGTTTACGCCAGGCAGAGCAAGGTCTCCATGGTTACTGACAACGACGCCAGCCAGCGGCGTAACCATGACAAGCAGACGCGCTTCCAGAAAAAATCTGTCAGCGCGTCTCATGCCAGAGAGACGCTCTGCCAGCCGCCGGCTTCTAAGCTGCAAGGCAGTACCCAGCACAATCTGTGTCAGCTGCCGCCCCAACTAGAAAGCCTTCTGGCACACATTAACATGACCAAAGATTCTGATCACGGTCAAACCCCGCTCCCGGGATAAATGGCCGTGTCGAATCAATAAGGTTCATGTTTAAAAAATGGTGAGAAGGGAGTTTGGAAAATTTTTTATTTTCTGGTATAGTGGTTATAACATATACCCGGTATTACAATAGATACATTTGATACAGTCACAACATCAGTTAACTGTGCCAATAATATTACATTAATCATAAAAAGCAATTTAATGAATATTCTTCATTGAGTCCAATAGGTGACATTGATGAAAGCATTCCTTTTGTAGTAACAGTTTTCCACGATCCCCACCCCTACGTAAGGGAGGAATATGGTCGATGGGTAGGAAATGAAAGTCTTTAAGGGTATGTCCAAGTATTTGGAAGTGTTTAGCCACCGGGGGCGTATCAAGGTCCATTTTTATCATTGCTTTTTTAATAGAAGATCGATGTTGTCCGATTCTTTCTTTTAACGTACGTATTGTTTTTCCGATGTATACTTTGTTACAAGGACAAATGATGGCATAAATCACATACCTACTGTCACAATTTAGTTTGAACTTGATCTCATACGATTTAGATGTAATAGGATCTACAAAATGGGAACAAACAGTCAAAAACTGGCAATTAACACATCTTCCACATTTAAATGAACCTTTTTTAGGGGTTAACCAATTTGACCTCACTGGCAATGTTACATCAGATTTAGCTATTATGCTCTGTAGGTTGTTGCTTTTCTTATAGCAGAATCTAGGATTAGATTGACAAAGATGTCCCACAGTCTCATCTGTTTGGATAATATGCCAGTGTTTCAAAATGGTTTCCCTAATTTTTTTTTGGATGCAATAGAGTATGTAGATACAAAAGTGATAACATCATCTTGGACAATATCATTAGTACGGACTAGTAATTCCTCTTGAGTCATTTCTTCACAACGGGCTATAGCCTCATCAATTTCAGAACCAGGATAGCCCCTTTCCTTAAATCTATCCCCCATTTCCTTTAAAGTTTTACGTCTTACACTGGGATCAGTGGTAATGCGAACAACTCTCATGAGTTGTGACAAAGGTAATCCCTTTTTAAGGGGCATGGGGTGGAAACTGTCAGCAAACAGAATAGTATTTTTATCTGTAGATTTTCTATACAGACTGGTAGATAAAATACCGCAGTTATTGTTGATGCACACATCAAGGAAATTCATGGTTACAGCACTATATGCCATGGTAAATCTAATTGTGGATTCTAAGGTATTAAGGTGATCTACAAATTCAGTGAGTAATCCCTCTCCCCCAGTCCACACTAGGAAAACGTCATCTATGAATCTAACATAAAATGAGATGTGAGTAGAAAATCTCCCACAACCCATTATATGCAGATTCTCGTACACATGCATAAAAAGATTGGCATATGCCGGGGCCATGTTGGACCCCATGGCTGTACCCTGGGTTTGCAAAAAGAAAGAATTTTCAAAAAAGAAATAATTTTTATTCAATACAATTTCCATCAGTAACAGCAAGTAGTTGACGTTAGGACCTCTATAATGTGGACTGGATGTGACAAGGCTCCTCACGGCTTCTAAACCCTCATTGTGTTTGATGTTCGTGTACAAACTCGAGACATCGAGTGTAACCATGAGTGCTGAATCAGGCAATGTGCCCAAAGATTTTAATTTTAAGATAAAGTCAGTGGTGTCTTTAATATAATATGCTGTACTCTGTACCAATGGCTGTAGCCAGAAGTCAATATATTGAGACAGAGGTTGGCAGATTGAACCACAGGAGGACACAATTGGGCGTCCAGGGGGCCGTATTAAAGTTTTGTGGATTTTTGGTAACACGTAGATAATGGGCGTTCTGGGATGTGTCTGAGTTAAAAAGGTAGCAGTTGATTCATCAATCCAGCCATTGACAAGCCCTAACTGAATGATGGCATCAACCTCCCTTTTATATACATAAGTGGGATCATATGTTAGAGTTTTGTAAGTGGTGTGGTCTGATAACTGCCGTTTGATCTCATTCATATAATCTATACGATTGAGAAGAACAACGGCCCCGCCTTTGTCGGCGGGCCGTATAATTATTGAAGCGTTATCCCGCAAAGTTTTAATGGCCTCATTTTGATCCCTAGTCAGATTGGAGTAGGACACTTTCTGATTTTTAATATATGCTAAGGTATCTCTTTTGACCAATCTAAAGAAAGTATCTATAGAAGGGTTAGTACATGGGGGATCGAAGTTTCTTTTTGATTTAAAGGGTGTCTCTCTGCGATCAGGGGTGGGATGTCTTACAAAAAAGTCTTTTAATTTGAGCAATCGATGGAAACGATATAATTCCACCTCAAAATTAAATGGTTGTTGACGAAATGTTCTAACAAATTTGAGTCCTTTAGTTACTACTGAAATCTCACTGTCATTGGGATTATAATCCGATAGGTTAAATACTACCGTTTCCCTTTGTTCTTTTGTGTTTGGCGTTTTCCTCCGCCTCCCTCCCCGTCTACAAGGTCTTTTAAAGGTTGTGATTTGTATTTTGAGCGCGTCATGCTGCCCTTTCCAAAAACCTGTGATTGTTCAGAGTCACTAGCAGAAGTATGGGTGTCTATGTCAGTAAAGGTCCTATCATTTTTTCCAGAACGCCTTCTTCTAGGCTTTACATTATCTCTCCAGGTATTTCTGGAATCACCCCCATTGAGCCATCCATATACCCGCATATCCTTATAGTCATCTTTTACGGTTTTATATTTGCTTTTTTTAAACAGTAATAAATCAGCATAAAAAGAATTAATGGCATCCTCTAGCTTTACTGTCAAGTCACCTGTGTCGTCATTTTTTAACATTTCAATAGCAGTATCATCATATGCACAAATTTCCTGGTCAAGAAGCGCTAAATCTATGTTAACCTGCTCTATAACTAACAGCATCAGCTGTAAAGAACAATCATTTAGGATCTGGCACCATTGCTTGCAAAAGTTGACATTAGACCTTCCAACCGTAGGTTGGTTACGGATGCGGAATCCCCTCGGTATTAGTTTCTCCTTATAATACTGAGACAATGTCATTCCATGTAATGTTAATTCAACCTTTCTTCTCCTTAATTTCAACAAATCGGCATATATCTCAGCAGGTGAATCCACATCAAACTGTAATGATTCAGTATTAGCAAACAGTATTTTGGCCGCCTCCTTGGTGTCGTATCTTTTCACACCAGATAACGCTTCAGCAAAAGACACAGTGGTTTCCATCGTAACTGGTCACAATTTGTATCCAAAGTAAAAGGGCAACAATCAAAAAACACATAAAAAGGAGGGAAGAATATCCTCCTATTTTTTAAAAAAAAAGAAGAAAAATTGTAAAAAATCCGGGTGCTGAACAACTTAATAATGTTACAGGTGACAATGAGGGAATCCGCACACCAATGATAAGTTCAAGTAGCCAGGTGCCAAACGCCATAGAAATGTTCCAATAAGCGAGTAATTAGAGGCAGGCACACCAAATGAAGCAAGTAAAAGTTTTATGTAGAAAAAGTTCAAATATGCAGCAGAGGGTCACAAAAAATGGTCATGGTGAAAAGATCCATATACTTAACAAGAGAAGAATCCATACTGCATACAGAGATCAGAAGCCAAGCATGCTCTACAGCTGTTTCGGAAAGACCGTGTCCGTCATCAGGAGCATACCTGACTGAGCAGACTACCGGGTATATATAGAGACCACAATAACCAATAGTGAAGCTAAACAATCTCACCTGTGAAAACGTGAACGTCAGTGTGCAACCCGCACGGCCTCCGCCAATGCAGGTGCAACACTTCCCGTCCATCAGAGACAAGGTGTGTGGCCGTACGTCATACCAGGTAGATCACATGCTCCAACGTGGTTTACGCCAGGCAGAGCAAGGTCTCCATGGTTACTGACAACGACGCCAGCCAGCGGCGTAGCCATGACAAGCAGACGCGCTTCCAGAAAAAATCTGTCAGCGCGTTTCAATAGCAGTATCATCATATGCACAAATTTCCTGGTCAAGAAGCGCTAAATCTACCGGGTATATGTTATAACCACTATACCAGAAAATAACATTTTTTCCAAACTCCCTTCTCACCATTTTTTAAACATGAACCTTATTGATTCGACACGGCCATTTATCCCGGGAGCGGGGTTTGACCGTGATCAGAATCTTTGGTCATGTTAATGTGTGCCAGAAGGCTTTCTAGTTGGGGCGGCAGCTGACACAGATTGTGCTGGGTGCTGCCTTACAGCTTGGAATCCGGCGGCTGGCAGAGCGTCTCTCTGGCATGAGACGCGCTGACAGATTTTTTCTGGAAGCGCGTCTGCTTGTCATGGTTACGCCGCTGGCTGGCGTCGTTGTCAGTAACCATGGAGACCTTGCTCTGCCTGGCGTAAACCACGTCGGAGCATGTGATCTACCTGGTATGATGTACGGCCACACACCTTGTCTCTGATGGACGGGAAGTGTTGCACCTGCATTGGCGGAGGCCGTGCGGGTTGCACACTGACGTTCACGTTTTCACAGGTGAGATTGTTTAGCTTCATTATTGGTTATTGTGGTCTCTATATATACCCGGTAGTCTGTTCAGTCAGGTATGCTCCTGATGACGGACACGGTCTTTCCGAAACAGCTGTAGAGCATGCTTGGCTTCTGATCTCTGTATGCAGTATGGATTCTTCTCTTGTTAAGTATATGGATCTTTTCAACATGACCATTTTTTGTGACCCTCTGCTGCATATTTGAACTTTTTCTACATAAAACTTTTACTTGCTTCATTTGGTGTGCCTGCCTCTAATTACTCGCTTATATATATATATATATATATATATATATATATATATATATATATATATATATATATATAATATTCTTTACAATAATACATTTCTAAATATGCATAGTCATAATAATTTAAATAACCTAATAAATATTATACAACTTAAAAACTTCCATATATATCAAAACAACATTTAACAACAAAATAAAGGAATACGTCTCCTAATGGTGTTTTACTTCCTTTGAATACGTATAATTAACATAATTGAAGGTCTGTTTAGACTTTAAGGGCCAGATGTATCCAGCTTAAAAAGTGATAAAAAAAACAGCCAATTGACTCTGTACCTGTTATTTTTCAAATCTAGCTAGTAACATGGCAGGTTGGAGCTGATTGGCTGATTGTCCATCACTCTCCATTTTATCACTTTTTGAAGCTTGATACATCTGGCCCTAAAAGTGCTGACCAAAGCTTTATCTTAATGGAGAAGACACATTTCAGTGTGGTGTTCACCCATTATAAGTTCCATTAAGTTTTTAATGAAGTCAAATGGTACCTCTTCTAAAGTTAGTCTTTCTTCAGACAGTCAGACAGCTGACAGACTGGTCCTCCTATCAATGTGTTTTACCCTTGATAAGGGGCTTCTTCAGGATGTTTAGAGTAAATTACCTTTACCCAAACACTTTCTTTTAATCTTATTTTGAAATTACTGATCATAAGGCTGGTGGCATATTGCCACTGTCTATGCATTTGGCCACCAATATATTTTGATTCACTAACTTGGGTTTCATTATTGCAGTGACTCTCTTGCACCACTGCATAATTTTCAACAACGGTGAATGGCGGGGATTCTCCTATGTACTTTATTGGATAACCATTACTGCTACTTTTAGTGTCTTTGGCATTATAAAACAAATGATCTTTTATATTGATATTTTACAGATACTGTATTCCTTTTTTGTCCCCGAAGCACATCACAAACAACGTACATTAAAAATGGAAATTTTTCTAATATTATAAATAAAATATTAATAAGTAATGACTAGTTAGTAAAAGATTACTAATAAACAATATATTTATTCTAAAGGGAGTGAACTCTACGTCAATATTGAGTCTTTTTGGGTCAAAGTTTCATATGCATTTATTATTTTAATCTTTTCATTTCGACAATCTTTCATCTAGATTACCGCCTCTCTACTGGGTCATTGCTTTTTTTTAGGCCTATGAAATTCAGTTCTTGGCCATCACTACTGTGCATTTTTTTTAAATGTACTGGGATTCTATGGTTTTCTCTTTTGTTACTAATGTTTCATAAGTGTTCTTCAATTCCATACAAATCATTTATTGTCACGAACACATTAAAAACTGAATAAGTGATAACACAATGCAATATACGCATGACAAGGGTAATACGGATTGAGTATCCCTTATCCAAGTATCTGTTATCCAAATTATTCGGAAAACCAAAGTTTCTAGAATGTACTTTTTTTTTGCTAAAAGTACTACTGGGGACATCTGTAACTGGCACTACAGGGGACATGATATGTAACTGTCACTACTGGGGACATTATATGTAACTGTCACTATTGGGGACACCTGTAACTGGCACTACTGGGGACGTTGGGTTAGATTTAATAGGATGAGAGAATCAGAAAGGGAGAGAATTAGTAAGAAATCTCAAGTTTTTTTAAAGTGGCAATCACTTACACGGCAAAATCTAGCTGGTTTTGCAGTGTAAATGATTACCGCTTTAAAAAAACTGGAGATTTCTCCCCAAATCTCTTACTTTCTGATTCTCTCATCCTATTAAATCTCACCCATTATATCTAACTGGCACTACTGGGGACATCTGTAACTGGCTCTACTGGGGACATCTGTAACTGGCTCTACTGGGGACATCTGTAACTGGCTCTACTGGGGACATCTGTAACTGGCTCTACTGGGACATTACATATAACTGGCACTACTGGAGATATCTGTAACTGGCACTGCTGGGGACATTATATGTAACTGGCACTACTGGGGAAATGATTTGTAACTGGCACTAAATATGTGCAAGAAAATGATTTGATAGGCATGCAAATTCAGTGTCTGAGATTGTACACAAACTTTATTTCCTGCTCAAATAAAATAGATTTGTGTATTACTGTACATGTGTTTGATGTGCTTATACAACATAAATGCACTTTATCTCAAGTTACCAAAGTGAAATATAAAAATATAAAAAAATACGGAATAATCCATTATTCAAAATGTCTCTGGTCCAGAAGATTTTGGATAAGGGATACTCAACCTGTAATTTAAGCTAAAAATTAAATAGGGAACAGAACTTTTCTGCAACCTGCTAGTACAGCATCTTCAACACCAGTCAAGATTCTTGGAAGGTAACTGGGGTCAGAAATGAGCTTATTAGTCCTTGTTATAATCCTTCTAGAGAAAATGTCATCCATCTCAGGCAGAGATTGCCCACTGCTTTACTCTACCTTTAACGACCTTATCTAGAGCCACATGCAATTCCCATACAATAGTGTAATAGTGTCAAAAGACTCTCAGTTACGCAGCAGCAGAAATTCACAAGCAAGGGCTTTGGTAACCCTGCTCCCGAAGTCTAACCAAGAAGAAAAGGCTTTGCTGAGCCTTCCAAACCACAACTGAAAATTGAGAGACAATTCCAATCCTACGTAAATGTAATCCCTAAAAAAAACTAATATTTCTGACCATCTCTACATCCTTACCATTTAAAAACAATGGTTCAGCCTTCTACTTCTCCACATGAAACTCTCAATATTCATTATATACAGTATCTACTATGTAAAATACTTCAATCCTCATATCTCCAAGAGATCCATCTTAGAACTATACATAAAGCATGTCTCCCCAGCCCAATACGCCCACTTTGACCCTGCTAATGCTGCCGAATGCTTGGAATGCCAGTGTACCTCTGCCTCCTTTTATCAATGTATGCGGGGTTGTCCCTATATCCCCCGCTCTTGGTGCAAACTTATAAACTATATTAAATGCATTTTCTATATTACTGTTATTCCACATCCGACAGCATGCCTTTTGGCTGACTTTACAAACTGGGATCTTTACCCTACCATATTGGGTTGGATTTTCCAAGAACCGGCGGTACATCCTGCCACTCATCATGTTGATGATCATCGCATAGAGTATGTACTGACATATGCGATGAGCATATGTTCTCTCACACATCCCGCTCACTCACTCAGAGGTACACCAGAAGATGCTTCAGGTCATACATTTTGACAGGAAATCTGCTCTGACTATTGCTGAAAAAGGGGTTATTGTTTTTCATAAAAAAAAATGGAATCTTTATACACAAACTCTAGATATACCTACTACAGACTCGATAGTTGCGTTATTTGACCATACAGAATGGTCTCTTCATAAGAAAATTGCAATGTCTCCCACGTGATACTACATATTCCACTAAGCTGAACAATGGGAGGTAAAGGCATCGCTTCAGGTGTTAAGAGGGGGCAGGGGCACAAGGGACCCGGTCAGCTCCAAAAAGTACCTGTTCCCCTCTGGATGGCACTAGATACAACACAATAAACAGACTGCCTCAAGTGTACCCTTAACCCCTTGAGCAGTGGGTTTACCGGGAGCAGGACGAACCTACCAGGGCAGGTTTATCCTGCCCCAGAAATACTCACCACAGAAGGAGCAGCCGCTGCCTTCTGCAGCAGCCCCTCTTCTCCTGGGCTGCTGCTGGCTTCAGCTATTTGCGGCCACTTGGAAAAGTTTGGGGCCGCTTGGGAGAGTTCAGGACATCCTGTCTTTGGACGCCCGAACACACGAACGGCCAAACCTCCCCGAGCCGCCCTGATCCTCCCCAAGTGGTGATGGGGAGGATCAGTGATGGGAAGGATCAGCAAGGATATCATTAGCATAAACTCGCATGCGCTACTATAGGAAAAGATCCTAAATTGGACTCCGCAGCATCTGACACAGAATCTGCCCCTGTATAGTATGTAGAAATGGATATCTATTACATTTTTCAAGTTCTTTCATTAGTAAAAGAGAAGAGCTGAATAGATTGACAGATCAGCCATTTACCAAAATATTATAAGAGGCTGCATAAAAATGTATTTAAATAAATGTATCTTCTGAAGACATATAAATGCATACGAACTGCATAACAATTAACTCTGTACCCAAAGGGACATTTCCCACCTGCTATATTGCACTACAGAAGCACTGATTGTCTAAGAGATAGAAGCTTTCAGTCAATCAGTGGAACATTTTTAGGTGGAATTCTTGGCCTAGACTCACCAGTTTGAGGCAGGGGTACATGATAAAAGGGTAACCAATAATAACTGCTGTATCTCACTTCTATGGTATATGCCTCCAACTGGTTAAACCCATAGCTTGTTACTCGAAAAATATGTGCTTGGGTCGATGAGGCATCATGGTGTTAATGTGTGTGTCTCATCTGTAATTTGATGTTGATTTTGCCCTTAGTAAGTCTCCAATTTGCAAATTGATGGTAAATCACAGATACACACCAAATTGACACAGGCTGACCATTACCTGTGGTGTGTATTCACCATATGAAGCAAGATGCTTAGCACAACTATGGTGCTCTGGGGTAGACGTAGGAAGCACTGATAAGGGAGGAAAAGTGATAAAGTGCCTGCTACTTTATCACCTGCCAATCAGCTCCTGACTGTTGTTACAGGCTGGGTTTAAAAAGGGACACTCAGGAGCTGATTGGCCGGTGATAAAGTACCAGGCACTGTATCACTTCTCCTCCCTTATCACTGCTTCATACATCTTCCTGAGAGGAGTAGTGACATTCTGAATCTTCTATTCATCAGAAACTTAGGGAATTTCAACCATAGTGTCCTGTAGACTCTACGCTGTCATGTTCATTTTCAATATTAAGCACATGGTACTTGTGAGAAAAAGCCAAAATTTACTAATTTCGCACATCAAATGAATCAGTGTAAAATCTAGCTGGGAGCAGTCAGCCTCACGCTGGAATAAGGTTAAGGTTCTGTTTCCCAACAGTTACTTTTTAGGCCCAGGTTTGAGGAAAAAAAAATCTATGGAACGATCATATGGATGATATGGGGGTTGATGTGTCCATAGACTGCTTGCAAAAAGCATTCAAGAATATCTGGTATTAGTGAGGAAATAAAACAGTATGTTGACAGCTCTGACTAAAATATCAGGATACCTAATTCAGTTGGAGTTGACAGACACTGCCCCACTGACCATCCCACTGCTGCTGCGTGGTTTCTACACCACTCCTGGAAAAATCTATTGGTCACACTATAACCATGATACTCAAACCCAAACTGTCAGGGCAGCGGCTTCTGCCTACTCTGCCTGCTCCATACTTCTTCTGGCTTCACCTGTTCTTCCCAGGATTGATCTCCACTGGCCAATTAGTGCCTTCAGTCCCCCCTGTATTGACCTCTGCTGGCTCCTTTGGTTGCAGGCTGGCGGACAGGAGCTCCATCTTCTGGGGATGCGCAAGCGTCCCACACGCTCACGGAGATGGGCAGGTGATTGGGAGAAGCTGGGGGAAGGGAGTGGGGGCTGCACGGAGCCGGAGAGGGCTCAGACAGAATGGGGCACGCAAGTGTTTCCTGTGCGCATGCCCCCTTCTGTCGAAAGGTGGTGGCTGACGTGGGGCGGCGATTGCCAGGAGCAACTCCATTGAGAGCTGCTTCATCTGTACCACATAAATATCAATTTTTTTTTGGATATGTTAGGACCTTGGGATCAATTCAGACATACTCTTTCTGGTCTGATTTTGCCAATGTCTATGATAGTGGGGGACTGCACATGTGCATAGGCGGTAATGCGCATGAGCAGACCCCCACACTGAGCACCTAGTGAGATCATTATGCAAGTGTTCGCAAAGTGAATGGCAGCCAGGGGGCATTCCAGGGTGGGCACCCAGTGTTTCATAGGTGTGTCCATAAACGCCCACAGAAAAGATGGGCCGGCTCCAGGTAATGCAGGCGTTCCCCAGCCTGCCCAGGATGGGTAGATGATGTCACATGAGATCAGCACCCTCCCCAAAATGGGTAGTAAGATTTTCATTTCACAGTAAAAATTGGGGTGTGGTCAATATGAGTGAGCAGGGTCAATGGAGGGGGCAGGGCCATGCCACTGTGAGGAAAAACAAAAATTGGTTTGTGCGGGCGTGTGCAGGCAGGAGGTGCAGATGGGGGTGTGGGTGTGATCACATACAGGGTGTGGGGAGAGAAAGGACAGTCTACTGCTACAGCTGCCTCTCTCCCCAAAAGAGAGAGCTGGGAAGAGAGGCTACACGCTCCCTGCAAGAATGTATGGGGAGGTCTAACTGTATAATTCATGATTGGCTTTCTACTCATAGACAATGATAATGGGTGGTGGCAGTGATAATACATGGCAGAAGTTTTAATGGGTGGTGGCAGTGATAATACGAGGCAGAAGTGATAATGGGCAATGGCAGTGATAATAGGTGGCAGCAGTGATAATGGGCAATGGCAGGGATAATAGGTGGCAACAGTGATAATTGGCAATGGCAGTGATAATAGGTGGCAGCAGTGATAATGGGCAATGGCAGTGATAATAGGTGGCAGCAGTGATAATGGGCAATGGCAGTGATAATAGGTGGCAGCAGTGATAATGGGCAATGGCAGTGATAATAGGTGGCAGCAGTGATAACGGGCAATGGCAGTGATAATAGCTGGCAGCAGTGATAACGGGCAATGGCAGTGATAATAGGTGGCAGCAGTGATAACGGGCAATGGCAGTGATAATAGGTGGCAGCAGTGATAATGGGCAATGGCAGTGATAATAGGTGGCAGCAGTGATAATGGGTGAAAGCAGTAATAGAAAGCTAAAATGTTCACAGGATCAGGCGAGGCAACCAACTAGAAGCAGGATAGAAAGAACATTTTGGGGGGAACTGTATGCTGGCAGTAGGCCTCTGGGTACTTGTTTCCTAGGACGGCGCCCACGATATTAATCGTATGGGCTCAGAGGAATCTCATCGCATTGCATCTGCCGTAATAGTGCCGCATAAGATGCATGCGATGTGATGAGATTCGTTTTTTTATCGGCCTTATTGAAATGGCATCGCATCGCATTACACAAAATATTGACATGTAATGCATACGATGTGATGCGATGCATTTTCAAAAAACTCCTGTTCCCGCTTTATGTTTCCAGCTGGCTGGCCCAATCGCATTGCATCGCATCGGATGACACCAAATTGTGGTATTCAATGCATGTCTTTGTGGGTTGTTTCGTGTGAGGAGAGGACGTGGTTTGGAGAGCTCGTGTGTTTTTGCTGATTAATTGCTTATTCCGACTGGTGATCGTGTTATTTCGGCTGAAATGGCATCTGAGTCTATTTTCGTTGCCCCTGACGGAGATTGAGGCAGTCAAATTTTTTCAGCGCCATCACCTGTTGCCGCTGGAGACGACTTGTGCCAATGGACATCCTATGCGGCTGAGCCTGAAGGAAGGGATGTGGCGCTGCCACGTGAGGGTCTGTCAGCTGAAGACAAGCCTGCGAGCGGCACTATTCTTCCCCGGGTGCCGAAAACCATTCCTCACTTTGGTGAGATTCATCTATTCCTGGGCTCAGGAGATGACCTCGGTGGAGTACTGCCAGCAGCAGCTGGCTATATCAAAGAAGACCACTGTGCTTTATAACAAGTGGATGCGGGAGGCCTGCCTGTTGGATCTGATGGCCCAGCCGCAGCATCGTATTAGTGGTCCTGACAGGATTGTCGAAGTGGACAAGACGCTGTTTGTGAGGAGACAGTCCAATGTTGGCTGCATGTTACCCCAGCAGTGGGTATTTGGGGGTATCTACCGGGAAACAGGGCAGTGTTTTGCGACCAAAGTGGACATCCGTGACGCCCGCACTTTAATGTCGGCCATCATCGACAATGTGGAGCCTGAGTCGACTATCTACACTGACTGCTGGAGGGCTTACAGCACAGACCAGCTCCAAGCGGCCGGATACCAGCATGCGCAGGTAAACCATTGATACAATTTCGTGGACCCCACAATGGGGGTCCACACTCAGAATATCGAGAGGATGTGGGGTGCCTGTAAATGGAGAAACATGCGGCACCGGGGAACCGCCAGGCACATGCTGCAGAGCTACCTGGAGGAGTTCATGTGGCGAAAGACTCTTGGTATGGATGACCCTTTTGCCCGCATACTCCATGCATTGACATTGTTGCCCAAAGACACTTAATTAATGCATTTAGGACTTTATTGACTATGGACACTTAAAAAATGAATTTATGATTACTTTTAACTTTTTTTCCTGTTTTTAAAGATTCATTATTTAAAAATTTTATTTTTCTCGATTATTTATCTTTCTACTAAATTCTTAATCTTATTTAACAAATGTTGTCTTTACTGTGTCAGTTGCATGATTTTGCAGGGATGAATGTTTTTTTTAAACACCACCACTATCCACGCCATCCTGAAGCGTGGCAAACGCAGCGAGCCCCACAAGGAGCGGTGGTACGAGTCCTCCGACCTTTTCATACCCCCACTATCCACATCGGCGTGGAGTTGATTTTATATAGTGTGGCGAGCCCCGCGTGGGGACGTTGATTACTTTACATGTATTCCACATCCGCTCGCCATGCTTCTGGCTCAGTGGCTCGCTGCGCTCGCCACACTATATAAAATCGACTCCAGGGTGATGTGGATAGTGGGGGTATGAAAAGGTCGGAGGACGTGTACCGCTGCCCCTCGCGGGTTCGTGCTTTCGCCACACTGTGGGATGGCGTGGATAGTGGTATATCATATTTAGCACCCATCACATCACATGTCATGGGTGCTTGTACAATGAAATATCGCATTACATCGCGTGCATAGCATCGCATTTACTGTCATGCGATGCAATGCAATATTTCATTGTACGAGCACTCCTCTGCAGTTAACATGGACATTGCGTCGCATCGTACGCTTTACCCTACAATGCGTGCCATACGATGCAACGCGATATTTTTTATTGTACGAGCACTCCTCTGCAGTTAACATGGACATTGCGTCGCATCACATCACATTGTACGGTTAGGCGAGGATAGTGGTATATCATATTTAGCACTCATCACATTGCATGTCATGGGTGCTTGTACAATGAAATATCGCATCGCCTGCATAGCATCTAGGGTGGCCAATCCCGGGATCGGGATCGGGATCGGCGGGATCCCGGGATTTGGCCTAAAAACCGCCGGGATTTGAATCCCGGGATTGGATCTTTCAATCCCGGGATTTCGGGATTATATGCGCATGCGCATATCTAATGCCGGGCAGCGTCTGAGCGAGTGCTCAGACGCTACCCAGGAGTTCCTGATCCCCAGACTGCAGTCTGGAGCGGGTATGGGCAGTCCGACCTGCGCAGCGTGACCTCTGACCATCGCGCTGCGCAGGTCGGACTGCCCATACCCACTCCAGAATCATCGCTGACCTGGACCGGACCTGGCAGCGTCGGCCGCCCGCCCTCCGGGCGGCTCTGCTGCTGCTGCTGCTACCGGCGCTGACGCCTCCTGCTCCTGCCCTGTCTGCCCTGCTCCCGGCCGCCGGTGTGAGTAAATGAATGTGCGGGGCGGCTGTAGCGGGGGGGACTGGGCTTCTTTGTAGCATTTTTTTTACCTAAACTGATTAGAGATGCCAATCCCGGGATCCCGGGAATCCCGGGATTGAGCATTTTTCAATCCCGATTCCCGGGATTGAAAAAAAGCCCCGGGATTGGCATCCCTAATAGCATCGCATTTACTGCCATGCGATGCGATATTTCATTGTACGAGCACTCCTCCGCAGTTAACATGAACTTCGCGTCGAATCACATTGTACGGTTTACCGTACAATGCGTGCCATACGATGAGACGCGATATTTCATTTTACGAGCACTTCTCTGCAGTTAACATGGACATCGCGTCGCATCGCATGGTACGGAGTACAAGACAATGCGTGGGATGCGACGCAATTTCACGCCCTCCTGTCACTCAAAGTGCAAAGGCGCCAAAAGGACCCTGAGGAAGAAAAACAACAGCCATTTGCAGACTAATTTAAGTCAAGGCTGCGCAGCACATCACTGGCTCCCTGTCCCTTCAGAAAAGGAAGGCATTTTTGGTATATTGGGCATAGGTGGGGTGTGGGGTTTGGGGGGGCATATACAGGGTGGATGAATAATGATTATATGCGCCCATGTGCATATGTGGGTATTGTGATTATGTGCAGGGGTGATTATATGCAGGGTTGGGGGTTGAGGTTATAATGTGTAGGGGGGGTGTTCATGTACAGGGGCAGGGAGTGATCATGTGCAGGATTGAGGGTGAGGTGATAATGTCCATATGTGGGTATTGTGATTATGTGCAGGGGTGATTATGTGCAGGGTTGGGGGTTGAGATTATAATGTGTAGGGGTGAGGTTATAATGTGTAGGGGGGGTGTTCATGTACAGAGGCAGGGAGTGATCATGTGCAGGGGGTGATCATGTGCAGGATTGAGGGTGAGGTGATAATGTCCATATGTGGGTATTGTGATTATGTGCAGGGTTGGGGGTTGAGGTTATAATGTGTAGGGGGGGTGTTCATGTACAGGGGCAGGGAGTGATCATGTGCAGGATTGAGGGTGAGGTGATAATGTCCATATGTGGGTATTGTGATTATGTTCAGGGGTGATCATGTGCAGGAAAATGTGCACTGAGTGGTGTAATACTAAAAGTAGAGTAGCCTGTGTTTTCTGATTGTAGTGCAGGGTGACTAGCCTGTTATTTTATGTTAATACAGTTATATAAGTGTAGCCCATTGCAGTGTCATGTTGATGTTATTGTAATGGTGGAGCAGGATGATGTGTCATGTTGCTATTAATGTGCAAGTTGGTGTGTATTTTTTTTTACTGTTGGAGTAGCCTTTGTTGTCATGATGTTGATGCAGATTGTTGTGTCATGTTTTTGTAACTATACTGGCAGAGCAGACTGCAGTGTCACTTTTTTTTAAATTGAATGGCACTGCAGATTGCTATTGCAATTTATGGTACTTGTTTCGTAGAACGGCGCACAAGAGTCAATTGTACGGCATCGTAGGGAAATTGCATTGCATCCCTCGCAACATTGCGGCATGCGATGCGATTCGATTTTTAATTGCACAAGCACACAGATGGGTGCTTAGAATGTTATTCCATCATTTTGTGTCACCCTCAGTGTCAATGCCACCCCCAGTATCCACAGCATCCCGAAGCGTGGCAAGTGGCGGCAGAACGCGTCCTCCAACCTTTTCATACCCCCACTATCCACGTCGGCGTAGAGTTGATTGTATATGGTGTGGCGAGCGCAGCGAGGTGAGTGGACACTTATTATGAGCCCGAAGTGTGGCGAGCGCAGCGAGCCCCACAAGGGGACACAGCTTACTTTACATGTATTCCGCGTCCGGTCGCCACGCTTCGGGCTCGTATTCCACGTCCCCTCGCGGGGCACGCTGCGCTCATCACGCTTCGGGCTCGGGGGCTCGCTGCGCTCGCCGCACTATATAAAGACAACTCCATGCCGACGTGGATATTGGGGGTATGAAAAGGTCGGAGGACGCGTACCGCTGCGCTCGCCACGCTTCGGGATGCCGTGGATAGTGGGTGTTACATCTCATTGTAAGTATCCATCACATCTCATGGCATGGGTGCTTGTACAATGAAATATTGCATCGCATCACATCCCATTTGCTGGCATGCAATCCTATGCGATATTTCATTGCACAAGCACTCCTGTGCATTTAACATGGAGATCGCATCTTAGCGCACAGCACTAAACACAGTACACTATGTGAAGCGAAAGGCAACGTTCTAGGAAACAACTACCCATTTTATTGTACTTTGTATTAGTATGTAATTAAATGTGATTAATATTTGTACTTGATTGTTAATATTATACCAGCATGTAATATTTTTTTTCTTTTCTTTTATCTTTCTATTGTAGTTGCTGTTATCAGTTATTGTTTTGTACAGACTATATACGTGGATAAACCCGTCCTTTTGAGCCTAAGGTAAATGTTAGTGGAGTTATATTGCATACTAATCATTACCTTTCCAGTGCAATGTATTTTCCAGGGAGTATAGCCTTCAATTATTCATAAATCTTTTTGTTTGTTTTATATTTTTTAGAAATGCCAAGATCAATGGATCATCATTTTTGGGGGAGGTTCATTGATCTATATAAGGAAAATAGCTGCCTGTGGAAAACTTCACACAAGGACTATCGTAGAACACGTGACAGTGATGCAGACTCTCTGTGATTTTGGAGGAAGATTGCGAATATGCGGACAGTGGTTTTGAAGGAGCACAATCAAGTCCTGGAGTTGCAAGGTTCAGGAGCCGATACTGACGACCTTTACTCCCCTCAATTGTGGTATTATGAGCGAATGAAGTTCATTGTTGAGCAAACTTCAAGGAGAGGAAAAGAGGGAACTCCGACGGATGAGGACTCTCTGTCAAGTGATTTGGAGAGTGCAGACGTAGTAAGTATTTGGTATGACTTGTCTTGCATGTAACCGACTGTAAAATTTAATGATATTACAATTTTTTACTTAGTTTTTTTCTAGGGAGATCCCCCTGTGCCGGAGCAGGAGTCTAAATCGGTGTCGGAGGTAGTTGCTCCTATGGAGGAGAGCGCTCCATCAGCTCCCCCGAGGAGGCGCAGGAGGAGACAGCCGACCAGCTCTGTTCCGAGTGGCCAAGAGCATTGTTGCAGGTATGCGGAGGAAGCAATGCGAAACCCCCCAGATTCTTACCAAAGTTTTGCAAATCATATTGCCTATGAGATGCGGAGCATGGATCCAGACCAGTTCCGCCACTTTAAGCGGTTAGTATGTTGCTGTATGTCACACGCATCAGACACAACTTTGTCTGGTGAGTGCGACGTACTGCCATATGCTCTGAGCCAAAGGCAATTGCCCCCACTGCCCAACTACCCACATCACCACCCTACAGTGTTCCGGTTAATCCTCCGCCTCCCCCTTCTTTTTATGCGCCAGGGCCCCCTATGCCATCTGCCACTGACCCCTTGGGTGAGATTTAATAGGATGAGAGACTCAGAAAATGAGAGATTTGGGGAGAAATCTCCAGTTTTTTCTAAAGCAGCAATCATTTACACTGCAAAACCAGTGTGATTTTGCAGTGTAAATGATTGCCACTTTAAAAAAAACTGGAGATTTCTCACCAAATCTCTCATTTTCTGAATCTCTCATCCTATTAAATCTCACCCCCTGTCTTTGTCTGGTGGTGTGTACACTGCTTTAATGAGTGCACAAACCCCTACCCCAGCGTTATTTTCAATAATTATTTTATTCTAATTTGGCTTTAATTTGATAAATTAATAGATTGCAACAATGCCCTTGTTTCTCTACCTGAATTGTTTGCTCAATCATAAACTTTGTTGCTCATTTACCACAATTTCGGTTTGTAAAGGTCGCAGTACGATACTTCTGAACTTTGCAATGTCCGTGCTCGTTGTGCTCCTTCACAAACCACTGTTCTGCATATTTGCTTCTTCTTCCGGACCCATTGGAAGTTTGCAGCACTGATTACGATGTTCTACTGTAATAATCCATAGTTGTATGCCTCATTCCGATTTGTCTGGTTTCGATAGTCCTTTCCACTGAGGCAGTTATTTTCCTTATATATTTCAATGAATCTTCCCCAAAAAATCTTGCCCATCCTAGGCCAAAAAAATAAATAAAAAAAAATAAAAAAAGTTAAATTGTATTAAATGTGTTGTCTCATTTCTTTTCATGTAGAGTGTTGTAAGTAATTCATTGTAATGTAGAGTGTTGAAAATGTAATTTATTGTAATGTCGACTGTTTGAAGTAATTTAAAATGTATGTAATGGTGACAACTGTTCCTTCAGGTGCTGGATGATCCGCATTATAGCACCTTTTCATACCCCCACTCTCCAAACGCTGACGTGGATAGTGGTGGTATCAAAAAGTCACACCACGCGTTTCGCCGCCCGGACCATCCCCTCCCATGGCATGTGTGCGTATACATTTAAATATCGCTTTGCATTGGGTGACATATGTCGCTATGCGATATTTCAGTGTAACCACCCATCTCATATCTACGTTGCTATGCAATATTTCATTGTAAGCACCCATCTCGTATCATGGCATGGGTGCTTGTACAATGAAAAATCATATCGCATCGCATGCATTGTACACTACATACACGATGCCATACGATTTTTTCATTGTACAATCATCGCATCGCACTCATTGTACACCACTAACCACAGTACACGATGCCATACAATTTTTTCAAGTATACAATCATTGCATCGCATCGCACACATTGTACATCACTAAACACTGTGCACGATGCCATACAATTTCAAATTGTACAGCATCGCACCGCATCGCATGGCATCGCACATATTAAACAGCACTAATTAAGGTACACGATGCCAATACGATGGGCGCCGTGTTAGGAAACAAGTACCGGCCTCTGCTATGAAAACATAGAGATGGAAAGAGGAAATGAGGTTGCCAGACACGCATTCTGGACAAACTAGGAATGAGAGAGAAAAGAATCATAGAGTCCAGCAGGTGAGTGGTAGAGAGTGAGAACTGAAAGGGACAGGAATAAAAAGGTTGGACGTGAGGTTGGGTATAACATGGACAGAAGAAAGAACAAGGAAGAGGAGATGAAAATAAAACAGTAAAGTGCGGGAAAAGGAGAAGGGAAAAGAGATGAGAAAAATAAACCAAAGAAGAGACAGGAAAAACAGGTGAGAAATATAATGTACAGAAAGGACCACAATGGAGCAATGTCTCTCAGCTGACACCCAAAGTGGAGAATAGACTGCATGACTCTCTGTGAGCACTTTCCTGCCCAGCTAACTGCCCCAGTCACTTACTTCACCTCCTGCCGTCAGCTACTCACATACCTCCCAGAATGGCCGGGAGGGTCCCAAAAATCGGGTCCTCCACACTGCTCCCTGAAAGGGTGGGCAATCTTCTTGCATTTAGTGGGGCCCCTGCATTAACCCCCTCTTCCCCTTCTACCAGTCAAAAACTGTCATTCAAGACTTTGTTGGAGGGGGGGCTAAAATTACACAAATCTTGTCATTAAGTACTAACCCCTCCCCGAACAGCTGTAAATCATGGCTTTTACCGTCATGGGGGTGGGCCACTTAAAGTCGGCAAGTATGCCTATCCATGTGATATTTGGTGGATCGCATTGAGAAGCAGTTTAAATGCAAATTGGGTGCAGTAATCCAATGCATTTACAAGGACTCACTGCCTTTTTCAAGGGTTTATATTTATACTGTTTATTTACAGGTATTTTCACAAGCTCAAATATTTCACTGCAATCAAACACCTTTCATTAAGCTACTGAAAAGCTGTTGTCAAACTTATAGCCTACTACAGTATGATTAATGTATAGAAAATGTACAAATAGGAGAACTTCAATTATAACATTTAGTCATTTGTATTATGTGCCCCTGAGTAACGCAGAGCAGCCAGGAAGGAACGCTTCAGTTTGGCGTTGCTGGCTATTCGTACAACAGAGTGCAGGCTGGGGTAGGCAGTGGCACCGATAATGCACAGCAATATATAGGCTGAGTCTTCTGATTGATAACCTAAAATAATCAGATTTGTACTTATAAAGAACATAGAGTAAAAGAATAGAAAAGAGACCATGTTCCTGACGGCACTTATGTGGGCGTATAGTTGGATATTAGTGAATCCCGAGTCTTTGCTGCTCATATTCCGGGTATGTTTCAGCAGGGACACAATCAGAAGACAAACAGCTGCGCAGAATATGAGGAACGGTGCGATGGATCCTGCAAAAAAGACGATGAGCTCATTCATATAATTGAGAGTCACAGTTCCATCCCCAATGCTGGAGCTGTTACTGTCCTGGGTAGAATTCATGTAATGTACTGGGTACATGACCCAAAAACATGGCAGACTGGAGAGCAGAGACACCAGCAGTGACACCAGAAGCAGCCAGGGGACCATCCTGGAGATGTTCATCTTCAGTCTCAGGAATAACCTGTTGCTGTAGTTTGTGATCCTCGCGCAGTAGAAGACGCAGAGCACGGTGCCCCACCACAGGCTGCAGATTGTCACAAATGTCACTGCAGTCACATAATTCACAGAATTCACTATTGACATGAATAAGTGAGCGACGCTTGTCACAGCAGCCTCCAGGAGCCACATCATTAGTAGAATGATCCTCACCGCTCCCAGGCTGGCCATGATAATGTCAATGGTTTGCAGAGTTTGACCCTTCAGCCACCAAATGAGGATCTGTGTCACAATAAATGCATTGAGGAATAATCCGATAGATGTCACAGAGCAGCTGCTGACAAATAATACAAGGATCAAAGTGGGAAAATCCATATTGTCTTCACAGGATGATGCACAACTGTCAGAGCGTCTGATTCCTGCACAACCGTCTAGTCCCGTCTGATCTAAGGTGCAGAATGAAATGAGAACAGGTTAATATAAAGCATAGAATTGCTTATGTTTTGCATGACATTTGGTTACCAATCTACAAATAGCTGCTGTACTGTGTGCCCGATGAGTATTTGAATGAGTAAATTGGTTACATAAATAAATGTCAGGTACAGATACACCCTCATAGATCCAGCCTAAATGGGATACAGTCATTGGGTCACCAGCATGATCGTCGACAAGCAATAGGTCCACATGCATTTAGGTTAACATGACTTAAGGTCGACATGCAGGAAGGTCGACATGACTTGAGGTCAACAGGGTGATTAGGTTGACAGGGACTTTATGTCGACATGCAGTTTTTTACTGTTCTTTGAGCCAAAATGTGCCGACAGGCGGTATTTCATGTCCTACCATCCACTAGGGCAGGGGTGGGGAACCTCAGGCCCGGGGGCCGTATGCGGCCCCCGTAGCCGGTCTGAGCGGCCCTCCCACCCTCCTGGCAGCTTTGCCAGGAGTCAAGTACAGGGGAATTCTTGCGAGAGGTCGGTAGTTCTTGCGAGATTCCTCTTAATCAACAGCACCCGGATACTGTCAGTCCTAATCTGCGGCAGCCGCCGGAGCATAGTTGCCTACCCTGCATTCTGCAGAAGACTCCCTGACATAGCAGTAATCTCCCTCTCTCCCTCATTAGTCTAGCAATCTCCCTCATGTCACCTAGCCCACATTACACTGTTACATTTTTTGGGGAAAAGGAATGAGGGATAGATACATTTACAGTGAATCATCAGCACCATTTCTCAGCACTTTACCAAGCATAGTAGCTCTTACTAACTGCTTTGGGGCTCATCTACATTTGGGTATAAGTCATTTTAAATTACACACCCACGCTTCTAGGTTCACAATCTCTTTTCATAATCTCTCCATATATGGAACTAGACACGCCCTTTAGGTGGAGCATGACACGCCCCCTCAATGGGGAGCTGTGCAAAATTATATTACCAACTATAATCTCCCTGAAACTAGTTTTCAAAAGTAGGCAACTATGCGCCGGAGCGTGTGACAGCTGCAGCAGGACAATTTGTAAGAGAATTTTTTACATATGGCCCCCGAAGGATTTTTTCCCCATACAAACAGCCCTTGGCACAAAAAAGGTTCCCCACCCCTGCACTAGGGCATGGTGGGAGAATAAAATAGCGTGCTGAGCGTAGAGAGGCAACATGCCAAAGCATGGGGAGCGTAGAGACCCATGCGAAAGGACGCAATGCTACGTTTCAGTGTCCATGTCGACACGACATGTGCCGACAGGCGGTATTTCATGCCCTAGCATCCACTAGGGTGTGGTGGGAGAATAAAATAGTGTGCTGAGCATAGGATAAAGATCTGCATGCCCAGAAGCTTCAAAAAGCTTTGGTACTTGTGTACAATCACGGCTCCCACGATGTCCATCGCATAGTAAAAAAATTGCATGCGATCGCATCGCATGCGATTTTTAACAGAAATGCATCCAAATGCATTGAAATTAGTATCAAACATGTTCAATGGCCCCCAAATGTAATTTTCAGGCTGTACCACCCCCACTATCAACGCGAACCCGAAGCGTGGCGAGCGCAGCGAGCCCGCGAGGGGCGGCGGTACGCGTCCTAAGACCTTTTCATACCCCCACTATCCACGTCAGCGTGGAGTTGAGAATAGAAAGTGTGGCGAGCGCAGCGAACCACCGAGCCCGAAGCGTGGCGAGCGCAGCGAGCCCCGCGAGGGGACACGGATACCTTCACAGGTATCCGCGTCCCCTCGCGGGCTGCACAGGTGTCCGCTGCGCTCGCCACGCTTCGGGCTCGGTGGCTCGCAGTGCTCGCCACACTTTCTATTCTCGACTCCACGCCGACGTGGATAGTGGGGGTATGAAAAGGTCGTAGGACGTGTGCCGCCACCCCTCGCGGGCTAGCTGCACGCTTCGGGTTCGCATTGATAGTGGGGGTGTTACAGCCTGAAAAATTACATTTGGGGGCCATTGAACATGTTTGATACTAATTTCAATGCATTTGGATGCATTTCTGTTAAAAATTGCATGCGATCAAATCGCATGCGATCAAATCACATGCTATGCGATCCATGCGATTTTTAAAAATGCTTAAAAAACGGCAAAAATCGCATCCTATCGCATGCCATCGCATGCCACTACATATGGCATGTGATGGCATGCGATGGGAGCCGTGAAAGTACACAAGCACCAAAGCTTTTTCCAGGAGTTCCCTCACAAGCCGGGTTATAGGGGTCATTTAAACCCTCCTCAAGGGGGTGGTACTGTTAGCCGCTGTGGCGACAGGCTGATATGCCAGGTCCCATTGCCTGACATGGTCCATCATGTCATTTCCACCACTGTAGCATCTGGTTTGCTGGTCAACCGGCAACCAGAGACGCTGGGTGACTGCTTCCGCATTCGGACCTGGCAGTTACTTAGCGACCGGGATGTCTGGTTTGCGTGCCAGTCGCAGCTTAATTAATTTAGGTCAAGAGGTTGAGCTGGCTGGTTCTTCCATGATTGGTTGACTGGGTCTTTTTATGGGAGCCAGTCCAGCACTGCCCCACCTGTTTCTGTCTGGGTTCTACCGGTTTCTATTCTTTTTTCTAGTATAATCTCTCCATCTGTTCATGGCTGTCATCCTTGGTATCCTGTTCAGGCCATCCTCTCATTGTGTGCTTTTGTGTGGCGTTATATTTGTGGTATATGCAACTACTGTAGGTCACTTCGGTTTCCCGCTGGTTCAACAAGACTAAGTCACTTCCTTTATTTTTGGTGGCTGTGCCGTTATTTCAGGGCCTCTCTTTTTCCTTGGTTTGGTCTCATTTAGTCTTCCTCTTGTCCTTTTCCAGGGATTTCTGGCTCCCTGTCCCAATAAAGACCTGGTGGCACCGGAGTTGGGACAGACTTTATCGCCCCTCCAGACGTGGCTATTATAGGTGAATCCTACAGTAGCATCACAGGTTCCATTCATCTCTGGGGAAATCCAACAGTCAAGATAGGGGTTGTGGTGACCATCCTAAACAGCGTTCATGGCTTGGTGTTCACACCCATTTCATAACAGTTTCTTAGCTGCAATTCAATGTGACTATTAGACAACAGGACACTGCTGATTTATTTGCTATATGAAACTTTTAAATGTGTAGGAACAGGTTGAAGTTTAACACCATGCTTAAGTCCCCCATACGCTAGTCTGATATGGACGATTTTACCCGATTGTGATGGATCAAGCTAAAAATCAGGTAAAATTAGCCCAAATCTTATGTGTTTTACATCGGATCCTAGGCGCATCGTTCTGAAGTCAGAGGTTGGACCTGCGTGCATGTCCGGCTTCTGATTTGGACCCCCCTCAGGTTCACTTGTGATGCATTGCATGTAAAAGGTAAAGACAGTAAAGAAAAGACTTCAAGTGCATCCGTATATATGCATATATCATATTCTTTACAATAATACATTTCTAAATATGCATAGTCATAATACTTTAAATAACCTAATAAATATTAAACAACTTAAAAATTTCCATATATATCAAAACAACATTTAACAACAAAATAAAGGAATACGTCTCCTAATGGTGTTTTACTTCCTTTGAATATGTATAATTAAAATAATTGAAGGTCTGTTTAGACTTTAAGGGCCAGATGTATCCAGCTTAAAAAGTGATAAAGTGGAGAGTGATAAACAGTCAGCCAATTAGCTCTTACCTGTTGTTTTTCAAATCTAGCTAGTAACATGGCAGGTAGGAGCTGATTGGCTGATTGTCTATCACTCTCCATTTTATCATTTTTTGAAGCTTGATACATCTGGCCCTAAAAGTGCTGACTGAAGCTTTATCTTAATGGGGAAGACACATTTCAGTGTGGTGTTCAATATAAGTTCCATTAAGTTTTTAATGAAGTCAAATGGTACCTCTTCTAAAGTTAGTCTTTTTTCAGACAGTCAGACAGCCGACAGACTGGTCCTCCTATCAATGTGTTTTACCCTTGATAAGGGGCTTCTTCAGGATGTTTAGAGTAAATTACCTTTACCCAAACACTTTCTTTTATTCTTATTTTGCAATTACTGATCATAAGGCTGGTGGCATATTGCCACTGTCTATGCATTTGGCCACCAATAACTTTTGAATCATTAACAGTGGGCGGTGCCCTTCCCTGGGTTTCATTATTGCAGTGACTCTTGCACCACTGCTTAATTGGCAACAACGGTGAATGGCGGGGATTCTCTTGGGATGTACTTTATTGGAAGTGATGTACATTAATGCTACTTTTAGTGTCTTTAGTCTTTTATATTGATATTGGAGATACTGTATTCTTTTTTTGTCTCTGAAGCACATCACAACTTACATTAAAAATGAAAATGTTTCTAAAATTATAAATAAAATATTAATAAGTAATGACTAATTAGTAAAAGATTACTAATAAACAATACATTTATTCTAAAGGGAGTGAACTATGTCAATATTGAATCCTTTTGGGGTCAAAGTTTCATATGCATTTATTATTTTAATCTTGTCATTTCGACAATCTTTCATCTAGATTACCGCCTCTCTACTGGGTCATTGCTTTTTTTAGGCCTATGAAATGCAGTTCTTGGCCATCACTACCGTGCAATTTTTTTAAATGTACTGGGATTCTATGGTTTTCTCTTTTGTTACTAATGTTTCATAAGTGTTCTTCAATTCCATACAAATCATTTATTGTCACGAACACATTAAAAACTGCATAAGTGATAACACAATGCAATATACGCATGACAAGGGTAATACAGATTGAGTATCCCTTATCCAAATATCTGTTATCCAAATTATTCAGAAAACCATAGTTTCCAGAATGTACTTTTTTATATAAAAGTACTACTAGGGACATCTGTAACTGGCACTACTGGGGACATCTGTAACTGGCACTACTGGGGACATGATATGTAACTGGCACTACTGGGGACATTATATGTAAGTGTCACTACTGGGGACATTATATGTAACTGTCACTACTGGGGACACCTGTAACCGGCTCTACAGGGGACATTATATGTAACTGGCACTACTGGGGATATCTGTAACTGGCACTGCTGGGGACATTAAATGTAACTGGCACTACTGGGGAAATGATTTGTAACTGGCACTAAATATGTGCAAGAAAATGATTGATGGGCATTCAAATTCAGTGTCTGAGATTGTACACAAACTTTATTTCCTGCGCAAATAAAATATATTTGGGTACTTGTTTCCTAGCACGGCGCCACTGATTCCAATTGTATGCCATCGGGTCTGAAAAATCGGTCGCATCACATCGTATGCGACCAAATCCCATGCAACGCGATCGACCCGATTTTTACATTGGAACCAATGTTAAATGGTCCCTGAGACCCGATTTTACATTGGACCCAATGTTAAATGCCCCCCAGACCCCATTTTTAATTGTATACCCACCCTGATGGGTAATTACTATGTGAAATGCCCCCCCCCCCCATTGTCAACACCACGCCATGATCAATGTGAATCTGAAGCGTGGCGAGCGCAGCGGTACATGCCCTCCGACCTTTTCGCTGTGCTCGCCATGCTTCGGGTTGACGTTGATCGTGGCGTTGCGTTAACAATGGGGGGGGGGGGCATTTCACATAGTAATTACCCATCAGGGTGGGTATACAATTAAAAATGGGGTCTGGGGGGCATTTAACATTGGGTCCAATAATAATTAACCATCAGGGTGGGTATACAATTAAAAATTGGGTCTGGGGGGCATTTAACATTGGGTCCAATGTAAAATCGGGTCTTAGGGACCATTTTTACATTGGGTACAATGTAAAAATTGGGTCGGTCGCGTTGTATTAAAAACGTCTTTAAAGCCCGAAAGACGCGTCGGTCGGGTCTGATTGGGTCCCATCGCATACCTTAAGTTAAGGTATGCGATGGGACCCTACGGGCGCTGTGCTAGGAAACAAGTACCTATATTTGTGTGTATTACTGTACATGTGTTTGATGTGCTTATACAACATAAATGCACTTTATCTTACCACAGTTAAATATAAAAATATAAAAAAATACGTAATAATCCATTATCCAAAATGTCTCTGGTCCACAGCATTTTGGATAAGGGATACTCAATCTGTAATTTAAGCTAAAAATGAAATAGGTAAAGGAACTTTTCTGCAACTTGCTAGTACAACAGCTTAAACACCAGTAAAGATTCTTGGAAGGTAACTGGGGTCAGAAATGATCTTATTAGTCCTTGTTATACTCCTTCTAGAGACAATGTCGTCCATCTCAGGCAGAGATTGGCCACTGATTAAAGCTGGGTACACATCTATAAAATCGTCGGGCCATTCTTCCGTTCTGGGTCGGACGGCCGTTCAATTGTATATGTGTGTACGCTGTCCCGTACGATTGATAAACGGCCAAAAACGGTCTTGTCTGTCCATACTCGGTCGGTCGAAGGTTCTTTGCCATTTAATTTTCATCCGACAGGACGGGCCCATATCAGAACAAAAGTGCAGTGTGTATGCACGTTTGATCGATATGCTGCCATTCTTGCGACTATACTGCCAAAGCTGGAACACCCATGTGGGCGTTCCATAGCTGCAGGATCTCTCCTACAGCACAAGCAGCGTTCACCTCTCCCCATGTATATTTAAAGAAATAATCATAGTATACATGCACCCCATTTTTATAGCAGATCGCCGTAAAGTACACTATAATAGTGCCACAAAAGTAATGAACTGCGCTAATGGCTGCAGTATGGTATAATGAGTGAATAGCAATAACATTATAAACTGGGGTAAATCAAAAATTGATAGACTACACTAGTTGCTGCAGTGTAGTATATTTAGTACATTGCATTCAGATAACACACTTGAATAAATCATGTGTGGAGGTGGCGGGGTTAATATGGTTCACGGAGCAGCGGCTCAGAGAGTGAAATCGCTGCTCATGATATATATGTGCAGGCTGTCAGACAACAGATACAGGATTTGAGCAGCACAGGCAGTCAGACAAAAGCCCTTAAAAGGGCTAAGGATATTAATGCACAGTCGCTGTCATTTTAATTTTGCATTAAGTAATATAACACACACGGTTAGGAGTGCCCGCAGGGCTAAAGGATGCCATAGGAATGCTATGTATGGATCAGCCAATAAAGGTAGAGGTGATCCTAGTCATTAAATAGTCACTGAAAGTCAATATTCCTTATATCTGTGAGAGCCGACAATTGTGAAACAGAGAGAACAGGGGCGCAGTACTGTGGGTGGTCTGAGTGCGGCGTCCCACTGCTCAGACAGATGTGAAGTCTTCAGGCACCTCTTTAGAGCATTAGTGGTCAGTGGTTTTCCTCCCAGCATTTCTGTATCCCACCTCTAATTTCAGGCACAGATACGGCAAACTGCTATAAAGATGCGGAAGGAAACTACCTAGTCACTTTGCAATATCTGTCCACAGTCACCCTGTCGGCTGCTTTAAAGATGCGGAAAGCGACTACCTAGTCACTTTGCCGTATCTGTCCATAGTCACACTGTCGGCTGCTATAAAGATGCGAAAAGCGACTACCTAGTCACTTTGCCGTATCTGTCCATAGTCACCCTGCCGGCTGACGCGTACCCCATCTTTATAGTGGTCCACCTATATATTTTGTTTAGGTTCTGTAATCACGCCTCTTTGTTTTGGTATGCCCTTAACCCAGCCCTTTATGATAATTATGTTTATATATATATATATATATATCGTGTCAAAGGGCCAAATCGGGAGAGTGTGTACGGTGGTACAATTTTTTTCTTGCGACTGTTTGGACAGGAGTACATCGGACGTCGCAAGTAAAATTGTACAGGTGTGTACACGCGTATCAGCTGTTGTTTGTGGACGGTCCGAAAGGTCTACGGTCGGTCAAACGGTCGCAAGAAAACAGGGATTGTATAGATGTGTATCCAGCTTTACTCTGCAGATTTAACTACCTTATCTAGAGCCACATGCAATTCCCATACAATAGTGTAATAGTGTCAAAAGACTCTCAGTTACGCAGCAGCAGAAATTCACAAGCAAGGGCTTTGGTAACCCTGCTCCCGAAGTCTAACCAAGAAGAAAAGGCTTTGCTGAGCCTTCCAAACCACAACTGAAAAGTGAGAGGCATATCCAATCCTACGTAAATGTAATCCCTAAAAAAACCTAATATTTCTGACCATCTCTACCTCCTTATCATCTGAAAACAATTGGTTCAGCCTTCTACTTCTCCAAATGAAACTCTCAATATTCATTATATACAGTATCTATCATGTAAAATACTTCAATCCTCATATCTCCAAGAGATCCATCTTAGAACTATACATAGAGCATGTCTCCCCAGCCCAATACGCCCACTTTGACCCTGCTAATGCTGCCGAATGCTTGGAATGCCAGTGTGCCTCTGCCTCCTTTTATCAATGTATGCAGGGTTGTCCCTATATCCCCCGCTCTTGGTGCAAACTTATAAACTATATTAAATGCATTTTCTATATTACTGTTATTCCCCATCCGACAGCATGCCTTTTGGCTGACTTCACAATCTGGGATCTTGACCCTACCAAACATATTGGGTGGGATTTTCCAAACACCGGCGGTACATCCTGCCACACACCATGTTGATGCTCATCGCATAGAGTATGTACTGACAAATGCGATGAGCATCTCTCACACATCCCCCTCACTCACTCAGAGGTACACCAAAAGATGCTTCAGGTCATACATTTTGACAGGAAATCTGCTCTGACTATTGCTAAAAAAGGGGTTATTGTTTTTCATAAAAAAATGGAATCTTTATATACAAACTCTAGATATACCTACTCCGGACTCGATATTTGCGTTATTTGACCATACAGAATGTACTCTTCATAAGAAAATTACAATGTCTCCCACGTGATACTACATATTCCACTAAGCGGAAGAATGGGAGGTAAAGGCACCACTTCAGGTGTTAAGAGGGGGCAGGGGGACAAGGGACCTGGTCACCTCCAAAAATTATCTGTTCCCCTCTGGATGGCACTAGATACAACAAAATAAACAGACTCCCTTAAGTGGACCCATAACCCCTTGAGCAGTGGGTTTACCTGGAGCAGGACGAACCTACCAGGGCAGGTTTATCCTGCCCAGAAATACTCACCACAGAAGGAGCAGCCGCTGCCTTCTGCAGCAGCCCCTCCTGGGCTGCTGCTGGCTTCAGCTATTTGCGGCCACTTGGAAAAGTTCGGGGCCGCTTGGGGGAGTTTTGGACGCTAGGGTGTTCAGGCATCCTGTCTTTGGACGCCCGAACACACGAATGGCCAAACCTCCCCGAGCCGCCCTGATCCTCCCCGAGCGGCCCTGCCCCTCCCCAAGTGGCGATGGGGAGGATCAGCAAGGATATCATTAGCATAAAGTCGCATGCGCTACTATAGGAAAAGATCCTAAATTGGACTCCGCAGCATCTGACACAGAATCTGCCCCTGTATAGTATGTAGAAATGGATATCTATTACATTTTTCAAGTTCTTTCGTTAGTAAAAGAGAAGAGCTGAATAGGTTGACAGATCAGCCATTTACCAAAATATTATAAGAGGTTGCATAAAATTTATTTAAATAAATGTATCTTCTGAAGACATACAGTATAAATGCATACGAACTGCATAACAATTAACTCTGTACCCAAAAGTGACATTTCCCACCTGCTATATTGCACTACAGAAGCACTGATTGGCTAAGAGATAAAAGCTTTCAGCCAATCAGTGGAACATTTTTAAGTGGAATTCTTGGCCTAGACTCACCAGTTTGAGGCAGGGGTACATAATAAAAGGGTAACCAATAATAACTGCTGTATCGCACTTCTATGGTATATGCCTCCAACTGGTTAAACCCATTGCTTGTAACTAGAAAAATATATGTTTGGGTCGATGAGGCATCATGGTGTTAATGTGTGTCTCATCTGTAATTTGATGTTGATTTTGATGCCCTTATTAAGTCTCCAATTTGCAAATTGATGATAAATCACAGATACACACCAAATTGACACAGGCTGACCGTTACCTGTGGTGTGTATTCACCATATGAAGCAAGATGCTTAGCACAACTATGGTGCTCTGGGGTAGACGTAGGAAGCAGTGATAAAGGAGGAGAAGTGATGAAGTGCCTGGTACTTTATCACCACCCAATCAGCTCCTGACTGTTAACTTACAGGCTGGGTTTAAAAGGGAACAGTCATTAGCTGATTGACCTGTGATAAAGTGTCAGGCACTTTATCACTTCTCCTCCCTTATCACTGCTTCATACATGTTCCTGAGAGGAGTAGAGACATTCTGTATCTTATATTCATCACATATTTAGGGAAATTCAACCATAGTGTCCTGTAGACTCTAGGCTGTCATTTTCATGGTACTTGTGAGAAAAGGCCAAAATGTACTAATTTCGTACATCAAATGAATCAGTGTAAAATCTAGCTGGGAGCATTCAGCCTCACGAAGCAATAAGGTTAAGGTTCTGTTTCCCAACAGTTACTTTTTTAGGCCCAAGTTTGAGAAAAAAAAAATCTATGGAACGATCATACGGATGATATGGGGGTTGATGTGTCCATATACTGCTTGCAAAAAGCATTCAAGAATATCTGGTATTAATGAGGAAATAAAACAGTATGTTGACAGCTCAGAATGTCTGAGACCCGCCACTGGTGGGACCAGATCACCCTCCAGAAATATCTGGATGGTGATCTGATCCCAAGAGGATTGAGAATCCTTAAGTCGTCCACTTTTCAGGATGACCAGGAGTTCACAAAAAAAGGAATGAAAATTTGAACAATTGTTCAAAAAATCTAATGAAACTCCTGATTAGCCAGAGAGAAAAAAGAGTCTTAGAGATGCAGGGAGAAATAGAAAAAGTGTATGATAAATTGAAAACATTTGAAAAAACACAAGACTACAAGGAGAGAGACAAGACATTAAAAAATTTGAGGAAGATCTAATATATAGAAAAGAATCCAAAATGGATAGAGACCTAAACGATTATGAAAAAATAGAAGTCCATAACTTTAATAGAAATCAGAATAAGAGAGAGTATTCAGTACAGAGAGATGCATCTAGAAATGGGAGATTCCCTAAGTACAACAGGGGATTAAAATATGAGAGGAATAGAAAAGACTGTTCACAAAATGTAGCCCGAATAATAGACGGAACAATGGACAGAATAAAAGTGAAAGGTTTGATTATAATCATCAAAATAGAAATAATCACCAGTCATATCAAAACAGAAATAATTACCAGTCATACAAAGAATCAGAGAGGACTGACTATAGGGGCAATAATAAATACCAGGCGCTGCAGTAGAGAGACAAAAGAGATTAGAAATTCTACAAACAGAGACAGAAGATGATTGGGAGCAATCACCCCAGCAAAATTAGCATCATTTTTTAGAGCAGCGCCCCAAGGATATAAAACCAACAATAATCCCAGTAAAAAGAACAAGATCAAAAGAAGAAGGAGAACTAGAGGGGGGAAACGAAAACAGGCAAAAAAATCAGTGCATCAGATAGCATCTAATAATAAAGGAGTCTTTAATCTATCAAGTAAAAAACTTTCAGATGAGGAGAAATCAATCTTAGAAAAAGGACTAAACTTCTCTCCAGTTTCAAAACCCAACATTTTCAAATTATTTGTGGACCTTAACCGTTTCACTCACACGCTTAGTAGGAAAAGGTACTTTGCATGTAAACAGAGAGAACAGGGGCGCAGTACTGTGGGTGGTCTGAGTGCGGCGTCCCACTGCTCAGACAGATGTGAAGTCTTCAGGCACCTCTTTAGAGCATTAGTGGTCAGTGGTTTTCCTCCCAGCATTTCTGTATCCCACCTCTAATTTCAGGCACAGATACGGCAAACTGCTATAAAGATGCGGAAGGAAACTACCTAGTCACTTTGCAATATCTGTCCACAGTCACCCTGTCGGCTGCTTTAAAGATGCGGAAAGCGACTACCTAGTCACTTTGCCGTATCTGTCCATAGTCACACTGTCGGCTGCTATAAAGATGCGAAAAGCGACTACCTAGTCACTTTGCCGTATCTGTCCATAGTCACCCTGCCGGCTGACGCGTACCCCATCTTTATAGTGGTCCACCTATATATTTTGTTTAGGTTCTGTAATCACGCCTCTTTGTTTTGGTATGCCCTTAACCCAGCCCTTTATGATAATTATGTTTATATATATATATATATATCGTGTCAAAGGGCCAAATCGGGAGAGTGTGTACGGTGGTACAATTTTTTTCTTGCGACTGTTTGGACAGGAGTACATCGGACGTCGCAAGTAAAATTGTACAGGTGTGTACACGCGTATCAGCTGTTGTTTGTGGACGGTCCGAAAGGTCTACGGTCGGTCAAACGGTCGCAAGAAAACAGGGATTGTATAGATGTGTATCCAGCTTTACTCTGCAGATTTAACTACCTTATCTAGAGCCACATGCAATTCCCATACAATAGTGTAATAGTGTCAAAAGACTCTCAGTTACGCAGCAGCAGAAATTCACAAGCAAGGGCTTTGGTAACCCTGCTCCCGAAGTCTAACCAAGAAGAAAAGGCTTTGCTGAGCCTTCCAAACCACAACTGAAAAGTGAGAGGCATATCCAATCCTACGTAAATGTAATCCCTAAAAAAACCTAATATTTCTGACCATCTCTACCTCCTTATCATCTGAAAACAATTGGTTCAGCCTTCTACTTCTCCAAATGAAACTCTCAATATTCATTATATACAGTATCTATCATGTAAAATACTTCAATCCTCATATCTCCAAGAGATCCATCTTAGAACTATACATAGAGCATGTCTCCCCAGCCCAATACGCCCACTTTGACCCTGCTAATGCTGCCGAATGCTTGGAATGCCAGTGTGCCTCTGCCTCCTTTTATCAATGTATGCAGGGTTGTCCCTATATCCCCCGCTCTTGGTGCAAACTTATAAACTATATTAAATGCATTTTCTATATTACTGTTATTCCCCATCCGACAGCATGCCTTTTGGCTGACTTTACAATCTGGGATCTTGACCCTACCAAACATATTGGGTGGGATTTTCCAAACACCGGCGGTACATCCTGCCACACACCATGTTGATGCTCATCGCATAGAGTATGTACTGACAAATGCGATGAGCATCTCTCACACATCCCCCTCACTCACTCAGAGGTACACCAGAAGATGCTTCAGGTCATACATTTTGACAGGAAATCTGCTCTGACTATTGCTGAAAAAGGGGTTATTGTTTTTCATAAAAAAATGGAATCTTTATATACAAACTCTAGATATACCTACTCCGGACTCGATATTTGCGTTATTTGACCATACAGAATGTACTCTTCATAAGAAAATTACAATGTCTCCCACGTGATACTACATATTCCACTAAGCGGAAGAATGGGAGGTAAAGGCACCACTTCAGGTGTTAAGAGGGGGCAGGGGGACAAGGGACCTGGTCACCTCCAAAAATTATCTGTTCCCCTCTGGATGGCACTAGATACAACAAAATAAACAGACTCCCTTAAGTGGACCCTTAACCCCTTGAGCAGTGGGTTTACCTGGAGCAGGACGAACCTACCAGGGCAGGTTTATCCTGCCCAGAAATACTCACCACAGAAGGAGCAGCCGCTGCCTTCTGCAGCAGCCCCTCCTGGGCTGCTGCTGGCTTCAGCTATTTGCGGCCACTTGGAAAAGTTCGGGGCCGCTTGGGGGAGTTTTGGACGCTAGGGTGTTCAGGCATCCTGTCTTTGGACGCCCGAACACACGAATGGCCAAACCTCCCCGAGCCGCCCTGATCCTCCCCGAGCGGCCCTGCCCCTCCCCAAGTGGCGATGGGGAGGATCAGCAAGGATATCATTAGCATAAAGTCGCATGCGCTACTATAGGAAAAGATCCTAAATTGGACTCCGCAGCATCTGACACAGAATCTGCCCCTGTATAGTATGTAGAAATGGATATCTATTACATTTTTCAAGTTCTTTCGTTAGTAAAAGAGAAGAGCTGAATAGGTTGACAGATCAGCCATTTACCAAAATATTATAAGAGGTTGCATAAAATTTATTTAAATAAATGTATCTTCTGAAGACATACAGTATAAATGCATACGAACTGCATAACAATTAACTCTGTACCCAAAAGTGACATTTCCCACCTGCTATATTGCACTACAGAAGCACTGATTGGCTAAGAGATAAAAGCTTTCAGCCAATCAGTGGAACATTTTTAAGTGGAATTCTTGGCCTAGACTCACCAGTTTGAGGCAGGGGTACATAATAAAAGGGTAACCAATAATAACTGCTGTATCGCACTTCTATGGTATATGCCTCCAACTGGTTAAACCCATTGCTTGTAACTAGAAAAATATATGTTTGGGTCGATGAGGCATCATGGTGTTAATGTGTGTCTCATCTGTAATTTGATGTTGATTTTGATGCCCTTATTAAGTCTCCAATTTGCAAATTGATGATAAATCACAGATACACACCAAATTGACACAGGCTGACCGTTACCTGTGGTGTGTATTCACCATATGAAGCAAGATGCTTAGCACAACTATGGTGCTCTGGGGTAGACGTAGGAAGCAGTGATAAAGGAGGAGAAGTGATGAAGTGCCTGGTACTTTATCACCACCCAATCAGCTCCTGACTGTTAACTTACAGGCTGGGTTTAAAAGGGAACAGTCATTAGCTGATTGACCTGTGATAAAGTGTCAGGCACTTTATCACTTCTCCTCCCTTATCACTGCTTCATACATGTTCCTGAGAGGAGTAGAGACATTCTGTATCTTATATTCATCACATATTTAGGGAAATTCAACCATAGTGTCCTGTAGACTCTAGGCTGTCATTTTCATGGTACTTGTGAGAAAAGGCCAAAATGTACTAATTTCGTACATCAAATGAATCAGTGTAAAATCTAGCTGGGAGCATTCAGCCTCACGCAGCAATAAGGTTAAGGTTCTGTTTCCCAACAGTTACTTTTTTAGGCCCAAGTTTGAGAAAAAAAAAATCTATGGAACGATCATACGGATGATATGGGGGTTGATGTGTCCATATACTGCTTGCAAAAAGCATTCAAGAATATCTGGTATTAATGAGGAAATAAAACAGTATGTTGACAGCTCAGAATGTCTGAGACCCGCCACTGGTGGGACCAGATCACCCTCCAGAAATATCTGGATGGTGATCTGATCCCAAGAGGATTGAGAATCTTTAAGTCGTCCACTTTTCAGGATGACCAGGAGTTCACAAAAAAAGGAATGAAAATTTGAACAATTGTTCAAAAAATCTAATGAAACTCCTGATTAGCCAGAGAGAAAAAAGAGTCTTAGAGATGCAGGGAGAAATAGAAAAAGTGTATGATAAATTGAAAACATTTGAAAAAACACAAGACTACAAGGAGAGAGACAAGACATTAAAAAATTTGAGGAAGATCTAATATATAGAAAAGAATCCAAAATGGATAGAGACCTAAACGATTATGAAAAAAATAGAAGTCCATAACTTTAATAGAAATCAGAATAAGAGAGAGTATTCAGTACAGAGAGATGCATCTAGAAATGGGAGATTCCCTAAGTACAACAGGGGATTAAAATATGAGAGGAATAGAAAAGACTGTTCACAAAATGTAGCCCGAATAATAGACGGAACAATGGACAGAATAAAAGGGAAAGGTTTGATTATAATCATCAAAATAGAAATAATCACCAGTCATATCAAAACAGAAATAATTACCAGTCATACAAAGAATCAGAGAGGACTGACTATAGGGGCAATAATAAATACCAGGCGCTGCAGTAGAGAGACAAAAGAGATTAGAAATTCTACAAACAGAGACAGAAGATGATTGGGAGCAATCACCCCAGCAAAATTAGCATCATTTTTTAGAGCAGCGCCCCAAGGATATAAAACCAACAATAATCCCAGTAAAAAGAACAAGATCAAAAGAAGGAGGAGAACTAGAGGGGGGAAACGAAAACAGGCAAAAAAATCAGTGCATCAGATAGCATCTAATAATAAAGGAGTCTTTAATCTATCAAGTAAAAAACTTTCAGATGAGGAGAAATCAATCTTAGAAAAAGGACTAAACTTCTCTCCAGTTTCAAAACCCAACATTTTCAAATTATTTGTGGACCTTAACCGTTTCACTCACACGCTTAGTAGGAAAAGGTACTTTGCATGTAAAGCGCTCAAAAATAAAGACCAAAACGGTACTCCAAGAATTCTAGATAGTGGAGATTCTAGCGCTTTAAATATGCTAAAATCATTAGAAAGATAATCAAATCTAGACGATACAATCTATTCACCAATAAAGGTATATGATTATGAAAGAATGTCCAAATTTAAAAAAAGATTGGACTTTTACCCACTCCAGTATAAGGGACCCTATATAGAGAGTTTTCATAAAACAACTGTCACACGTAGCCGCGACGGAGCGCGGCGGGTACAGTACTCACCCGTCCGCGCCCGCCGCCGGCTAGCGTGTGCAGGCTCCGGTCTGCGGTGTGCGGGTAGCGGCAGCTCTGGGTAGGGATGGCAGCAGTAGTGGTGCCGGGAGGCCGGCGTCGCCATCTTGGTTGAGGGCAGGAGACAGATTGGCCCAGAGTGGAGGTTCCCTCCTCATCCTGTGCTGACAGCCAATGGCAGCCATACCCTGGGGATATAGGGGATCTGCCTAGGCTGTTCAGTGTCAGTGCAATGAGTCTTTGGAGTCATTCACAACTCCTAGCTGATTCCCGGATCCTGGCTCTTTCTCTCCTGACTCTGGTGCCTTGCTCCCTGCATCTTGCTACAAGGAAGTTTTCTCCTGACACCAATGCTGCAAGTCCTACCTAGTGCTTGTTCCTGCTTGTGTCCCAGAATTACCCTGCACAGCTTCCCGCTGTCCTCCTTCATACAACTCATTCATTCCATCATCTTTCAGTCATCCGGATCCATTTCTTCTGTCATCAAATCAACCTCCTTCCGGATCCTCATCTATGTACTCTGGCTCACCAAGTATACGTTTCCAGATTTCCCTGCCCGTTATTAGTATTGTGCTGGACTCTATTTAATTTATTCCAACTGTCACTTAAAGAAGTATTTGAGTGAAGTTTATCATTTATGAAATCCGTTATTAAACCTGCACGTTTCAATCCTACTCCTCCTGGTCCGTCTCCGGTTCCTGTGCACCACACGACTCCATCCAGCCCTTTAGCCGTGACAACAACACTTGAACAACTAAATAATATGTGTAAAAAAGCCGAGACACAAAGACCACAGGACAATCTAAAGCCGAAAGAACGTAGAGCCCTTAAACATCTGTATACAGACCATCAAATAATGATTAAAATGGCCGACAAAGGCGGAGGTGTTGTCGTGCTTAACACTAGCGACTATGCCAAAGAGTGTTATAGGCAACTCCAAGATCCTAAATTCTATAAACGTCTAGATAACAACCCTACCATAAAGTACCAACAGGAATTGAGAGACATGTTGGATCAAGCCCTGGTGGAGGGCGCAATATCTAAGGAAGTGTTTAATTTTCTTTTTCACATGCATCCTATCACTCCCACTTTTTATTATTTGCTAAAAATCCACAAATCGCTTGTTTCACCACCCGGTCGTCCAATAATTTCAGGTATTGGGTCCCTCACAAATAATTTATCACAATTTGTAGATCACCAATTACAGGGTCACGTAGAGGGCCTGAGATCATACATTAGAGATACAAAACATTTTTTCAATAAAATAAAATAAATTAAATTGAAAGATGGATCGTCTTCTCACTTGTGATATAGAAGCCCTCTACTCAAATATCCCCCAAAAACAAGGGGTAGATGTGATCAGAAAAATTCTAGAAACAGATAATGAAATTTCGGACCCTCTACATGACCTTATTATTCAAGCCATCACGTTTATTTTAGAGCACAGTTATTTTTTATTTGATGCACAATATTATTTACAGACACGGGGGACTGCCGTGGGGACCAGATTTGCCCTGAGTTTCGCGAACCTATACATGGGTGCCTTTGAGGAGGAACTTGTGTGGGTGAACGAGCTTGGGGGGAGCCTGGTCCTCTATGGCAGATATATAGACGATTTATTTATCATTTGGGATGGGGATGAGATTTCACAATCAATTCACCAATAGTCTAAATGTCAATAATTATGGCCTAAAATTCACTTCCACTCACAGCACATCCACTATAAACTTTCTGGATATTGCGCTCTCCATCAAGAGCAACAGTATAGAAACGGAAACATATGTAAAATCAGTTGATCGAAATTGTTATTTTAAATTTGACAGCGACCATGCAAAGACCTGGAAAAATAACATTCCGAAAAGCCAGTTAGTGAGAATAAAGAGAAATTGTTCGTCAGAAGATGATTTCCAAAGACAGTCTAAAAACACTATGAAATCATTTATAGAACAAGGATATCCACAAAGTTTAGTCCAAAATGCATATAGCGAAGTCACAAAGATAAACAGAGATAAGCTTCTCATAGTAACAACACCTAAAAAGAAACAACGTATGATAGAATCAGAAGATAGAAATGTAGCATTTATAACGCAATATAATAACTGTGCACATAAAATTCAAAAAATCAATAATAAAAATATGTTCATTCTAAAACAAGATAATTTTCTAAAAGATGCCTTAGGAACAACAAAAAACAAAGTGATTTTTAGAAAGGGAGAAAATCTAAAATCAAAACTAGTAAGCAGTCATTTCAATAATAAAAAAGAAAAAAATATAAAGGAAAATGAGAAAGAGAACAAAAATTGGTTATCAAAGTTTCCAGTGGGGTTCCACAAATGTGAGAACAGTAGATGCCATACATGTATGTATGGCGAACAAAAAAGTACAGAATTTATGTCTTTTCACAAGAAAAGTACTTACAAAATAAAGGATTTTTTGAACTGCAAGACCACATATGTTATTTATCTAATAGATTGTGGGTGTGGCCTTCAATATGTCGTCCAAACCACAAGAAGCCTACATATTCACTACATGGAACATAGGCGCAATATATTAGCAGGAATAAAAACCCACCCTCTATCTAAACACATAGCCTATTGTCAACAACAATGTATTAAAAATGTACGCATCAAGGCAATAGAACATATCAATCCTACCCAAAGAGGTGGAGATCGTTTTGGGTTAATTTGCAGGAGAGAGGCCTACTGGATCTTCCAGTTAGGAACAATGGTTACCAATGGCCTAAATTATACCATTGGACTTAACAACATCTGCAACCCTGTAAATCACAATAGAATTGTCTTCCCTAGGTAAGAAATATTATATCAAATAGACCTTATATGATGATTTAATATGTAGTAGATTCCTCTATGCTTCTTGATTATGTCTCCCTTTCACTTTCCTTCTGCCCACAGCCCCCTTCTCTTTGCTTGAAACAATTATAGTCACAATGCCCCATATATATATATATATATATATATATATATATATATATATATATATATATATATATATATATCTCCTCAATCCCCTACCCCCCCCCCCCCCCCTTCCCTGTCCCCTATCCTTGATGTGGCTCGGATAGATGTGAATATGAATAGGATGTTCATAATTATTATTAAGATAAAGTAGGTTACATACTATGTATTGATATATATCGGTAGAAATTGCATGATGATCTGTTTTTTCCGATAATAACTGACTGCCCTCTGTATCCCATATGTAGGGATACAGGTAGAGATAAAGAAATATCTTTTTATTCTGCATTGAGAATGTGGTTAAAATAAGAAGAAACAAAGTATAATACAATGTCTCTCCATTTTTTGTGTACTCCTGGATAGGTACAAATACAGCATAATAACTATAAACTTGTGTTTTTTTATGGTTAAAAAATTGGGTACTTGTGTATTATCACGGCACCCAATTTCATCTAAATCGCATACAATATCGATTTTGCGTCCGATTTGCGTCCGATTTTCGGACATTTTTTTGCCGATTTCGGCCATTTCCTGCCAATTTGCATGTTATTCCATCCTTGCACACCCCCAGGAACTATGCAATGGTATGCGATGGTATGTGATGTGATTTTCATGAAAATGGCCCATATTGTACAATTAAATATCGCATAGCATTGCATGCCAGCAAGTGGCATGCAATGCGATGTGATTCGCAATGTTAAATGCACCCCCATTGTTAACGCCACTCCCACTATCAACGCCAACCCGAAGCGTGGCGAGCGCAGCGAGACCGCGAGGGGCGGCAGTACGCGTCCTCCGACCTTTTCATACCCACACTATCCACGTCGGCGTGGAGTTGATTTTAGATAGTGTGGCGAGCGCAGGGAGCCACCAAACCCAAATCGTGGCGATCGGACGCGGATTACTTTTCATGTATTCCGCGTCCCCTCGCGGGGCACGCTTCGTGCTCGGTGGCTCGCTGCGCTCGCCACACTATCTACCATCGACTCCACGCCGACGTGGACAGTGGGGGTATGAAAAGGTCGAAAGGACGCGTACCGCCGCCCCTCACGGGCTCGCTGTGCTCGCCACGCTGTGCTCGCCACGCTTCGGGTTGGCGTTGATAGTGGGGGTGGTGTTGACAATGGGGGTTCATTTAACATTGTAAGCACCCATCAGGGTGATTGTACAACTACAAATCGAATCGCTTCACATGCATCCCATGGCATGCATCACATGCCACTATATTGCATGTGATGCACTACGATGGAAATCTGGGGGTGTGCAAGGTGTGCAATGATGGAACAGCATGCAAATTGGCCAGAAAAAGTGAAAAATCGGCCGAAAATCGGCCGCAAAATCGCATCCGATTTTTGCATACGATTTGTGGCTGATTTCGTGGGCGCCGTGATAATACACAAATACCAAAAATTGTTATATTTTTTATGATTATTTTTATTATTGTGAATAAAAAATAGTGGCGACATATAGACAAAATAGAAGTAACAGATGTATATATGTGATAATAGTTTACCGTCTTTTTATTTGTATTTTATATTTCATGCTAGATATCTATATATTTTAGCAAAGATATAGTAAGGCAAACCTACTAAGGAAGTAAAATGAGACCGAGGCTTGGTTATGTAAAATACGAAGAGCTCATATTGCGCTCCAAGCATATAACATAGAGGAAATAAAACAGACATGAAACCGAGGCTTGGATAAAGGATTAATGCGCACGTGCAAAGTACAAAATAGAAGCCAGAGAAATGGCGAGTAAGTAATGACACACGCCCATAAGGGCGGTACATGCCCCGTTAAATAGCAGAGATGGGACGCACTTACGTCATCTGATGAAGCCGCTGACAACTTGTTAGGCGGGGAAACGCGTCATCTAGAAGTCCCTGTGTTGCCTGTGCATGAGTCACCGCTGATCGTGAGACCCGAAAGCCGGAGCAGAGAGTTCTAGACAAGGCTGGCAAGGCTGAAGCTACAGAACAGCCGGGCAGGGCCGGATTATAATGGAGGCACAAGGGGTCAGTGCCCCTGGGCCCCCCATTAGCTAGGGGCCCCCTGGGGTTGGCATGTATTTAAAAAAAAAAATTTTTTTTTTTAGCTAAAAGTTTTGTGCATGGGAGTGGGCTAGTGCTGCAGCTTCACCTATCTGCCAATGTGACACGGTCCCCGACATTTAGTACTAACATATCCACTATAGCACATCTTTATTAGCGCTAGCTCAAATGTTAGACACTGTTCTTCCGCACACGTGGAGCCGGAAGTAGTCACTGAACCGCAAGGTGACCCGCACCGGACTCCGGCACCTAATAGTTTTATCGCACACTCACTACAGCGCATCTTTACCAGTGACCCGCACGGGTCCCCGGCATGTAGTAATAACTCATACACTATAGCGCACCTTTAATAGCGCTAGCTCACATGGTAAACACTGTTCTTAACTTCCGTGTATGGTGACCGGAAGTCATCATGTTTACTTAGGGCTATCTCCGGATACCGGATGTGGTCACTGAGACGCACGGTGGAACGCACCGGCGTCCCGGAAGTACCACGAAGGTACTTCACCGTTAGATTTATTTCTGTTATTAGGCTCACACTTCTACCCTCCCTGCACGTATATGTGCATACAGATATGGTACATATTTAGGCACATAGTCTATATGCCCACTTGCTCCACTTAATAGCTCATTCTATTAACTTTGTTTGTCACGCCCACTCCTGCATCACAGGAAGTGAAGTCACCCACTGAGGGGTATATTAAGGAGATCCACAGAGCCACCAACACACTGGCTCCTGGAGATCCTGTGATTCCTGGCTCCTGGAGACCCTGTGACTCCTTTCACTGATAATTTTTAGGTAAGGTTGCACTCCTTGTAGACTCCATATATGATGTGTACCTTAGGGACACAAAAAATATTTTGTACCACTTGTTATTATAATTTTGATCTCTGGCTTTACTATAGAGACTGTATGTGCTAACCCGGGAACTAACAGCTACCGGGTCTGAATTAACATCCCCTTTGGATTTAGAGATATCTGCTTTCTATCCTGGTATGTTATTGATTACAATTAGAGACACTAAAAAGATTTTGTACTAGTTGTTATTATAATTTTGACCTCTGGCTTCACTATAGAGACTGTATGTACTAACCGGGAACAAACAGCCACCTGGTCTCTGAATATACATCTCCTTTGGACTTAGAGATATTTGCTTTCTATCCTGGTATGTAACTAATTATTATTAATAGCTATGTATTAGGAATCCACCCCTAATTTCGGGGATATTGTGGACTTAAATAGCACCTATTTGTTTTTAGTGGCTGCCCACTGTATATATTTCCGTTTCAACGGAGTGACATCAAACTGAAGTTACGGGTGATCACTAGTCAGCTATACCTGATACTGGGACCTTATACACACCATAATTGGTATGTAAATGACGCATTTAATGTATGCTTTCACCTAGATGATATTGTTCTATAAAGTTATATAAGGTTTTTCCCCCTTTTGACTTTGAGTCTTGATCCACCTTAAAGGTCACATCTACCCACCACTGCGAACTCCAGAACATACCATTTTTTTATACAAAGAAGCCTAACGAGGTTGATTATCTATTCTCTCTCACCCATTTCGGTATGTTATGCAAACTTTTTCTCCCTCCACCTTTGTGCATTAGTCTTTTTTGCCATTAAATCCTTAGGAGTCTCAACTCCACTCAATACCACTTTAAAACTCGCTTGGACATTTATTATGTCCCCTTCACTCTTCCCACTTATTCCGCCTTCTTCCCTCCATCTCTTTCCTTTGATTACATAAAATTATGTCTCCTTCTATGTCCTCCTCCTGATATATATGTCTACATATTCCACATTTGTCCTCTTCCTGACATATATATTTATACATTTTCCACATGTATATTCTTTTTAAAATTTAATATATATATACTGTATATGTACTTTATGTATGAAATTACTAAATGTATTATTATTTTTTTATATATAAATTTGCAGATGCTGTTTGTAATATTTTTTCTGTATTTATAAAGTCTCTTTTATTATGTATATGTAACGGCATGCTTTTACCACTTGTATAGATTGGGTCATCGCCCCTGATGAAGTCCTAAGGGACGAAACGCGTCGGGCCGCAGATCTATATACAACATAAATGAAAACCTCTAAACAGTGAAAAGAAAAATGCATTACTGAATAACCTTCAATAAATGCTTATTTGTTTTTATGAAATAATTGACTTATTACATATGTAATTTTGTAGTGGTATCTTTAGCGCACCCCTATTCTTTCCCTTTATATATATATATATATATATATATATATATATATGCAGTTGCCCATTGACCAAGTTTATATTGCCTTTACTCTGTGTTTTGACAGTGTAATAGTCTCCCATGCAGTGTGCGGCCAGTAATGACAAGTGCAAGGGGGCCCCCCTGGCTAAAGTACCCCGGGCCCCCCGAAGGCTTAATCTGGCACTGCAGCCGGGAACCCGCTCGAGGCATGGGTAATTAAAAAAAAAAGTGGATTACAAACAAAGTACTCAACAGCCACGGAGCATAAGTATACTACCCTTATTTCTACACCTTTCCGATAACAAAGCTTGATAACATCTAAAGCAATTGTGCATGGCTAAATGACTAATGACTAGTGGAAGTCTAGCTGGGAACAAGCAGAATATTTGCATTTGGAGTGTTTCTCTGGAGCTAATGAGCGCAGATAAAATTGTTCTTTGTGCTGGGAATTAGCAAAATAACATTGTCTCACCAAAGACTGCTACTAACCCCTGCTATACAAAAATGAATGATTAACTCTATACATGCCTAACCAAGCTGAGAGTCTGTTATTTCTTTCCCTTTTTCACCCAGATCAAAGTTGGTTAACTAATAGATTGCTGCTAAGAATTATCTATTAAGTGTGTTGTGCTAAACTAGAGAGCATATCAGGAACAGATAAAGTGTGCAATTATTGTGAGTGTTTTGTGATATATATACATGTGATTTATTTGTTTTATTTGGTCTCACCGGCCGGTGTTCTTATTTTTAAAGTATCAAAAATTATTTTAATAAATATGTATTGATTTTTAATCAAATTAAGAATTTAGTATGTCCTTTGGCGCCGTCTACTTTGCGTCTATCATGTTGACAGCTCTGACTAAAATATCACCAGGATACCTAATTCAGTTGGAGTTGCCGGACACTGCCCCACTGACCATCCCACTGCTGCTGCGTGGCTTCTGCACCACTCCTGAAAGGAAACAGGCGGTGAAAGCAGGCGCATTCATTTCAAACACATGCACAATTAGCACCGGTGCCCCTCAAGGATGTGTCCTCTCCCCCCTGCTCTTCTCCCTCTACACAAACGACTGCACCTCAGCAGAACAGTCAGTAAAAATTATAAAATTTGCAGACGACACAACGGTTATCGGCCTAATCATGGATGGAAACGAGTCGGCATACAGACGGGAGGTGGATCGGCTAACTAAATGGTGTAGCGGAAACAACCTTGACCTCAACCCCCTCAAAACGGTGGAGATGGTGGTGGACTTCAGAAGGAAACCAAATGCCATGCACCCACTCATAATATCTGACAGAGTAGTGTCGAGGGTCGACTCCTTCAAATTCCTAGGAACAAAGATTTCCTGCGACCTCAAATGGGGTCCCAACATCATTACAACTGTCAAGAAGGCTCAGCAGCGGTTGTTCTTCCTGAGGCAACTCAAGAAATTCAACATCCCGCAGGAGCTGCTGCTCATCTTCTACACTGCCATAGTAGAGTCTGTCCTTTGCTCCTCGATCACAATCTGGTTTGGAGGAGCAAACGAGAATGACAGACGAAAGTTGCAAAGAGTGGTGAGGATGGCAGAAAAGATCATTGGGGCGGAGCTCCCCACTGTCCAAGAACTATACCTAGCCAGGGTCAATAAGCGTGCAGGAAAGATCTTGGTGGACAAGCTACACCCTGGCCACAACCTGTTTGAACCCCTTCCGTCAGGCAGACGTTTTAGGTCCATCCCAGCAAAGACGACAAGAACTACTAAAGGCTTCTTCCCAATAGCTGTGCACCAACTAAACCGTATTGAACATACCAAATACTAACTCAAACTTTTCTAGATACATGTGAAATGTGTGTGATGTATGTTTATGCCTCTCTTCCCACCCCCTTTGTGTTCCCTGATTGATGCTGCACTGTTACCACAAAAAATTCCAAGCATACGCAAGTATACCTGGCCAATAAAGATGATTCTGATTCTGATTCTCCTGGAAAAATCTATTGGTCACACTAGAACCACGATACTCAAACCCAAATAGTTACTTTTTAGGCCCAAGTTTGAGAAAAAAAATTCATGGAACGATCATATGAATGATATGGGGGTTGATGTGTCCATAGACTGCTGCAAAAAGCATCCAGGAATATCTGGTATTAATGAGGAATAAAACAGTATGTTGACAGCTCTGACTAAAATATCACCAGGATACCTAATTCAGTTGGAGATGCCGGGCACTGCCCCACTGACCATCCCACTGCTGCTGTTTGGCTTCTGCACCACTCCTGGAAAAATCTATTGGTCACACTAGAACCATGATACTCAAACCCAAACTGTCAGGGCAGCGGCTTATGCCTACTCCGCCTGCTCCATACTTCTTCTGGCTCCACCTGTTCTTCCCAGGATTGATCTCCACTGGCCAATTAGTGCCTTCAGTCCTCCCTGTATTGACCTCTGCTGGCTCCTTTGGGTGCAGGCTAGTGGAGAGGAGCTCCATCTGCTGGGGATGCGCAAGCATCCCACACGCTCACGTGTGACCATCAGCAAAGCGGTGGGGAACGGCTTTCCTTCCAATCTCCGCTTCAGGGAGACGGGCAGGTGATTGGGAGAAGCTAGGGGCAGGGAGTGGGGGCTGCAGGGAGCCGAAGAGGGCACAGATAGAATGGGGTACACAATGTTTCCTGTGTGCATGCCCCCTTCTGTCGAAAGGCGGCGGCTGGCGTGGGGCTGCGATTGCCAGGAGCAACTCCATTGAGAGCTGCTCCATCTGTACCACATAAATGGCAAAAATTTTGGGATATGTTAGGATTTGCCACCCAGAATGGACCTTGGGATCAATTCAGACATGCTCGTTCAGGTCTGAATTTGCCCACGTCTATGATAGTGGGGGACTGCACATGTGCATAGGCGGTAATGTGCATGACCATACCCCCACACCGAGCACCTAGCGAAATCACTTTGCAAGTGTTCGCATAGTGATTGGCAGCCAGGGGGCATTCTGGGTTGGACACCCGGTGTTTCATAGGTGTGTCCATAAAAACAGTCAGCACGCCCACAGAAAAGATGGGCAGGCCCCAGGGAACGCAGGGGTTCCCCAGCCTACCCAGGATATGTAGATGATGTACATCAGTACCCTCCCACAAATGGGTAGTAAGATTTTAATTTCACAGTAAAAATTGGAGTGTAGCCAACATGAGTGGGCAGGGTCAATGGAGGGGGCAGGGCCATGCCACTGTGAGGAAAAACAAAACTTGGTTTGTGTGGGCGTGTGCCACTCAGGGGGTGCGATCTCACACAGGGTGTGAAAAGGACAGGCTACCGCTGCAGCTGCCTCTCTCCCCAAAAGAGAGAGAGCTGGGAAGAGAAGCTACCTGCAAGGGGGAAAGGGTAGTAGGCCCCGTGACCCTACATCAAACCAGGGCCTAGTTAAAGAGTATCCAATTCCCCCTCTCCCAGCCAAAATGTCAGTGGCCACTGAATATGTATATCAGACCAACTTCATTAAATTCAAAGGCAGTATATGAAGCACTTAAAAATTGCTGTACAGCAATGCGTTGCTTTCTGCTGAGGATTATGTAATGATAATGAGAATCTTTCTCACATACTAGAATGTATGGGGAGGTCTAACTGTATAATTCAAGATTGGCTTTCTACTCATAGACAATGATAATGAGTGGTGGCAGTGATAATGGGTGGCAGCAGTGACAATGGGCAATGGCAGTGATAATAGGTGGCAGAAGTGATAATGGGTGGTGGCAGTGATAATAGGTGGCAGCAGTGATAATGGGTGACAGCAGTAATAGAAAGCTAAAATGTTCACAGGATCAGGCGAGGCAGAGCTATTGCCCACCAACTAGCAGCGGGATAGAAAGCACATTTTGGGGGGAACTGTATGCTGGCAGTAGGCCTATGGAAACATAGAGATGGAAAGAGGAAATGAGGTAGCCAGACAGGCATCTTGGACAAGCTAGGAATGAGGGATAAAAGAATCATAGAGTCCAGCAGGTGAGTGGTAGAGAGTGAGAACTGAAAGGGATAGGAATAAAAAGGTTGGACGTGAGGTTGGGTATAACATGGACAGAAGAAACAACAAGGAAGGGGAGATGAAAAAAAAAAACCCAGTAAAGTGCGGGAAAAGGGGAAGGGAAAAGAGATGAGAAAAATAAACCAAAGAAGAGACAGGCAGAAATATAATGTACAGAAAGGACCACAATGGAGCAATGTCTCTCAGCTGACACCCAAAGTGGAGAATACACTGCATTCTCTCTGTGAGCACTTTCCTGCCCAGCTAACTGCCCCAGTCACTTACTTCACCTCCTGCCGTCAGCTACTCACATACCTCCCAGAATGGCCCGGAGGGTCTCGTAAATCGGGTCCCCCACACTGCTCCCTGAAAGGGTGGGCAATCTTCTTGCAGTTAGCGGGGCCCCTGCATTGACCCCCTCTTCCCCTCCCTCTACCAGTCAAAAACTGTCATTCAAGACTTTGTTGGAGGGGGGGAGGGGCTAAAATTACACAAATCTTGTCATTTAGTACCAACCCCTCCCCAAAGAGCCATGAATTATGGCATTTACCGGCATGGGGGTGGGCCACTTAAAGTCGGCAAGTATGCCTATCCATGTGATATGTGATGGCTCTCAGTGAAGCGGTTTAAATTCAAATTGGGTGCAGTAATCCAATGCATTTACAAGGACTCGCTGCTTTTTTCAAGGGTTTATATTTATACTGTTTATTTACAGGTATTTTTAAAAGCTCAAGTATTTCACTGCAATCAAACACATTTCATTAAGCTACAGAAAAGCTGTTGTCAAACTTATAGCCTACTACAGTATGATTAATGTATAGATAATATACAAATAGGAGAGCTTCAATTATAACATTTAGTCATTTGTATTATGTGCCCCTGAGTAACGCAGAGCAGCCAGGAGAGAGCGCTTCAGTTTGGCGTTGCTGGCTATTAGTATAACAGAGTGCAGGCTGGGGTAGGCAGTGGCAACGATATTGCACAGCATTATATAGACTGAGTCTCCTGATTGGTAACATACAATGACCAGGATTGAACTTATAAAGAACAGAGCATAAAAGAAAAGAAAAGAGACCATGTTCCTGACGGCACTTATGAGGGCGTCTAGTTGGCTACTAGTGAACCCTGAACCTTTGCTGCTCATATTCCGGGTGTGTTTCAGGAGCGACAAAATCAGAAGACAAATGGCTGCGCAGAATATGAGGAACGGTGCGATGGACCCTGCAAAAAAGACGATGAGCCCATTCATATAATTGAGAGTCACAGTTCCATCCCCATAGCTAGAGCTGTTACTGTCCTGGGTAGAATTCATGTAATGTACTGGGTACATGACCCAAAAACATGGCAGACTGGAGAGCAGAGACACCAGCAGTGACGTCAGGAGCAGCCAGGGGACCATCCTGGAGATGTTCATCTTCAGTCTCAGGAATAACCTGTTGCTGTAGTTTGTGATCCTCACACAGTAGAAGACACAGAGCACGGTGCCCCACCACAGGCTGCAGAGTGTCACGCATGTGACTGCAGTCACATAATACACAGAAGTCGCTATTGACATGAATGTGTGAGTGACACTTGCCACAGCTGCCTCCTGGAGACATATAATTAGAAGAATGACCCTCACCGCTCCCAGGCTGGCCATGATCATGTCAATGGTTTGCAGAGTTTGACCCTTCAGCCACCAAATGAGGATCTGTGTCACAATAAATGCATTGAGGAATAATCCGATAACTGTCACAGAGCAGCTGACACATAATAAAAGGATAAAAGTGGTAAAATCCATATTGTCTTCACAGGATGATGCAGAACTGTCAGAGCGTCTGATTCCTGCACAACCGTCTAGTCCCGTCTGATATAAGGTGCAACATGAAATGAGAACAGGTTAATATAAAGCATAGAGTTGCTTATGTTTTGCATGACATTTGGTTACCAATCTACAAATAGCTGCTGTCAGAGGAGTATTTGAATGAGTAGATTAGGGATATAAATAAATGTCAGGTACAGATACACCCTCAAAGATGCAGCCTAAATATAACACACAGCGCAAGATGGCGTGAGTGAGTTGCTGACTCCAGAAAGTAAATCCCTACACACAGAATCCATCTGCCCCTACAGGGGTGCAGGCCATACTTGCCTACCTGACCCTTTCCATGCGGGAGAAAATGCTCTGTTTCTGGACTTTCCTGGTAATGTATGATTGCCAGTGCCAGGTAAAGGTGTTTCACCACAGGTGATGGCAATCCTACATTACCAGGGAAGTCCAGGAACAGAGCATTTTCTGCCGCATGGAGAGAGTCAGGTAGGCAAGTATGGTGCAGGCTCATGTGCTTTGTTCAGCACTCAGTTCCTCCAGACTGTGGAAGCCATTACAATCAATCTAAAATCCTCACAGCAAAGCACTGATTGAGCCATGAGCATCTTAGATTGATTGTAGGGTCTGCCACAGTCTGAATGAATAGAGTGCTGCTCAGTAGTGCTAGCAGACAATCCGTTATGGCCCCAATCAGTCCCCTCTCTGCAACTGACCCCGAGTCCAGCATCATACGGGGAGAAACCCAATGGAGGAACAATAGGCTTATAGAACTGCCGGTACTCTTTACCTAGAAGGGCGCCAGCGATTGAAATCGCGGTCGTCGGGGGTAAAAATCGCGGTCATCGCGGTCATCGCGGGCATCGCGGGTAAATCGGGATGGCCGCGATGCCCGCGATGACCGCGATTTTCCCATAGGGAACAATGTTAAAAAGGCTGATTGACCGCGATTTGACTGTTAAATGCCTCAATGGACCCGATTTGGCCCTAGGAATCAATGTTAAATGGGCCACAGAGCCCAAATAAGCACAATTAACCCTTAAATGTCCCCCCCAATTTTTAACGCCACCCCACGATCCACGCAAACCCGAAGCGTGGCGAGCGCAGCAAGCCCGCGAGGGGCGGCGGTACGCGTCCTCCGACCTGTTCATGCCCTACTATCCACTAGGGCGTGGAGTGAGAATATAATAGTGTGGCGAGCGGACGCGGATACCTTCACAGTTATACGCGTCCCCTCGCGGGCTTCACAGGTGTCCGTGGCGACGCCGACACCTGTGAAGCCCGCGAGGGGACGCGTCTACCTGTGAAGGTATCCGCGTCCCCTCGCGGGGCTCGCTGCGCTCGCCACGCTTCGGGCTCGGTGGCTCGCTGCGCTCGCCACACTATTATATTCTCACTCCACGCCCTAGTGGATAGTAGGGCATGAAAAGGTCGGAGGACGCGTACCGCCGCCCCTCGCGGGCTCGCTGCGCTCGCCACGCTTCGGGTTCGCGTGGATCGTGGGGTGGCGTTAAAAATTGGGGGGGACATTTAAGGGTTAATGGGCTCTGTGGCCCATTTAACATTGATTTCTATGGCCAAATCGGGTCCATTGAGCCATTTCACAGTAAAATCGGGTCCATCGCGCCTTTTAACATTGATTCCTATGGGAAATCGTGAGCATCGCGTCGCGGGCATCGCGGGTACATTTATGGCCGGCCGCGACGCGACCGACACGATTTCCATGTTTAACATGGGTTTCAATGGGAAATCGCGGGCATCGCGTCGGTCGCGTCGCGGCCAGACATAAATGTACCCGCGATGCCCGCGACGGGCGCCCTTCTAGGTAAAGAGTACCGAACTGCCATTAGAAAGAGCAAAATGGAGTTCTGTGCACCACCTCAAATCTGGCTCTAACTGACAGCAGGCACGGGGATCCCCTGATACTCTCTTTATGCACGTTACATCTGCCCTATCTGCAGTGCAGCATGGTTTTGTCCATTTTGAGAACAAATTTGTCCTGAGATCAAGTCTCAATTAGGCCTTAAGTTTTATTTATATAAAGTAGTGCACTTTCTCCAAGAGGACTCAAGGCGCTTTACAGACATGAAAACAGTGCACATAAAACAGAAAAGAGACCTAAGAAAAAACCTTGAGAGTAAGCAAAATGCAGGATTGGTGCGGGCATTTTGAATAACAGTAACATTCCACACTAACAAGGTACCACATGAGGCAGCCATTTTGGGTGCACTGTGTAGGATTACGCTGTGTAGAATTCTTAATTTGCCCCTAGAAGCAACGGATGGATATAAAAATGGCGCTATAGGTGATATACGATGTAGAAAGATACAGTATCATAAAGGTATTTTAAAAAACAAATAACAACAAATAGAAGAAATTACACAAAATAAAGTGTAGAGTAAAAATAGGACGTGGTTTGTTTACTAAGGCAACAGTGGAGACAGCATCAAAAAATGGAGACTGTCAACGCTTCCCAGCCACACATTGCGTTACCTGTGAAATGCTGGCCTTCATCGGCTGTCCCTGTTGGCGTCCTGCTGTTGCCTCTGTGACATTCCATCCCGGCCGGCCACACCGGCCTTGGCGCCATTCTCCTTAATGGGCAGCACCATGCATTTCCTGGTCATCTGACCCTGAGAGACCCAGTCAGGACTGGTTCCCCTGTAGGGAGAGACGCAGCGGTCGAAGTGGGGCGGTATACGGGGGTATGGCATACCCCCACTTTAATCTGAAGATAAAAAAAAAAAGTTTTTTTTCCCCCTCAGGATGCTCTCTGATCACTCAGCAGCACATATTGTGCTTTTGTAATACCCCTGTACAACGGGGCAGTCTGGCAGGGGACGTTGATGTACAGGGGGGTGTCCGAAGGTGCGCACTATATTCACTTTTTACTTTTCCATACCCCCACTTCAAAATTTCCATACCCCCACTTCAAAATTTCCACTTCGACCACTGGAGAGACGCCTTAGCCAATCAGCTCACAGCAAGAGGTATAAAGCCCAGCTCAGGGAACAGAACCCTGTCAGTGCTTTGCTGTCTATCAGCCTTTAGTGAGCTCCTGCTTATCTCTGTTTCCAAGACACAGTGCAATTACCAGCTTCAACACTCCCTGACTCCAGGGGCGAAATGTAATAGACTTAGGCCCGCCCACCAGCCAATCATGGACTGGTATGGGGGTTTTCCCGGACCATCATTGGCTGGTGGATGGGCCTAAGCCCCAGTCTGGGGGCGGAGCCCCAGATGTAAACAGAACATCGGAGCGTGGTGACCAGTGCATGGCACCCGGAGAAGCGCAGGAGACGTCTGTGAGTATGTTTTCTCTCCACAGGTACCCCAGTGGATTCTACTGGAGAAGGGGACCGATCTTCTATCAACATAGGTATGTGTGGATGTATGGGCTCCGTGTGTAATAAAGTTGTACTGTACGTGTGTGTATTTATTTAATTATTTGTGCTACTGTGGGACAACAAGTCTTTATTGCCCCACATGCTTGGACTTGTGGTTCTCCAAGTCCCTGCATGTGTGCAGGCTTGCTGGGACTCGTTGTTCCACAGCAGTATACAATAGTTTTTCTTTCTTTTTTACACAATTATCAGCTTGATGCCCACCGCCCAGGGGCATCGAGGACAGCCCCGAGCTTCAGCATGGGCAGGTAAGTTCTGGAGGGGGGGAGGGCCTTCTTTGGGGGGTCCCCACTCCCACAGGACCCCTGCCAATGCTGACCGGTCAGGGGGTGAATGCTTTGGCCGGGGGGACTTGTATAAAAAGTCTCCGCCCGGCTGTGGCATTACCCTGCTGGCTGGTTGGGCCATCAGATATCAATAGAAGACACATAAATTTGCATGGCTTACATAAAATATACACCGTATAATGTATTTATGATCTAAAAGTTGTACAGAGAAGAGAAAAAAAAGGACAGATAAAGTAGCGCAGAGAGAAGTGTGGTTTGGCAAACCACATACTGTAGGAGAAAGGAGGAAGAAAAGAAGTAGAGATGGTGGGGGGTGAACAGTGATAGTGCCCAACTGGATCTTCCCAAGGCTCTGTCTACGTAATGCAGTCATGTGTGCTTTACAGATGAGCACTGGGCTACAGGATCACTGAATACAGATCTAGCACAGTAACTACAAATTAAATATATATAGTACAGCATTCCACATGGATCAGGGTTGCAGACTTCTTAAATCTCCTCTCTGGGAGAAGCCCGGAGAGGAGACATTTAGCAGGAGTTCAGGGGTGGGGCTTGAATGTGATGTCATTAAGCCCCGCCCCCACATTGGGAAATTACCAGATTTGCACATCTCTGTGGAGGGGGCGGGGCTAAAATGACATGATTATGACCCCCTCATTGGAGTTAAGCATATCAGGGTATTTAAATGGTGGGGGTGGGGGCAGCCGCGATCAGGGGGGGGAGTAGGGGTCCCCCAGAAACCGGGAGGAACCGATTTTCGGGACCATCCCTGACAGGGATACAGGCAATTCATGTGAAACATAACACTCACTCATGCTTTAATTCCTTTTGTTCCTATATTTATTTATTTACAGTTTATATATCGCGCAGCATATTCCGTTGCGCTTAGTTTCTACCACAAAAAGGATGCAAACATCATAACGAAGGAAAAAAATTTCAGGCGCTTTTAGAACAATTACCAAAGGCTGATTATATCTGACCTATTACCTGTAGGTGCTGCTTATAACAGTCTCCCATATACAGAGGGCCTATTATTACTCCTTGGACTGTGAAAGTAGTCTTTATGTTTTATGGTGTATGTCAGTGTGTCTTTTATTGATTTGCATATTCTTTGTTTAATGTGTAATAAATATTTTTTTTATATTACAAACTGATTCATTCATTGTTCCAAAGTGCCCTAAGTGCCCCACTTTTACTTTCTATTTTCAAAACATTATAATGCACCCTAGTATGTGTTGTCTAATAATCAAACTGAAATATGTAAAACACACATCATGCAGAATTAGTTACACTACAGCTGTAATAACTGAAGGTCACATCAGAGGTTATGATTGCAGAGCAGCTCGTAGGCGCAGGTGAATTAGTGCAGCATCTGTGATGTCTTTTGTGCGCAACGCAGAGCAGCAAGGAGAGAGCGCTTCAGTTTTGCATGGCTGTATATTAACAGAATAGAGTGCAGGCTGGGGTAGGCAAAGACACAAACACTGCACAATAAATCATAGAATGAGTCTCCTATCTGGAAGCTTAAAATCATCAAGTACGAACTTACAACATACAGGGAATAAAATAACAGAAAAGAGACCATGTTCTTGATGACACATTTGTGGGCGTCTAGTTGGATATTAGTGAACCCTGAGTCTTTGCTGCTCATATTCCGGGTGTGCTTCAGCAGGGACACAATCAGAAGACAAATGGCTGCGCAGAATATGAGGTACGGTGCGATGGATCCTCCGAAATAGACGATGAGCACATTCACATAATTGGCATCCGCAGTTCCATTCCCATAGCTAGAGCTGTTATTGTCCTGGGTAGAGTTCATGTGGTGTTCTGGGTACATGTACCATATGGTGGGCAGACTGGAGAGAAGAGACACCAGCAGTGACGTCAGGAGGAGCCAGGGGACCATCCTGGAGATGTTCATCTTCAGTCTCAGGAATAACCTGTTGCTGTAGTTTGTGATCTTCACGCAGTAGAAGACACAGAGCACCGCACCCCACCACAGGCTGCAGAGTGTCACAAATGCCACTGCAGTGATGTAATATACGGAATTCTTAAGTGTGATGAATGAATTTGCAACATTCGCCACAGCAGCCTCCTTGAGACCCATAATAAGAAGACTGATCCTCACCGCTCCCAGACTGGCCATGATAATGTCAACGGTTTGCAGAGTTTGACCCTTCAGCCACCAAAATAGGATCTTTATCACAATAAATGCATTGAGCAATAATCCGATAGATATCACAGAGCAACAAACAGATGACAGTAAAATAAAGGTGACATTATTCATGTTTTCTGAGTTCCGGATTTCTTCGTAACCATTAAGAACTCTCCCGATTATTGCAGGCACTGATGTGATCCGAGTCTAAGGTAACATTAAATACAGTGTTGCTGCCTGTTTGTTTTGCATGAAGTTTCCTACAGCTCTGCAAATAGCTCGATCAGTGTCATCATTGCATTTGAATGCGGTGAATACTGGTTTGAATGAAATGTCACACCGTGTCCATCTAGGAGCAATGTCCGGACATTTGCATGGGTTATTAATGATATTAGATTTTACCTGGATTTTGTCTATGATATAGCAGAGAATATATATGTTGGGGTTTATTTCTCAAAAAATAATTACCCATGCTGTGTTATGATCAGCTTTCCAGATATACAACTATTGCTCATAATTCATGTGCAGTCTATATAGCAAATATATGTACTATACATACAGATGGGACGCTCGCGCACGCCCCGTGGCAACGGAGCTTTCCCTGGGTCCCCGACACTGCCCAGCCGCCATGATACTGGGACACACGTGCTCCTCAGTCCCTATCACCGGCGCTCGCCAGAGAAGAGAACCTGGCGGGCACCGGCATTAAATGAGGCCAGCTACATCTGTACATTGCATTACCCTACAAATGCATTACCCTTACCCCAACAGCTTGCATTGATTCTCAATTCTTACAAAATTCTTATTAAGTTTTTAAACCAACAAATCTCCAGGCACCAGCTCTGTACCAATAAGGAGCCACAAGACTTTGGGGTCTATACAGTATGTACTAATTAAAAAAGGCAATAAAATCCCCATTTTGCAGGTACAGTATTAATGCATTTCTCCTACCGATGGAACCGCTGTCATTCAGCGGGGGTATGGCGGTTGGATCACCAACTGCCAGAAGAGGACACGCGTGCACGAAATGCTTGTGCATCCCTTCCAATGGAGCTCACGATCGCCACTCATACCCCTTCCTGTCTCCCAGAAGTGGAGACTTGCAGGGTTTGCGTCCCACGCCACCCGGAAACTGGGACGCACGTGCGTGTGAGACGCTCACACGTCCCAATCAGATAGAGCGCCTATCCACCGACAATCGCCATCGGGGGCATTCTGGCATCCTGGCGAGCCCCAGTGTTGATCAAGGTGGCTATTGTGGCATGTGGTGTTGCCGGTGAGTTTACAGCTTATATTCATCCACCAGATGTTGCTTTTGAAAATCACCATTGTGCATGTGTGAGGTCTCCAATGAAATACAGTACAGTACTATAGCCCAAGAACTACTTTACTGTGTGTTAAATGCAGTAATGTGTGTTTTACAGATGAGCACTGGATCACTAAATACAGATCTAGCACAGTAACTACAAATTAAATATATATAGTACAGCAATCCACATGGATACAGGGCTGTAGATTGCTTTAAATTGACGTGAATGATATCACTTACTCACTCGTGCTTTAATTCCTTTTGTTTCTTTATTAATTTATTGAGTTACAGATTATATGGCGCAGCAGATTCCGTTGAGCTTTACAATTGTAAACAACAGTGATTAAACAAACTGGGTAGAAACAAACCAACATAGAGGAAGGAGGGCCCTATATATGCTATATGCTAATGTACAGTACTGTATGTCACCACGCTGCATTGATTGTTAAACTGCATGGTCGGAAAGTGGTTAAAAAAACATTTATTTATTTTTTTGCGGAGAAGATGCTTGTAAAGCCGTTCCCATAATGACATCAGGTGTGAATGAGCTGACTCGCCTACTGTATGGTACACTATCCATTGTGGCCTAGCTGGTAAGGCCACAACATGCTATGTGCTGCACCTAAGGTTTGGATGCTGCTCAGGAGCAATTATTATTTTTTTGTAATTTCACTGTTTTATTCATTTTTTCGTACATTAAAAAAAAGAAAAAAAAATTTGGAGTTCTGAAACAGGCACATCAGGAGGGATTTATTCCAACTAAAATCTTGAATTCATTGTGCGTAAAGTTTCCTAGAGTCCCCATATTGTATTCACTCCCCAAGATTCATAAGAATCCCACTTAACCACCAGGGAGGCCAATTATATCGGCCCGAGAATCACTGCTGCAACCGGTGTCCCAATTATTGGACAGTATCCTCCAACCTGTTCTTCCATTACAGGCTACATTTCTCAAGGACACAACATCGTTCTTGGTGAAAATTAAAGAACTTGAGGCTGTTCCTGATGGGACTTTAATTTGCTGTCTTGACGTGGGCAGTCTGTACACGTCGATACCCCACGAGGGGGGATTGGGAGCCATGCAAAGGTTTCTTAACGCTAATATTGATAATGCTCAATTCAACCATCGATTGTTTCTGTCATTACTTGAGTTGACACTCCGTCGAAATTATTTTCTATTTGATGGGGAGTTCTACGTGCAGCGTAGGGGGTGTGCCATGGGATCTTCTGTGGCACCCTCCTACGCTAACGTATACATGTTTGAGACAGAATATGATTTATTTTTTTCAGATCCATCCATTAGTGATTGCATTTTAATGTACACTAGATATATTGATGACGTCTTTGTTCTGTGGGGGGGGCTGAAAGGTTCAACCTCTTGATGACGGGTATCAATTTTTCAAGTCCGTTTATTAAGTTTACATATACATGTGACTTGGAGAGAGCTAATTTCTTGGATGTAGATCTGACTATTATTGATGGTATCATTCACACCAGCGTTTTCAGTAAGCCTACGGATCGCAATACTCTTCTAGAGGCGACCAGCTTCCACCCCAAAGCCTTGAAAAGGGGCCTCCCCCTGTCGCAGATGATCCGTTCAGCTAGGATCACCAGTGACAGGGAGAAAGTCCCTGAGAGCCTGGATAAGGTTGTACAAAAATTTGAGAACAGGGGGTATCATAAAGGGCTGTTAGAGGAGACCAAGAAACAGGTCTTGAGTTTAAATAGGAACGACCTCCTTACCCCTAAGCCTAGGGCGGAAGAGAATAAAATTCCTCTGGTTTGCAAATTTTCCACTTCCAACCCTGTGATTCAAAGAGCCACCAAGGCTTTATGGCCCATTGTCAGCACAGACAAAGACCTCCCTGTGTTTAAAAATATGAGACCCATTGTGGCAATTTCCTGTGGTAATAATTTAAGGGATCGATTAGTGCGCACAGACATCACCGATATGGGCAAGAAGAGATGTCCCAATACCTATTTTAAAGCCCCGGGATGCTACAAATGCAGTGACTGCGCTACTTGTAAATTACTGATCCCTTGTAAGAATTTTAAACACCCCCACAGTAATAAGATCTATGACATCAGGTTTGTGTTAGGGTGCAATTCTACTCATGTGGTCTACATAGTGGTCTGTCCTTGTGGACTTTACTATGTGGGCCAAACCACGTGCAAGTTTAAAGAACGCATGGGGGGTCATAGGTCTTCTATTGGGCTGGCTTTGAGGGGTCGGACCATTGACCAACCTGTGGCCCGTCATTTTAAAGCCTTGAATCACCCATTAGAATCCCTTCGCTATTTCATGATAGATCATGTCCCGGCGTCCCTTAGGGGAGGGGATCGGGCAAAAACTTTGCTCATCCGTGAGTCACAGTGGATACTGAGACTTGGGACCACCAATCCTGGGGGTCTCAATGAAAAAATAAATTGGAACAGTTTAACATGAAGGGCATATGTATGTACCCCATATTTGGTTTCCTGCTCAGTTCAGTCACACTCGTGTGATCCCTATTGCTGTGCGGTATTATGTCTCTGTACATTTTACTATGCTATATGCTATATTCTATTTTCCTGTAACTGTATTTTTGCCACTATGTATTAGTATTATGTATGTATTGTTGGCTGTTTATGTTTATTTTTGCACTTTTTTGATGTATGGCACCTGCCTGTCTAACATCTACCGTCCATTTTTGTATATTGCAGGCGCCAGGTGAGAGACCCAGCCATATAGATCGCGTCCGTGACGACAGTGGAACGCAAGCCGGAAGACGGGTGAAACGCATGAACGCTCCCCGTTGGCTTGGAATGCGTCTCACCGGAAGTTCCGGGATGACGACTTCCGGCAGGTCAGACGCTGGCGCATGGCGCGAAAACGGACGGCTTCAGGACAGGTAAGGGTATTTATTTGGGTCACTTTGATATGTTTGGTTGTTGTTGCTGTGCCCTGAGGAAGGGGCTGTGGACCCCGAAAGCGCTTGGCCCTACAATACAGCCTTTATTTATACACTACATCGGAGTGCCTCTTTATTTTGGATTTCTCTCTCTCTCTATATATATATATATATATATATATATATATATATATATATATATATATACACAGATGGGGCAGGCCTCTTCCTTGCTGGCGAATCGTCAGAACGTCACCGCTGGCGATCCGCCAGCAGCCTGGCCAGCCATCTGTCTGAGACGCTCGTGTGTCTCACGCGCGTCTCAATCTCAGTCGGCGGGGCGACGGGAACCCTGTCCGTCTCCGCCTCAGGGAGACGGACAGGGTTAGGGGGGGTGTGGGCAGGCGGCGGGGACCCCGGGTTACCGCCGTCAAGCCGGCGGTGACCCGGGGGAGCGGCTGGAAGCACCGTCGGAAGGGGACGCATGCACCTCTCGTGCGCGCACGTCCCCTTTTAGCAATCGATATGACGCTGGCGGGGGATGGCGGCTGGCGGCGCCATCACCATCCCCTGCCAAGATGGGACGTGCCCCAACTGTATGCTTTTCTTCTACTTTACATGTGTATGTCAAGCTTAGCTGTAAGGGTGGGCTCCCTTTTGCTGATAGTCTCGGTCTGCTGCCATTTTGTAAATACAGTATGCTACGTAGTCACTCATTCCGCACCAGGTACTTGGTGGAGACATGTATGCCGAGCTTGGCCAACTCTTATGGAGCTAAACTTGACATACATTCACTTTTTTTTTATTTCCAATTTTTTTACCATTAAATGCCTGTCCTGCACAGTGGGATACAAATTATATGCCTTTAAAATGAACCATAGCATGACTCAATTCTCTATGTAATTGCAATTGTATCTGCATAAAAAATGTTCTGATACACTGTTTCCTATCCAAAGTGTGTAACATTATGTGTTATGCATATACAGATGGAGTCGCTCTCTTTGTTGTGGGTCCTGGCAATTCTATCGCCATTCAACAGGACCTGCCATCAGACAGAAGGGGGCGCATGCGCATGAGACGCTCATGTGCCCCGTTCTGTCTGAGCCCACTTCCACCTCCCCGTCACTGCCTGCAACCCACCACACCCACCTAACCCCGCCCGTCTTCCTGAAGCGCGTCCCCACCTCTGTCCCCTCTGCACCTGACAGCTAAAACAGAGGACTTTTGGCCCTAGATGTGTCGATATGGGTCAGTTTAAGCCCGGCTACTCAAAATGGCTACAAATGAACCGGTTCTTTTTTCATCCTACTACACACGACCTCGCTATAAAATTAATCGTATATTATTTGTATTCAAAATGATTACACGGGCCACCGGGTCTATGTATAATATCCTAACTGCTTACTAAGAAATATATACACTTCAATTGTAAGCACCCAGACTGTGATGACCATCATAATATGAACCATAAGTGTATTCATGTGGATTCACGTATCACCAAACGTACAGGAGTCTTTGCTACTTTTTCTGGGATGGATAAAAAAAAAACATAAGACAATACTATAGGACTAGCAGTATGACTTTCCCTGTAAAATGGTGGATCTATTTCTACAGAGACAGAGGTGACTGTGACTGTGTCTGTCTATTGATATTGACTGTGCAGGTGTATGGATCTTAGTGTGCTTCCATGAGGCCATTCTGCAAAAAAATATTTTTGGATCACTGGCTGTTTGAAAGTTTAGGCCCTTATTCTGATCGGTGCGGCCCGATCAGAAATATGCGGTGATGTCCGTCTTGGCGAATCCCCGCCTTCCATACGGATCGCCACCTCCGTCCGTATGCGGATATGTGGCGGTCCGCATGAATGTGGACGGGGATACGCCTCCTCCATGGTGGGAGCAGCCCCTGCATTCGATGGTCGCCGAACATCGAATGCAGGGCCGCACGCTCCACCAGGTCCCACAACACAAGACCACACGGACACTTGTCCGTGTGAAATCTTGTATGGGGGCGGGCAGCTGACATCCGGCGATGTCAGATGCCCGCCCCGTACCCACGCGTCACGGCCTCATTACCATGCATACGCCCCGCGTTTGCATGGGAACGCCCATGAAACGCGGGGCGTATGCATAGGGTAATGAGGATAAGTAGCCCCTCACGCCCCTCTACGCCCCCTGTGCGGCGTATAAAGAATCCATGCGGCGAAATCGCCTGCACATGCGCAGAGTGACCTCTGCACATGCGCAGACGATAAACATCGGCGGGCCGTACGCAAGCGGGAATATCCGCACCGATCAGAATAAGGCCCTAATTGACAGGAAGCGGCCCTTTGTGGGTGTCACAAAGTCATTTTCTGGGAATCTCGGGGGGAAACTCAGGGAGGGAGGGTGACGTCCGCTTCAGACTCGATCAGCCTGTTTCCATCGCAAACAGACAAAAGAAAAAAAAAGCGCCAATCCGAAGAATATTTTTTGAATATTTTACTATTTATTTCAATACAAATCACCAGCCGGTAAATTAAAATAGCATACAATAAATTAATAAAAAGTTGCACGTAATCACTTAATCAATATCTAGCTTTATGAGGCATTGCATAAGCCAGTGGTTCCCAAACTTTTTCGAATCACGGCACCCTAGAGCATCAAAATATTTTCAAGGCACCCCTAGGCCAAATGCTTCTTATTGAGAAATTCAGAAAAAAATATATTAAATGAAGTGCATTGTGTGTATATGTCACAGTTATCTGGTGAGGGACAGGATTTGCTTCTGTTTGTCCACATACATTATGAACCTGCACTGGCTTACCTGGTACATTGACCACAAATAATATGAATTGATCTTGGTCCACCAACCCAAGGCACCCCTGCAAGTGTCCTGCGGCACCCCAGGCGTCTAAACACACAGTTTGGGAACCACTGGCATAAGCTAATTGGTTAGTATAGCAGGAAGTCCGCTGTTGTTAGTGCTTCTGACATTGTGAGTCCAGATTTTACTATTGTAGCTCCATTAGAATTACGAAGAATGATGGAAAGTACTTTCTATCAAAGTACTGAGTGACTTTTGGCTTGCAGCTTCCCAGTCCACCTGTTCAGGTCTCTATCTGGAGAGTGAATGAGTACAGTATATGTAGGAGGTGTTTTGCAGCCACACATCTCCCTTATGTCCATAAGACTCTATTATAATTTCACTTCCCACCCTCATTGGCGACAAACTCCAGTGGTCTAAAATTAATATAATAGCACATCCAAAGTCCCGTAGTAGTAAAAAAAAACATGCTTCATAAATCACCCCCTCCCCTACCCCATTAAAAAACTCTTTTTTGCACCCACCACCCTGTGGCAAATGCATTTTTATTATTGTCATTTTACTTTATATTTTTTATATTTACTTCTGGTACTTATATGTTAGCCGGGCGCTCGGCTACGCTACGCTGACAACGTAGCCTTGGCTATGTTATCAGCGTAGCCATTGCCGGGCAGCCGGCTAATCTTTGCCGTGGGGGGAATGTGCGGTGGTGGACGGGCAGACAGGGGGGGAGACAGGGGGATCAACTTACATAGTCGGCAGGGCGGGCGGTGGGGATGCAGTGGCGGGCGGGGGCGAAGCGTGTATGCAGCGGGGAACAATGGCGGCGAATTAGCGTAGTCACCGCTGGGGGAGCATCACATGGTTTCCCAGCTCCCCCAGTGGCACTACGTTAATAGCGTACATAGCGTAGATGCAGGTCTGTCATGGCAGCCAGGACTGCGGGGAGCCGACTGCCGGAGACGCCGGGATGGAAAGTATATCATGCACACACACACACATTACACACACACATTACGCACACACAACCATATGGCCACTATCCACGTCCTAACCCCAGTGTTCACGTGGGCGTGGAGTTAATGTTATAAAGTGTGGCGAGTGCAGCGAGCCATCGAGCCCGAATCGTGGCGAGCGCAGAGAGCCCCGCGAGGTCACGCAGATACGCTTCCCCTCGCTGCGCTCGCCATGCTTCGGGCTCGATGGCTCGATGCCACATTTTATAACATTAACTCCACGCCCACGTGGACACTGGGGTTAGGACGTGGATAGTGGCCATATGACCCTTTATGTGTTAGCAGGGCTCCAGTTATGTAATTTTGCGTAAGTTATGTAGTTTACGTAGCCAGCATAGTGGTGTATTCGTATTCTCAATACACCACTACGCAAACTACGTAACAGGCGCCCAACTAACATATAAGTACCTTACTTCTATTTACTATATTATTTCTCTCTCACCCCAACCAGTTATTGACCTCCCCCTGAAGTCTCCCCAAACCATTGCCGCCCTCCCCCACATGCAGTGGAGTGGAGTGTAGAAGAGCAAAAACTGTAGTGAGAGAGGAAAAAAGTTCTCCTCCCTGAAACGGGCTTCACAAAGCATGCACTCCAGAGTGTCTGCTGCACTGCATGCTGGGTGGTGTGGCTCTGAGAGTGATTTAGGAAGTCAGAGACCACTGCATCCCTTCGGGGTGATCATGGCAGCAAGAGGAGATACCTTTCTTCAACACCAAGGAGGGGGGGGGGGGGGCAACGGGTATGCACGTCGATTGTGATGTGACCAAGCCAGGTAACATACTCCTAGCTCCGGTCACATCAGATGTGACTATGGAAGGCATACGGTTAAGTTGTAAAATATTTAATGAAATGTCAGACAATTCAGTTACATTATAGTTGATTACAAAACATAAGTTATATTATAGACTACAATGATCACTGGGCAGTTTCCGTTATGACATAATTATTTGGATTACTGATTACTGGATCACAGCGCAGAGTGGCCAGGAGAGAGCGCTTCAGTTTGGCGTTGCTGGCTATTAGTACAACAGAGTGCAGGCTGGGTTAGGCAGAGACACAGATACCACTGATCAGAACATAGGAGGGATAATCTGTGTAATTCAAAAGCATAATGGGCCTTATTCTGATCGGTGCGGCCCGATCAGAATATGCGGCCGCAACCGTGCAGGCGAATCCCCGCCTTCCATACGGATCGCCACCTGCCATCCGTACGCGGATATGTGGCGATCCGCATGAAATTGGACGGGGATACGCCTCCTCCGTCTTGGGAGCAGCCCCTGCATTCGATGGTCGCCGAACATCGAATGCAGGGCCGCACGCTCCACCAGGTCCCGCAACACAAGACCACACGGACACTTGTCCGTGTGAAATCATGTATGGGGGCGGGCAGCTGACATCCGGCGATGTCAGATGCCTGCCCCGTACCCACGCGTCACGGGCATGGGAACGCCCATGAAACGCGGGGCGTATGCATAGGGTAATGAGGCTAAGTAGCCCCTCACGCCCCTCTACGCCCCCTGTGCGGCGTATAAAGAATCCGTGCGGCGAAATCGCCTGCACATGCGCAGTGACCTCTGCACATGCGCAGACGATCAACATCGGCAATCCGTCCGCATGCGGGAATATCCGCACCGATCAGAATAAGGCCCAATGTTTGCCCTTATAAATACAGAGCATAAAATAACCAAAAAGAGACCATGTTCCTGATGAAACTTATGTGCTTGTCTAGATGGATATTAGTGAATCCGAAATCTTTCCTGCACATATTCTGGGCATGTTTGAGGACTCGGAGTGACACAATTAGAAGACAAATGGCTGCGCAGAATATGAGGAACGGTGCGGCAGTTCCTACGAAAGAGACATTAAGCACATCAACATAATTGGCGTCCACAGTTCCATTTCCAAAGCTAGAGCTGTTACTGTCCTGAGTACAGGTCACGTGGTGTCCTGGGTACATGTACCATAGGTTGGGCAAACTGTAGAGAAGACACACCAGCAGTGACGTCAGGAGCAGCCAGGGGACCATCCTGGAGATGTTCATCTTCAGTCTCAGGAAAAACCTGTTGCTGTAGTTTGTGATCCTCATGTAGTAGAAGATGTAGAACACGGTGCCCCACCACAGGCTGCAGAATGCAACAAACATCATTCCAGCCTCAGAGGTGATCCTAAGAAAACTAGTTAGAAGAATGATCCTCACCGCTCCCAGGCTGGTCATAAAGATGTCAACTGTTTGTAGGGTTTGCCCCTTCAGCCACCAATTTAAGTTCTGCATCAAAATAAATGCATTGAGAAGAAAACCAGTCAATATCAGAGAACAGCTGACAGTTAATATCAAGATGAAAGTTGGAAAATTCATATTTTCTTCGCAGGAAGATGCAGCGATGTCAGAGTGATAATCGTCTTGTACTGTCTGGTTTGATGACTGTCTGCTATGTGACATATGTACATTTGGAGTTTACATTAAATAAAGGACGGTTTAATTTATGTTTTACATAACATTTGACTACAGATTTGCAATTTTACATTTGAATGCAATGAGTAATTTACTTGCTTTAAAGCAACAGCAGATATGAGAGAAATTTGTCTCCTTGTCATTGTGGTAGAAATCTCTGGAAATGTGTCATCATTATTACAATATTAAACCATATTATAGGCAGCACTGTTGCGTAGTGGTTAAAATGATGCCTTTGAGTTCTGAGGTCGTAAATTGATTTCCTAAATAGGGCCCAATCAGTGGGAAGTGTCTTCATTTTATTTTTGTCTGCAAGGGTTCCTCGTCATGTTCCATTTGGAATACAGACGCAAGGCCAGAGGTCGGGATGCGGCAGTCAGAAGACCAACAGCGGCATCCCAGTGCTGAGAATCCCAACAGAAGTGCCCGGGGTATACCTAGCTTCTCCCTGCCCCCCTAACTCTCTGCCCCAGCCTAACCCTCCAGTTTAGTGCCTTAATCTCCCCCCAGTACCCCAGTTCTGTTGCAGTTGATTATGGCTCTTTAAATAACTTCCTTCACTAGCATAAGAAATAAGGAACCTACTGCAACTTGTTACCCAACTCTTCCTGTTTATTGCACCATTCATATAGGCATGAGAAAACACAACCATAATGGCAAAGTGCCAAATATATACTTATAGAGTGTATTTACAAATATATTGGGCGCAAAGTAAATACTTGAACATACCCTCTTCTGCCCAATTTCAAATAAATGAAACATTACACCACAGCTATTGGCAAATAAATCTACATAATATAGCCTATGATGAAACAAAGCAGCTACAGTTATGGCATTCATTTGGTTCCTGCGCAGGGCAGAGCGGCCAGGAGAGAGCGCTTCAGTTTGGCATGGCTCGATATTAATACAGCAGAGTGCAGGCTGGGGTAGGCAGATACAAAAATGCCACAAATGAAATAATAACACACATTTCCTACCAGGAAGCTTAAAATCATCAAGTATGAACTTATAACATACAGAGCATAAAAAAACAGAAAAGAGACCATGTTTCTGATGGCACTTATGTGGGCGTCCAGTTGGCGACTAGTGAATCTTGAACCTTTGCTTCTCATATTCCGGGTGTGTTTCAGGAGAGACATAATAGAAGACAAACGGCTGCGCAGAATATGAGGAATGGTACCATAGATCCCGTGACAAAGATGATAAATGTGTTTCGATAATCTATTTCAAAACATTCATCCCCAATGCTAGAGCTGTTACTGTCCTGGGTAGAGTTCATGTAGCATCCTGGGTACATGTACCATATGTTGGGCAGACTGGAGAGAAGTGACACCAGCAGTGACGTCAGGAGCAGCCAGGGGACCATCCTGGAGATGTTCATCTTCAGTCTCAGGAATAACCTGTTGCTGTAGTTTGTGATCCTCACGCAGTAGAAGACACAGAGCACGGTCGCCCACCACAGGCTGCAGAACGTCACACATGTCTCTGCTTTCGCATAATATATGTAATTCATTATTGGCATGTATGACTGAGTGATGCTTCCCACAGCCTCCTGGAGAGACATAATTAGAAGAATGGTCCTCACAGCTCCCAGGCTGGCCATGATAATGTCAATGGTTTGCAGAGTTTGACCCTTCAGCCACCAAATGAGGATCTGCGTCACAATAAACGCATTGAGGAATAATCCGATAGATATCACAGAACAAACAATAGAGAATAACAAGATCAAGGTTGCAAAATCCATATTTTCTTCACAGGATGATGATAGTTTGTCTGTGCATCTGATTCCGACACAATCACCTAGAACTGTCCGGTGTAATGTGGAGACTGTCTGATCTGTGACATGAGCTGAGATTGACATAATATTGAATACAGGATTCATTATGTTTTGCATGACATTTGGCTACCAAATTTTCAAGAGCTACAGCAGTGTCCTTATTACATTTGAATGCATGGAGTCATTTTCTTACTCAGGTGTAAATGACATTTCTCTCCTTGTACATGTGGTGGTAGATGTCTCATACTAGTTACCAGCGTATCAAAATGAAGGAACATAGCAGCAGTGTCAGCAGTGATAGCAGCTGTGCATGCCCAACTGGTGCAAACAGTGGCGGATTTAGTGGGGGGGGGAAGGCACCTGGGCACGTGCCCCCCCTGTCATTTTATTTTGTAGCTGAGGACCAGGGCTTTCCAACGAGCCCAGCCCCGTGTCTCTAGCCCCCCGGGAACCAGAGATATCGCCTTGCAAAGCTGTAACGTTTTTTCCCCATAGGATAATATGGGACCCGTCAATTCCGACCCCACCCAGTTCCGACGGCTGCCAGTTCCCCCCCTGACATTAGAGAAGTTTGTGGTTGATCCCATTTAATTCCAAATCGCTAGTCCTTCAATATGATACCAGGCTGGTCCATATCGGTCAATCGGTTCCAGAGATATTGCGTGTAAACCTATATTTTTATTTTTGAAATGTAATTTCATAGCTGTTCATGTTCTTTGAGGGCAGATTACTCTGGAACCAAACGTTTCAGTTTCACTGGACCAAAATCATTTAAAGCCCACTCAAAAGTTCTTCAATATGATACTTGTCTCATGTACATGGGTCAGTTGGTTCAGAAGATATAGCCGGTTAAATGAAATAACTGGTTAAAGGGGAGGGGTGGTTTTCTCTCCCCCTCACACCAGAAAATGCAGGGACTAGGCTGGTGTAAAAGGGGCCAACCTGGGAATGCATTTTCTGGTGTGAAAGGGGTATTATTTCAAATAGCCGGGACCTGGAAGTGCTCTGAATACAGCCAGGCTCTGCCACTGTCAGTGGCTATCACTTCTGCATGGCGGCGGCTGTCCCCCATTTACTGCGAGCATGTGTTCCCCCTTGGCAATGAGCATGTAATCCCACATGGCAACGAGCATGGAACCCTTGGCAATGAGCATGTAGATAAGCAGCACTTATGTAGTATAATTTTTAATAGGCATTATGGTGTTTGGCATAATACATAATGGACATAATGGCGTGTAACTTAACGTGTAATGGACATTATGGTGTAAATGTTTAATGCGCGCCTTTGGTGGACAATGTCCCTGTTTATGAAGTGTATTGTGAATTTTGGCCCTTATTCTGATCGGTGCGGTAATATCCGCGTGCGTTCGTGCCGCCGATGTTTTGTGTCTGCGCATGTGCAGAGGCGTCTCTGCGCATGTGCGAGCGGGGCGTACGGCCAAATCCCGCATGAAATGTGAACACTCCGAACAGGGGGTGGAGAGGGGCGTGAAGGGCTATTTGGGCTCATTACCATATGCATACGCCCCGTGTTTCATGGGCGTTCCCATGCAAACGCTGGGCGTACGTATGGTAATGCGGCCGTGACGCACGTGTATGGGGCGGACATATGACATCGCCGGATGTCAGCTGCCCGCCCAGATCCCGGCTTTTGCACGGAAAAATGTCTGTGTGGTCTGAGGTTGCGGGAGCTGGTGGACCACTCGGTCCTGCATTCGATGGTCTGCGACCATCGAATGATGGGGGAGGTTCCCTGAGATGGAGTAGGCGTATTCCGTAAAAAATACACGTGCGGTCCGTTCGTCCAGCTTCTTACCGCGTACGGACGGAGTTGGCGATCCGTATGGAAGGCGGGGTTTCGCACGCACGGTCCTGGCCGCATATTCGGATCCGGCCGCACCGATCAGAATAAGGGCCATTGTCTTAATCTGTGTGGCATTATGTGAATTCTGGCTCAATCCGTGTGCAGTGGCGTAACTAAAAATTTTGCTCCCCCCAGCCAAAATATCGTCTGGCGCCCCCCTCCCCCCAAATTGCCTACCCCCCGAGTTGCCTACCCCTGATGGATATATGTACATAAATATATATATATATATATATATCGAAAAGGCTGGAGATGCGCTAGTCTTTTTAGCTTGTAAATGTTTTTGTACCACTACACCTGAGTGTTAGGGAGAAGATAGAGGTCACAGTCCTTTTCAGGTATCTGCTCCGTGGGGCACACTAGATCCTTACAGTCTTTTAGGACCGCTGCTTTCCAACTAGTAGGGGAATCCCTGGATCCGTAGGGATTAAGACAATCTGTAGAAAAATGTAGAAGGAAGCGCTTCTTAGTGTATTAACGTTTTATTAAAAGGCAATCTGCCACTTTGTAAAAGTTAAAAGAATTACAAAGACTCGTACCACACAATACATCAGTGTGGGCTTAAATACCACATGATATAAAAACACAATTTCCAAACGACACACGTCACCGTCAAAGATGTGGGGCTGGGGAACTCTCGCTGGTCACAGCGCGCTGTATCTGTAGGCTGTCTGCCACGATTTTTTCAGGTCACAGCAGCTCTCCCTCTCCCGTGCAGTGATCAATGTGCAGGTAAGCGTCTGGTGAGGCACGCCCAAACGCGTTTCGTCATGGACTTCGTCAGTGGGCTGTCTCACCAGACGCAAGCTTCCCTTTTTATGCTACCCTCCTTCATTAATTTGATACAAACAGCTGTTTCTAGGGTCTCACCCATTGAGGCACATTAGCTTCATTACATTCCAGTCATTAGTCCTATTGCACGTACCAAAAGCACACAAAGAGCACAAGAACTAACTAAAATACATTAACAGATATGGCACAAAAAACAACAAAAAACCTAAAAAAAGATAAACCTAACAAAGATTATACATAAAAATGAAAACGTTTATCGCAACTGTGCAAATAATGCGTCTCAACAGAAGGAAAGTGTACTCCTTTCTTTCTAAATGTCCGCCAACTGGGATTTTTAGTCAATTTAACACAGTAATTCAGTCTGTGAACGAGAGAGAGTAATTAGTGACAAATCAATAGTTTTGCCGACATTCCGTTTTTAAGCAGATCAAAGCCTGGGTGTATCAATGGGTGAGATTCACACTTTATGTCACTCCACAAAAACCTTTCAGATATAGTAACTCTCAAACAAATGATTGTATTAGCAAAACTTTTGTATAGTACTGAACAAAACCTACATCCAACTCCCGTCTCCCAATTAGCTACAGGTCTTTTCTATCAGAAAACTATTTTTCTCTTTCTAATCACCCCGCAATAGGCATAATTAGTTATTAGATGATCTTATACATTTCTGGTAGTTTTTAGGCTAGGGCATGCGGAGACTATAAAGAACAACTTACAGGTAACATACACAGTTAATACGCTCTTTTTTATATAGCTCTGTCTACTATATCGACATCTCAGGGTTTTGTCGACATAGCGTATGTCGACCCTGAATTCTTTTCACAGTTATGTGAATTATAAGTGGTACTCCAGTTTTCCCATATGGCAAGGCATTTCCTAGAACATACAAAGTTGGTCCAAGCCGGCTTTTATTAATTTGAATGCGTATTAGACAAATCTAGTTTCTCAACGGTATTTTTTTCAAATAGCCACAGTCGCCGCTTTTTTAATGCTATTAATACTAGGGGCTGTTAGAGTAAATTCCTTTAGGTGTTATTAATGAATGGGGTGATCTCAAAGTTTTCATTTAATCCGTTCGGGATTACAGTGTCCAATGTCAGGATCCACTGTGTCTCCCTCCTGGTCAGCTGCTTTTCTCTATCACCACCCCTCTTGTCCTGCGGGACAAACTCTATACCCTTGAATCTCAGCCCACTTGTATCTCCATTATGATGTTCCAGGAAATGTCTTGGAATACTGTGATTAGATATATATATCCGCTAGGCGAAAAGGGAGCAAAAGAATTCAGTGACAAAAAAGGGAAAAAATTCCCGATAAAAACCTTCATAAATTGTAACTCCAAATACATTGTATACATGTTAACATGCCCCTGTGGCTACATGTATATAGGAAAGACAAAGCGAGTTCTAAAACTTAGGATTCTGGAACATACACGTAATATAAAAAACAAGATATCTAATCACAGTATTCCAAGACATTTCCTGGAACATCATAATGGAGATACAAGTGGGCTGAGATTCAAGGGTATAGAGTTTGTCCCGCAGGACAAGAGGGGTGGTGATAGAGAAAAGCAGCTGACCAGGAGGGAGACACAGTGGATCCTGACATTGGACACTGTAATCCCGAACGGATTAAATGAAAACTTTGAGATCACCCCATTCATTAATAACACCTAAAGGAATTTACTCTAACAGCCCCTAGTATTAATAGCATTAAAAAAGCGGCGACTGTGGCTATTTGAAAAAAATACCGTTGAGAAACTAGATTTGTCTAATACGCATTCAAATTAATAAAAGCCGGCTTGGACCAACTTTGTATGTTCTAGGAAATGCCTTGCCATATGGGAAAACTGGAGTACCACTTATAATTCACATAACTGTGATAAGAATTCAGGGTCGACATACGCTATGTCGACAAAACCCTGAGATGTCGATATAGTAGACAGAGCTATATAAAAAAGAGCGTATTAACTGTGTATGTTACCTGTAAGTTGTTCTTTATAGTCTCCGCATGCCCTAGCCTAAAAACTACCAGAAATGTATAAGATCATCTAATAACTAATTATGCCTATTGCGGGGTGATTAGAAAGAGAAAAATAGTTTTCTGATAGAAAAGACCTGTAGCTAATTGGGAGACGGGAGTTGGATGTAGGTTTTGTTCAGTACTATACAAAAGTTTTGCTAATACAATCATTTGTTTGAGAGTTACTATATCTGAAAGGTTTTTGTGGAGTGACATAAAGTGTGAATCTCACCCATTGATACACCCAGGCTTTGATCTGCTTAAAAACGGAATGTCGGCAAAACTATTGATTTGTCACTAATTACTCTCTCTCGTTCACAGACTGAATTACTGTGTTAAATTGACTAAAAATCCCAGTTGGCGGACATTTAGAAAGAAAGGAGTACACTTTCCTTCTGTTGAGACGCATTATTTGCACAGTTGCGATAAACGTTTTCATTTTTATGTATAATCTTTGTTAGGTTTATCTTTTTTTAGGTTTTTTGTTGTTTTTTTGTGCCATATCTGTTAATGTATTTTAGTTAGTTCTTGTGCTCTTTGTGTGCTTTTAGTACGTGCAATAGGACTAATGACTGGAATGTAATGAAGCTAATGTGCCTCAATGGGTGAGACCCTAGAAACAGCTGTTTGTATCAAATTAATGAAGGAGGGTAGCATAAAAAGGGAAGCTTGCGTCTGGTGAGACAGCCCACTGACGAAGTCCATGACGAAACGCGTTTGGGCGTGCCTCACCAGACGCTTACCTGCACATTGATCACTGCACGGGAGAGGGAGAGCTGCTGTGACCTGAAAAAATCGTGGCAGACAGCCTACAGATACAGCGCGCTGTGACCAGCGAGAGTTCCCCAGCCCCACATCTTTGACGGTGACGTGTGTCGTTTGGAAATTGTGTTTTTATATCATGTGGTATTTAAGCCCACACTGATGTATTGTGTGGTACGAGTCTTTGTAATTCTTTTAACTTTTACAAAGTGGCAGATTGCCTTTTATTAAAACGTTAATACACTAAGAAGCGCTTCCTTCTACATTTTTCTACAGATATATATATATATATATATATATATATAAAACGGGGGTTTGGCACTCCTTGTAACGATAAACGTAATAGCGCCGGTGCCAGCACAGGGAGAATGTAGGAGACTTGCGGTGGGGCACTCGTGGCTGTTCTGTCAAGGAACAAAGCTAGCCCGCAGATGATAGCAGCAACGTTTCAATTTATTTTTTCAAATTTTCGTCAGGTTACACAGAATAAAAATAACAACATACCTTTATAGCACACTACACCAGAGGAGTGAGGCCGAGACGCCGGGGGAATGGAACGCCGCCCACGGGACGCCATATGATGATGTCACCTGTTCAGCCAGTGAACAGCGTATGGAGAGCTGGGTTACCAAGGAAACGTGGTAGGGCTCCAAGCTGGAGGGATAAAAAAACAAAAAACAAGAGGGTGTGGGAAGAGGATGCTGGGCAAAAATAGTAACTGCAGGCAATCTCGGGCTCACTTCTCAGATAGGTGTAAAAGATAATGACAACAGCAGAGCAAATATAAAGAGGGAGAATAGATGTAACAACATCGTAATAGCTTATTAAGAATAGTACACACTGCTGCGATATATACAAATGAAGTAGCACTGATAGAAAAGAGACGGACAACGTAGAGTATAGCAGCATCGAATGAAATAAGGAATTTGGTACTTACCGGTAATTCCCTTTCTCCGAGGCAGCAGGGGACACTGCAGTCTACACGTGTGGGATAGTGTGGGTGCATTGGAGGAGTCGGCACTTTAAGAAATTTGAATACAGCTGGCTCCTCCCCCCGCTATCCCCCAGCAGACTCCAGTCTTAGAAACTGTGACCGAGAGAGGATAGGGGCCAGGGCTCGATCCCTGGAACAGAGGAGACACTTCGCAGAAGAGAAAAGATTAGCAAGAATAACTCATAACAAGAACTCACAACTTGCAATCGGCAAACATTCAATGTTAAAGCAAAACAACTTGTAAGATGGCAGGAATAAAGCGCTGGGAGGGCGTGCAGTGTCCCCTGCTGCCTCGGAGAAAGGGAATTACCGGTAAGTACCAAATTCCTTATTTCTCCTCCCAGCAGCAGGGGACACTGCAGTCTACACGTGTGGGATAGTACCAAAGCACTAAACCCGGGAGGGAGAGCGCTGAGAATCCTGCAAACAGCTCTGCCGAAAGATGCCTCCTCACTGGCAAAGCTGTCAAACTTATAGAACTTGGCGAAGGTGCTAGCACCCACCCAAGTGGCCGCCCTACAAACCTGTGTGAGCGAAACACCCCTGGCCGCAGCCCACGATGTGCTTACGGCCCTTGTTGAATGGGCGGAAATCCCTGAAGGGAGGACTTGGTTAGCCCTAGCGTAGGCCTCCTTGATTGTGAGGCACAACCACCGAGCCAGCGTCTGCTTGGACGCCGGCCAACCCTTCTTTCCTGCTCCATACAACACGAAAAGACTATCCGTCTTTCTCCACGATGCCGTTCTGGAAACGTAGATACGCAGAGCGCGCACCACATCCAAGGATTTCATATCTCGCGAAAGGGCTGGAACCACAATAGGCTGGTTCACGTGGAACGAAGAAACCACCTTCGGAAGGAAACCCTGGCGAGTTTTGAGTTCCGCCCTGTCCTTGTGGAAAACCAGAAACGGGGAATGACAGGAAAGAGCCCCAAGCTCCGACACCCTGCGGCCGAAGCCAGCGCCATCAACATGACCGTCTTCCACGTCAGGAACCTTAGATCCACCGAATCCAAGGGCTCAAAAGTATCAGATCTTAGGAATTTCAGAACCAACTCCAAATCCCATGGTTCTGAAGGCGGAACGAAGGGAGACTGTATACGAACAACCCCTTTTAAGAAGGTCTGTACCTCCGGAATTAGAGCCAGTCTTCTGTGAAAAAACACCGATAGGGCAGACACCTGGACCTTCAAAGACGCCAGTCTGAGACCCTTCTCTAAACCCGATTGTAAGAACTCCAACAAACGGGAAAGATGAAACACTGCCTTTGGCACTGATCTAGCTTCGCACCAGGCTATGTAGGATTTCCAAATCCTGTGATAATGAGAAGCGGTCACCTCCTTCCTAGCTTTCAGCATAGTTGGAACTACAGACTGCGGTATTCCACGTCTCCTTAACAAGTCGGCTTCAACAGCCACGCCGTTAAACGTAGAGACTCTAAGCCGGGGTAGATGAATGGTCCTTGTTGTAGAAGATCCTGTCTGAGTGGGAGGCGCCACTGCACATCCGCTTGAAGAAGCTTGAGGTCCGAATACCAGGCCCGTCTCGGCCAGTCCGGGGCAATCAGAATTACTGAAGCGGACCCTCTTTTTATGCGCTTGAGCACTCTTGCTATAAGTGGAAACGGCGGAAACGCATATATCAGCTGGAAATCCCATGGGATGGAGAATGCATCCCCCGCCAGAGCTTCCGGATCCCGAGACCTGGCACAATACCGAGGTACCTTCCGATTCAACCTGGAGGCCATCAAATCCATCTGAGGCATGCCCCACCGGACCATCAACTGATGAAAAACCTCCGGATGAAGGGCCCACTCTCCCGGGTGGAAGTCCTGTCTGCTCAGATAATCCGCCTGCCAATTCTCCACGCCCGGCAGAAACACCGCAGAGAATCGAGGGACAAACGCCTCGGCCCATTCCAAGATAGGACGCACCTCGCGCATGGCCGCACGACTTTTGGTTCCTCCCTGTCGATTTATGTATGCGACCGCAGTCGCATTGTCCGACTGGACTCTTACCGGACGTCCCCTGAGCAAGTTGTGTGCCTGACCCAAAGCCAACCTGATTGCTCTTAGTTCCAGGACATTTATCGGAAGCTTTGCCTCCTGAGCCGACCACCGCCCCTGAAAAGTCTGGTTGAGAACAAAAGCTCCCCAGCCCCTGAGGCTGGCATCGGTGGTCAGTATCGTCCAACTGCATGGACTGAAACTCCGGCCCTGGAGCAAATTGGGAGTGTGAAGCCACCATTGAAGTGACTGACGAGCTGCTCTTGACAGGGTAATCTTCCCGTGTATCTGTAGATGCGACCCTGACCACTGTGACAGTAGGTTCCATTGGAACGTTCTGGTATGAAATCTGCCGTACGAGATGGCCTCGAAAGAGGCTACCATCATCCCCAGCATCTTGGTGCACAACAGGATCGAAACTCTGTGGGGAGCTAGGACCTGTCGTACCTTTAACTGCAGCGCCGCGATCTTGTCCATTGGAAGAAATACCGCCTCCTGCGCCGTATCCAAAATAAGGCCCAGAAATTGAAGCCTCTGTGTTGGATTGAGTTGAGACTTGCCGAAGTTCAAGATCCAACCATTTTGGACCAGAAACGAACATGTGGCCAGAGCGTCTGCTATCAATTTGTCCTGAGAAGAAGCCTTTATCAAGAGATCGTCCAGGTACGGGATGATCGTTATCCCCTGTAACCTGAGTACTGCCACCATGCAGGCCATGATCTTGGTAAAGACCCTGGGAGCGGACGACAGGCCGAAAGGCAGAGCCCTGAACTGGAAATGCGAAGCCTGTATTGCGAACCTTAGAAACCTCTGGTGAGGTTCCCAAATAGGGACGTGCAAATAGGCGTCCTTTATGTCTAGCGACATAAGGTATTCTCCCGGTTCCAGTGATGCAATCACGGACCGTATGGACTCCATCTTGAACCTGTTGTAACAGATGTATTGATTTAAATCCTTGAGGTTTAGGATAGGCCTTACGGAGCCGTCCGGTTTGGGGACTACGAACACATTGGAGTAAAACCCCTGTCCCCTCTGATGTTCTGGGACCGGTATTATTACAGAAGCGTCCAAAAGCTTTTGAACTGAATCCTGTAAGGCCTTTTTTGTCTGATCCAGCTTTGGAAGACCCATTGGAAAGAATCTTTCTGGAGGTGGCGCTGAAAATTGAAGTCTGTATCCCTGTGCAATAATTTGCAAGACCCACTCGTCCCTGCAGTGAGTCTTCCAAACCTGAGGGAACAACAACAGAACAACAACAGACGAGCGCCCACCCTGGATTCTCCCACATGCCACGGTCTTGTCGGAAGCCTTGGGCTCCTGGCGACGTGCTGGGGCAGCAGCGGCCGCTCTACCTCTGCGGCCTCTAAAGGCCGTAAAACCTCCTCTGGGCCTGCCTCTAAAGGCAGAGGAGCCTCGAAAGGACCGAAAGGACTGAGTGAGGGACCGCCTCTTAGGCGGAGGAGCGGCTGTAGGTAAGAATGTAGACTTACCCCCCGTGGCCTGGGAGATAAGTTTATCGAGCTCTGGCCCGAAAAGCATATCCCCTGTGAACGGCAAGGCTTCAACAGCTTTTTTTAATTTCAGCCTCAGCCTGCCATGACCTCAACCAGACCGACCGTCTGGCCACCACAGCTGACGCAGAAATTCTGGCTCCTAGAGTCGAAATGTCTGCCGCTGCCTCACCTATGTAAGTAGAAGCATCCCTGATGCCTTCCGCCATAGGCAACAAATCTGCCACAGGCATATTTTGCTCCAGACCAGCCACAAGATCAGCAGCCCATTGCTCCATAGCCCTGGCCACCCAAGCAGAGGCCAAAGCAGGACGCAAAAGGACCCCTGCCGTGGAATAAATGGTCTTTAGTGAGCAATCTAAACGCCTATCCTGCGCCTCTTTCAAAGAGGCCACCCCGGGGACAGGCAGAGTAGCTCGCTTAGATAACCTGGATAGCGAGATATCCGGAGTGGGAGGAGTCTCCCACTTGGCCCTGGATTCAGGAGAGAAAGGATATAGTGTCCTTAGGCGAGCTGACACCTGGAATTTCCTATCCGGACACTTCCATATAGAAAGGAGAGGAGAGTCTAATTCCTCCGAATCCGGAAAACACAACTCCTGTCTTTAAGAGCGTCCAAAAATGGACACCTGGGGAGTAACCTCAGGCTGCTCTAATTTCAGAGTAGACCTAACAGCTCTAATAAGCCCCTCCACACCCTGTGATTCATCCTCCCCTACATCCAAGGGTTGGATATCCTCCACAGGGGGAAGAACCTCTCCTTCCTCTATAATATAATCCTCATGGTCTGAATCATCAGCCAAAAACAGAGAGGGCATAGCCTTTCTTTTAGTTACAGCAGCAGCCGAAGGTCTCTTAGCAGGACCTGCCATAGACTGAGTTAAAGAGTCCACTGACTGAATTAAGGATTGAGCCCAAGCAGGCTCTGCAGAGGTCAATCTAGAAAGCTGAGTCTGAAACACCTCTCTATCCTTCCTAGAGGCAGCCATTTCAGCATTCAGATTAGACAGCAGTGATTGCAGCACCTCTGAGGAAACAGCAGGTGCCTGCCCAGGTGCTGCAGGAGCAGCAGTAATTTGAGAAGCCTTATAGCAAATCTCACAGAGGGAATACCCTCTAACATGCTGTGTGTATTGCTGCTTACAGCTCTTGCAGGAATAAACCTTCAAAGCAGCCTTAGATGAAGTTGCTTTTCCTGCCATCCTGCCCAGTAAATGTGATAATACTGACAGACACACAACACCAGTCACACAAGAACACCCCAAATACAGCCCAACAGCAGGGAAATACCCAGTAAAGTAGCCCTGAAGTCTGACAAGTTACAGGGGAAGAGGAGCCAATTAATAACCCCCGATTCTTGTGTGTGTAATGTACCCCTTAAGACTTACAGTGTCCCTGTAGTCCGCTGGGGAGCGCTGAGCTGCACAGGTAACAGAGGTCCCGTTCTGTACAGCAACTGCAGAGAGAGAGCACCGCAAAAGCCACCTCACAGCTCTAAAGCTCAGAGAGAAGAGAAAGAAGCAAGCTCCGCCCTCCTCTCTTATGCTGAGGCGCGAAAACCAAGCCCGCCCCAAACAGCCGGCATACTGGAGGGTGCGCTGATGTCACCACCGCGACTCAGCTCTCTCTGCCACCGACCATCGCGCTTAATGGCCGCCCCCTGTCTGGCGCGCAGCGCCCTTACATGTCACCGGCGTCCCTGGAGTTCGAGGGAGATATCCCAGGACCCGCGACGCACACCGCATGCAGCTGCGGGCGGGTGCCCGGAACGGAGGCTCCGGTGGCTGGACAGTGGAGGGAGGCTGCATGCAGGCCCGACCATGTCCCTCCAGGGTCCCACGTCGCAGACAGGCATTCCCAGCCTGTCTGTGTCCAAGCATATATAAAAAAAAAAGAAATGAAAAGCCTAATCTCCTTAGGAGACATAGCCCGGGAGTCCGACTCCTCCGGGCACTTTTTCTAAGACTGGAGTCTGCTGGGGGATAGCGGGGGGAGGAGCCAGCTGTATTCAAATTTCTTAAAGTGCCGACTCCTCCAATGCACCCACACTATCCCACACGTGTAAACTGCAGTGTCCCCTGCTGCTGGGAGGAGAAAAAAACATTATGACAAATAACAGCATCAGCGAAAGACGGCAAACGAAATTTGCTCATTGAGGCCTTTCGGTGCAATAGTGCTAAGTCGGTGTATCCACCGGGCTTCACAGCGTAACAATTGGGTACCACGATCGCCACCACGGATATTGGGGGGCACCCAATCGATCATCCTGTATCTAAGACTATGCAAAGGATGATGATGCTCAACAAAATGCCTAGCCACAGGGTGTTCGCTGGCACCAGAAATCAGGGCTTGGCGAATGGTACTCCTGTGCATAGTCATTCTCTCCTTAAATTTCCTAATTGTTTTGCCTATATAAGACAAACTGCACGGACAAATCAATTGATAAATAACAAAAGAAGAATTACAAGTAAAATAATGCCGGATTTTAAATGCCTGTCCAGTGTGGGGGTGATTAAAGGTATCGCCCGACAGGAGAAATTGACAAGTAGTGCATGCACATTTAAAACAACCTTTCTTCTTATTAGCACCCAACCATGTCGTTATTTGGGGTGCAGGGTCAAAAGAAACATTCGTTTTAACCAAAATGTCCTTTAGACTACGACCCTTGGAATAGCACGGCATGATCCGATGCTCGCCAAGCGGTAGAGTCATGTCGCTTTTGATCAGAGGCCAATTAGTTTTGACCAAAGCAGTGGTGTCAGTGGAGACAACATTATACCGGTTGACCCAAGGCATGATTTTCGACATCGTTTTATCTTTGGGTCTAGATAGTAGTAGGGATTCACGGTTTAGTTGTAGTACTTTGTTCTTACACCACCCAGCCTGCAAGATCGTAGCCAAATATATAACAGAAGAAGAGAACCAGGGGTTAAAGTGGGCAGGAACGGGGCGGAAATTCTTATTGAAGCTGGAACTCAGTTCCGCCTCCTTCCACCCATCATGTCTGGCTACAATTGCAGTTCCCCAAAAGCAGGCAGGCTGGCTTAGGCTGCATTAAGCACTGCAGCCAGCTTTTACGTCTTGCGCACGGGCACCTTAATGTCTGGCCTGCGCAGCCTCAGGAGTCAGGACACTCAGCTCAGCCTAACAAGCGTCCTGCCGCCGCCAAAGCCACCTGCCCCGATAACAACACCCCCCCCCCCCCACCGCAGTGTAGTGGTAAATGCGTTAATTACCTCCAGGCTCCGGCTGTCAGCAAGGTGGTTTCAAGCAGCAGTGGACCGGAGCTTTGCACTATGCCATCCCCCTGCCGAGTGAGACAACCCCGAGGGTGTGACTCTTCTCACCCTCAGGATTGTCTCACTCGGCAGGGGGATGGAATAGCGTGGAGCTGCTTGAATCCCCCTTGCTGACAGCCGGAGCCTGGAGGCATTTAAAGCATTTGATGCAGGGTGCACTAGATCTTAAGAATACAACTTAACAGGCAGCGTGCGCCGGCGGCTGCCCTGCCCGCCGCCTGCCTCTTGCCCTGCTCACCCGGTCCAAACGTCACGGACCGGACGGTGAGGCCGGGCGGCTAATTCACTGCTCTCTGTTGCTGCTGCTGCTCGGGCCGGCTTCCGGGCACTGCAGCGCAGCATAACTCCTCTTACAGTCACCCACCTGCCCATGCTACCCTCCTCCCTGGCTACAGCAGCGTTATCAGCCATCCCAAGCGCTGGCTGTAGCCTGGAGGAGAAGGTGTTCTGCTGCTGCCCGTGCTGCCCTGGACCTGCTGCAATCATTGATCCTTATCTACAAGGTGAAAGTGGATTTTTTTTATATATATAGCTAATTAAAGATGTTATAAACTTGGGGTTTGGGGGATTGGTGGGGCCGGGGGAGGGGCGGGGATGCTGTATTTATTTACAGCATCTTATATAGCGCAGCAGATTCTGTTACAGCGTCTTCTATAGCGCAGCAGATTCCGTTAGTGTCTTATATAGCGCAGCAGATTCCGTTACAGTGTCTTATATAGCGCAGCAGATTCCGTTACAGTGTCTTATATAGCGCAGCAGATTCTTTTACAGTGTCTTATATAGCGCAGCAGATTCCGTTACAGTGTCTTATATAGCGCAGCAGATTCCGTTACAGTGTCTTATATAGCGTAGCAGATTCCGTTACAGTGTCTTATATAGCGCAGCAGATTCCGTTACAGCGTCTTATATAGCGCAGCAGATTCCATTACAGTGTCTTATATAGCGCAGCAGATTCTGTTACAGTGTCTTATACAGCGCAGCAGATTCTGTTACAGTGTCTTATATAGCGCAGCAGATTCCGTTACAGTGTCTTATATAGCGCAGCAGATTCCGTTACAGTGTCTTATATAGCGCAGCAGATTTCGTTACAGTGTCTTATATAGCATAGCAGATTCCGTTACAGTGTCTTATATAGCGCAGCAGATTCCGCTACAGCGTCTTATATAGTGCAGCAGATTCCGTTAGTGTCTTATATAGCGCAGCAGATTCCGTTACAGTGTCTTATATAGTGCAGCAGATTCCGTTACAGTGTCTTATATAGCGCAGCAGATTCTTTTACAGTGTCTTATATAGCGCAGCAGAGTCCGTTACAGTGTCTTATATAGCGCAGCAAATTCCGTTACAGTGTCTTATATAGCGCAGCAGATTCCGTTACAGTGTCTTATATAGCGCAGCAGATTCCGTTACAGTGTCTTATATAGGCGCAGCAGATTCCGTTACAGTGTCTTATATAGCGCAGCAGATTCCGTTACAGTGTCTTATATAGCGCAGCAGATTCCGTTACAGTGTCTTATATAGCGCAGCAGATTCCGTTACAGCGTCTTATATAGCGCAGCAGATTCCGTTACAGTGTCTTATATAGCGCAGCAGATTCCGTTACAGTGTCTTATATAGCGCAGCAGATTCCGTAACAGTGTCTTATATAGCGTAGCAGATTCCGTTACAGTGTCTTATATAGCGTAGCAGATTCCGTTACAGCGTCTTATATAGCGCAGCAGATTCCGTTAGTGTCTTATATAGCGCAGCAGATTCCGTTACAGCGTCTTATATAGCGCAGCAGATTCCGTTACAGCGTCTTATATAGGGCAACAGATTCCGTTACAGCGTCTTATATAGGGCAACAGATTCCGTTTCAGCGTCTTATATAGCGCAGCAGATTCCGTTACAGTGTCTTATATAGCGCAGCAGATTCCGTTACAGTGTCTTATATAACGCAGCAGATTCCGTTACAGTGTCTTATACAGCGCAGCAGATTACGTGACAGTGTCTTATATAGCGCAGCAGATTCCGTTACAGTGTCTTATATAGCGCAGCAGATTCCGTTACAGTGTCTTATATAGCGCAGCAGATTCCGTTACAGCGTCTTATATAGCGCAGCAGATTCCGTTACAGTGTCTTATATAGCGCAGCAGATTCCGTTACAGTGTCTTATATAGCGCAGCAGATTCCGTAACAGTGTCTTATATAGCGTAGCAGATTCCGTTACAGTGTCTTATATAGCGTAGCAGATTCCGTTACAGCGTCTTATATAGCGCAGCAGATTCCGTTAGTGTCTTATATAGCGCAGCAGATTCCGTTACAGCGTCTTATATAGCGCAGCAGATTCCGTTACAGCGTCTTATATAGGGCAACAGATTCCGTTACAGCGTCTTATATAGGGCAACAGATTCCGTTACAGCGTCTTATATAGCGCAGCAGATTCCGTTACAGTGTCTTATATAGCGCAGCAGATTCCGTTACAGTGTCTTATATAACGCAGCAGATTCCGTTACAGTGTCTTATACAGCGCAGCAGATTACGTGACAGTGTCTTATATAGCGCAGCAGATTACGTTACAGTGTCTTATATAGCGCAGCAGATTCCGTCACAGTGTCTTATATAGCGCAGCAGATTCCGTCACAGTGTCTTATATAGCGCAGCAGATTCCGTCACAGTGTCTTATATAGCGCAGCAGATTCCGTCAGTGTCTTATATAGCGCAGCAGATTCCGTTACAGTGTCTTATATAGCGCAGCAGATTCCGTTACAGTGTCTTATATAGCGCAGCAAATTAGGTTACAGTGTCCATGCTTCTTTTATTAAAGCTTACATCTTTTATATAAAACATTTAAAACTTTATACATATATACATATTAATATAAATAAATAAAATAAAAAAATAAACTTATGCAATTGCCAAAAGAGATAACTTAAAGAATAGCATGTCCGCTTATAACTTCAAACAAAATATTCCTAAATATACTATAAATCTCAGTATAAATGATAACGATTTACTTCGTCTTATGTCAATATATTTCATTCAAGAAATTTGAGTTCATTCATTCACATTTATTCCTCATTCTTTCCCATACACCCCAGGCAGTCTGTCTTTCATGCCTCTAGATTATCTACACCATACAATCTTTATTTATTCACCCATTTTCTTCACAGTTATTCTACATTTATTCCTACTCATTCATACCACCCAACCACCACCAGCACCCTGTGTTTCTCTATATCCTATAAATTTCACAAACATAGCCAAAACCCACAAGACACTTCATCCAAACCACTTACTCCCCCCTTCCATTTACTCCACCAACATAAATAAGGTAAAGAAGTTTTATGCAAGCAAGTTGTATGTAAAAACTTTCCTTTTGAAAATGAAAAATTCCTACTACTAGTGTTAGAAAAGTGGAAAGATCCCAGAGGGTCCAGGATCAGTTTGGATACCGCCTACTAAGGAGGTTTCAGTTGACCCCACAGACGAGACCAACTGACGGCATCCAGCTTTTCCTTTTCCCTATCCATCACCACCCTCACATCTTGTAGGATAAAACCCACCACCGTCCTAAGAGGAAGGATTTTCTTTCTTAGTCCGATATGACACCGTGCATTCCACGTGTGGTATCTGACCACTAAGCTAACTATATAAATAGTGCATAAATCAAACCCTTTATACCCTTTGAATGCTCCATAGGCCCATTCCGGGTAACTGAGCCCCGAAAGGCAAGGGATACCTAGGGAGGTCGACACTGCTCTATAAACCTCAATATTAAAGGGACACTCAAGAATGAAGTGGTCTACCGTCTCCTCCACTCCCAGACACTCCTCCCGTGGACAACCACGATCATCGGCACTTCTAAATTTAAGGTTCCCCCTAACATAGAGTTTCCCTAGGAACGAAAGCCAGGCAATGTCTCTAAACTTCAGAGGGATCCGCTGGTCATTGAGCAACTTCAACCCTGCTAAACAGACGGTGCCTGGGCAGTCCTTCAGAGCCAGTGGGGCCAGGAAGTAGATCTGCAAGACCCTCTTCCCCAACTCCTTCCTTGAGAGATCCCTTACATCTCCCACCGCCAAGCCCCACTTGGAAATCATTCTGATGGCAAGAATCACGTAGATCGGGAGGTACTCTCGCCCAGACCAGGGTTTCTTCAAGCGACCACCATCTATCCAAGCCTTACAGTAGGGATCCCACCATTTCATGAAACCCTGTACCCATCGAGGGGGGTCCTCCAAGAAGATGCTACCAATGTTCAGCTTTAGAAAAGCTGTTGTAAAGAAGACCACAGGGTTAACCATGTCCTGGCCACCCTCTGCCCTCGACCTGTACACGATACCCCTCTTGACCATGTTCATTCTGTTTCCCCAAAACATTTGAAAAAACAAGGAACATAACCTAGACCACATCGATTGAGGCAAGCAACAGACATAGCTGACATACAAAAACATAGGTACCAAATAGGTTTTGCATATATCAACCCTTTCCCTCATAGACAACTTTTGTCTCTTCCATAGGCTCACTTTCTTGGTTGCATCCTCAAGCTTCCTCTCCCAGTTTGCAGAGGCATAATCGCCATGGTCGAATTGGATGCCAAGAACTTTTATGGTGTCATTGGCCTCTGGGAAAGTGTCCGGGAGAGGAAATTCTTCCCCTCCCTCCCCCATCCAGAAAACTTCACTCTTGTCTTTGTTCACTTTTGAACCGGAAGCCTCAGAATAAATCTGGACCAGTTGGTCGATGACACTTGCCTCTGCCATTGATGACAGAACAATGGTGACATCATCCGCATAGGCTGTCACCTTCAATGTGAAATCCGGAGCCAGCTGCAATCCCTCCAATATGCTGTTTTCAATCCTCCTAATAAAAGGATCAATTGCAAACACATAGAGGAGAGAGCTCAGGGGGCATCCCTGACGTACTCCCGAGTCCACGTCAAAGGCGGGCCCTACCCAACCATTGACAAGAGGGAAGCTCTCGGCCTTCTTATACAAAATTTCTAGCCAATTTACCATTTTCCCTGGGAAGCCATACCTTTCCAGTAAAGCCCAGAGGTACTTGTGATTGACACGGTCAAAGGCCTTGGATTGGTCCAATGCCAGCAGATATTTCCCAATCTTTCCAGCCCTGCACCGTTCCACGGCCTCCCGGACACCAAGAACCGCACTAAAAGTGCTTCGCCCTTTCACGGTGCAGTGCTGGAAGGGGGAAAGGAGCTTCCTTGAGAACTCCATTATTCTGTTGAAGAAAACTTTTGCCAAAATCTTTCTATCTGTATTGAGAAGGGCTATGGGGCGCCAGTTCTCAATACGAGTTCGGTCTTTGCTTTTAAACAACAAAATAAGTGCCGACCGCCTCATGGAAGGAGTGAGTTCACCCTCCTCCAAACAGGTGTTGAAAACCTCTGTGAGACGGGGAGCTATGACATCAGATAATTCCTTATAGAATTCCGATGTTAGACCATCAGGTCCGGGTGACTTCTTTGATGACAAGCCATCAATCGCTTCCCTAACTTCCTCTACACTTATTTTGTTGCTCAAACAATCAAGAGAGGTACCTGGATCGACCAGACCTGGGGTTTCCCTCAGGAAAGTTTCCATCCTCTCTCTGGTCAGTGATTTCTCAGACAAAAGGTCAGAGTAAAAATCCTTAACGACTTTTAGGATGCCTTCCTTCCCTTCTTGAAGCACACCCTGTCCATCGCAAAGGCCTCTGATCTCTTTAACCTCAGTTCTCTTCCCACAATCCTGGTAGGGGTCCGGTGAGTAGTAAGTACCGTAATCCCTTTCCAAGATCAAAGAAGCCAACCGATCATACTGATACTCTCTCATCTGAGACTTCACTCTGGAGATTTCCCCACCATCTCCATTCTCAGAGATCAAGAAATCTAGTTCCCTTTTTAAGGCAAGGTAGGTATTGTTCTTTATCAAGTTTCTCTTTCTTACCAGCCTTTTGAAGAAACCCTGGACTTTCTTTTTCAATACCTCCCACCACTCAGATCTACTCCATCCAGCCTCCAACAGCGATTCATGATCCGACAGAAGATCTCGAAGAGACTGCATCACGCTCGCGTCCTTCAGGAGCTCAGCATTCAACCTCCAGAGGCCTCTTCCTTTCTGAATGGTCTCAGAAGCATTCAAAGAGAAAGAAAAAAAACAGTGATCAGAGAATTCTACTGGCTCTACCTTGGGGGGAAGAGTTTTGGAACCTCTTTTAACAAAAAACCTATCTATTCTAGACCTACGGCTACCACTAAAAAAAGTGTAACCCGTGAGGTCTGGGAAATGTTTAACATGGACATCCTCTAGACCAGCCTGCTGTACCATGCTAACTAAAAAATTTGCATCATAGCCCAGAGTCCCATTATTTTTGGACCCTCCTCTATCTTTCGGTCGGATGACGGTGTTAAAGTCACCCCCAAAAATGACTTGCTGGGCTGTGAATAGGAAAGGTTTTATCAACTTAAAAAGGCATTTCCTATCCCAAGGAGATTGGGGGCCATAGATGTTTATTAGCCTTAGGTCCTGCCCTCTAAGATTGATGTCCAAAACCATACATCTTCCTACTTCCAGTTCTATGAATCTATTTACGGTTACCTTGTCAGTAAAAATCACCGCCACTCCACTGTAGGGCTCGGCTGCAAGAGACCAGAAAGAGGGGCCTCTTGTCCACTCTCTTTTGGCTTTGTGAAGCACTTCCAGAGTTCTCGTTCTAGTCTCTTGAAGGAAAAGTATGTCAAAATCCTTGCCTTTCAAAAAATCATAGGCCATAAGCCGAGCCCTGTCTGATGATATAGAGGCCACATTTATAGTGGCACATTTGATGAGGTGGGGATCCATAAATAGATTTATAGTGGTATACATAATACCTATTTACCTTCACCTTTACCTTCACCATCCTTGCATTCCCCTTCACCCTCCACATTTGCAACCACATCCATATCCTCAGACAAACCATCATTATTCACTTCTGGGTCAGGTGGCTTCCCCTCTTTTTTAGTGTCTGGGTCATTCTCAGGAAGGACAAAGGACCCGGCTGGGTTGCCTCTTTGGATCTCTGCCCTTCCAAGAACGCCCTCTTCTATATCCCCTGATTCCTTCTCAGCCACCCTCTTGTCAATTTTCTCTTTTGGTTCCTCACTCGCTCTCACTACGTCCGCCCCTTTTCTATGTTTTGTCATCACTTTTTCTCTCTGTTCAGTTTGTCTGTCTTTAATTTTTTGTTTTTTGTCTACTTTTCTGCTTCTCTTATTTTTATTTTCACCAGACTTGAAAGTTAGCCCTTCTTTTTCCCTGATAATTTCTCCTTCACCCAGCTCTCTCTCTGATTCTTCTTCACTCTCTGAAAATATTAAAAATCTGTTTGAGAGGTCAAGGTGACCAGGGATATTCTCTTTAGTCTGCTTTCCCTTCTTCCCTCTTCTCACTACCTGGAAATCTTCCTCCTTTTTTTCTACACCTTTGCACCATTGAATTTGGTTATCTTTCCCCACCACCACTTTTGAAAATGGGACTGTGACAGGGGTATGTTCACTTTGTTTTCCTATGGGTCTTTTTACAGAATTGGGACATCTGCTATATGGGTGGCCCTCCTCCCCACACAAATTGCATTTAACTTTATTGCACGTGCTAGATGTGTGCCCGGTCTCACCACACAAATTGCATTTTTGCTCGCCACATTCACTACTTGTGTGGCCCACCAAGCCACATCTAAAACACGTGCGGGGTTGACCGGGATAGAATATTTGAATTCTATCCCGGCCTATGTATGCGGCGGATGGAAGATGCACGGTCCTGCCCTCCTCCTGCGCCAATCTGACCAGGGCAGACCACGCACCTCCCCATACACCCAGGGTGTGACCCACTTTAACTAATTTGCTTTTGACTGTACACAGCCTACTTAGCCAAAATTCAATGTCATGTGCAGGAATTAGGTCATTCCGTACCAGTATTCTCAGTTTTACATACTCAGGCCTTGATGAGGATGCAACAACTGTAAAATCTGCAAATTTTTCCTCCCCTTTCCTCTCTTCCCACTCTTCAAAGACCTTATGCATTCTATGGAGTGAAAGAAAACTTAGGTCAAAGAAAGGAGACCTGTCTGGATGAATGCACGCAGAGAGGTCTCCAGCTGAGCAATCTAAGGAAAACACCATTTTCAAAAAATCAACCTGCGACGGTACAGGCCCTGTACCAACCCATTTAAATTGTAACAAATGCCTTCTGCCATATGAGTTCTTTTGTGCATTCTCTTGATTAGCATTATTATCTTTAGACCTTACGTCCCCACTTAATATTTTTGCATACGATATTGGGGTCTTAATCTTAGTCGACACAGACTCAGCTGACATGTCAGCAACTGACTTTTTCTCCACTTGGTCTGCAATAATTTTTAGAGCACTCTTAGCACCCACAGGCGCACCAATCTGACCAAACACAGTTTTAAAGATAGCTTTTTCCCTTGCAGTTAAATTGTCCACATTCAGTCTTTTTTGTCCTTGCGTAAGTAGTTCTCCCGCCTTTGTTACTGCTGACACTTTTCCACTTACACCATTCTCATGCCCTAAGCAAACATTATCAGCATTTACTTTTGCAAAAGAAACAGGCTTCTCAATGAATTGGACATTACTTGGTCCAGCCTTTTGACTGTCCATAACACAGTCTTTAAATTTATTGGAGGTAGTCGCAACCACAGTCTTTGGTATCTCCCTTCGGTCCTGAACAGCGCTATCAGCAGCCGCTGCTTTTCCCCCCGCTGTTAGGACCTCACAGGGCGACGGCAGTACTTCTGACATTACATGCGCCTTAGATCTCAAGACCTCTGGTGTCCCCAGGAAGGCAGCGTCTCTCTCGGTCTTACACATAACGATTTCCATACTCACCGCCTCCTGGGGGTCCTCCGATCTGGGCTGGATGGTAGATTCTTCCTCCATCCTCTCCATCTGCATCATGCTCTGCTGTCTTTCTCCCTCTGGATTGGATTGGCAGTTTTTTTCATACACAAATGGCAATCTGTCAATCTGCACTCTGGCCTCTGTTTCCATGAGGCTGTTTTCTTCCACTCTCTGTGCAGGATCAGCCTGGAGCAGTACCCCTCCCCCATGGATGATGTCATCACTGCCTTCTGCTGCTGCAGGTGAAACCTGCATCACCTGGACTGCCATTAACCCTTCTCCTGCTGGTAAGGATTGACCTTTTTCCTTTTCTTCTTTCATTTTGATAGATATTTGATTTTTAACTTTGGAACAGGAGTTAGTGTGTAACATTATTCGATCTCTCCATTTCTGGCGCTCCCATATACGACAGGTATTTCTTTTCTTTTTTGCATGATATAACCTGCTGTGGATCCTTTTCGATTCAATGAGTAGCTCTTTTAGACCCATTTTGACAAAAGTCTCTGTTTCACTTTCCATCTCACTGGCATTTTCCTCTTCAGACACTATGAGGTCATCCTCCACCTCAGATGGTAGGTCTCCTTTGCTTTGTCCCCCCGCGGCCGCTATTTTGCCGCCGCCGACGTTTGCTCCCCCGCCGGGTTCTTCCATTATTTCCCCCCGCAGCTGGCTTGCTACTGGGGTACCTCCGGAATCATCCGGGGGGACATTCTCCATACCTTGCACATTTTCCTCTGAGGTTCCCGCTGCTGATGTACTAGCAGCAGGGATGTTTTTCCTCCTGGACGGGCACACAGCACAACGTCTTCTGCCTTTCACCATGATATAGCAGGCCCTCCGGCACCAGGACCTGCCTGCACTCTACCCCCACAGAGGTCCCCTGGCTTGGGGAGGCCTGAGGGGGGAGCTCTCGCTGTGCACTGGGATTCTACCTTCTCAGGAGCTTCTGCAAAACACATCCACTCCCTTGAAAGTTACAGTGTCTTATATAGCGCAGCAGATTACGTCACAGTGTCTTATATAGTGCAGCAGATTCCGTCACAGTGTCTTCTATAGCGCAGCAGATTCCATCAGTGTCTTATATAGCGCAGCAGATTCCGTTACAGTGTCTTATATAGCGCAGCAGATTCCGTTACAGTGTCTTATATAGCGCAGTAGATTCTGTTACAGTGTCTTATATAGCGCAGCAGATTACGCTACAGTGTCTTATATAGCGCAGCAGATTCCGTTACAGTGTCTTATATAGCACAGCAGATTCCTTTACAGTGTCTTATATAGCGCAGCAGATTCCGTCAGTGTCTTATATAGCGCAGCAGATTCAGTTACAGTGTCTTATATAGTGCAGCAGATTCCGTTACAGTGTCTTATATAGCGCAGCAGATTACGTTACAGTGTCTTATATAGCGCAGCAGATTACGTTACAGTGTCTTATATAGCGCAGCAGATTACGTTACAGTGTCTTATATAGCGCAGCAGATTACGTTAAAGTGTCTTATATAGCGCAGCAGATTCCGTGACAGTGTCTTATATAGCGCTGCAGATTCTGTTATAGTGTCTTATATAGCGCAGCAGATTCTGTTACAGTGTCTTTTATAGCGTAGCAGATTCCGTCAGTGTCATTTTAACCCCTTCCCGACATTTGACGTATATATACGTCATGGCTGGGATGTACTTCCCGACACATGACGTATATATACGTCATGACTTTAAACTGTCCCCGCGTCTATAGACGCGGGGACAGAGGGACGATGTCTGCTGTCCCTGACAGCAGACATGTCCCTGCATGCCCAGGGGGGGCTGCGATGCCGCCCCCCCGTCGGCGATCGCTGTGATTGGCTGTTCAGTGTGAACAGCCATTCACAGCGTTTTCCTGTGTTACCGGCGAATCAGACGCTCGGTAACACAGGTGTCAATCACCGCCGGGCGTCAGGGGGCATGAGGGGGTCATCGGTGACGACGACACCTCACCCCACCTGCCCCCAAGGCTGTGATTGGTCCGTGGGACCCACGGACCAATCACAGCCAAGGCGCATGATTTAAACTAACGGTGACTGCACTGCAGACGTCATTCCGGTCTGGAATTGCGTGCAGAGCGGTCACCGTGCCAATCTGTCGTGATACATACCTGATCCTTGCCTGAAACTTACCTGATCACCGCTGATCACCGCTGGTAGCGTCCTGCCAGCAGCTGGATACTTCCTGGATCTTGTGACTTCTGTGTGTGCTGCTGTCATAGAGTCACAGATCGTGAGAGATAGGGACAGATAGTGACAGAGAGTGATAGAGAGTGATAGAGAGTGATAGAGAGTGCTATATTTTGTGTCTGCTGCACCCCCTTTTGTGCTGATAACTATATCTGAGGTGATCAGCAACTTTTTGGGGGAGCAGAGCTTTTTTATATATATATATACCTGTCAGTTCCAGCAAAGGTTGTGCTGCCTGTGCAACTGACTGCTGCCCCCCCCCCCTGCTGCCCCCCCTTTTGTGCTGATTGTGCTGATTAATTAACTGATCAGCAACTTTTTGGGGGTCCAGGGTTTTTTTTTTTTATATATACCTGTCAGTTGCACCAAAGGTTGTGCTGCGTGTGCAACTGACTGCTGCCCCCCCTGCTGCCCCCCCTTTTGTGCTGGTCAGTTTAAATTAATTAATCAGCAACTTTTTGGGGGTCCAGGTTTTTTTTTTATATATATACCCTGTCAGGTTGTGTGTCTGCTGCCCCTCACTGCTAATCAGTGGTGCATCACTGTATCACTGATCTGCAGTTTTGTTTTTTTTGGAGAGTGCAGTGGGGTTTTGTTTTTACACCCACGTTGCTTGTGTGGGTGTCCTGTGGCCACTGAGCACTGATCAGTGACGTACAATCACTGAACAGCATTTTTGGCACAGGGTTGATATCATTTTTTTTTCTGCAGTTTTTTTAAATTGTTTTTTTTTTTTTGGAGAGTGCTGTGGAAATTTTTTTAAATTGTTTTTACACCCACGTTGCTTTTGTGGGTGTCCTGTGGCCGCTGATCAGTGACGTACAATCACTGAACAGCATTTTTGGCACAGGTTGATATCATTTTTTTTCTGCAGTTTTTTTTAAATTGTTTTTTTTTGTTTTTACACCCACGTTGTTTTTGTGGGTGTCCTGTTGCCTTTGAGCGCTGTTCAGTGACGGACGTTACTGACCAACATCTGTGCTCAATTTTTGGCGCAGGACCTTTTTTTTTTTTAACCCCTTCAATTTTTTTTTTTTTTATTGGGATCAAATTCCTGTATAAAGTATTTTTTTTTTCTGCACTACATACACACTACACACTACATACCCCCCGTGTTGAAATAAAGTTTGTACCCCCCCTACACTATACACGTGTTGAAACATTACACTTACAGAAACACAAAAATAAAAATGGCATCCCAAATGTCATCCCAAATGTCATCCCAGTCATCCAGAAGAATGTATTCAGCGGAGGAGGCATATGCCATGCTTGCCTCTGACTCTGACACAGCCAGTGATGCAAGCGGGGAATTTGAAGGATTCGCCTTAAGCTCCTCTTCCTCCTCTGCTGATGAGGGACCCCCTCAAAGACGCCCCCGTAGAGCAGCTGAGACCCCCCCCAAATGATTGATCCCGTATGGACCCCACCACCAGACAATTTTGAGCCCCAGGTTCCTGAGTTTTTGGCCATCCCAGGAATCCAATTTGATTCAGCAGGTCTCAGAGAAATTGACTTTTTCAAATTATTTTTCTCTGATGATTTTATAAATTTAATGGTGGACCAAAGTAATTTATATGCCCAGCAGTTTATTGCTCAAAACCCCACGTCATCATTTGCTAGGTGGACCCCTGTAGATGCAGTAGAGATGATGACGTTTTGGGGTCTGGTGTTACATATGGGCATAGTAAAAAAGCCAGAAATTAGGCAATATTGGAGTACAGATGTTCTGTACAGCACCCCATTTTACCGTATGGCCATGACTCAGGCTCGTTTTGAGATAATCCTTAAATTTTTACATTACACCGATAATACACTGTGCCCACCCAGAGATGATCCCACCTTTGACCGGCTATTCAAAGTCAGGCCGGTCATTGATCATTTCAGTGCCAAATTTGCAGAGATGTACATCCCTGAAAAATTTATTTGTATTGACGAGTCCCTTATACATTTTAAAGGAAGGGTTAAATTCCGCCAGTACCTTCCCAGTAAGAGGGCAAGGTATGGCATAAAAATGTATAAGCTGTGTGAAAGCACCTCAGGGTACACCCACAGGTTTAGGGTATATGAAGGGAAGGATTCAAGAATTGAACCGCCAGAATGCCCCCCCTCCCTCGTAGGTATTAGTGGAAAAATTGTCTGGGATTTAGTGCACCCCTTCCTGGATAAAGGTTATCACCTCTATGTGGATAACTTTTACACTAGCATCCCCCTGTTTAAGGCCCTTGGTTCAAGAGGTACAGCAGCTTGCAGTACTGTGCGTAAGAACCAAAGAGGCCTCCCAAAAACGCACATTGCCCAAGTAATGAGAAGGGGTGAAAGCAGGGGAATATGCACCGAAAAAATGTTGTTGGTCAAATATAAGGACAAGAGGGATGTCCTTATACTGACAACAATTCATGGAGACAGTACCACCTCCATCCCTGTACGAGATACCAGTACCCACACCTCAAAACCTAATTGTATCCTAGATTACAATAGGTACATGGGCGGAGTGGATCTTTCAGATCAGGTACTGAAGCCGTACAGTGCCCTGCGGAAAACAAAAATCTGGTACAAGAAGCTGGCCGTGTATATCATCCAGATGGCACTGTATAACGCTTACGTGCTATTCCGTTCTACCAGCCAGAGGGGGACATTTATGAACTTTCAAGAGGAAGTCATAAAGGGCCTAATATTTGGGAACCAGCAGGCAGAGGGCCCCAGTACTTCTAGTACTGACCCCCGTATTGTACCAGGGCAGCATTTTCCTAACGAAATCCCCTCCACTGCAAGAAAGGGCAGGACACAAAAAAGGTGCAAAGTTTGCTATAAAAAGGGAATAAGAAAGGAAACTATTTTCCACTGTGAAACTTGCCCCGACAAACCCGGCCTATGTATAAAGGAGTGTTTTAAAATATACCACACATCTATGGATTATTAGGTTCATCATTTCACCGTGCTTCGGGGGTCTTGCTAATGCCACATAGCACCCACCATTCATTCCACCAGAATCTGAAAAACCCCTCCTTCCCTTCTGAGTCCTGCCATGCACCCAACTGGTATTTTTTGGTCACATATGAGGCATTGCCATACTCGGGAGAAATTGGGGCACAGATTTTGGGGTGCTTTTTCTCCTTCATACCTTCTGAAAATGAAAAATTTTGAGCCAGAACTGCATTTTTGTGTAAAAAAATGTAATTTTTCATTTTCACTGCCCAGTTGTATCAAAATTGGTGAAACCCCTGGGGGTTTGAAATGTACACTATACCCCTAGATGAATTCCCTGAGGGGTGTAGTTTGCAAAATGGGGTCACTTGTGGGGGGGTTCCACTGTATTGGTGCTTTGGGGGTCTTGCTAATGCGACATAGCACCCACCAACATTCCACCAGAATCTGTGCTGCAAAATCCAAATATCACTCCTTCCCTTCTGAGTCCTGCCACTTTTTGGTCACACATGAGGCATTGCCATACTCGGGAGAAATTGGGGCACAGATTTTGGGGTGCTTTTTCTCCTTCATACCTTCTGAAAATGAAAAATTTTGAGCCAGAACTGCATTTTTGTGTAAAAAAATTTAATTTTTCATTTTCACTGCCCAGTTGTATCAAAATTGGTGAAACCCCTGGGGGTTTGAAATGTACACTATACCCCTAGATGAATTCCCTGAGGGGTGTAGTTTGCAAAATGGGGTCACTTGTGGGGGGGTTCCACTGTATTGGTGCTTGGGGGGTCTTGCTAATGCGACATAGCACCCACCAACATTCCACCAGAATCTGAGCTGCAAAATCCAAAAATCACTCCTTCCATTCTGAGTCCTGCCATGCACCCAAATGGTATTTTTTGGTCACATGTGAGGCATTGCCGTACTCGGGAGAAATTGGGGCACAGATTTTGGGGTGCTTTTTCGGTACTTGTTTCCTATCTGGGCGCCCGTCGCGGGCATCGCGGGTACATTTATGTATGGCCGAGACGCGACCGACGCGATGCCCGCGATTTCCCATTGAAACCAATGTTAAACTTGGAAATCGTGTCGGTCGCGTCGCGGCCGGCCATAAATGTACCCGCGATGCCCGCGACGCGATGCTCCCGATTTCCCATAGGAATCAATGTTAAAAGCCGCGATGGACCCGATTTTACTGTTAAATGCCTCAATCCACCCGATTTGGCCATAGAAATCAATGTTAAATGGGCCACAGAGCCCATTAACCCTTAAATGTCCCCCCCAATTTTTGACGCCACCCCACGATCGACGCCAACCCGAAGCGTGGCGAGCGCAGGGAGCCCGCGAGGGGCGGCGGTACGCATCCTCCGACCTTTTCATGCCCTACTATCCACTAGGGCGTGGTGTGAGAATATAATAGTGTGGCGAGCGCAGCGAGCCACCGAGCCCGAAGAGTGGCGAGCTCAGCGAGCCCCGCGAGGGGACGCGGATACCTTCACAGTTATGCGCGTCCCCTCGCGGGCTTCACAGTGAAGGTATCCGCGTCCCCTCGCGGGGCTCGCTGCGCTCGCCACGCTTCGGGCTCGGTGGCTCGCTGCGCTCGCCACACTATTGTATTCTCACACCACGCCCTAGTGGATAGTAGGGCATGAAAGGGTCCGAGGACGCGTACCGCCGCCCCTCGCGGGCTCGCTGCGCTCGCCACGCTTCGGGTTGGCGTCGATCGTGGGGTGGCGTCAAAAATTGGGGGGGGGGGGACATTTAAGGGTTAATTTGCCCTATTTGGACCCAAACCGGGTCCATTGAGGCATTTAACAGTAAAATCGCGGTCAATCAGGATTTTTAACATTGTTCCCTATGGGAAAATCGCGGTCATCGCGGTCATCGCGGGCATCGCGGCCATCCCAATTTACCCGCGATGCCCGCGATGACCGCGATGACCGCGATTTTTACCCCCGATGACCGCGATTTTGATCGTGGGCGCCCAGATAGGAAACAAGTACCGCTTTTTCTCCTTCATACCTTCTGAAAATGAAAAATTTTGAGCCAGAACTGCATTTTTGTGTAAAAAAATGTAATTTTTTCATTTTCACTGCCCAGTTGTATCAAAATTGGTGAAACCCCTGGGGGTTTGAAATGTACACTATACCCCTAGATGAATTCCCTGAGGGGTGTAGTTTGCAAAATGGGGTCACTTGTGGGGGGGTTCCACTGTATTGGTGCTTGGGGGGTCTTGCTAATGCGACATAGCACCCACCAACATTCCACCAGAATCTGAGCTGCAAAATCCAAAAATCACTCCTTCCCTTCTGAGTCCTGCCACTTTTTGGTCACACATGAGGCATTGCCATACACGGGAGAAATTGGGGCACAGATTTTGGGGTGCGTTTTCTCCTTCATACCTTCTGAAAATGAAAAATTTTGAGCCAGAACTGCATTTTTGTGTAAAAAAATGTAATTTTTCATTTTCATTGCCCAGTTGTATCAAAATTGGTGAAACCCCTGGGGGTTTGAAATGTACACTATACCCCTAGATGAATTCCCTGAGGGGTGTAGTTTGCAAAATGGGGTCACTTGTGGGGGGGTTCCACTGTATTGGTGCTTGGGAGGTCTTGCTAATGCGACATAGCACCCACCAACATTCCACCAGAATCTGAGCTGCAAAATCCAAAAATCACTCCTTCCCTTCTGAGTCCTGCCATGCACCAAATGGTATTTTTTGGTCACATGTGAGGCATTGCCGTACTCGGAAGAAATTGGGGCACAGATTTTGGGGTGCTTTTTCTCCTTCATACCTTCTGAAAATGAAAAATTTTGAGCCAGAACTGCATTTTTGTGTAAAAAAATGTAATTTTTCATTTTCACTGCCCAGTTGTATCAAAATTGGTGAAACCCCTGGGGGTTTGAAATGTACACTATACCCCTAGATGAATTCCCTGAGGGGTGTAGTTTGCAAAATGGGGTCACTTGTGGGGGGGTTCCACTGTATTGGTGCTTGGGGGGTCTTGCTAATGCGACATAGCACCCACCAACATTCCACCAGAATCTGAGCTGCAAAATCCAAAAATCACTCCTTCCCTTCTGAGTCCTGCCACTTTTTGGTCACACATGAGGCATTGCCATACTCGGGAGAAATTGGGGCACAGATTTTGGGGTGCGTTTTCTCCTTCATACCTTCTGAAAATGAAAAAATTTGAGCCAGAACTGCATTTTTGTGTAAAAAAATGTAATTTTTCATTTTCATTGCCCAGTTGTATCAAAATTGGTGAAACCCCTGGGGGTTTGAAATGTACACTATACCCCTAGATGAATTCCCTGAGGGGTGTAGTTTGCAAAATGGGGTCACTTGTGGGGGGGTTCCACTGTATTGGTGCTTGGGAGGTCTTGCTAATGCGACATAGCACCCACCAACATTCCACCAGAATCTGAGCTGCAAAATCCAAAAATCACTCCTTCCCTTCTGAGTCCTGCCATGCACCAAATGGTATTTTTTGGTCACATGTGAGGCATTGCCGTACTCGGAAGAAATTGGGGCACAGATTTTGGGGTGCTTTTTCTCCTTCATACCTTCTGAAAATGAAAAATTTTGAGCCAGAACTGCATTTTTGTGTAAAAAAATGTAATATTTCATTTTCATTGCCCAGTTGTATCAAAATTGGTGAAACCCCTGGGGGTTTGAAATGTACACTATACCCCTAGATGAATTCCCTGAGGGGTGTAGTTTGCAAAATGGGGTCACTTGTGGGGGGGGGTTCCACTGTATTGGTGCTTGGGGGGTCTTGCTAATGCGACATAGCACCCACCAACATTCCACCAGAATCTGAGCTGCAAAATCCAACAATCACTCCTTCCCTTCTGAGTCCTGCCATGCACCCAAATGGTATTTTTTGGTCACATGTGAGGCATAGCCGTACTCGGGAGAAATTGGGGCACAGATTTTGGGGTGCTTTTTCTCCTTCATACCTTCTGAAAATGAAAAATTTTGAGCCAGAACTGCATTTTTGTGTAAAAAAATGTAATTTTTCATTTTCACTGCCCAGTTGTATCAAAATTGGTGAAACCCCTGGGGGTTTGAAATGTACACTATACCCCTAGATGAATTCCCTGAGGGGTGTAGTTTGCAAAATGGGGTCACTTGTGGGGGGGTTCCACTGTATTGGTGCTTGGGGGGTCTTGCTAATGCGACATAGCACCCACCAACATTCCACCAGAATCTGAGCTGCAAAATCCAAAAATCACTCCTTCCCTTCTGAGTCCTGCCATGCACCCAAATGGTATTTTTTTGTCACATGTGAGGCATTGCCGTACTCGGGAGAAATTGGGGCACAGATTTTGGGGTCCTTTTTCTCCTTCATACCTTCTGAAAATGAAAAATTTTGAGCCAGAACTGCATTTTTGTGTAAAAAATTTAATTTTTCATTTTCACTGCCCAGTTGTACCACAATTGGTGAAACCCCTGGGGGTTTGAAATGTACACTATACCCCTAGATGAATTCCCTGAGGGGTGTAGTTTGCAAAATGGGGTCACTTGTGGGGGGGTTCCTAAATTTTAGCATCTTATGGTGCCTAGAAACCTACATGGTGCCTAAAAATTAATCTCATAAAAAGGAGGCTCCTAAATCAAGTAGGTGCTCCTTCTATTATGAAGCCTGTGGTTTGGTCAACGTGCACACTAGGGCCACATATAGGATATTTATGAAAACAAAAGAATTGGGGGAAGAATCAATTTTTAGTCACATTTCTCTAGTAAAATCTACTGTGTTCCTTAGAAAAATGTATTAAAATTGCAAATCTGCAAAAAAAATTAAATTTTGAAATTTCACCTACACTTTGTTTTAATTCCTGTGAAACACCTAAAGGGTTAACAAACTTCCAAAATGCTGTTTTGAATACTGTGAGGGGTGCAGTTTTTGAAATGGCATCATTTATGGGGGTGTCTCACATACAAGTCCCTCAAAGTCACATCAGAACTGAACTGGTCCCTAAAAAAATCAGTGTTTGAAATTTTCTTGAAAATTTGAGAATTTGCTATTCATATTGTAAGCCTCCTAGTGTCCAAAAAAATTAAAAAGAAGTTGAAATAATGATGGAAACATAAAGTAGACATATGGTCTATGTTAGTTATTAACTATTTTGAGTGGTATGATTATTTGTCTCACAAGCAGAAAATTTAACATTTTGCAAATTGCTAAATTTTCCATTTTTTTACGACATTTTGGTATTTTTCACAAAAAAACACAGACTGTATCGACCCAAATTTACCACTAATTTGAAGTACAATGTGTCACGAGAAAACAATCTCAAAATCACTGGGATAAGTAAAAGCAAAAAAAAGTTATCCCCACTTAAGTGATACATGTTAGATTTGAAAAAAAGGGCTCTGTCAGGAAGGCAAAAACTGGCTGTGTCAGGAAGGGGTTAATGGGGCGCAGCCCCCTACGACGGTGTGAAGAGCGCCTGTAGGGCGCGATGAATCACCTAGTATATATATATATATATAAACACACACACAGTATATATATTATATATATATATATATATATATGTATATATATATATTTATACACACAGTATATATATACTGTATACACAGTATATATATATATATATATATATATATATATATATATATATATATATATATATATATATATATATATATACACAGTTCGTTTATTCACTCTGGGGACAGTTTTACAGACCCGGCCAGTGGTAAGGATTATAAAATTCGCTTTCACCTGACTTGTGAGACCCGTTACGTGGTTTATGTTATCATGTGCCCGTGCCGAATGGTTTACGTAGGCAACACCATACGCCTTCTTAAAGAACGCATAAACCAACATCGTTCTTCTCTCAAAAAAGCCCTTAAAGGTGTCTATGCCAATACTCCACCTGTGGCGAGACATTTTTTTGCAAAAAAGCACACTGTAAGGGATTTCAGCTTTATGCCCATAGACCATATCCCTCCCCTCAGACGAGGGGGCGATCGGGATAAGCTCCTCTTGCAGAGGGAATGCATGTGGATCCACAGACTACGTTCCATGGCACCTCACGGTCTGAATGAGGAACTATCCCTTAGTTGTTTTTTATGATATATGGTGGTTGGCTGTGTTCAGTTTATGCATCATAATTTTTGTATATATTTTTGAATTTAATTGTATGCAGTGTATTTGCGTAGCTGTATTACTGTTTATTCTTCACATTATTCTCTTTCGTTGCCTTGTCTCTATGTCTGTCCCTGTCTTGTTTATGTGTTTTCGCACAATATATGTATATACCATGGTAGGGCAACACAATCTGCTTAGCGATCCCTATATTCTCTTTAATATGTGGACTGGTCCGGCGCCATATGTGGCTCTGTTTATGCTCTATATTATATAAGTCCGGCCACTCTCCCTTTAAATTGTTGCCATGCCAACCTTCCGTTGTTGATGGGACACACGTGACCCAGCGCCGGCTGACGCGGGTCGTGCCCTCCGACGGAATTACAGCATGACGCTATACCGGAAATACGTCTTTGACACTTCCGTTTTTTTGATACTGCTGGGGTCCGTCCTCTGTTTGTGACGCGCGGCGCACGTGGGTGTGTGTCCGCTTAGCCAATCAGTTCATTCCCTCTATGGTATATATACCTGTGGTTGATCTTTAGGTCAACAGCACATGACTAAGGTGCTTGGCTGCACCGAAACGGCCGTCGTGCCATGACCTTATTGGAGATGTACCGGTTTTCAACTATGCTGCTAAGTATCTCTTGATTGCACTTTATTTGCATGTACCGGATCTCTTTTTGTATACTTTTGTGTACATTGTCACTCTTGCACTTTAAATAATATGCCATAAAATCTTTTTTTGCATTTATCTGATGTTGCTGGCTATCAGTTTGTAAGTCTATATATATATATATATATATATATATATATATATATATATATATATTAGAGCCCCACTGTCACTGTTAGGGCCAGAGCAGACATGCTGCAATGCTGACAGCCTGACAGGTTATGCATCCATCCAGGGAAGGTATGGGAAGCAGGGAAGGTATGATAAGGGGAGGAGAATACAATAGGGGGCGGAGCCACGTGTGTACCTGGGTAGTAGGGGCTGGCTGGGGCGGCTGTCCTTTGGCCACTGCTCAGCAGTCAGCACTCTCCCGCTACCCAGCCCGACTCACGCCGTCGCCGCTGCTGCAGTGCTAGCCCCTCCGCTGGCCAGGCAATCACCGCAGCTGCAGGAACATGAGCTCTGATTGGCTGGCGGACGGAGCTACATTTCAATTAGCCACCGGCTAGTCTGTATAGCTGGGGGAAAGGGGCGGGGGTGACCATTACCTGGTGGCCCGAGACAGTGAGTAATAGAGCGGCTCAGGGGGCACATTGCATGCTGCCACCCTGCCCAGCCCACAACTGCTGGTGAGCACCGGCGGCGCCCCGCTGGAGCTTGCTCCCTCAAGCAGCCGCGGTGGCTGCCTGTCCGTGTGGCATTATGTGAATTTTGGCTCAATCCATGTGGCATTATGTGAATCTTGGCTCAATTCATTGGGTAGGAAAAAACACAGACTTGTTCGTACAGGTCCAAATTCTGCCCCGGCCCTGATGGTGAGTGTCCGTGCATGCACATTAATGCACATGTTTTTCCCTCAATGGGGTGTTCAAAAATTGAGTGACAGGCAGGGAGTGGTCACTGGGGTACACCCAGCGTTTCATGGTCATGCTGGGTTTCCATGCTGGATGGATAGGTGGGAACGCAGGCGTGGTCCTGCATGCTTGAAGTGGGCGGATGACTTAGCATGATGTCAGCGCCTGCCCCAAAATCGACGGGAACCGTCCATCAAAAAAGTAAGCATAGGGTTACAGAGAAATCATTGTAAGGGTAGTAACCGGGAAATGATCTCTCCTCTGTGCAGATGCATGGGAGCGAATGTGTAAGCGGTCACAACTGCTGGCATCGTATAGCAGGGATTCGGGGGGGGGGGTGTTTGGCATGCGTTCGGTGGGGCAGCGCTTACCTGCTTGCTAGGCAGCAAATATACACAGCCTACGAGCCAGTCTGAATTACCTCCCATTGTTTCCCCAGCACACTGAATTATATCAGTAACCAGATTTTAAACCCACAAGGTACTGTAGTACAGGTTGAGATATCCTTATCCGAAATGCTTGGGACCATGAGCATTTTGGATAAGGGATTTCTGGGGGATTTCGGATTATATTTAGTTTTTCATACTTACCTGGTTTCCTGGTGGTGCCCCGATGGTCCCCCGGCATCCACGGCGGCCTTCAGGATCCTCTTCAGCGGCATCTCCGGTCCCAGGGGTGCATTGAGCGTGCACCCCGTTGACGTCACAGGCGCACCCGTGCATTCGTGCAGTGCACCCCTGGGCCTGGAGATGCTGCTGAAGAGAATCCCAGAGGCTGCCGTGGACATCGGAGTATGAGGTAAGTATGAAAATAAGTAATACTCTGAAAAATCCAAGGTTTCTGTAATATTTCGCTTTCTGGAATACACAGATAAGGGAGACCCGACCTGTAATATTCAGATATCTTGGTTACATATATTTGCAAATACACATATACTGTACAGATACTGTATCACTAAACTGATTGAGAGTCTGCCAGTATGTATTTGTGTTGTGAGAGGCTGAAGGGAGCCTGCATTAAGAGGAGGAGCTGGTCCTGACTTGCCACATGGAGCACTGTGGGATTGCTTAGTTGCTTAGATTAGGTATAGTTAACTATGACCCACTAACATCTGGCGCTATACTAGTTAATTATATGACCCACATTGGAGTTAACATGGGCTTGGGAAGTGGTTCCCCTATGTTGGTGTGGCTGGGTGGCTCTAAGGTGGCTCTAAGGTGGCACACCATTACTGTATAGTCTATTTAACACTTTTCTATTACAATTTGAAGATCCCTTATCCAAAATGCTTGGGACCAGAAGAATTTTGGAGAGCCGATTATTCTGTATTTGAAATATTTTTATATTTTAATGAGGTATCTTGTATTTATGTTGTATAAAGCCCATTAAACACATGGAACACACACAAATATATTTTATTTGTAATAAAATAGTAAAAAAAACACAAGCTTTGTGTACTATCTCAGAAAATCAATGAATATGATGATAATCAATCATTTTATTGCACGGGAAGCGGTCATCTATTAGAATGAACTTAGGTCTACAGTCATTAGGTCGACCCCACTAGGTCGACTGGCAGGAAGGTCGACCTGACTTAAGGTCGACATGGGCCAAGGTCGACATGACGTAAGGTCGAATTTGCATAAAGGTCGACATGAGGAAGGTCGACTGGTCATAAGGTTGACATGGGGTTTTTCACTGTTTTTTGAGCCAACATGTGCCGACAGGCGGTATTTCATGCCCTACCATCCACTAGGGCGTGGAGGAGGTTAATAAAGCGGTGGCGAGCGAAGCGAGCCACCGTGCCCGAGGCATTGCGAGCGAAGCGAGCAATGCGAGGGTCCGATTCTCATTGCCAACTGTGTCCATGTCGACTATGTCGACATTTGGGTAAAAAAAACAGTGAAAAACCCATGTCGACCTTATGACCAGTCGACCTTCCTCATGTCGACCTTTATGCAAATTCAACCTTAAGTCATGTCGACCTTGGCCCATGTCGACATTAAATCAGGTCGACCTTCCTGCCAGTCGACCTAGTGGGGTCGACCTAATGACTGTAGACCTAAGTTCATTCTGATAGATGTACCGATTCCTATTGCACATATTTAGTGCCAGTTACATATCATGTCCCCAGTAGTGTCAGTTACATATCATGTCCTCTGTAGTGCCAGTTATATATCATGTCCCCAGTAGTGTCAGTTATGTATCATGTCCCCAGTAGTGTCAGTTACATATCATGTCCTCTGTAGTGCCAGTTACATATCATGTCCCCAGTAGTGTCAGTTATGTATCATGTTCTCTGTAGTGCCAGTTACATATCATGTCCCCAGTATTGCCAGTTACATATCATGTCCCCAGTAGTGTCAGTTACGCATCATGCCCTCTGTAGTGCCAGTTACATATCATGTCCCCAGTAGTGTCAGTTACGTATCATGTCCCCAGTAGTGTCAGTTACGTATCATGTCCTCTGTAGTGCCAGTTACATATCATGTCCCCAGTAGTGTCAGTTACGTATCATGTCCCCAGTAGTGGCAGTTACGTATCATGTCCTCTGTAGTGCCAGTTACATATCATGTCCCCAGTAGTGTCAGTTACGTATCATGCCCTCTGTAGTGCCAGTTACATATCATGTCCCCAGTAGTGTCAGTTACGTATCATGTCCCCAGTAGTGTCAGTTACGTATCATGTCCTCTGTAGGGCCAGTTACGTATCATGTCCTCTGTAGTGCCAGTTACGTATCATGTCCTCTTTAGTGCCAGTTACATATCATGTCCCCAGTAGTGTCAGTTACGTATCATGTCCTCTGTAGGGCCAGTTACATATCATGTCCCCAGTAGTGCCAGTTACAGATCATGTCCCCAGTAGTGTCAGTTACGTATCATGTCCCCAGTAGTGTCAGTTACGTATCATGTCCTCTGTAGTGCCAGTTACATATCATATCCACATTAGTGCCTGTTACAGATGTCACCAGTAGGTTTTTATTTTAACAAAAAATACATTTTGGAAACTGGTTTTCTGAATAATTTGGATAAAGGATACTCAACCTGTACTAATAATTTCATCACTAACCCTATCCCTTCATATTTTAATTCCATTCCTCACTTTTGTATCACTTGCTGTGCTCTGGCTTCTTAACACTTACTGATACTTTTTAGCACTTACATTTTTTTCTCTGGTGTGTTGCTCTGGGCCTTCTGGCTTATACCGATTTTTGGGGTGCCACACCCCGCACTTTGATATATCATACTGACCCTCAATACTCAGAGAAGATTTGAGGGATGGCTTGGGAGCTTACCCATCTATTTGCAAGTATATGTAAAGAAGATCTATGAATCCTACTACTACAGTATGTAGTTTTGAAATCTGGATACTAATATCATTCAAGTGTGCTGGGGGAAATAGTTTTTTTCTTACTCAGGATAACCTCAGTTTCACCCACCTGAGTGTTATCACTAAACTGATTGAGCATCTGCAAGTTTGTACTTCTGATGAACTGTTGACAAACGGTGTCTGGTGTTCTCTTACTTTCTCCAGACAGCATCAATAGCTACAGCATTTTTTTCTGGGTGGTATAGTTGCATATTACATGGATCTGTGAGGCTGTATCATTCTCAGAATTTTTTCTTCTAATTACCCTAACATCTCAAATCCTTCCCCTAATGCCTGACCCTAACCTCATCCCAAAGCCTAACCCTAACCTGCTCCCAAAGCCTACAGTAACCCTAACCTCCTCCTACAGTAACCCTAACCTCTGCCTACAGTAACCATAACCTCCTCCCACAGCCTACAGTAACCATAGCCTCCTCCCACAGCCTACAGTAACCATAACCTCCTTCCACAGCCTAAAGTAACCATAACCTTCTTCCACAGCCTTCAGTAACCCTTAACCTCCTCCCACAGCCTACAGAAAAAATAACCTCCTCCTACAGCACACAGTAATCATAACCTCCTCCTACAGCCTACTGTAACCATTAACCTCAGCCCACAGTAGCCATAACCTGCTCCTGCAGCCTAACTTCATCCCACAGCCTAACCTTAACCACCTTCCACAGCCTACAGTAACCATTAACTACTCCAACAGGCTACAGTAACCATAGCCTCCTCCTACAGCCTAACCTCATCCTGACTGACCCTAACCTCCTTCCAAACCATTGCAAATCTATGGATTACATCTGTTTGAACAGTGGACATCCATGGCCATTGAAAATCCGTATGTATCCATGGTCTTATAAAAGTGCTGAGTCCCAGGACCAGTACGCAGACTACAGTATTTATTGCCTCAAAAGATCAAGCATACTTGAGCTATTTTGTCATTTTTTTAAATAGTTTTAGTCACCCATGAACATATGTAAGGTAAGTTACAAGTTATGTTGTTTATTCTTTTATTTATGGAGTAGGCGCCACTGTGGTCTTCCCAAACTTACCTTCTGTTTTCTTGCGGGAGGGGGGTGTCGTTTTGGGTGATGAACCAAGGGAATCCAGGTAGATCATGTTGTCACTTACCAGACATTATATCCAAAAATATGTACTTTAAGACCAAGGAGTTGGACTTCCGCTTCCGGGTTTGATGGCGACGGAGCTCCCACTCTGAGCTCCACTCACACCGCCCGAATCCTGGAGCCTCCACTGACCCCTCCTTACCCCAGGACTCCTGCTGAATGGACCGTTACCTTGCGCCTCAGTCCTCACAGCTGCCACAGCAGCAGACGTCTGACATGTGGCGTGGAGCAGGCAATATGGCGTCTGACGACGCTGACTCTCCCTCTCTCCCTGCACACAAGAAGGATGGTGCTGAAGGTACTATACTGAGGGGACACTTACAAAAGGGGCTGGAAACACCTGTAACATACAGAGAAGTGGTAGAGGCAATTAATGCCACCATGTCCCTACTACTATCGAAAGCTGTGGAAGACATCACCTCTCAGATACAGAGGCTGTCCCAAAGAGTCACGATTACTGAAAATCAAATTGTCGGTGCATGACATGATATAGCCAAAACCCAGGTGGATTTAATTAAGCTCACCGAAGAAAACTATCAACTCTGAAACAAAGTTGACGAACTTGAGAACAGGGCACGCAGAAGTAATATTAGGCTGGTTGGTCTTCCCGAATCTGTAAAGGGCCCTGCTCTAGCCCAGTTTGTCAGCAACACCCTCCCCTCGCTACTAGGCATAACAGATGCCTGCAAGGACATGGTCATAAAGAGGGTACATAAGGTGGGCCCACCACTGACTCCGAACAAACCACGCCCATGTGTCACATTGTTCAAGTGCCTCAAATATTTGCATAAAGCTGTAACTTGGTCTGCCTCACATAAAGTCAAGAATCTCACCTGGGAAGGCAACAAACGTTTTATATTCCAAGACTTTTCGGCCAAATTGTCTAAAACTAGAAAAGCCTTTTCTCCAATCTGCTCAGCCCTGGCCTCTGAAGCAATGAAATTGGGCTTTTATACCCAGCTAAACTGCGGATCTACGATGGTTCCACTTTTAAAGACATTTTGGACCCTTCTGATGCATCGGCCTATTTGAAAGAACGATCTTATTCTACTATGGATTACATCACTGACACTCCACCTTGACCGGGACTGCTGTCCCTGACCTCCATCTTGGCCTCCTGCCACACAGTTAATACCCTGCCCGCACCAGCACCGTACTCCCCCACCCCCTTCACCTAATCAAATAATTTTCTGAATGACAAATCTTATTTCTAAGTCCACCTTCTATTTTAAGGTTGTAATACTGTGTTAGCTATCATAGATGTGTTTTTTTGTTAGAGATTTAATAATTGAATTATATGTCTAAGCGGTAGTAATCTCGCTCAAAGCATCACTTATGATAAATTGATCTATTGTTCCTTATCCCCCCTCCACACTCCCATTATAGGATGCAGGATTCAGCTCCATGCTTCTTAAGCGATTCTGGAGTGCTATGAACCCTATCACTGCCGATTCACTACTTAGTTTGTCTACACACCATGTATATATTATTTAATTCAGGAAGTTTTTCCCCAGGCCTCTCCACCTGCGGGATATTACTGCTGTTCTCATCTACCATAATCTTCTTTTCCCTTGCTCTTACCCCCGTCCCCCTTATCCCTCTCTACTTAGGCCTAGAGGACTTGTCGACAAAGAATCTCCCACTTTCTAAGACACAAGCAGGTCTTGGTGTCATAACCCATTTAGTAACTGGAAGGGTCATTCCCCATTTACTTTTGCTGGCTCATACTGTAGCATACGTACATCTTTTCACTGGTACACACCATGACTAATAATGTATAAATCAGCACCTGGAATGTAGGTGGCATCAATTCTTTTTCTCCTATTAAACGCAGATAATTGCTAGTCTATTTAAATAAATGCCACACAGACATTGCCTTTTTGCAGGAAACTCATTTAATATCTTCTGAGGTCATGAAGCTGCAGATGACGGGATGGTCTGTGATAACCTATTCCTCTTTTTCCTCCGGAGCTCGTGGAGTTGTTACTTTCGCCCACAGGTCTCTCGTACTGGAGGTGATGCACGAAGAAACAGATGTGGATGGCAGATACACACTTGCGGTGGTGAAATACCTAGGTAAACAATATACCCTCGCTAACATATACGCTCCGCCGCCATACTCCAAATTACTATATCGCACTATGCTGACCCTCCTCACCCCACATATGGACAATAACCTTATCATAGGAGGCGACTTTAATATGGTATCCTCCCAGACTTTAGACAAATCCACTGTAAGAGGCACTCCTTCTCCTCTCCCAAAAATAGGTCTCAACATACTGATTAAATCCCTTAAGGTCATTGACGTCTGGAGAGCACTGCATCCCACAGACAGACAATATACATGCCGCACATGGTTGCTTATCAGGTATTTATTTTCTTCTGGTTTCTCCTGCACTCTTTCCACTCATCTCTACCTCTTTTATTGCCCTATAATTATCTCTGAACATGCTTTAGTCTCTATAGAAATGCAACCAGCTCCTGAATCAGAGTCAACTAAACTATGGAGATTTCCCTCCAGATCTATAAAATCAACCAAATTTAAGGATTTCTTGAAGGCAACCTTAACAGAATTCTGCCTCAATAATGAGAAACATAAACACACTAACCCCCCACTGTTTTGGATGACTATGAAAATGGTTTTACTAGGGGCGATTCTCTCCTTCATGGCTGCCTCCAACAGAGACGATACTAAGCAATATTTGTCACTTCAATCCTCCCTAACGGACGCTTATACTTCTTTTCAACAAAACCCCACTCCACTACTTAAAGAACATTACACCCTAGCTAAAACCAACATGGAAAGTTATATTTCAGAGATTGGAGAGAGACAACTGTTTTCAGTTAACTACAAATTTCATAAATTTGGTAACAAGACTGGCAAACTTCTATCTGATCTCTTGAAAGGCATGGTAAAGCCCTTGATAGTCCACCCTTTACTTACCCCAGAAAACACCCTCACTGGGTCCAATAGAGAGATCGCCCAAGTTATGCAGATGTTCTACAAAGATCTCTATACCTCCTCATTACCTTCTCCTACTCCAATTAACTTAGAACTCACTGAGCCTGTCCACTCCCCACCCCATCCCTCACCATTGTGGAAAAACCTACAATTCTCTACATTTTCTTCAGATATGTCCTCCTTCCTCACAAAATCTGTCACCTATACAGAAGTAGAATCAGCTAACAAACAACTAAAGCCCAATAAAGCACCTGGCCCTGATGGTTACTGTGGCGCTTTCTATAAGCTTCTGCTGCCCAAAATAGCCCCGATACTAGTGGACCTTTTTAACTCTATCATACTGCCGGATACAAAATCAATCTCTCTAAATCCGAACTCCTCCCTCTTCTTCCCCCCAACACCCAAATTCCATTAATCCTTACTACAGATGGAGCCGGCCTGGTTTTTGCAGGGGATGGCGGAAGAATCGCTTCCCCCGGGTCCCCGCCGCCTCCCCGCTCTCCCCCACTGCCTCCCCTAACCCTGTCCATCTCCCTGAAGCGGAGACGGACAGGGTTCCCGTCGCCCCGCCGCCCGGAAACTGAGATGCACGCGCATCTCAGTCAGATGGAGCGCCTCGCCGCTGGTGGATTGCCAGCGGAGACAATCTGGCGATTCGCCAGCAAGAGGGAGGCCGGCTCCATCTGTACTCTCCCGTTTGCTATCACTAATTCACATTTTAAATATCTGGGAATCCAAATCATCACCTAGCTTCAAGGCTGACATGAACTCCTCCTGACTTTCTGTAATCAAATCTATTATATTCCTGAAACTTGTCATGCAACTATTACCTTTTAAACTGTCCTCTCCTGATGAAAACACCTCAAGAAAGCTGTTACCCATTTCTTATGGCATGGTAAAAAAAAAATAGCACTCGCGAAGATGGTCATGGACAAACTTAGCGGCGGCGTCAATGTCCCAGACTTTACCTTATACTTCATGTCCATCTTGGCAATATATGCTGCTGATTGGATACTAGAAAATAACTCGTACACAGATCTTTCCTTGGACACAGAAATTTTTCACCCCTACTCCCCTAACGCACTGCTTCACTCCAAAAGATATCTTATTCCTCCACATATACTCTCCCATCCCCTATTCCATGACACTTATTTCAACTGGATTAAACTACGTAAAAACTAGCTAGCGATCACTCGGCCATCTTCAGTGGAAAGCTAAGGGACTGTGTGCGGCAAACCAAATGTTCGACCCAGGTAGGACCTTACTCCCTTTTTCCTCGTTAATGGATAATTATAGCCCCCCAAATTCACACTTTTATATGTTCCTCCAAACACGCCACTATATCTCATCCCTTCAGTTACAGTCGTGCCATACAACTCCCTCCTCTTCCTCCCCTATACTGAGACAGCTTCAGAGGTGGCAGAAACAACCTTGCAAATTGAAACATGTCTACAATCTACTAATTAGCAAGCTGGGAAAAATTCTATATATGCTTTCAACATATATGTGATATGTTAAACCAAGCATGTTGTCTCTCACTGTATGCTTTTTATGATTATCAACATTTACAAAACCTAAAAAAATTGATTATCGAAAAAAAAGACCAAGGAGTTCTCCTATTGTTAACTATTGACATACAGGATATGAAAACTACAACCATTCAGATACATGATCAAAAGTGAGAAAAATCTTGGAATGTTTTTCAACATTTTCTCATTGGTGGAAGTTTTCGACCAATCACAAATCATAGAAGATTATGGAAGAATTTATTTGGAGCCATGAAATTAAAAATTTTCTCATACAGTATGTATATATTTTGCACATTTATTTGCAAAAGGAGTTGGTCTATTCTGTTCTCAGTTCTACCCTATATTGGAAGAGAGGAGGCTGACATAAATATGGTCAAATACCAGTAAACCAAATTTCATTCTATCCCATTGTTTAAAGCTATACCTTGGGATGTGTAGAATATGGTTTATCCTTTTTTAGATGCTAGCAGAACGAGGATGTGTGCTCACAAGTAAGGCTTTGCAGATAATGTACCAAATTGCTATGCAGTTATTTGGGGATTACAGGGGACCAGTTTGATTGTATTATAAAATCCATTCCCTTTATTTTTATGAACACCTATTTTTTTTTATTAATTGTGCTTGCTTCTGTAGTTACATGACTATGAAACAGCAATGGGTATCAGGTATTCCCCAAGTTTTACCAACCTATTTACAGAGCTTGGCTTGGCAATGGGAACCAGGTTTGCCAAAACTTTTGCTAACCATTACATGGGAATGCTTGAACAGTATTTGTTTTGTTCTGTGGAATGCCTGGTGCTCAGCAAAAGATAACTAGAATATTTTATTTTCTTTATTTAGTATGTGGTCAAGATTTTATCTCTAAATGCGTTGATCATTTTAATCACAACATATTCAACCTGACTTTCATGAGAACACTTCACTCTTATACTATTTACTTCTTAGATATTTGAGTAAACAAATATCTTAGAAATGCGAATTCCTCCTACCTGATTGGCAGGCAGAGGCCTTCACAGAGATGGATGGGGCAAAGGCGTCTGGCATTCATCAAAATGGGGGTTGCCCCCTTTTTGCAGCTCTGTGGCAAGGACAAGGACTGCATCACATATACAGTTTCCTTGGCCTCACAAGGCCCACTGCGACTAAAAGCCTGGGTAAGGTTAGACTTAGTTAGGCTGCAGTTGCAGTTGAACATCACAATCTGGGATCGCATCACAATTTTAGCAACCGCAAATGCAGGCAGGAGGTGGTAGGCTGGAAGAAGGTGGTATACAGGCAGGGGGAGGTATAGAGGCAGATGGTGCATGGCAGCCATCAGGGGGGTCTGCCGGGACTCCAGTCCAGGGCCCAGACAGAAAGAGGGCCCAGGAATGGAGTATATAAAGCATAATTTGTTACAAACAAAGTCCACATATCCCTTGAAGCACTGTAGAGATTGATCAGTGAGGCCAGTGCTGTAGACACAGGTCTAACAAGCCATTCCAGGTGTTTCAGAATGGAAAGGGGGACCCTGCCTATTTTGTCAGTCTCAAGCCCCACAATTTCTTATGGCAGTCCTGAGAAGGTGGTATGCAGGCAGGGGGTGGTATGTAGGCAGGAAGTGGTGTGCAGGGAGGTGGTGTGCAGGTAGGAGGTGGTGTGGAGGTAGGAAGTGATGTGCAGACAGGAGGTGGTATGTAGGCAGGAGGTGGTGTGGAGGCAGGAGGTGGTGTGGAGGTAGGAGGTGGTGTGGAGGTAGGGGGAGGTATGCATACAGGGGGTGGTGTGCAGGCAGGGGGAGGTATGCAGACAGAAGGTGCCATCTAGGCAGGAGGTGGTGTGCAGGTAGGAGGTGGTGTGCAGGAAGAGGGAGATATGCAGACAGGGGGAGGTGTGCAGGCATAAGGTGGTATGCAGACAGGAGGTGGTATGTAGGCAGGAGGTGGTGTGCAGGTCCAAAGATACCACTGATCAGAACATAGGACGGGTTATCTGTGTAATTCAAAAGCATAATGTTTGCCCATAACAGAAAAGAGACCATGTTCCTGATTACACTTATGTGGGTGTCTAGATGGATATTAGTGAATCCGGAATCTTTCCTGCACATATTCTGGGCATGTTTGAGGAGTGACACAATTAGAATACAAATGGCTGCACAGAATATGAGGAACGGTGCGATTGATCCTACAAAATAGACATTAAGCACATCCACATAATTGGCGTCCACAGTTCCATTTCCAAAGCTAGAATTATTACTGTCCTGGGTACAGGTCACGTGGTGTCCTGGGTACATGCACCATATGCTGCACAGACTGGAGAGAAGAGACACCAGCAGTGATGTCAGAAGTAGCCAGGGTGCCATCCTGGAGATGTTCATCTTCAGTCTCAGGAAAAACCTGTTGCTGTAGTTTGTGATCATCACGCAATAGAAGATGTAGAGCACGGTGCTCCACCACAGGCTGCAGAATGCGACAAACATCATTCCAGCCTCAGAAGTGATCCTAAGAAAACTAGTTAGAAGAATCATCCTCACCGCTCCCAGGCTGGTCATAATGATGTCAACTGTTTGTAGAGTTTGCCCCTTCAGCCACCAATTTAAGTTCTGCATCAAAATAAATGCATTGAGAAGAAAACCAGTCAATATCAGAGAACAGCTGACAGTTAATATCAAGATGAAAGTTGGAAAATTCATATTTTCTTCGCAGGAAGATGCAGCAATGTCAGAGTGATAATCGTCTTGTACTGTCTGGTTTGATAACTGTCTGCTATGTGACATATGTACATTTGGAGTTTACATTAAATAAAGGACGGTTTAATTTATGTTTTACATAACGTTTGACTACAGATTTGCAATTTTACATTTGAATGCGATGAGTAATTTACTTCCTTTAAAGCAACAGCAGATATGAGAGAAATTTGTCTCCTTGTCCTTGTGGTAGAAATCTCTGGAAACGTGTCATCATTATTACAATATTAAACTATATTATAGGCAGCACTGTTGGGTAGTGGATAAAATGATGCCTTTGAGTTCTGAGGTCGTAAATTGATTTCCTAAATAGGGCCCAATCAGTGGAAGTGTCTTCATTTTATTTTTGTCTGCAAGGGTTCCTCGTCATGTTCCATTTGGAATACATACACGAGGCCAGAGGTCGGGATGCGGCAGTCAGAAGACCAACAGCGGCATCCCAGTGCTGAGAATCCCAACAGGAGTGCCCGAGGTATACCTAGCTTCTCCCTGCCCCCCTAACTCTCTGCCCCAGCCTAACCCTCCAGTTTAGTGCCTTAATCTCCCCCCAGTACCCCAGTTCTGTTGCAGTTGATTATGGCTCTTTAAATAACTTCCTTCACTAGCATAAGAAATAAGGAACCTACTGCAACTTGTTACCCAACTCTTCCTGTTTATTGCACCATTCATACAGGCATGAGAAAACACAACCATAATGGCAAAGTGCCAAATATATACTTATAGAGTGTATTTACAAATATATTGGGCGCAAAGTAAATACTTGAACATACCCTCTTCTGCCCAATTTCAAATAAATGAAACATTACACCACAGCTATTGGCAAATAAATCTACATAATATACAGTAGCCTATGATGAAACAAAGCAGCTACAGTTATGGCATTCATTTGGTTCCTGCGCAGGGCAGAGCGGCCAGGAGAGAGCGCTTCAGTTTGGCATGGCTCGATATTAATACAGCAGAGTGCAGGCTGGGGTAGGCAGATACAAAAATGCCACAAATGAAATAATAACACTCATTTCCTACCTGGAAGCTTAAAATCATCAAGTATGAACTTATAACATACAGAGCATAAAAAAACAGAAAAGAGACCATGTTTCTGATGGCACTTATGTGGGCGTCCAGTTGGCGATTAGTGAATCTTGAACCTTTGCTTCTCATATTCCGGGTGTGTTTCAGGAGAGACATAATAAGAAGACAAATGGCTGCGCAGAATATGAGGAATGGTACCATAGATCCCGTGACAAAGATGATAAATGTGTTTCGATAATCTATTTCAAAACATTCATCCCCAATGCTAGAGCTGTTACTGTCCTGGGTAGAGTTCATGTAGCGTCCTGGGTACATGTGTAATATTCCACTTAGGTAAGTATTTATTCTCTTTGTTTTCCGAACAAATCTCTCAGGCAAGGTTTAACAACAATTTATTACACGGCTAGCAAACAGTACAATAATTAATTTCATGTACACAGGCTTCAGTGAATACAATATAAACAATACCAAAATGAACCAAGTTTTATTTCTCTGGAACAGTAGTAGTTTGTCCTGGAATTTCTGCGATAGCCTGGTTTCAGGAACTACTTAACAATGCATTACTCTAATAATCCTACCTTTTCCTATAAAGTAATAAGGTTATTTCACATCTCAATTACATACAATAACCAGGCAATTTCACGTTTCAATTAGTAACCGTAAGATATGAGAGGCCTCTCTATTACCAGTATTTATTATTGCGCAATAATCCTCTGACCTTACAATAGTCCTGAAATGTTCCTATCGTAACTGCAGTTACTGCTTCACTAAGCGCTTAGTTTAGGCTAATGTCTTTTTCCTGACAGGAGTTCAAGTTCCACACTGAGAAGCCGCGTTCCCAGTGTATTTGTAATCCAACAGAGAGATCCTGTCCCGGTAAGTATTACAAAACCCAAAACTCTGTCCTTTCTACTGGTAGGTGCTGAATAACAGTTCCTAGACCATAAACGCTGTTAGCTGTGCTTAGTACTCCCTGCACTTTGTTCCTCGCTGTCCGCCTGACGTACTTAGTTACAAAGTGAAGAGATAGGGTCTTGAGGTTGGAATAAATTAACTTCCACTGCAGCTGGCTATAGGTATTGTTTCTCCTAACCAACTTTGCTTGAATACTATGTGACCGCTGGCAATAAATTATACAATTACAGTCTTAGAGATAACTGTTCTTTCAAGCGTTTGCTGAGGTGAATGCTGTTACATCTAGAATCACTTTAGCCCCTTCTATTTTGGGCAGTTTCTGAGTAATCTGAACTCAATGAAGATATAAACTGTGTATCACTTTTCTGTATACAAACTTGCTAATTTCCAGAGGTATACTGACTGGCTTGCACTTCCAATAAGCTGCTATATAGGTTTCCTGTCAATAAAAGTCTGGTTTGCTGACCTGCTAGCAGTGTAGTATTTATGGTGCGGAGTCCAATTTATTACTGTTAGTATAGTCTCTGTTTTACCAGCTACTGTTTTCTTGTAATGATTTAACTGCCTTCCTGTGGGGTGTGTAATTAATGAAGTAGGTTTTCTGGAGCCTAATAATTGAGGGATATGAAGGAATAAATAGACTGTCCTGTCCCCTCAGGGTGAATAATGTCTATCACCCTCCTCTGCGCTGCTGCAGCTGTACTCTCCCTGTATATTTCCACTGCGCTAGTGCAAACTGTGTTTGACTTACTGTAAGCACTGAAATAGTTAATATCGCTGGTGGAAGGATGTACTGAGGATCTGAGCAGTAACCAATGTACTCTAATGGAGGTGGGTAGCGTTTTGTCCCTCACTGAAATGCTATAGAGGGAAAGCCATTTTACAGTCTCTATCAGTATGCCGCTGCCTGTACTTTGTAGAAAGTGGCTGTGTGATTCTCCTGATGATAATGGAGGCTCTGTCTATAATTACTGCCACAGAGCTATGCCCTGAATGCTGAAATACTGCAAACGTCCACTGATTAGACTAAGCTGTCCCAGTTGCTATGTGTGAGTTTGGGGTACAGCTCTCCTCATGTAAAGATGCCCAGTCTACGCTGTCCTGAAGCTGAAAATGTCACTATGTAGCAGGGCTCTGTTTCACCAGGTATCAACTATGGGTTGTACTTTGGCTGCCCATACACTCCTGTGGGCGTCTCTGTGAGTGGCTATGACTATTATATAGGCTGTACTGGGGATGTCTAAGCTGCTTTGTGGGTTGGATTATCACTCACCACTCCCCACTTTGTGTCTTTCAGGCTTCCCCTTTCTCCGGCTCAGCCACCTCCTTTCTGGACCACACTCCGCCTCTGATGCCGCCCCCTGTATGATGCAGCCTCTCACACTCCGGCACCTCCTGCAACAGTGTCACTGGAGCTGATGAGGACACCACCAGATCTCAGCCCAGCCTCCGGTAAGACACCTCTCTTAGCCCTCAGCACTGCTGTCAGTTTTCTGTAATGCTGCACAGCTCTGCCTAGTTGTATTCCCTGAGGTAACTCTCCTCTCCGTTATCAGCTGTGTTCTATTTATAACCCAGCAGCACTCGATCCTCCAGCTTCCCGCTCTCAGCGCGTGCTGTAAAACTTTATTACACAGAGATTTATTGCTGTCTTTGATCCCCTCTGTACAGGGCATTTTAACTCTGTAAGGGCATTCCCCTCCAGGGAACTTCAGTGCATAAAATAAATAATAAACACACTGCTTTCTATGAGAGTCTCTATTGCCTTCTGTGAAGGCATCTTTATATATATGTCCATGAAACATGTAATGTCCCCATGGGGATGGCAGATATGCCTATAGTCCACAGTATGCAGGTATTAGCACACAACAATTGTACCCCTAATACAAGGATATCACATTCTTCCCGTTTGGAATATTGCATGTCCTCATGCATTTAACATTTATAATACAACAATAAACTTTCAACTGTATATGTTTTATGTTCAACATTTCAAATCATTTCATGCAATTAAAGACATCAAAATGTACAATCTGATTATTCCCTGAACCGAAGGGGTTTCACCCCTCGTGTATTTCGAACAGGCCTATCCGGCTTTATTTCTAAGTCTATTTCACCATTGAGTGGTGAACTCCAACTTCTACTTGGAAGTCTGACTCTGGGATCATACATTAACATGAGTATCTCTGCAGGATCCATCTCAACTCTGGTTTCGGACTGACCAGTTTCTTTTTCAGGAGATGCTTCCTTTAACAGCAATGGACTTTCTTGGAGAGTACAGGGTTTTAGCTGTTCTCTGGGGACGGTAACAACTGTTCCTCCTGCATTCTTCTGAATCTGATATGCATGACAGTTTTTAGTTGGAATGCCAACCACTGTGTATGGATTGATTTCCCACATGAGGTCCAATTTACTGGTGCGACAGTTCTTTTTACGCCATACTTGATCACCAATGTGGAGTGGGATGGGTTTCAGACCAGCATTGTAGCTTCTCTCTTGTCTTTGGTGTACTCCTTCCATCCGCTTGACAACGATCTCCTTTGCTAACTCCATACGTCGCTGATGCTCTTCAACCCAACTAGTGGTCGGATGTTCCTCTTCATCCACCGTCCGGCATAACTCTAGATCCTTTGGAAGTCTTCCTTGTCGCCCGAACATGAGATAAAAGGGAGTGTATCCCGTGGAGCAATGTTCTGTGTTGTTGTACAGATACACTAGATGGGGCAACAGATTTGGCCATTGGGCTCGCTGTTCTATAGAAAGTTTTCTGAGCATACCGATGATGGTTTGATTGGCTCGTTCACATAGACCATTTGTCTGTGGGTGATAGGCAGTAGTTCTAATTTTCTTGCACTCATACAGAGCGCACAGTTCTTTGAACAACGTAGCCTCAAAGGCGGCGCCCTGATCCGTGAGGACTTGTTCTGGACTGCCATACAAGCGGACGAAGTGATTAAAGAACATACATGCTGTTGTCTTTGCCGTCAAGTCTCTAACTGGAACCACCCCAATCAATTTAGTGAAATGGTCAGTGATGGTGAGTGCGTATTCTATACCACCAGAGCTAGCTTCCAATTTGACATGGTCCAATGCGACTAGCTCCAGAGGTCGCTGGCTTTGGATGGGGCACAAAGGATCCTTTTGCTTGGGGTCTGGATTTCTCTTTAAAGTGCATGCCACACAATCTTGACACCATTTTGCAATGTCATTCTTCATGCCTATCCAAAAGAATCGCTGTCGGAGAGTGGCTTCAGTTTTGTGTGCCCCGAAATGTCCTGAGTGGTCATGATAGGCTTGGAGCAAGTCTTTAGCTTTCCACCTGGGCACCACAATTTGACTGATGCGTTCATGAGTCACAGGGTCATAACTTCTGCGAACCAACACTCCTCCAACCATCTTCAATCTCTCACGGTGTCGCAGTAGTCTGATGAGATCAGGATCTGACTGTGTACGCTGTAGCTTGGTCAGTGTTCGCCCAGACTCTAGGATCGTATTTAACTCTTGCAGGATGGAATCTTCTCTCTGAACCTTCTCCCACTCTATCTGCACTTCATCAACCACGGTCAGGGGATTTGAAGTTATTTTCTTCCACCGGTCTCTTTGAGGTTTGGGGACAAATGCAGGTATCTCTACCTCTTCATACTCGTCTCCTTCTTCTGTAGTCCACCCGGCCATGGGCAATCTTGACAATACATCTGCATTCACATTGGACTTTCCTCTTCTGTACGTTATGGTGTACCTAAAGTTGGCCAATCGTGACATCCACCTTTGCTCAAGGGCACCGAGGTGTGCAGTGGACAAGTGTGCAAGGGGGTTGTTGTCAGTGATGATAGTAAATGATGTAGCAGTCAAGTAATTTCGAAATTTTTCTGTCACAGCCCAAACGAGAGCCAGCAATTCCAACTTAAATGCGCTGTAATTTTCTGGGTTCCTTTCGGTTTTACGCAAACCCCGGCTGGCGTATGCAATTACTCTCTCGTGTCCGTCTTGCATTTGGGATAGGACGGCCCCCAATCCGGCACAGCTGGCATCTGTGTACACTCTGAAGGGTTTTTCATAATCTGGGTAGGCCAGAAGTGGTGCACTGATCAGTGATGTCTTCAGTTGTTCAAAGGAGGCTTGATGTCGTTCGGTCCAGATCACAGAAGTCGAGCCTCTCCTTTCGACTCCTGATTGTCCCCGTAGTAGCTCGTGAAGGGGTGCGGCTACTGTCGCGAAGTGCTTAACGAATCTTCTGTAATACCCCACAAAGCCAAGGAAGCTTCTCACTTCTCTTACTGTTGTCGGGACCGGCCAATCTTTAACTACACTAATCTTTTCCGGGTCGGGATGGACTCCTCCAGCACTTACAATGTGCCCCAGATATTGAACTTCCGGTTTAAGTAAGTGGCATTTGGCTGGGTTCAATTTTAACCCACTCTTGATCAGCTGCCTGCACACTTCCCCGAGATGTTCCAGATGTTGTTCATAGTCTCTGGAAAAGATTATGATGTCGTCCAGATATAGCAGAATCATTTCAAAATTCCTATGTCCAAGACAGTGTTCCATTAGTCTCTGAAACGTAGCAGGGGCGTTGCACAGGCCAAAGGGCATACGTTCAAATTCAAAAAGCCCCATTGGTGTTGTAAATGCTGTCTTTTCTTGATGTTCCGGTGCCACAGGAATTTGCCAGTACCCACTGGTAAGATCTAGCGTTGAAAAGAATCGAGCTGCCTTCAATGCTGTCAAGGACTCTTCAATTCTCGGCAACGGATAAGCGTCCTTGTGGGTAGCCTCATTCAATTTCCGGTAGTCCACGCAGAATCTTAAACTGCCATTTTTCTTGCGGACAAGGACTATAGGTGCTGCCCAGGGACTACAACTCTCTTTAATTACACCGGACTGTTGCATCTCCGACAGCATCTCTCGCACTGGCTGGTATAGTGCTGGAGGTAGAGGTCTATGCCTTTCTTTAATTGGGGGATGAGTTCCCGTGGGGATGTAATGGCATACGTCTTTGGCCCTTCCGAAATCTGCTGGGTATTGACTGAAAGCCTGGGCATGTTCTCTGATGACTTGCAACACTCCGGCTCTCTGCTCTGGAGAAGTGTCAGGGTTTCCAATTTGAATTTTGTCCCACCAGGCTTCGGCTTGGTCTTTTTCTACTGTTGGGGAGATCACTGCGGTCTGTACTGCCATAGATGCTTCACTCTCAAACACATCTTCGAAACTAATTTCTGATATTCTAGCCACCGGACAGTTTCTTAACAATTTGACTGGGAAACTGTGGGGATTCAGGATACGGATTGGGACTTTGCCTTTTCGTACTTGAGCTAGAGTTCGGGCAACTACGAAAGAATTTTGACCTTCTGGGTCGCAGGACTCAATCAATGCCTCATAATCGCCTCCTCCCACTCCGAACCTGGCTTTACACCATATGACGTTTTCCGTATTAGGGGGGAGTATCACAGCACCTCGGTCGCCAATTCGGGCCTTCCCTACTTCTCCTTGAGGGTTGGTAAATCTCTTTATCCCCCGAAGAAACCTGACCATTTGCTGGATGGCTTGAAGTTCTTGACCAGACACAGCTTTCATTTCTCGGCCCAGGGTTTCAATCAGCTCATCTGAACAGTGTCTGAGCACATTCATTCCGAGAATGATGGGAGGTAGTTGTTCGTTTTGTGCCTGGGTGATCAGACATCCCTGTCTTGCCAGTGTGTGGTTTCCAATTGTCAGGTCGGCTTCCCAATATCCATGATATTGTATTGGCTGACCGTTGCTGGCTGATAGCTGTAACCAGTTAGTGGGTGGAGTCTTTATATCATTTACGTTCCAATGTTGTCGAAACTCATTGATGTTAATGGTGGTAACTTGTGAACCCGTGTCTAGCAGAGCTGGTATCTCAATTCCATTAACTAATATGTTCACATGAGGGCAAGCTCCAACATAACGGGACCACCAGTCAGTCGAGGGTGGACCTACTGAGGTAGATTCTCCCGAGGGTAGGTCCTCTGCCTCGGGTCTTCTCCATTTAAATTTTCTTCGGGGCACTGCCTCTCAATATGGCCACTCTGGTTACATCGCCGACAAATCGGTCTACCTTGGGCGTCAAATTGATCTGACGGTCTTCGTCCCCGGCCTCTAGTGGGCGTCCATTGAGTCCGACCTCGGCTATCTTGCTCTCTATACCACCCTCTGCGTTTAATTGTCGCTTGTTCTTCGCGTAAATCTTTTAGTTCTTGTCCCATTTCAGCCAGACTTCGAGTGATCTTATCAAGTTGAGCTGTAAGAGCCCCGGACGAGTCTTTACTGGTCTGGGCTTGTTGCGTGCCGGTCCCTTTTATAGCCCAAGTTGGAATCTGAAGTAGAAAAGGAGCTGATAACAAGAAGATATCAGGTAGGGGCGCAATTAGCTAGACCTGGTTTGCAAAAATACAAGCTGCAGTACCAAAAAAAGGGGGTTGTCACTCCCCTGCAAGAAGATACAAAAAAGAAAATACAATAGACTGCGCTAATTAATATAAGAAAGGTGTTAAAGAAATGCTAGTAACCTGAAGATTGAACATGATTTAATGAAAAGTATCAATAAAGATATATATAGCAGCTCAGGTTAAAATCAACAATTTTACATACATTGTGCACATATAAAAATAGGATAAAAAAATATTTGGAATGAAAAAATGAAAAAATGGGGGAAATTTAAAATTCTTAAAGTGACTGAAAATTGTGTCCATACGGTACCGTATATTTTGGAAAGAGTCCCGCTGGATGGGGGGCAAGGATTGTTAAGCCCACTTGGATCCGTTCCTATTTTGCCTCAAATGTAAACGACCTGGAAGGCAGGGGGAGGGATAGGCAGCTTGATGTTTAGGGAGTAGGTGGAACTCCTGCTGTTCCTCAGATGCCAGGGGAATAACCTGGTTGTGAATGGTCTCCCCAAATAGATGCCAAGGTAAGGTCTGGAGGCTGGTCCGGTCTCTCAGGTGGTAAAAAGCTTTGTGGTCTTGTGGTAAAAATCAGTCACTTTAAAGGTTCACCAACGCGTTTCGCTCTATGGTAGAGCTTTTTCAAGGTGTGTGCATGGCTGCATTCAGAGGGTTTAAATACCCTTCTCTGTTTATGAGGGGGCGGTTACTTGGCAAAAACAATTAATCAATTAACAACAACACATATAAAAATATACATACCTAACATTACCTATCGTGAGCAGGAGACAGGAGTATTCATATAGGATGTAAATTAGTGGAAAACGAGTTATATAAATGCGTTTTTATCCTTCAGAAAGGATCTTATCATAGTTTTCATTACACTATCGTTTCCGGATGTCCGGGAGTGACGTGCTTCCGGTATTTGGAACGCACGTCACTTCCGGTATCCATAGCGCTGGACCGCAAGCGAGTGAGTCCAGCGGTCAGCTGGGTGGGAGTGTCCGGCTTATTGATGTGGGGCGCGCTTCCGGAAATACGGAGCGTGTCTTCTAATACACATTTGCCATCCCCACATTTGTTATGGATAATCTCGGCGGCCATCTTTGAGAATTTGGACAGTGTCGTGAGTTCATACAAGATCGGCCATGTTTCTGGTTTGAGAAGGGGGATTTCACCATTTGTATATGGGATCGCTTTATTTAAGGTGACTTAAATGGCGGCGGCCATTTTGTTGGTTAGACACAGTATTTATACTCATTCTGACCGTATTAAACATTGCTAAACTATAATAAATAATAAATAATAAACAATAATAAATAATAAAGAGATATGTACAAAGTAATGATAAATAATATACAATGAATACATGATACAATACAATGAATACATAATAAAATGATGAATTAAAATAGCGATATTCATATGGGTAACAATGATGCATGTGATATGCCTATCACAATAAGTATTTCCAAAACATCGTGAACAATACTTTAGATAGTCTGAAAAGATTGTCAACAAAGCATATTAACCCACATTCCTCAGATAGTTCTTTTATTGCATTTTCAAAAATTCTTCAAAAAAGATTAGACCTAGAAAGGATAATAAGGATTTATGGGAAAAACTTTTATAAAACGGAATTTAGTTCTACAGCTTCATTTAACCCTTCAGGGAAGATGGTTTGTAGGCGGAACATCCAATAGATTTCTTGTCTGCAGAGTTGACCAAAGCGGTCTCCTCCTCTTGTGGTCTTTTTAATATGTTCTAAGCCCATTAATTTTAATCCCATTGGGTTTCCTGAGTGGGCTTCATGAAAATGTCTGGAAATGCTGTGGGTAAGGACATGTTTCAGGATGTTTCGTCGGTGTTCAAGGAAGCGTGTCTTAATTTTTCTAGTGGTGCGACCCACATATTTAAGGTGACATGGACAGCTGAGCACGTATATCAGATAATCAGAGTTACAATTTAAAAATGTCTCTGCAATAATTGTGTTCCCTTCTTTATCCTTAATTGGGTAATCAGTTTTAGTTAGTACATATGCACAAGTTGTGCATCTGCTAGACCCACATTTAAAAAAACCCTTGGGTTTGGGGTTCAGCCAAGTGGAAGTTATAGGTGATTGTGGCTGTGTCACAATAGGTTTTAACATGCTAGGTGCTAGAAGATTTTTAAGTGTTCTGTTTTTTTTGAACACGAAGAGAGGTTTACTGGGGATGACTTCGGCTAGAAGATTGTCCTGTTTTAAAATGTTATAATTCTTCCAGACTATTTGTTTGATCTGACTAGAGTGGCTATTATATTTAGAGATGAAGGTAACATCTAGATTGTTTTTCTCTTTGGATGTTCCAATCTGTCTAATTTTTTGGTTATTTGATTGGTCTAATAGGGTTTCTCTATTTAGAATAATGACCTCTTCGTAGGCTTTTTTCAAGAGATGGGAGGGATACCCTCTCTGCTCAAATGATTCAATCATTTCTGAGGCTTGTTTTTCAAACACTTCTTTGTTAGTGCAATTCCTAAAAAGTCTCAATAGTTGCCCCTTGGGTATGCCCTTTTTCCAGGGCTGGTGGTGTGCACTTTTATAATGTAGGTAGGCATTTGAGCCTACCTCTTTAGTGAAGTTTGAGGTGGAGATACCATCCCCCTGTGCTTCTAGGGTCAGGTCCAGGAAAGAGGTCCGCTTCGAGTGGATGTTGTGAGTAAAGTGTAAATTAAAAATATTAGTATTAAGGTGCTCAACAAAATCAAGTGCACGGGAGTGTTCCCCATCCCAAATAATAAACAGATCATCTATGTAACGGCCATAGAGGACCAGATTCGCGCGGAACTCGCCATCCCAAATCAGTTGTTGTTCCACCTCCCCCATATATAGGTTCGCGTAGCTCGGCGCGAATCTGGTCCCCATGGCCGTCCCCATAGTTTGTAAGTAAAAAGTGTTTTCAAAAAGAAAATAATTGTGCTGCAAAATATATGAAATAGAATCTGTGAGGAATTTTTGGTGTCTCACCCCCAGGTCCCCGTCAGATTGTAGACGTTTTGCAATAGTCTCTGTTCCCTTGTCGTGGGGAATGTTGGAGTAAAGACTGGTTACATCCAAGGTGAGAAAGGAGTAAGAGTCCTTCCACTCAATCCTTTTTACCAGCTGTAAGAAGTGTATAGTATCTTTGACGTGGGACCTGAGGGTGGCGACTCGTGGTTGGAGATAGGTATCAACATAAAAAGAAAGGTTGGATGAAAGTGAATTAATGCCAGAAATTATAGGACGCCCGGGAGGTGCTGTGAGGGTCTTGTGTATTTTCGGAAGGTGGTAGTAAATTGGTGTCAAAGGGTGTTCACAGAAAAGGAAGCGGAACTCTTCCCTGGAAATGACCCCATCATCTACTGCTGATCGTAGAAGGTTAAATAATGTTAATTTAAATTCCTCAGTGGGGTCGGCAGCTAATGGAATATAAAATTCTTTATTCTTAAGTTGCCTATTGGCTTCTGCGATATAGTCTGATCTGTTTTGAACTACCAGTCCGCCTCCCTTGTCTGCCTCCCGAATTGTTAGGGAAGTATCTTTAGTTAACTTTTTGAGGGCCTTCTTTTCATTTTTACTAAGGTTGGACTTCATTGTATGCGTCTTAGAGCTCGCAGTTATACACATATTTTTAAAATCGTCGAGCGTGGTCTTATAAAAGCTCTCCACGCTTGACCCCTTAGATTTAGTGGGAAAAAAGTCTGATTTTAATCGAAATTTTTCTTTTGAGATATCAAATAATTTCATCGGTTCTGGTGAACCAGGCCCTAATTCCTCCAACAATTCGTTTAAGGCAGCCAAGGCTGGCTGGTCGCCTTCGTCTAGAATGATCGCCGCTGCTTGGTCTCTATTTTTGTTGAGCACCTGTCTCGCAAAGTAACGTTTGCGACATAAGCTTCGTATAAACCTATTAAGCTCGACAAAGAGGGTAAACATATTTGGTGGGGTGACCGGGGAGTATTTTAGACCTTTTCCCAGAAGGGAAAGGTCAGAGGGGGAGAGGCTTTTACTGGATAGATTAAATACTGTCTGTTTAGCTTGTTTAAAGTTTTTAGTTCTTATATTCTTTTGTTTCGTCTTCTTTCCTCCTCTTCTCCCTCTGAATCTAAACTTCTCCCTCTTTTTGGTGTCCCCTGGTATTTTGTTCGAATTAGTCTGGATTCTTCTCCTCGTTGTATTCTTTTCTCTAAAAAAACCTCCTCTGATTCCCTTTCTCTTTCTTTAACGGTGCGGCTATTTTCTTTAGGGCGTGCTCCTAGTTGGACATTTTCTGTTTCTCTTGGGTCATTCCATCTATTGGGTTCTCTCTGTGGTTTAGGTGAGGCGGGTCTGAGGGATTTAATGGGCGTACGGGGACCGGAGTGGACCCTCCGTGTTCCAGTTTGTCCATATTTCCTTCCCTCAAATCTATCCCTTCTATTGGTAGACCCATCCTGGTTGGTACTTAGTCTGTCCCTGTTCCTTCTAGGGTGATCGTTTCTGCCATTATTCTCTGGGTAAACTCTATTATTTCTCATCTTATTCTTTTCTCTATACGATCTAACTTCTCCTCCCCTATAGTCCTCGAGGTCTCTTCTAAATTTCTTCCCTTTCATCTCTATAAGTGACACTTCGAATTTGGAAATTTTGTCATTAACTATTTCGTCTCTCTCTTTGTATTCTCTTGTCTGTTTATGGGTGTCTAATTTCTGTTTAAGTTGTTCTATTTCCTTTTCTGTCTTCTCTGCTTGTGTAGTCCTGTACTTAATGACTATCTTCATTAGCTCCATTGAGCACCTATCAAGTGTTCTCTCCCATTCAGTTTGTTCCACTGATTCTGGTAAGAAGATGGATGGTTTAAATAGCCGTAACCCTCTGGGTATCATATTTTTATCAATATATTTTTGTAAGTTTACACTATCCATCCAGTGTTTTAGCTCACATTTAAGCAAGTTTTCCAACGTGAAAAAATCATCTCTTAGTTCTGGATATGGGGTGTCTATATCTGTATTGGGTAACTCCCATTTAGAAAAGAAATTCTGTCTCCTGCTCATACGATCATTAAAGTTTGCAAAACAGCTCATGATTGCTGCCCCAGAAAGACTATGTGAGGTAGAAAAGGAGCTGATAACAAGAAGATATCAGGTAGGGGCGCAATTAGCTAGACCTGGTTTGCAAAAATACAAGCTGCAGTACCAAAAAAAGGGGGTTGTCACTCCCCTGCAAGAAGATACAAAAAAGAAAATACAATAGACTGCGCTAATTAATATAAGAAAGGTGTTAAAGAAATGCTAGTAACCTGAAGATTGAACATGATTTAATGAAAAGTATCAATAAAGATATATATAGCAGCTCAGGTTAAAATCAACAATTTTACATACATTGTGCACATATAAAAATAGGATAAAAAAATATTTGGAATGAAAAAATGAAAAAATGGGGGAAATTTAAAATTCTTAAAGTGACTGAAAATTGTGTCCATACGGTACCGTATATTTTGGAAAGAGTCCCGCTGGATGGGGGGCAAGGATTGTTAAGCCCACTTGGATCCGTTCCTATTTTGCCTCAAATGTAAACGACCTGGAAGGCAGGGGGAGGGATAGGCAGCTTGATGTTTAGGGAGTAGGTGGAACTCCTGCTGTTCCTCAGATGCCAGGGGAATAACCTGGTTGTGAATGGTCTCCCCAAATAGATGCCAAGGTAAGGTCTGGAGGCTGACACCTTGAAAAAGCTCTACCATAGAGCGAAACGCGTTGGTGAACCTTTAAAGTGACTGATTTTTACCACAAGACCACAAAGCTTTTTACCACCTGAGAGACCGGACCAGCCTCCAGACCTTACCTTGGCATCTATTTGGGGAGACCATTCACAACCAGGTTATTCCCCTGGCATCTGAGGAACAGCAGGAGTTCCACCTACTCCCTAAACATCAAGCTGCCTATCCCTCCCCCTGCCTTCCAGGTCGTTTACATTTGAGGCAAAATAGGAACGGATCCAAGTGGGCTTAACAATCCTTGCCCCCCATCCAGCGGGACTCTTTCCAAAATATACGGTACCGTATGGACACAATTTTCAGTCACTTTAAGAATTTTAAATTTCCCCCATTTTTTCATTTTTTCATTCCAAATATTTTTTTATCCTATTTTTATATGTGCACAATGTATGTAAAATTGTTGATTTTAACCTGAGCTGCTATATATATCTTTATTGATACTTTTCATTAAATCATGTTCAATCTTCAGGTTACTAGCATTTCTTTAACACCTTTCTTATATTAATTAGCGCAGTCTATTGTATTTTCTTTTTTGTATCTTCTTGCAGGGGAGTGACAACCCCCTTTTTTTGGTACTGCAGCTTGTATTTTTGCAAACCAGGTCTAGCTAATTGCGCCCCTACCTGATATCTTCTTGTTATCAGCTCCTTTTCTACCTCACATAGTCTTTCTGGGGCAGCAATCATGAGCTGTTTTGCAAACTTTAATGATCGTATGAGCAGGAGACAGAATTTCTTTTCTAAATGGGAGTTACCCAATACAGATATAGACACCCCATATCCAGAACTAAGAGATGATTTTTTCACGTTGGAAAACTTGCTTAAATGTGAGCTAAAACACTGGATGGATAGTGTAAACTTACAAAAATATATTGATAAAAATATGATACCCAGAGGGTTACGGCTATTTAAACCATCCATCTTCTTACCAGAATCAGTGGAACAAACTGAATGGGAGAGAACACTTGATAGGTGCTCAATGGAGCTAATGAAGATAGTCATTAAGTACAGGACTACACAAGCAGAGAAGACAGAAAAGGAAATAGAACAACTTAAACAGAAATTAGACACCCATAAACAGACAAGAGAATACAAAGAGAGAGACGAAATAGTTAATGACAAAATTTCCAAATTCGAAGTGTCACTTATAGAGATGAAAGGGAAGAAATTTAGAAGAGACCTCGAGGACTATAGGGGAGGAGAAGTTAGATCGTATAGAGAAAAGAATAAGATGAGAAATAATAGAGTTTACCCAGAGAATAATGGCAGAAACGATCACCCTAGAAGGAACAGGGACAGACTAAGTACCAACCAGGATGGGTCTACCAATAGAAGGGATAGATTTGAGGGAAGGAAATATGGACAAACTGGAACACGGAGGGTCCACTCCGGTCCCCGTACGCCCATTAAATCCCTCAGACCCGCCTCACCTAAACCACAGAGAGAACCCAATAGATGGAATGACCCAAGAGAAACAGAAAATGTCCAACTAGGAGCACGCCCTAAAGAAAATAGCCGCACCGTTAAAGAAAGAGAAAGGGAATCAGAGGAGGTTTTTTTAGAGAAAAGAATACAACGAGGAGAAGAATCCAGACTAATTCGAACAAAATACCAGGGGACACCAAAAAGAGGGAGAAGTTTAGATTCAGAGGGAGAAGAGGAGGAAAGAAGACGAAACAAAAGAATATAAGAACTAAAAACTTTAAACAAGCTAAACAGACAGTATTTAATCTATCCAGTAAAAGCCTCTCCCCCTCTGACCTTTCCCTTCTGGGAAAAGGTCTAAAATACTCCCCGGTCACCCCACCAAATATGTTTACCCTCTTTGTCGAGCTTAATAGGTTTATACGAAGCTTATGTCGCAAACGTTACTTTGCGAGACAGGTGCTCAACAAAAATAGAGACCAAGCAGCGGCGATCATTCTAGACGAAGGCGACCAGCCAGCCTTGGCTGCCTTAAACGAATTGTTGGAGGAATTAGGGCCTGGTTCACCAGAACCGATGAAATTATTTGATATCTCAAAAGAAAAATTTCGATTAAAATCAGACTTTTTTCCCACTAAATCTAAGGGGTCAAGCGTGGAGAGCTTTTATAAGACCACGCTCGACGATTTTAAAAATATGTGTATAACTGCGAGCTCTAAGACGCATACAATGAAGTCCAACCTTAGTAAAAATGAAAAGAAGGCCCTCAAAAAGTTAACTAAAGATACTTCCCTAACAATTCGGGAGGCAGACAAGGGAGGCGGACTGGTAGTTCAAAACAGATCAGACTATATCGCAGAAGCCAATAGGCAACTTAAGAATAAAGAATTTTATATTCCATTAGCTGCCGACCCCACTGAGGAATTTAAATTAACATTATTTAACCTTCTACGATCAGCAGTAGATGATGGGGTCATTTCCAGGGAAGAGTTCCGCTTCCTTTTCTGTGAACACCCTTTGACACCAATTTACTACCACCTTCCGAAAATACACAAGACCCTCACAGCACCTCCCGGGCGTCCTATAATTTCTGGCATTAATTCACTTTCATCCAACCTTTCTTTTTATGTTGATACCTATCTCCAACCACGAGTCGCCACCCTCAGGTCCCACGTCAAAGATACTATACACTTCTTACAGCTGGTAAAAAGGATTGAGTGGAAGGACTCTTACTCCTTTCTCACCTTGGATGTAACCAGTCTTTACTCCAACATTCCCCACGACAAGGGAACAGAGACTATTGCAAAACGTCTACAATCTGACGGGGACCTGGGGGTGAGACACCAAAAATTCCTCACAGATTCTATTTCATATATTTTGCAGCACAATTATTTTCTTTTTGAAAACACTTTTTACTTACAAACTATGGGGACGGCCATGGGGACCAGATTCGCGCCGAGCTACGCGAACCTATATATGGGGGAGGTGGAACAACAACTGATTTGGGATGGCGAGTTCCGCGCGAATCTGGTCCTCTATGGCCGTTACATAGATGATCTGTTTATTATTTGGGATGGGGAACACTCCCGTGCACTTGATTTTGTTGAGCACCTTAATACTAATATTTTTAATTTACACTTTACTCACAACATCCACTCGAAGCGGACCTCTTTCCTGGACCTGACCCTAGAAGCACAGGGGGATGGTATCTCCACCTCAAACTTCACTAAAGAGGTAGGCTCAAATGCCTACCTACATTATAAAAGTGCACACCACCAGCCCTGGAAAAAGGGCATACCCAAGGGGCAACTATTGAGACTTTTTAGGAATTGCACTAACAAAGAAGTGTTTGAAAAACAAGCCTCAGAAATGATTGAATCATTTGAGCAGAGAGGGTATCCCTCCCATCTCTTGAAAAAAGCCTACGAAGAGGTCATTATTCTAAATAGAGAAACCCTATTAGACCAATCAAATAACCAAAAAATTAGACAGATTGGAACATCCAAAGAGAAAAACAATCTAGATGTTACCTTCATCTCTAAATATAATAGCCACTCTAGTCAGATCAAACAAATAGTCTGGAAGAATTATAACATTTTAAAACAGGACAATCTTCTAGCCGAAGTCATCCCCAGTAAACCTCTCTTCGTGTTCAAAAAAAACAGAACACTTAAAAATCTTCTAGCACCTAGCATGTTAAAACCTATTGTGACACAGCCACAATCACCTATAACTTCCACTTGGCTGAACCCCAAACCCAAGGGTTTTTTTAAATGTGGGTCTAGCAGATGCACAACTTGTGCATATGTACTAACTAAAACTGATTACCCAATTAAGGATAAAGAAGGGAACACAATTATTGCAGAGACATTTTTAAATTGTAACTCTGATTATCTGATATACGTGCTCAGCTGTCCATGTCACCTTAAATATGTGGGTCGCACCACTAGAAAAATTAAGACACGCTTCCTTGAACACCGACGAAACATCCTGAAACATGTCCTTACCCACAGCATTTCCAGACATTTTCATGAAGCCCACTCAGGAAACCCAATGGGATTAAAATTAATGGGCTTAGAACATATTAAAAAGACCACAAGAGGAGGAGACCGCTTTGGTCAACTCTGCAGACAAGAAATCTATTGGATGTTCCGCCTACAAACCATCTTCCCTGAAGGGTTAAATGAAGCTGTAGAACTAAATTCCGTTTTATAAAAGTTTTTCCCATAAATCCTTATTATCCTTTCTAGGTCTAATCTTTTTTGAAGAATTTTTGAAAATGCAATAAAAGAACTATCTGAGGAATGTGGGTTAATATGCTTTGTTGACAATCTTTTCAGACTATCTAAAGTATTGTTCACGATGTTTTGGAAATACTTATTGTGATAGGCATATCACATGCATCATTGTTACCCATATGAATATCGCTATTTTAATTCATCATTTTATTATGTATTCATTGTATTGTATCATGTATTCATTGTATATTATTTATCATTACTTTGTACATATCTCTTTATTATTTATTATTGTTTATTATTTATTATTTATTATAGTTTAGCAATGTTTAATACGGTCAGAATGAGTATAAATACTGTGTCTAACCAACAAAATGGCCGCCGCCATTTAAGTCACCTTAAATAAAGCGATCCCATATACAAATGGTGAAATCCCCCTTCTCAAACCAGAAACATGGCCGATCTTGTATGAACTCACGACACTGTCCAAATTCTCAAAGATGGCCGCCGAGATTATCCATAACAAATGTGGGGATGGCAAATGTGTATTAGAAGACACGCTCCGTATTTCCGGAAGCGCGCCCCACATCAATAAGCCGGACACTCCCACCCAGCTGACCGCTGGACTCACTCGCTTGCGGTCCAGCGCTATGGATACCGGAAGTGACGTGCGTTCCAAATACCGGAAGCACGTCACTCCCGGACATCCGGAAACGATAGTGTAATGAAAACTATGATAAGATCCTTTCTGAAGGATAAAAACGCATTTATATAACTCGTTTTCCACTAATTTACATCCTATATGAATACTCCTGTCTCCTGCTCACGATAGGTAATGTTAGGTATGTATATTTTTATATGTGTTGTTGTTAATTGATTAATTGTTTTTGCCAAGTAACCGCCCCCTCATAAACAGAGAAGGGTATTTAAACCCTCTGAATGCAGCCATGCACACACCTTGAAAAAGCTCTACCATAGAGCGAAACGCGTTGGTGAACCTTTAAAGTGACTGATTTTTACCACAAGACCACAAAGCTTTTTACCACCTGAGAGACCGGACCAGCCTCCAGACCTTACCTTGGCATCTATTTGGGGAGACCATTCACAACCAGGTTATTCCCCTGGCATCTGAGGAACAGCAGGAGTTCCACCTACTCCCTAAACATCAAGCTGCCTATCCCTCCCCCTGCCTTCCAGGTCGTTTACATTTGAGGCAAAATAGGAACGGATCCAAGTGGGCTTAACAATCCTTGCCCCCCATCCAGCGGGACTCTTTCCAAAATATACGGTACCGTATGGACACAATTTTCAGTCACTTTAAGAATTTTAAATTTCCCCCATTTTTTCATTTTTTCATTCCAAATATTTTTTTATCCTATTTTTATATGTGCACAATGTATGTAAAATTGTTGATTTTAACCTGAGCTGCTATATATATCTTTATTGATACTTTTCATTAAATCATGTTCAATCTTCAGGTTACTAGCATTTCTTTAACACCTTTCTTATATTAATTAGCGCAGTCTATTGTATTTTCTTTTTTGTATCAAGTTGGAATCTGAACTGCTTGTTCTTCGTCCTCAGCCTCATCTTCATCTTCAGCCCCCAAAACTGAACTGTATTCATTTTCGTCACTCTGGTTCAAGCCTAGTATTTGAAAGGTCGACTCTTTGAATTCTTCAAAAGTACTTTTAATATTCTGCTTTCTCCACATCCGTAATTGTGCACGGGTGGAGTCTCCTCTTGCACCTTCAACGAATAAATTCACCAGTGTCTCATCATCCCGCATTTTGTTTCCAGGTGCTCTTGCTCTTATAGCCTGCATGGCTTCCTGTAATGCCAATGCATAATCACGTAGGGATTCTTGTGGCTTCTGCTTCCGGGCATACAGTCGCCCCTTCAGATCAGCTATGGTGTTTGCATCAAAAGTTCCAGCTAATTTTTTAAATATTTCTTGTACAGTCTTGTTTTGGTCCCTTTTCCAGGCTTTCACTTCCCTCCTTGCAGGTCCTTTTAGCTGTCCTATTAGGATTTCAACCTGTTGAGTCTCGCTCAAGGGACATACCTGAAACATGGACTGCATTCGGTCTTTAAAGTCTCTAAATGTGGTCGCCCCGGCAATGCGATTACATCCGGAATAAATAGGCAGCCACGGGGCACCAAAGTAGTAGGGCATGGTTATAGGTGAGTTTTCTATAGGATTTACTTTCTTTCTGGTGGATATTCCTTCAGGTGATGGTAAGATCCTCCTCCTTGTTACATCAGGTGTTTGGGACTCCGTTCCCGACATTTTGCCTTCTTTACTTGTTGTCTTTGGTTTGATCCTGTTCGTGGACGCCAGTTGTAATATTCCACTTAGGTAAGTATTTATTCTCTTTGTTTTCCGAACAAATCTCTCAGGCAAGGTTTAACAACAATTTATTACACGGCTAGCAAACAGTACAATAATTAATTTCATGTACACAGGCTTCAGTGAATACAATATAAACAATACCAAAATGAACCAAGTTTTATTTCTCTGGAACAGTAGTAGTTTGTCCTGGAATTTCTGCGATAGCCTGGTTTCAGGAACTACTTAACAATGCATTACTCTAATAATCCTACCTTTTCCTATAAAGTAATAAGGTTATTTCACATCTCAATTACATACAATAACCAGGCAATTTCACGTTTCAATTAGTAACCGTAAGATATGAGAGGCCTCTCTATTACCAGTATTTATTATTGCGCAATAATCCTCTGACCTTACAATAGTCCTGAAATGTTCCTATCGTAACTGCAGTTACTGCTTCACTAAGCGCTTAGTTTAGGCTAATGTCTTTTTCCTGACAGGAGTTCAAGTTCCACACTGAGAAGCCGCGTTCCCAGTGTATTTGTAATCCAACAGAGAGATCCTGTCCCGGTAAGTATTACAAAACCCAAAACTCTGTCCTTTCTACTGGTAGGTGCTGAATAACAGTTCCTAGACCATAAACGCTGTTAGCTGTGCTTAGTACTCCCTGCACTTTGTTTCTCGCTGTCCGCCTGACGTACTTAGTTACAAAGTGAAGAGATAGGGTCTTGAGGTTGGAATAAATTAACTTCCACTGCAGCTGGCTATAGGTATTGTTTCTCCTAACCAACTTTGCTTGAATACTATGTGACTGCTGGCAATAAATTATACAATTACAGTCTTAGAGATAACTGTTCTTTCAAGCGTTTGCTGAGGTGAATGCTGTTACATCTAGAATCACTTTAGCCCCTTCTATTTTGGGCAGTTTCTGAGTAATCTGAACTCAATGAAGATATAAACTGTGTATCACTTTTCTGTATACAAACTTGCTAATTTCCAGAGGTATACTGACTGGCTTGCACTTCCAATAAGCTGCTATATAGGTTTCCTGTCAATAAAAGTCTGGTTTGCTGACCTGCTAGCAGTGTAGTATTTATGGTGCGGAGTCCAATTTATTACTGTTAGTATAGTCTCTGTTTTACCAGCTACTGTTTTCTTGTAATGATTTAACTGCCTTCCTGTGGGGTGTGTAATTAATGAAGTAGGTTTTCTGGAGCCTAATAATTGAGGGATATGAAGGAATAAATAGACTGTCCTGTCCCCTCAGGGTGAATAATGTCTATCACCCTCCTCTGCGCTGCTGCAGCTGTACTCTCCCTGTATATTTCCACTGCGCTAGTGCAAACTGTGTTTGACTTACTGTAAGCACTGAAATAGTTAATATCGCTGGTGGAAGGATGTACTGAGGATCTGAGCAGTAACCAATGTACTCTAATGGAGGTGGGTAGCGTTTTGTCCCTCACTGAAATGCTATAGAGGGAAAGCCATTTTACAGTCTCTATCAGTATGCCGCTGCCTGTACTTTGTAGAAAGTGGCTGTGTGATTCTCCTGATGATAATGGAGGCTCTGTCTATAATTACTGCCACAGAGCTATGCCCTGAATGCTGAAATACTGCAAACGTCCACTGATTAGACTAAGCTGTCCCAGTTGCTATGTGTGAGTTTGGGGTACAGCTCTCCTCATGTAAAGATGCCCAGTCTACGCTGTCCTGAAGCTGAAAATGTCACTATGTAGCAGGGCTCTGTTTCACCAGGTATCAACTATGGGTTGTACTTTGGCTGCCCATACACTCCTGTGGGCGTCTCTGTGAGTGGCTATGACTATTATATAGGCTGTACTGGGGATGTCTAAGCTGCTTTGTGGGTTGGATTATCACTCACCACTCCCCACTTTGTGTCTTTCAGGCTTCCCCTTTCTCCGGCTCAGCCACCTCCTTTCTGGACCACACTCCGCCTCTGATGCCGCCCCCTGTATGATGCAGCCTCTCACACTCCGGCACCTCCTGCAACAGTGTCACTGGAGCTGATGAGGACACCACCAGATCTCAGCCCAGCCTCCGGTAAGACACCTCTCTTAGCCCTCAGCACTGCTGTCAGTTTTCTGTAATGCTGCACAGCTCTGCCTAGTTGTATTCCCTGAGGTAACTCTCCTCTCCGTTATCAGCTGTGTTCTATTTATAACCCAGCAGCACGCGATCCTCCAGCTTCCCGCTCTCAGCGCGTGCTGTAAAACTTTATTACACAGAGATTTATTGCTGTCTTTGATCCCCTCTGTACAGGGCATTTTAACTCTGTAAGGGCATTCCCCTCCAGGAAACTTCAGTGCATAAAATAAATAATAAACACACTGCTTTCTATGAGAGTCTCTATTGCCTTCTGTGAAGGCATCTTTATATATATGTCCATGAAACATGTAATGTCCCCTATGGGGATGGCAGATATGCCTATAGTCCACAGTATGCAGGTATTAGCACACAACAATTGTACCCCTAATACAAGGATATTACACATGTACCATATGTTGGGCAGACTGGAGAGAAGTGACACCAGCAGTGACGTCAGGAGCAGCCAGGGGACCATCCTGGAGATGTTCATCTTCAGTCTCAGGAATAACCTGTTGCTGTAGTTTGTGATCCTCACGCAGTAGAAGACACAGAGCACGGTCGCCCACCACAGGCTGCAGAACGTCACACATGTCTCTGCTTTCGCATAATATATGTAATTCATTATTGGCATGTATGACTGAGTGATGCTTCCCACAGCCTCCTGGAGAGACATAATAAGAAGAATGGTCCTCACCGCTCCCAGGCTGGCCATGATAATGTCAATGGTTTGCAGAGTTTGACCCTTCAGCCACCAAATGAGGATCTGAGTCACAATAAACGCATTGAGGAATAATCCGATAGATATCACAGAACAAACAATAGAGAATAACAAGATCAAGGTTGCAAAATCCATATTTTCTTCACAGGATGATGATAGTTTGTCTGTTCATCTGATTCCGACACAATCACCTAGAACTGTCCGGTGTAATGTGGAGACTGTCTGATCTGTGACATGAGCTGAGATTGAGATAATATTGAATACAGGATTCATTATGTTTTGCATGACATTTGGCTACCAAATTTTCAAGAGCTACAGCAGTGTCCTCATTACATTTGAATGCATGGAGTCATTTTCTTACTCAGGTGTAAATGACATTTCTCTCCTTGTACATGTGGTGGTAGATGTCTGATACTAGTTACCAGCGTATCAAAATGAAGGAACATAGCAGCAGTGTCAGCAGTGATAGCAGCTGTGCATGCCCAACTGGTGCAAACAGTGGCGGATTTAGTGTGGGGGGGAAGGCACCCGGGCACGTGCCCCTTCTGTCATTTTATTTTGTAGCTGAGGACCAGGGCTTTCCAACGAGCCCAGCCCCGTGTCTCTAGCCCCCCGGGAACCAGAGATATCGCCTTGCAAAGCTGTAACGTTTTTTCCCCATAGGATAATATGGGACCCGTCAATTCCGACCCCACCCAGTTCCGACGGCTGCCAGTTCCCCCCCTGACATTAGAGAAGTTTGTGGTTGATCCCATTTAATTCCAAATCGCTGGTCCTTCAATATGATACCAGGCTGGTCCATATCGGTCAATCGGTTCCAGAGATATTGCGTGTAAACCTATATTTTTATTTTTGAAATGTAATTTCATAGCTGTTCATGTTCTTTGAGGGCAGATTACTCTGGAACCAAACGTTCCAGTTTCACTGGACCAAAATCATTCAAAGCCCACTCAAAAGTTCTTCAATATGATACTTGTCTCATGTACATGGGTCAGTTGGTTCCGAAGATATAGCCGGTTAAATGAAATAACTGGTTAAAGGGGAGGGGTGGTTTTCTCTCCCCCTCACACCAGAAAATGCAGGGACTAGGCTGGTGTAAAAGGGGCCAACCTGGGAATGCATTTTCTGGTGTGAAAGGGGTATTATTTCAAATAGCCGGGACCTGGAAGTGCTCTGAATACAGCCAGGCTCTGCCACTGTCAGTGGCTATCACTTCTGCATGGCGGCGGCTGTCCCCCATTTACCGCGAGCATGTGTTCCCCCTTGGCAATGAGCATGTAATCCCACATGGCAACGAGCATGGAACCCTTGGCAATGAGCATGTAGATAAGCAGCACTTATGTAGTATAATTTTTAATAGGCATTATGGTGTTTGGCATAATACATAATGGACATAATGGCGTGTAACTTAACGTGTAATGGACATTATAGGGTAAATGTTTAATGCGCGCCTTTGGTGGACAATGTCCCTGTTTATGAAGTGTATTGTGAATTTTGGCCCTTATTCGGATCGGTGCGGTAATATCCGCGTGCGTTCGTGCCGCCGATGTTTTGTGTCTGTGCATGTGCAGAGGCATCTCTGCGCATGTGCGAGCGGGGCGTACGGCCAAATCCCGCATGAAATGTGAACACTCCGAACAGGGGGTGGAGAGGGGCGTGAAGGGCTATTTGGGCTCATTACCATATGCATACGCCCCGCATTTCATGGGCGTTCCCATGCAAACGCTGGGCGTACGTATGGTAATGCGGCCGTGACGCACGTGTAGGGGGCGGACATATGACATCGCCGGATGTCAGCTGCCCGCCCAGATCCCTGCTTTTGCACGGAAAAATGTCTGTGTGGTCTGAGGTTGCGGGAGCTGGTGGACCACTCGGTCCTGCATTCGATGATCTGCGACCATCGAATGATGGGGGAGGTTCCCTGAGATGGAGGAGGCGTATTCCGTAAAAAATACACGTGCGGTCCGTTCGTCCAGCTTCTTACCGCGTACGGACGGAGTTGGCGATCCGTATGGAAGGCGGGGTTTCGCACGCACGGTCCTGGCCGCATATTCGGATCCGGACGCACCGATCAGAATAAGGGCCATTGTCTTAATCTGTGTGGCATTATGTGAATTCTGGCTCAATCCGTGTGCAGTGGCGTAACTAAAAATTTTGCTCCCCCCAGCCAAAATATCGTCTGGCGCCCCCCTCCCCCCCAAATTGCCTACCCCCCGAGTTGCCTACCCCCTGATGGATATATGTATATATATATATATATATATATATATATATATATATATATATAAAACAGGGGTTTGGCACTCCTTGTAACGATAAACGTAATAGCGCCGGTGCCAGCACAGGGAGAATGTAGGAGACTTGCGGTGGGGCACTCGTGGCTGTTCTGTCAAGGAACAAAGCTAGCCCGCAGATGATAGCAGCAACGTTTCAATTTATTTTTTCAAATTTTCGTCAGGTTACACAGAATAAAAATAACAACATACCTTTATAGCACACTACACCAGAGGAGTGAGGCCGAGACGCCGGGGGAATGGAACGCCGCCCACGGGACGCCATATGATGATGTCACCTGTTCAGCCAGTGAACAGCGTATGGAGAGCTGGGTTACCAAGGAAACGTGGTAGGGCTCCAAGCTGGAGGGATAAAAAAACAAAAAACGAGAGGGTGTGGGAAGAGGATGCTGGGCAAAAATAGTAACTGCAGGCAATCTCGGGCTCACTTCTCAGATAGGTGTAAAAGATAATGACAACAGCAGAGCAAATATAAAGAGGGAGAATAGATGTAACAACATCGTAATAGCTTATTAAGAATAGTACACACTGCTGCGATATATACAAATGAAGTAGCACTGATAGAAAAGAGACGGACAACGTAGAGTATAGCAGCATCGAATGAAATAAGGAATTTGGTACTTACCGGTAATTCCCTTTCTCCGAGGCAGCAGGGGACACTGCAGTCTACACGTGTGGGATAGTGTGGGTGCATTGGAGGAGTCGGCACTTTAAGAAATTTGAATACAGCTGGCTCCTCCCCCCGCTATCCCCCAGCAGACTCCAGTCTTAGAAACTGTGACCGAGAGAGGATAGGGGGCAGGGCTCGATCCCTGGAACAGAGGAGACACTTTGCAGAAGAGAAAAGATTAGCAAGAATAACTCATAACAAGAACTCACAACTTGCAATCGGCAAACATTCAATGTTAAAGCAAAACAACTTGTAAGATGGCAGGAATAAAGCGCTGGGAGGGCGTGCAGTGTCCCCTGCTGCCTCGGAGAAAGGGAATTACCGGTAAGTACCAAATTCCTTATTTCTCCTCCCAGCAGCAGGGGACACTGCAGTCTACACGTGTGGGATAGTACAAAAGCACTAAACCCGGGAGGGAGAGCGCTGAGAATCCTGCAAAACAGCTCTGCCGAAAGATGCCTCCTCACTGGCAAAGCTGTCAAACTTATAGAACTTGGCGAAGGTGCTAGCACCCACCCAAGTGGCCGCCCTACAAACCTGTGTGAGCGAAACACCCCTGGCCACAGCCCACGATGTGCTTACGGCCCTTGTTGAATGGGCGGAAATCCCTGAAGGGAGGACTTGGTTAGCCCTAGCGTAGGCATCCTTGATTGTGAGGCACAACCACCGAGCCAGCGTCTGCTTGGACGCCGGCCAACCCTTCTTTCCTGCTCCATACAACATGAAAAGTCTTTCTCCACGATGCCGTTCTGGAAACGTAGATACGCAGAGCGCGCACCACATCCAAGGATTTCATATCTCGCGAAAGGGCTGGAACCACAATAGGCTGGTTCACGTGGAACGAAGAAACCACCTTCGGAAGGAAACCCTGGCAAGTTCTGAGTTCCGCCCTGTCCTTGTGGAAAACCAGAAACGGGGAACGACAGGAAAGAGCCCCAAGCTCCGACACCCTGCGGGCCGAAGCCAGCGCCATCAACATGACCGTCTTCCACGTCAGGAACCTTAGATCCACCGAATCCAAGGGCTCAAAAGTATCAGATCTTAGGAATTTCAGAACCAACTCCAAATCCCATGGTTCTGAAGGCGGAACGAAGGGAGACTGTATACGAACAACCCCTTTTAAGAAGGTCTGTACCTCCGGAATTAGAGCCAGTCTTCTGTGAAAAAACACCGATAGGGCAGACACCTGGACCTTCAAAGATGCCAGTCTGAGACCCTTCTCTAAACCCGATTGTAAGAACTCCAACAAACGGGAAAGATGAAACACTGCCTTTGGCACTGATCTAGCTTCGAACCAGGCTATGTAGGATTTCCAAATCCTGTGATAATGAGAAGCGGTCACCTCCTTCCTAGCTTTCAGCATAGTTGGAACTACAGACTGCGGTATTCCACGTCTCCTTAACAAGTCGGCTTCAACAGCCACGCCGTTAAACGTAGAGACTCTAAGCCGGGGTAGATGAATGGTCCTTGTTGTAGAAGATCCTGTCTGAGTGGGAGGCGCCACTGCACATCCGCTTGAAGAAGCTTGAGGTCCGAATACCAGGCCCGTCTCGGCCAGTCCGGGGCAATCAGAATTACTGAAGCGGACCCTCTTTTTATGCGCTTGAGCACTCTTGCTATGAGTGGAAACGGCGGAAACGCATATATCAGCTGGAAATCCCATGGGATGGAGAATGCATCCCCCGCCAGAGCTTCCGGATCCCGAGACCTGGCACAATACCGAGGTACCTTCCGATTCAACCTGGAGGCCATCAAATCCATCTGAGGCATGCCCCACCGGACCGTCAACTGATGAAAAACCTCCGGATGAAGGGCCCACTCTCCCGGGTGGAAGTCCTGTCTGCTCAGATAATCCGCCTGCCAATTCTCCACGCCCGGCAGAAACACCGCAGAGAATCGAGGGACAAACGCCTCGGCCCATTCCAAGATAGGACGCACCTCGCGCATGGCCGCACGACTTTTGGTTCCTCCCTGTCGCATTGTCCAACTGGACTCTTACCGGACGTCCCCTGAGCAAGTTGTGTGCCTGACCCAAAGCCAACCTGATTGCTCTTAGTTCCAGGACATTTATCGGAAGCTTTGCCTCCTGAGCCGACCACCGCCCCTGAAAAGTCTGGTTGAGAACAAAAGCTCCCCAGCCCCTGAGGCTGGCGTCGGTGGTCAGTATCGTCCAACTGCATGGACTGAAACTCCGGCCCTGGAGCAAATTGGGAGTGTGAAGCCACCATTGAAGTGACTGACGAGCTGCTCTTGACAGGGTAATCTTCCCGTGTATCTGTAGATGCGACCCTGACCACTGTGACAGTAGGTTCCATTGGAACGTTCTGGTATGAAATCTGCCGTACGAGATGGCCTCGAAAGAGGCTACCATCATCCCCAGCATCTTGGTGCACAACAGGATCGAAACTCTGCGGGGAGCTAGGACCTGTCGTACCTTTAACTGCAGCGCCGCGATCTTGTCCATTGGAAGAAATACCGCCTCCTGCGCCGTATCCAAAATAAGGCCCAGAAATTGAAGCCTCTGTGTTGGATTGAGTTGAGACTTGCCGAAGTTCAAGATCCAACCATTTTGGACCAGAAAAGAACATGTGGCCAGAGCGTCTGCTATCAATTTGTCCTGAGAAGAAGCCTTTATCAAGAGATCGTCCAGGTACGGGATGATCGTTATCCCCTGTAACCTGAGTACCGCCACCATGCAGGCCATGATCTTGGTAAAGACCCTGGGAGCGGACGACAGGCCGAAAGGCCGAAAGGCAGAGCCCTGAACTGGAAATGAGAAGCCTGTATTGCGAACCTTAGAAACCTCTGGTGAGGTTCCCAAATAGGGACGTGCAAATAGGCGACATAAGGTATTCTCCCGGTTCCAGTGATGCAATCACGGACCGTATGGACTCCATCTTGAACCTGTTGTAACAGATGTATTGATTTAAATCCTTGAGGTTTAGGATAGGCCTTACGGAGCCGTCCGGTTTGGGGACTACGAACACATTGGAGTAAAACCCCTGTCCCCTCTGATGTTCTGGGACCGGTATTATTACAGAAGCATCCAAAAGCTTTTGAACTGAATCCTGTAAGGCCTTTTTTGTCTGATCCAGCTTTGGAAGGCCCATTGGAAAGAATCTTTCTGGAGGTGGTGCTGAAAATTGAAGTCTGTATCCCTGTGCAATAATTTGCAAGACCCACTCGTCCCTGCAGTGAGTCTTCCAAACCCGAGGGAACAACAACAGACGAGCGCCCACCCTGGATTCTCCCACTAGAGCCGGAAGACCGTCATGCCACGGTCTTGTCGGAAGCCTTGGGCTCCTGGCGACGTGCTGGGGCAGCAGCGGCCGCTGCTGTTCCTGCCCCTCTACCTCTGCGGCCTCTAAAGGCCGTAAAACCTCCTCTGGGCCTGCCTCTAAAGGCAGAGGAGCCTCGAAAGGACCGAAAGGACTAAGTGAGGGACCGCCTCTTAGGCGGAGGAGCGGCTGTAGGTAAGAATGTAGACTTACCCCCCGTGGCCTGGGAGATAAGTTTATCGAGCTCTGGCCCGAAAAGCATATCCCCTGTGAACGGCAAGGCTTCAACAGCCTGCCATGACCTCAACCAGACCGACCGTCTGGCCACCACAGCTGACGCAGAAATTCTGGCTCCTAGAGTCTAAATGTCTGCCGCTGCCTCACCTATGTAAGTAGAAGCATCCCTGATGCCTTCCGCCATAGGCAACAAATCTGCCACAGGCATATTTTGCTCCAGACCAGCCACAAGATCAGCAGCCCATTGCTCCATAGCCCTGGCCACCCAAGCAGAGGCCAAAGCAGGACGCAAAAGGACCCCTGCCGTGGAATAAATGGTCTTTAGTGAGCAATCTACACGCCTATCCTGCGCCTCTTTCAAAGAGGCCACCCCGGGGACAGGCAGAGTAGCTCGCTTAGATAACCTGGATAGCGAGATATCCAGAGTGGGAGGAGTCTCCCACTTGGCCCTGGATTCAGGAGAGAAAGGATATAGTGTCCTTAGGCGAGCTGACACCTGGAATTTCCTATCCGGACACTTCCATATAGAAAGGAGAGGAGAGTCTAATTCCTCCGAATCCGGAAAACACAACTCCTGTCTTTGAGAGCGTCCAAAAATGGACACCTGGGGAGTAACCTCAGGCTGCTCTAATTTCAGAGTGGACCTAACAGCTCTAATAAGCCCCTCCACACCCTGTGATTCATCCTCCCCTACATCCAAGGGTTGGATATCCTCCACAGGGGGAAGAACCTCTCCTTCCTCTATAATATAATCCTCATGGTCTGAATCATCAGCCAAAAACAGAGAGGGCATAGCCTTTCTTTTAGTTACAGCAGCAGCCGAAGGTCTCTTAGCAGGACCTGCCATAGACTGAGTTAAAGAGTCCACTGACTGAATTAAGGATTGAGCCCAAGCAGGCTCTGCAGAGGTCAATCTAGAAAGCTGAGTCTGAAACACCTCTCTATTTTTCCTAGAGGCAGCCATTTCAGCATTCAGATTAGACAGCAGTGATTGCAGCACCTCTGAGGAAACAGCAGGTGCCTGCCCAGGTGCTGCAGGAGCAGCAGTAATTTGAGAAGCCTTATAGCAGGGGTGTCAAACTCAAATTCATCGGGGGCCGCATCAGCAGTTTGGTCACCCTCAAAGGGCCGCTGTATAATAATAATGCAATGACACCACAGGCTGCTCCCGCTGTATAATAATAATGCAATGACAGCACAGGCTGCTCCCGCTGTATAATATAACAATAGTAATGCCTTGACACAAATTATTATACAGGGGGAGCAGCCTGTGGTGTCATTGCATTATTATTATTATACAGAGGGAGCAGCCTGTGGTGTCATGGCATTACTTTTATATTATACAGGGGGAGCAGCCTGTGGTGTCATGGCATTATTATTATACAGGGGGAGCAGCCTGTGGTGTCATGGCATAATGCCATGACACCACAGGCTGCTCCCCCTGTATAATAATAATGACACCACAGGCTGCTCCCCCTGTATAATATAAAAGTAATGCCATGACACCACCACCAGATATATTGTTTTTTTATGCAACTTACTGTATTTTATCCCTCAGGCTCCTTTACTGCTGCTGCTGCTGCTGCGGCTCCAGTAATTTCAATTCCACTCTCTGCGCCGCGGCCTGTCCTGCTGCGGCCCCCCGACTCGGCCTACCTTCCTTCCTCTCTGCAGACGCGTGGGTGGGAGGCGTCATCGTCATGACGTCCCCACCCAGCGTCTGCCACTGCCTCGATAAGAGGGAACAGGCTGCCGGGCCCTCCTCCACGTAGCCGTGGAGGCCGGTGGCCATGTTCCTGTGGCCGCAGACATCTTAAAAGACCACAGGAACATGGCCGCCGGCAGTGCAAAAAAAACCTCTCAAAAAAGATATAAAAAAAGAGAATAAAAGGTGAAGGCTGGCGGCGGCTGCGCGGGCCACATGACGAGGTCTGTCGGGCCGGATTTGGCCCGCGGGCCTTGTGTTTGACACCGGTGCCTTATAGCAAATCTCACAGAGGGAACACCCTCTAACATGCTGTGTGTATTGCTGCTTACAGCTCTTGCAGGAATAAACCTTCAAAGCAGCCTTAGATGAAGTTGCTTTTCCTGCCATCCTGCCCAGTAAATGTGATAATACTGACAGACACACAACACCAGTCACACAAGAACACCCCAAATACAGCCCAACAGCAGGGAAATACCCAGTAAAGTAGCCCTGAAGTCTGGCAAGTTACAGGGGAAGAGGAGCCAATTAATAACCCCCGATTCTTGTGTGTGTAATGTACCCCTTAAGACTTACAGTGTCCCTGTAGTCCGCTGGGGAGCGCTGAGCTGCACAGGTAACAGAGGTCCCGTTCTGTACAGCAACTGCAGAGAGAGAGCACCGCAAAAGCCACCCCACAGCTCTAAAGCTCAGAGAGAAGAGAAAGAAGCAAGCTCCGCCCTCCTCTCTTACGCTGAGGCGCGAAAACCAAGCCCGCCCCAAACAGCCGGCATACTGGAGGGTGCGCTGACGTCACCACCGCGACTCAGCTCTCTCTGCCACCAACCATCGCGCTTAATGGCCGCCCCCTGTCTGGCGCGCAGCGCCCTTACATGTCACCGGCGTCCCTGGAGTTCGGGGGAGATAGCCCAGGACCGGCGACGCACACCGCATGCAGCTGCGGGCGGGTCCCCGGAACGGAGGCTCCGGTGGCTGGACAGTGGAGGGAGGCTGCATGCAGTCCCGACCATGTCCCTCCAGGGTCCCACGTCGCAGACAGGCATTCCCAGCCTGTCTGTGTCCAAGCATATATAAAAAAAAAAAAAAAAAAGAAATGAAAAGCCTAATCTCCTTAGGAGACATAGCCCGGGAGTCCGACTCCTCCGGGCACTTTTTCTAAGACTGGAGTCTGCTGGGGGATAGCGGGGGGAGGAGCCAGCTGTATTCAAATTTCTTAAAGTGCCGACTCCTCCAATGCACCCACACTATCCCACACGTGTAAACTGCAGTGTCCCCTGCTGCTGGGAGGAGAAAAAAACATTATGACAAATAACAGCATCAGCAAAAGACGGCAAACGAAATTTGCTCATTGAGGCCTTTCGGTGCAATAGTGCTAAGTCGGTGTATCCACCGGGCTTCACAGCGTAACAATTGGGTACCACGATCGCCACCACGGATATTGGGGGGCACCCAATCGATCATCCTGTATCTAAGACTATGCAAAGGATGATGATGCTCAACAAAATGCCTAGCCACAGGGTGTTCGCTGGCACCAGAAATCAGTGCTTGGCGAATGGTACTCCTGTGCATAGTCATTCTCTCCTTAAATTTCCTAATTGTTTTGCCTATATAAGACAAACTGCACGGACAAATCAATTGATAAATAACAAAAGAAGAATTACAAGTAAAATAATGCCGGATTTTAAATGCCTGTCCAGTGTGGGGGTGATTAAAGGTATCGCCCGACAGGAGAAATTGACAAGTAGTGCATGCACATTTAAAACAACCTTTCTTCTTATTGGCACCCAACCATGTCGTTATTTGGGGTGCAGGGTCAAAAGAAACATTCGTTTTAACCAAAATGTCCTTTAGACTACGACCCTTGGAATAGCACGGCATGATCCGATGCTCGCCAAGCGGTAGAGTCATGTCGCTTTTGATCAGAGGCCAATTAGTTTTGACCAAAGCAGTGATGTCAGTGGAGACAACATTATACCGGTTGACCCAAGGCATGATTTTCGACATCGTTTTATCTTTGGGTCTAGATAGTAGTAGGGATTCACGGTTTAGTTGTAGTACTTTGTTCTTACATGCCAGCAGATCTTGACGGTTAAAGCCGCGTGCCAGGAATTTTTCAATAAGGGCATCAAGCTGTAATTCGCAATTAGCGCGATCGCTGTTAATGCGATAATAGCGCAACATTTGTGAATATGGCAGAGACATGACAAGACAGCTATATATATCTTATATATTTGGCTACATCTGTCAATCATCTGCGGCTGTAACGCTGGGCGGGGTCACACACCACCCAGCCTGCAAGATCGTAGCCAAATATATAACAGAAGAAGAGAACCAGGGGTTAAAGTGGGCCGGAATGGGGCGGAAATTCTTATTGAAGCTGGAACTCAGTTCCGCCTCCTTCCACCCATCATGTCTGGCTACAATTGCAGTTCCCCAAAAGCAGGCAGGCTGGCTTAGGCTGCATTAAGCACTGCAGCCAGCTTTTACGTCTTGCGCACGGGCACCTTAATGTCTGGCCTGCGCAGCCTCAGGAGTCAGGACACTCAGCTCAGCCTAACAAGCGTCCTGCCGCCGCCAAAGCCACCTGCCCCGATAACAACACCCCCCCCCCCACACACACCGCAGTGTAGTGGTAAATGCGTTAATTACCTCCAAGCTCCAGCTGTCAGCAAGGTGGTTTCAAGCAGCAGTGGACCGGAGCTTTGCACTATGCCATCCCCCTGCCGAGTGAGACAACCCCGAGGGTGTGACTCTTCTCACCCTCAGGATTGTCTCACTCGGCAGGGGGATGGAATAGCGTGGAGCTGCTTGATTCCCCCTTGCTGACAGCTGGAGCCTGGAGGCATTTAAAGCATTTGATGCAGGGTGCACTAGATCTTAAGAATACAACTTAACAGGCAGTGTGCGCCGGCGGCTGCCCTGCCCGCCGCCTGCCTCTTGCCCTGCTCACCCGGTCCAAACGTCACGGACCGGACGGTGAGGCCGGGCGGCTAATTCACTGCTCTCTGTTGCTGCTGCTGCTCGGGCCGGCTTCCGGGCACTGCAGCGCAGTGCAGCATAACTCCTCTTACAGTCACCCACCTGCCCATGCTACCCTCCTCCCTGGCTACAGCAGCGTTATCAGCCATCCCAAGCGCTGGCTGTAGCCTGGAGGAGAAGGTGTTCTGCTGCTGCCCGTGCTGCCCTGGACCTGCTGCAATCATTGATCCTTATCTACAAGGTGAAGGTGGATTTTTTTTATATATAGCTAATTAAAGATGTTATAAACTTGGGGTTTGGGGGATTGGTGGGGCCGGGGGAGGGGCGTGGATGCTGTATTTATTTAAAGCATCTTATATAGCGCAGCAGATTCTGTTACAGCGTCTTATATAGCGCAGCAGATTCCGTTAGTGTCTTATATAGCGCAGCAGATTCCGTTACAGTGTCTTATATAGCACAGCAGATTCCGTTACAGTGTCTTATATAGCGCAGCAGATTCTTTTACAGTGTCTTATATAGCGCAGCAGATTCCGTTACAGTGTCTTATATAGCGCAGCAGATTCCGTTACAGTGTCTTATATAGCGCAGCAGATTCCGTTACAGTGTCTTATATAGCGTAGCAGATTCCGTTACAGTGTCTTATATAGCGCAGCAGATTCCGTTACAGCGTCTTATATAGCGCAGCAGATTCCGTTACAGTGTCTTATATAGCGCAGCAGATTCCGTTACAGTGTCTTATATAGCGCAGCAGATTCTGTTACAGTGTCTTATATAGCGCAGCAGATTCCGTTACAGTGTCTTATATAGCGCAGCAGATTTCGTTACAGTGTCTTATATAGCGCAGCAGATTCCGTGACAATGTCTTATATAGCGCTGCAGATTCTGTTACAGTGTCTTATATAGCGCAGCAGATTCCGTTACAGTGTCTTATATAGCGCAGCAGATTACGTTACAGTGTCTTATATAGCGCAGCAGATTACGTTACAGTGTCTTATATAGCGCTGCAAATTCCGTGACAGTGTCTTATATAGCGCTGCAGATTCTGTTACAGTGTCTTTTATAGCGTAGCAGATTCCGTCAGTGTCATTTTAATGGGGCGCAGCCCCCTACGACGGTGTGAAGAGCGCCTGTAGGGCGCGATAAATCACCTAGTATATATATATATAAACACACACACAGTATATATATTATATATATATTTATACACACAGTATATATATACTGTATACACAGTATATATATATATATATATATATATATATATATATATATACACAGTATATATATATATATATATATTCCAAAGACAAAAAACCTTACGGTTTCACATGTCCCATTAAGGCTTCTTACACATGATCTGGCATTTCTGAAACCTGTTGTAACTCTTCCACTCAAACGCCAAAAAGCAATGAAATTCCGATCATTAAGGCTGACGCCTTAATGGACGTGTTCCTTGCGCAATACAGATATGGTACGCCATCACAGCCTGTGGGTAAGTGCAGATTCAGCACTCTCACAGAGTGAGATTGCTGTCACTCACACAATGGTGGAGCTGCTAATTCACAGATTTGTGTGCTCATTGGAATACACACATGCAGTCTATGCAACTGAAGGTCTGAGCAGTTATGTGGCGCACTCATCCTAATACTGTAATTACCCGCAATCATCTAAAACTGTCTATACTGTACCTCCGAGTTACTATAGTGTTCATTCTAGCACCTGCCATCTTTGAAAATCCATGCAGTTCCTCTTCCCTGCCTGGGGTGTAGCTGTCTGCTGTAGTGCTTCTAGCACAGTGTGGTCTGTATATCAGCACTGCAAACCAGACCTTTGCTAGAAACACTACAGCAGACAGCAACACCCCAGACAGGTTAGAGAAACTGCATAGGTTTTAAAAGATACCGGGTGCTAGAATAAACACTATTACTAGAACTATCCCACTGAGGGTCCAACATCTTTTACACCCACTACATATATCCATTTAATTTAGTATTCACATGCAGTTACCAAAAACATCTTTTATAATTGCAAAAACGATAATGCTCCCAACTACTATGCATCTACACTCTCTTCTCCTATACGCCTTCATGCTGTTCTGTCTTCCCCGATGCCTACTGCTGTGTGTATTGCCTCTTCTGCACCAATGTGTCTTTCCCCATCTGCGCTGCCCTGTCTTTCCACACAGATGCCACTGGCTTCCCCTCTATTAGTGATACTCTGTCTCCCCCTCCATCCATGCTGCTCTGCCCGCCTCATCCATGACACAGTTTCCCTCCATCTGTGCTGCTCTGTTTTCCATTTATCCCCTTTGCTCTGAACCCCCTCCCCCATCAGTGCTGTCTTTCCTCCAACTGCTCCTCTGTTTCCCACCCAATCGCATCACTCTTTCCTTCCCCAATCTGTGCCACTCTTTTCCACCCATCTGCTTTGTTAGTCCCTCATCAGTGCTGCTTAGCCTTCCTACCATCTACGCATTTCTATTGCTCACCACCCGCACCACACTGTCTCCTACCCAAATCAACACCACTTTTACCCCATCCTCTCGGCTCTGTTTACTGCTCAGACCTTCAGTTGCATAGACTGCATGTGTGTATTCCAATGAGCACACAAATCTGTGAATTAGCAGCTCCACCATTGTGTGAGTGACAGCAATCTCACTCTGTGAGAGTGCTGAATCTGCACTTACCCACAGGCTGTGATGGCGTACCATATCTGTATTGCGCAAGGAACACGTCCATTAAGGCGTCAGCCTTAATGATCGGAATTTCATTGCTTTTTGGCGTTTGAGTGGAAGAGTTACAACAGGTTTCAGAAATGCCAGATCATGTGTAAGAAGCCTTAATGGGACATGTGAAACCGTAAGGTTTTTTGTCTTTGGAATTTCATTGCTTTTTTTCAATTTATTTTTTTAACTCAAATGTAAAATTGTACTGTAAGAATAAACATTGGATTTTTAAAAATGTTTAACAATAACGCACCCTTGTCAATGAGCATTACCACTGGCTACAAGCATTACAAACCCCTGGCAATGAGTATGACACCCATATGATTATGGGTGTGTGTGTGTGTGTGTGTGTGTCTGTGTACAGGGTTAGGATACAGGTGCCAGAGTCAATGATGCCTACCTATACATGACACGCTTACCTTACCAGGTCATGGAACTCCACCAGGCTGAGTGTTCCTCCCGGGGATGGCGATCAATCTGTTCCTTCTGTGTAACTTGATGGTTTCCCCTCCAGCAGTGAGTTCCAGGCAGCCGCTCCCCTTTTCTCTGGTGTCTGCAGATGCTGAGCAGGAACACAGAGCCTCCTCCTTCTGGCATGGCAGTGGTGCGGTCTCCAGACTGGATCGCCGGAGTTAAAGGAAGTGTCGATGGGGGGCTGCTGTGCATGTGCCTCCTTTTATGGTCCTCCCTGCAAAGGACCGTGGGAGGAGCTACACATGTGCATTCGCAGCAGCCTCCCGGAGCCATTTTGGCTTTGTGCAATGATAAAATTTGTTTTTTGGTTACGATCAAATTCTAATAAGAGGAATGTGACCTATTTCAATCTAAAAAAAATGGAGGGAGGTAGTGAGTCACACCATACCTCTGGTGCTATTTTGAATAAAACAATTAATAGCCAAGGAAACCCGCATATGATAACAAGCAAACCAGCTTGTAAGAAATAAAAGAAAACATTGGAAAGCTGTCACAGCATTAGCAATTATACCTTTGATTAAAGTTAAAAATTGAATGTAATATAGGTCCACCTTTTCAATAATAACACAAGTCTCAGTTCAATTGAAATATCAAAAATATTTTATAAACACATAAAATATACAAAAATATACATAAATCACAATTAATGGTAAAACAATGTAACTTAAGGTGCTGTCGTCCCAATTAATTAAAATAAATAAACATAGGAGCAGCAGACCTCACTTGAAGCTCAGGCGATGGAGCCGTCGGAAAAGAGCTGGGTGTATGTATGGTTAGGGTTATAGGCTGCAGTGTGTGTGTGTATGGTTAGGGTTATAGGCTGCGGGGTGAGTATGGTTAGGGTTATAGGCTGCGGGGTGTGTATGGTTAGGGTTATAGGCTGCGGGGTGTGTATGGTTAGGGTTATAGGCTGCGGGGTGTGTATGGTTAGGGTTATAGGCTGCACGGTGTGTATGGTTAGGGTTATAGGCTGCGGGGTGTGTATGGTTAGGGTTATAGGCTGCGGGGGGGGGGTGTATGGTCAGGGTTATAGGCTGCTAGCGGATGTGTGTGTATGGATAGGTTATAGGCTGCGGGATGTGTGTATGGTTAGGTTATAGGCTGCACGGTGTGTATGGTTAGGTTATAGGCTGCACAGTGTGTATGGTTAGGGTTATAGGCTGCGGGTGTGTTTATGGTTAGGGTTACAGGCTGCGGGGGATGTGTATGGTTAGGGTTACAGGCTGCAGGGGGGGAGGTGTATGGTGAGGGTTATAGGCTACGGTGTGTGTGTATGGTAAGGGTAATAGGCTGTGGGGGGTTATATGGTTGGGGTTATAGGCTGCGGGGTGTGTGTATGGTTAGGGTTATAGGCTGTGGGGTGTGTGTATGGTTAGGGTTATAGGCTGCGGGGGGGGGGTGCATGGTTAGGGTTATAGGCTGCAGGGGGGGGCATGGTTAGGGTTATAGGCTGCGGGGGGTGTGCATGATTAAGGTAATAGGCTGCGGGATGTGTACATATGGTTATAGGCTACGGGGGATGTGTATGTTTAGGGTTATAGGCTGCAGGGTGTGTGTATGGTTAGGGTTATAGCCTGTGGGATGTGTGTGTGTGTGTGTATGGTTAGGGTTATAGGCTGCAATGTGTGTGTGTGTGTGTGTGTGTGTGTGTGGTTAGGTTTATAGGCTGCAGGTTTGTGTATGGTTAAGGTAATAGGCTGCGGGGTGTGTGTATGGTTAGGGTTATAGGCTGCGGGATGTGTGTGTATGGTTATATGCTACGGGGGGTGTGTATGGTTAGGGTTATAGGCTGCGGGTGGTGTATATGGTTAGGATTATAGGCTGCGGGATGTGTGTGAGTGTGTTTAGGGTTATAGGCTGCTGGATGTGTGTGTATGGTTAGGTTTATAGTCTCTGCAGTTTGTGTATGGTTAGGTTTATAGGCTCCGGGGTGTGTGTATGGTTAAGGTTATAGGCTCCGGGGTGTGTGTGTATGGCTAGGTTTATAGGCTCCGGGGTGTGTGTATGGTTAGGGTTATAGGCTCCGGGGTGTGTGTGTGTATGGCTAGGTTTATAGGCTGCGGGGTGTGTGTGTGTGTGTATGGTTAGGGTTATAGGCTCCGGGGTGTGTGTGTATGGTTAGGGTTATAGGCTCCGGGGTGTGTGTGTGTATGGTTAGGGTTATAGGCTCCGGGGTGTGTGTGTGTGTGTGTGTATGGTTAGGGTTATAGGCTCCGGGGTGTGTGTGTGTGTATGGTTAGGGTTATAGGCTCCGGGGTGTGTGTGTGTGTGTGTATGGTTAGGGTTATAGGCTCCGGGGTGTGTGTGTGTGTGTGTGTATATGGTTAGGGTTATAGGCTCCGGGGTGTGTGTGTGTGTATGGTTAGGGTTATAGGCTCCAGGGTGTGTGTGTGTGTGTGTATGGTTAGGGTTATAGGCTCCGGGGTGTGTGTGTGTGTATGGTTAGGGTTATAGGCTCCGGGGTGTGTGTGTGTGTATGGTTAGGGTTATAGGCTCCGGGGTATGTGTGTGTATGGTTAGGGTTATAGGCTCCGGGGTGTGTGTGTGTGTATGGTTATAGGCTCCGGGGTGTGTGTGTGTATGGTTAGGGTTATAGGCTCCGGGGTGTGTCTGGGTGTATGGTTAGGGTTATAGGCTCCGGGGTGTGTGTGTGTATGGTAAGGGTTATAGGCTCCGGGGTGTGTGTGTATGGTTAGGGTTATAGGCTCCGGGGTGTGTGTGTGTGTGGTTAGGGTTATAGGCTCTGGGGTGTGTGTGTATGGTTAGGGTTATAGGCTCCGGGGTGTGTGTGTGTATGGTTAGGGTTATAAGCTCCGGGGTGTGTGTGTGTGTATGGTTAGGGTTATAGGCTCCGGGGTGTGTGTGTATGGTTAGGGTTATAGGCTCCGGGATGTGTGTATGTGTGTGTATGGTTAGGGTTATAGGCTGCGGGGTGTGTGTGTGTGTATGGTTAGGGTTATAGGCTGCGGGGTGTGTGTGTGTATGGTTAGGGTTATAGGCTCCGGTGTGTGTGCATGGTTAGGGTTATAGGCTCCGGTGTGTGTGTGTATGGTTAGGGTTATAGGCTCCGGTGTGTGTGTATGGTTAGGGTTATAGGCTCCGGGGTGTGTGTATGGTTAGGGTTATAGGCTCCGTGGTGTGTGTGTGTGGTTAGGGTTATAGGCTCCGGGGTGTGTGTGTGTGTATGGTTAGGGTTATAGGCTCCGGGGTATGTGTGTGTATGGTTAGGGTTATAGGCTCCGGGGTGTGTGTGTGTGTATGGTTAGGGTTATAGGCTCCGGAGTGTGTGTGTGTGTGTGTGTGTATGGTTAGGGTTATAGGCTCCGGGGTGTGTGTGGGTGTATGGTTAGGGTTATAGGCTCCGGGTTGTGTGTGTGTGTATGGTTAGGGTTATAGGCTCCGGGTTGTGTGTGTGTGTATGGTTAGGGTTATAGGCTCCGGGGTGTGTGTGGGTGTATGGTTAGGGTTATAGGCTCCGGGTTGTGTGTGTGTGTATGGTTAGGGTTATAGGCTCCGGGGTGTGTGTGTGTGTATGGTTAGGGTTATATGCTCCGGGATGTGTGTATGGTTAGGGTTATATGCTCCGGGATGTGTGTGTGTGTGTATGGTTAGGGTTATAGGCTCCGGGATGTGTGTATGTGTGTGTATGGTTAGGGTTATAGGCTGCGGGGTGTGTGTGTATTGTTAGGGTTATAGGCTGTGGGATGTGTGTGTGTGTGTGGTTAGGGTTATAGGCTCCGGGGTGTGTGTGTGGTTAGGGTTATAGGCTGTGGGGTGTGTTTCTGTATGGTTAGGGTTATAGGCTGTGGGGTGTGTGTGTATGGTTAGGGTTATAGGCTCCGGGGTGTGTGTGTATGGTTAGGGTTATAGGCTCCGGGGTGTGTGTGTGTGTGTGTATGGTTAGGGTTATAGGCTCCGGGGTGTGTGTGTGTATGGTTAGGGTTATAGGCTCCGGGGTGTGTGTGTGTGTGTATGGTTAGGGTTATAGGCTCCGGGGTGTGTGTGTATGGTAAGGGTTATAGGCTCAGGGGTGTGTGTGTATGGTTAGGGTTATAGGCTCCGGTGGGTGTGTGTGTGTATGGTTAGGGTTATAGGCTCCGGGGTGTGTGTGTGTATGGTTAGGGTTATAGGCTCCGGGGTGTGTGTGTGTATGGTTAGTATTATAGGCTCCGGGGTGTGTGTGTGTATGGTTAGGGTTATAGGCTCCGGGGTGTGTGTGGGTGTATGGTTAGGGTTATAGGCTCCGGGTTCTGTGTGTGTGTATGGTTAGGGTTATAGGCTCCGGGGTGTGTGTGGGTGTATGGTTAGGGTTATAGGCTCCGGGTTGTGTGTGTGTGTATGGTTAGGGTTATAGGCTCCGGGGTGTGTGTGTATGGTTAGGGTTATATGCTCCGGGATGTGTGTGTGTGTGTGTGTGTATGGTTAGGGTTATATGCTCCGGGATGTGTGTGTGGTTAGGGTTATAGGCTCCGGGATGTGTGTGTGTGTGTATGGTTATAGGCTCCGGGATGTGTGTATGTGTGTGTATGGTTAGGGTTATAGGCTGCGGGGTGTGTGTGTATTGTTAGGGTTATAGGCTGTGGGATGTGTGTGTGTGTGTGGTTAGGGTTATAGGCTCCGGGGTGTGTGTGTGGTTAGGGTTATAGGCTGTGGGGTGTGTTTCTGTATGGTTAGGGTTATAGGCTGTGGGGTGTGTGTGTATGGTTAGGGTTATATGCTCCGGGGTGTGTGTGTGTATGGTTAGGGTTATAGGCTCCGGGGTGTGTGTGTGTGTGTGTATGGTTAGGGTTATAGGCTCCGGGGTGTGTGTGTGTGTGTATGGTTAGGGTTATAGGCTCCGGGGTGTGTGTGTATGGTAAGGGTTATAGGCTCAGGGGTGTGTGTGTATGGTTAGGGTTATAGGCTCCGGGGTGTGTGTGTGTGTATGGTTAGGGTTATAGGCTCCGGTGGGTGTGTGTGTGTATGGTTAGGATTATAGGCTCCGGGGTGTGTGTGTGTATGGTTAGGGTTATAGGCTCCGGGGTGTGTGTGTGTGTATGTATGGTTAGGGTTATAGGCTCCGGGGTGTGTGTGTGTGTATGGTTAGGGTTATAGGCTCCGGGGTATGTGTGTGTATGGTTAGGGTTATAGGCTCCGGGGTGTGTGTGTGTGTGTGTGTGTGTGTGTGGTTAGGGTTATAGGCTCCTGGGTGTGTGTGTATGGTTAGGGTTATAGGCTCCGGGGTGTGTGTGGGTGTATGGTTAGGGTTATAGGCTCCGGGGTGTGTGTGTGTGTATGGTTAGGGTTAAGGCTCCGGAGTGTGTGTGTGTGTATGGTTAGGGTTATATGTTCCGGGATGTGTGTGTGGTTAGGGTTATAGGCTCCGGGACGTGTGTGTGTGTGTGTGTATGGTTAGGGTTATAGGCTCCGGGATGTGTGTATGTGTGTGTATGGTTAGGGTTATAGGCTCCGGGATGTGTGTATGGTTAGGGTTATAGGCTGCGGGGTGTGTGTGTATTGTTAGGGTTATAGGCTGCGGGATGTGTATGGTTAGGGTTATAGGCTGCGGGGGGTGTGTGTATGGTTAGGGTTATAGGCTGCGGTGTGTGTGTATGGTTAGGGTTATAGGCTGCGGGGTGTGTGTGCATGGTTAGGGTTATAGGCTGCGATGTGTGTGTATGGTTAGGGTTATAGGCTGCGGGGTGTGTGTGTATGGTTAAGGTTATAGGCTCCGGGGTGTGTGTGTGTGTGTGTGTGTGTGTGTATGGTTAGGGTTATAGGCTCCGGGGTGTGTGTGTGTGTGTATGGTAAGGGTTATAGGCTCAGGGGTGTGTGTGTATGGTTAGGGTTATAGGCTCCGGGGTGTGTGTGTATGGTTAGGGTTATAGGCTCCGGGGTGTGTGTGTGTGTGTATGGTTAGGGTTATAGGCTCCGGGATGTGTGTATGTGTGTGTATGGTTAGGGTTATAGGCTGCGGGGTGTGTGTGTATTGTTAGGGTTATAGGCTGCGGGGTGTGTGTGCATGGTTAGGGTTATAGGCTGCGATGTGTCTGTATGGTTAGGGTTATAGGCTGCGGGGTGTGTGTGTGTAGTTAGGGTTATAGGCTGCGGGGTGTTTGTGTATGATTAGGGTTATAGGCTGCGATGTGTCTGTATGGTTAGGGTTATAGGCTGTGGGGTGTGTGTGTGTATGGTTAGGGTTATAGGCTCCGGGGTGTGTGTGTGTGTGTGTGTGTATGGTTAGGGTTATAGGCTCCGGGGTGTGTGTGTGTGTGTGTGTATGGTTAGGGTTATAGGCTCCGGGATGTGTGTGTGTGTGTGTGTGGTTAGGGTTATAGGCTCCGGGATGTGTGTATATGTGTGTGTGGTTAGGGTTATAGGCTCCGGGATGTGCGTGTGTGTGTGTGTGTGGTTAGGGTTATAGGCTCCGGGATGTGCGTGTGTGTGTGTGGTTAGGGTTATAGGCTCCGGGATGTGTGTATGTGTGTGTATGGTTAGGGTTATAGGCTCCGGGATGTGTGTGTGTGTGTGTGTGTATGGTTAGGGTTATAGGCTCCGGGATGTGTGTCTGTGTGTGTATGGTTAGGGTTATAGGCTGCGGGGTGTGTGTGTGTGTGTGTGTGTGGTTAGGGTTATAGGCTCCGGGATGTGCGTGTGTGTGTGTGGTTAGGGTTATAGGCTACGGGATGTGTGTATGTGTGTATGTGGTTAGGGTTATAGGCTGCGGGGTGTGTGTGTGTATGGTTAGGGTTATATGATGCGCGGTGTGTGTGTGTGTATGGTTAGGGTTATAGGCTGCGGGGTGTGTGTGTGTGTGTTTGGTTAGGGTTATAGGCTCCAGTGTGTGTGTGTGTGTATGGTTAGGGTTATAGGCTCCGGGATGTGGGTATGTGTGTGTATGGTTAGGGTTATAGGCTCCGGGATGTGTGTATGGTTAAAGTTATAGGCTCCGGGATGTGTGTATGTGTGTGTATGCTTAGGGTTATAGGCTCCGGGATGTGTGTGTATGGTTAGGGTTATAGGCTCCGGGATGTGTGTGTGTGTGGTTAGGGTTATAGGTTTCGGGATGTGTGTATGTGTGTGTATCGTTAGGGTTATAGGCTCCGGGATGTGTGTATGTGTGTATATGGTTAGGGTTATAGGCTCCGGCATGTGTGTGTGTGGTTAGGGTTATAGGCTCCAGGATGTGTGTATGTGTGTATATGGTTAGGGTTATAGGCTGTGGGGTGTGTGTGTGTGGTTAGGGTTATAGGCTGCGGGGTGTGTGTATGGTTAGGGTTATAGGCTCCGGGGTGTGTGTGTGTGTGTATGGTTAGAGGCTCCGGGATGTGTGTGTGTGTGTGTGTGTGTGTATGGTTAGGGTTATAGGCTGCGGGGTGTGTGTGTTTGTGTATGGTAAGGGTTATAGGCTGCGGGGTGTGTGTGTGTGTATGGTTAGGGTTATAGGCTCCGGGATGTGTGTATGTGTGTGTATGGTTAGGGTTATAGGCTCCGGGATGTGTGTGTATGGTTAGGGTTATAGGCTCCGGGATGTGTGTGTATGGTTAGGGTTATAGGCTCCGGGATGTGTGTGTGTGTGGTTAGGGTTATAGGCTCCGGGATGTGTGTATGTGTGTGTATCGTTAGGGTTATAGGCTCCGGGATGTGTGTATGTGTGTATATGGTTAGGGTTATAGGCTCCGGCATGTGTGTGTGTGTGTGTGTGTGTGTGTGTGTGTGGTTAGGGTTATAGGCTCCAGGATGTGTGTATGTGTGTATATGGTTAGGGTTATAGGCTGTGGGGTGTGTGTGTGTGGTTAGGGTTATAGGCTGTGGGGTGTGTGTATGGTTAGGGTTATAGGCTCCGGGGTGTGTGTGTGTGTGTGTGTGTATGGTTAGAGGCTCCGGGATGTGTGTGTGTGTGTGTGTGTATGGTTAGGGTTATATGTTCCGGGATGTGTGTGTGGTTAGGGTTATAGGCTCCGGGACGTGTGTGTGTGTGTGTGTATGGTTAGGGTTATAGGCTCCGGGATGTGTGTATGTGTGTGTATGGTTAGGGTTATAGGCTCCGGGATGTGTGTATGGTTAGGGTTATAGGCTGCGGGGTGTGTGTGTATTGTTAGGGTTATAGGCTGCGGGATGTGTATGGTTAGGGTTATAGGCTGCGGGGGGTGTGTGTATGGTTAGGGTTATAGGCTGCGGTGTGTGTGTGTATGGTTAGGGTTATAGGCTGCGGGGTGTGTGTGCATGGTTAGGGTTATAGGCTGCGATGTGTGTGTATGGTTAGGGTTATAGGCTGCGGGGTGTGTGTGTGTGTATGGTTAAGGTTATAGGCTCCGGGGTGTGTGTGTGTGTGTGTGTATGGTTAGGGTTATAGGCTCCGGGGTGTGTGTGTGTGTGTGTATGGTAAGGGTTATAGGCTCAGGGGTGTGTGTGTATGGTTAGGGTTATAGGCTCCGGGGTGTGTGTGTATGGTTAGGGTTATAGGCTCCGGGGTGTGTGTGTGTGTGTATGGTTAGGGTTATAGGCTCCGGGATGTGTGTATGTGTGTGTATGGTTAGGGTTATAGGCTGCGGGGTGTGTGTGTATTGTTAGGGTTATAGGCTGCGGGGTGTGTGTGCATGGTTAGGGTTATAGGCTGCGATGTGTCTGTATGGTTAGGGTTATAGGCTGCGGGGTGTGTGTGTAGTTAGGGTTATAGGCTGCGGGGTGTTTGTGTATGATTAGGGTTATAGGCTGCGATGTGTCTGTATGGTTAGGGTTATAGGCTGTGGGGTGTGTGTGTGTATGGTTAGGGTTATAGGCTCCGGGGTGTGTGTGTGTGTGTATGGTTAGGGTTATAGGCTCCGGGGTGTGTGTGTGTGTGTATGGTTAGGGTTATAGGCTCCGGGATGTGTGTGTGTGTGTGTGGTTAGGGTTATAGGCTCCGGGATGTGTGTATATGTGTGTGTGGTTAGGGTTATAGGCTCCGGGATGTGCGTGTGTGTGTGTGTGTGGTTAGGGTTATAGGCTCCGGGATGTGCGTGTGTGTGTGTGTGGTTAGGGTTATAGGCTCCGGGATGTGTGTATGTGTGTGTATGGTTAGGGTTATAGGCTCCGGGATGTGTGTGTGTGTGTGTGTGTGTGTGTATGGTTAGGGGTATAGGCTCCGGGATGTGTGTCTGTGTGTGTATGGTTAGGGTTATAGGCTGCGGGGTGTGTGTGTGTGTGTGGTTAGGGTTATAGGCTCCGGGATGTGCGTGTGTGTGTGGTTAGGGTTATAGGCTACGGGATGTGTGTATGTGTGTATGTGGTTAGGGTTATAGGCTGCGGGGTGTGTGTGTGTATGGTTAGGGTTATATGATGCGCGGTGTGTGTGTGTGTATGGTTAGGGTTATAGGCTGCGGGGTGTGTGTGTGTATGGTTAGGGTTATAGGCTCCGGGATGTGTGTATGTGTGTGTATGGTTAGGGTTATAGGCTCCGGGATGTGTGTATGTGTGTGTATGGTTAAAGTTATAGGCTCCGGGATGTGTGTATGTGTGTGTATGGTTAGGGTTATAGGCTCCGGGATGTGTGTGTATGGTTAGGGTTATAGGCTCCCGGATGTGTGTGTGTGTGTGGTTAGGGTTATAGGCTCCGGGATGTGTGTATGTGTGTGTATCGTTAGGGTTATAGGCTCCGGGATGTGTGTATGTGTGTATATGGTTAGGGTTATAGGCTCCGGCATGTGTGTGTGTGTGGTTAGGGTTATAGGCTCCAGGATGTGTGTATGTGTGTATATGGTTAGGGTTATAGGCTGTGGGGTGTGTGTGTGTGGTTAGGGTTATAGGCTGCGGGGTGTGTGTATGGTTAGGGTTATAGGCTCCGGGGTGTGTGTGTGTGTGTATGGTTTGAGGCTCCGGGATGTGTGTGTGTGTGTGTGTGTGTGTGTATGGTTAGGGTTATAGGCTGCGGGGTGTGTGTGTGTTTGTGTATGGTAAGGGTTATAGGCTGCGGGGTGTGTGTGTGTGTATGGTTAGGGTTATAGGCTCCGGGATGTGTGTATGTGTGTGTATGGTTAGGGTTATAGGCTCCGGGATGTGTGTATGTGTGTGTATGGTTAGGGTTATAGGCTCCGGGATGTGTGTGTATGGTTAGGGTTATAGGCTCCGGGATGTGTGTGTGTGTGTTAGGGTTATAGGCTCCGGGATGTGTGTATGTGTGTGTATCGTTAGGGTTATAGGCTCCGGGATGTGTGTATGTGTGTATATGGTTAGGGTTATAGGCTCCGGCATGTGTGTGTGTGTGGTTAGGGTTATAGGCTCCAGGATGTGTGTATGTGTGTATATGGTTAGGGTTATAGGCTGTGGGGTGTGTGTGTGTGGTTAGGGTTATAGGCTGTTTGTGTGTGTGTGTGTGTATGGTTAGAGGCTCCGGGATGTGTGTGTGTGTGTGTGTATGGTTAGGGTTATAGGCTGCGGGGTGTGTGTGTTTGTGTATGGTAAGGGTTATAGGCTGCGGGTGTGTGTGTTTGTGTATGGTAAGGGTTATAGGCTGCGGGGTGTGTGTATGGTTAGGGTTATAGGCTCCGGGATGTGTGTATGTGTGTGGTATGGTTAGGGTTATAGGCTGCGGGGGTGTGTGTGTGTGTGTGTGTGTGGTTAGGGTTATAGCTCCGGGTGTGTGTGTGTATGGTTAGGGTTATAGGCTCCGGGGTGTGTGTGTGTATGGTTAGGGTTAGGGTTATAGGCTGCGGTGTGTGTGTATGGTTAGGGTTATATGCTCCGGGATGTGTGTGTGGTTAGGGTTATTAGGCTCCGGGATGTGTGTGTGTGTGGTTAGGGTTATAGGCTCCGGGATGTGTGTATGTGTGTGTATGGTTAGGGTTATAGGCTGCGGTGTGTGTGTGTATGGTTAGGGTTATAGGCTGCAGTGTGTGTGTATGGTTAGGGTTATAGGCTGTGGGGTGTGTGTGTGTGTGTGTGGTTAGGGTTATAGGCTCCGGGATGTGCGTGTGTGTGTGTGGTTAGGGTTATAGGCTCCGGGATGTGTGTATGTGTGTGTATTGGTTAGGGTTAGAGGCTGTAGTGTGTGTGTGTATGATTATTGTTATATTCTGTGGGGTGTGTGTATGATTAGTGTTATATGCTATGGGGTGTGTGTATTGTTGAGGGTTATAGGCTGCGTGGTGTGTGTATGGTAGTTGTTATAGGCTGCGTGATTAGTGTTATAGGCTAAATCTAGGCTAGATTATGCTGCGGAGGGGAGTGGTATGTTAGGTTTAGGCTGTGGCGATGGGGATGGGTGGGGTTAGGCTGCAGGTGGGAGGAGAATGGTTGGGATGTGGGGGGGGGGGGTATATAGATAAGGTTAGTCTATGGAGGTATGTATAGCTAGAGGTTAGGCTGCAGGGGACAGGGATGTATAGTTAAAGTTAGGATGTGGAGAGCGGGATGTACAGTATAGTTAGTGTTAGACTGCAGGGAGCGGGATTTATAGTTAGTGTAAGGCTGGTGGGGAGTGGGATGTATGTGAGTGTTAGGCTGGTGGGAGTGGGATGTATAGTGAGTGTAAGGCTGGTGGGGGGGCAGGATGTATAGTGAGTGTTAGGCTGGTGGGGGGCAGGATGTATAGTTAGTGTTAGGCTGGTGGGGGGCGGGATGTATAGTGAGTGTTAGTCTGGTGGGGGGCGGGATGTATAGTGAGTGTTAGGCTGGTGGGGGGGCGGGATGTATAGTGAGTGTAGGCTGGTGGGGGGCGGGACGTATAGTGAGTGTTAGGCTGGTGGGGAGTGGGATGTATAGTGAGTGTTAGGCTGGTGGGGAGTGGGATGTATAGTGAGTTTCAGACTGCAGGGAGTGGGGTGTATAGTTAGTGTTAGGCTGGTAAGGGGTGGGATGTATAGTTAGTGTTAGGCTGGTGGGGAGCGGGATGTATAGTGAGTGTTAGTCTGGTGGGGGGCGGGATGTATAGTGAGTGTTAGGCTGGTGGGGGCGGGATGTATAGTGAGTGTTAGGCTGGTGGGGGGCGGGATGTATAGTTAGTGTTAGGCTGGTGGGGAGTGGGATGTATAGTGAGTGAGGCTGGTGGGGAGTGGGATGTATAGTGAGTATTAGACTGCAGGGAGTGGGGTGTATAGTTAGTGTTAGGCTGGTGGGGGGTGGGATGTATAGTTAGTGTTAGGCTAGTGGGGAGCGGGATGTATAGTGAGTATTAGACTGCAGGGAGTGGGATTTATAGTGAGTGTTAGGCTGGTGGGGAGCGGGATGTATAGTTAGTGTTAGGCTGGTGGGGAGTGGGATGTATAGTGAGTGTTAGGCTGGTGGGGAGCGGGATGTATAGTGAGTGTTAGGCTGGTGGGGAGTGGGATGTATAGTTAGTGTTAGACTGCAGGGAGCGGGATGTATAGTTAGTGTTAGACTGGTGGGGGAGCGGGATGTATAGTTAGTGTTAGGCTGGTGGGGGGTGGGATGTATAGTTAGTTTAAGGTGCCCACAGACGCATCGATCCCGGCGTGCGTTCTGTGCTTAACTAGCACACATCGCATCGCATCGTATGCTTGTGCATGCGATGTGCATGCGATGCGATAAAAAGCTAGTACAAAAAGTATGTACAGCACATACTTTTTGTACTGTACGATGAGGTGCCGCGGGGACCGCGCACCCCATCGCATAGCATCGCCGGAATCGGTGCGTGTGTGGGCACAATTAGACTGCAGGGGAGCGGGATGTATAGTTAGTGTTAGGCTGGTGGGGGGTGGGATGTATAGTTATAGTTACGTGGGGGAGGGGGGTATACAGTTAGAGTTCGGCTGGGGGGGATAGTGTCAGCATACCTTCCAACTGGCCCACAGTGTCCCGTGGTGGGTGGGGGCAGTTGGGAGACAGCCGGGCGCGCAAGGTGTCCCTCTTAATAGCAGGTTTGGGGAGGTAGGGAGGTGTGGTGTTAGGCTGCAGGGTGTATGTAAGTAGCTACTAACCTGGCCCACTGTGCTTCAAAGGAGGCTGCTTTTGGGGGACACTCTGGATGATTCACCTCTCTGCAACTCTTCATTCATCCTGTCCGGACCTCTGGTTCCAGGTTCCCTGCAGCCTTCTTCTCCCTCCTCTGCTTTTCAGTGCACTCTCCTGAGCTTCCTAACCTTCTGCTGCTGGCACCGCGCGGTTCTCCTCTTCTGCTCCCTCCAGCAGCCAGCACTGGGACTGGAACGGCACAGAGCAGGCTAACACGTGTCCTGTGAAGGAGAAGAGACAATGAAGATATGCCACCTCTGTGCTAGGTATGCCCCCACAGTGCTAGGTATGCCCCACAGTGCCACACATATGCCCAGACAGTGCCAGATATGCCGTAAACAGTGCCAGATATGCCCCCAGTGCCAGCCATATGCCCCCACAGTGCCAGACAGTACCAGATATGCACCCAGTGCCAGATATGCCCTCAGTGTGCGATATGCCCCCCACAGTGCCATGCCCTCCACAGTGCCAGATATGCCACCCACAGTGCCAGATATGCCCCCCCCCCCACAGTTCCAGATATGCCCTCGACAGTGCTAGGTATGCCCCCCACAGTGCCATGCCCACCACAGTGCCAGATATGCCCCCCACAGTGCCAGACAGTATCAGATATGCACCCAGTGCCAGATATGCCCTCGGAACTGGTCAAGTTTGCCCCCAGTGTGCGATATGCCCCCAACAGTGTGCGATATGCTCCCCAGAGTGCCAAGATGCCAGATGCCCCCCCAGTGCCAGATATGCCCCCCCAGAGGTGCCAGATATGCCCCCCACAGTGCCAGACAGCATCAAGTGCCAGATATGCCCCCACCCCCACTGTGCCAGCCCACCCAGTGCCTGGATATGCCCCTCCGCCACAGTGCTAGGTTTGCCCCCAGTGTGCGATATGCCCCCCAGTGCCTGATATGCCCCCCCCCCCACAGTGCCCAGAAATGCCCCCCCCCACAGTTGCCAGATATGACCCCCCCCACAGTGCCAGATATGACTCCCGTGGCGACATGCCCCCCCACAGTGCCAGATATGCCCCCCAGTGCCAGATATGCCCCCCCTCCCACCCCAGAATGCCAGTCCCCACTGCCACATGCATCCCCCCCCCCCCCCCCCCCCCCACAGTGCCAGATATTTTCTATTGGTGTAGGTTGGGTATACTTACATTAGACTGCTGTTGGAATAGAAGAGGCTCTGACCCGACCACTCACTGGAGGCTACAAGGTGCAGTTGCCAGGGGCTTTCAGGGCTGCACTGTCCGGGGCTTTCAGGGCTGCACTTCATGCTGCGGGCGACAGAGCTCCCCAGAGTCAGGCTGTGGGGTTGGGGGTATATATTTAGGCTGTAGGGGTGCGGGATTATAGTTAGGCTGCAGGGGAGGTGTAGAGTTAGGGTTGGGGCTACAAGGCAGTGTATAGTTAGTTAGGCTGTGGGGGATGTATAGTTAGTTAGGATGTGGGGGTGGGGGCTGTATAAATAGTTAGACTGTGGGGATGGGGGTTTATAGTTAGGCTACAGGGGGTGTATAGTTAGTTAGGCTGGGGGTGCAGGGTGTTAGGCTGCGGGGGTGGTGGGGTGTATAGTTAGGGATGCGCTACAGGGGGGTGTATAGTTAGTTAGGCTGTGAGGATGCAGGGTATATAGTTAGTTAGGCTGTGAGGATGCAGGGTGTATAGTTAGGCTGCAGGGGTGGTGGGGGTGTAGGGGGTGTATAGTTAGGCTGCGGGGGTGGTGGGGGTGTATAGTTAGGGATGCGCTACAGGGGGTGTATCGTTAGTTAGGCTGTGGGGATGCAGGGTGTATAGTTAGGCTGCGGGGGTGTATAGTTAGGCTGCGGGGGTGGTGGGGGTGTATAGTTAGGCTGCGGGGGTGGTGGGGGTGTATAGTTAGGGATGCACTACAGGGGGTGTATAGTTAATTAGGCTGTGGGGATGCAGGGTGTATAGTTAGGCTGCGGGGGTGTATAGTTAGGCTGCGGGGGTGGTGGGGGTGTATAGTTAGGGATGCACTACAGGGGGTGTATAGTTAGTTAGGCTGTGGGGATGCAGGGTGTATAGTTAGGCTGCGGGAGTGGTGGGGGTGTATAGTTAGGCTGCGTGGGTGGTGGGGGTGTATAGTTAGGCTGCGGGGGTGGTAGGGTGTATAGTTAGGGATGCACTACAGGGGGTGTATAGTTAGTTAGGCTGTGGGGATGCAGGGTGTATAGTTAGGCTGCGGGAGTGGTGGGGGTGTATAGTTAGGCTGCGTGGGTGGTGGGGGTGTATAGTTAGGCTGCGGGGTGGTAGGGTGTATAGTTAGGGATGCACTACAGGGGGTGTATAGTTAGTTAGGCTGTGGGGATGTAGTGTGTATAGTTAGTTAGGCTGCAGGGGTGGAGGGGGTGTATAGTTATGCTGCGGGAGTGGTGGGGGTGAATAGTTAGGCTGCGGGAGTGGTGGGGGTGTATAGTTAGGCTGCGGGAGTGGTGGGGGTGTATAGTTAGGCTGCGGGGGTGGTGGGGGTGTATAGTTAGGCTGCGGGGGTGGTGGGGGTGTATAGTTAGGCTGCGGGAGTGGTGGGGGTGTATAGTTAGGCTGCGGGGTGGTAAGGGTGTATAGTTAGGCTGCGGGGGTGGGTGGGGGTGTATAGTTAGGGATGCACTACAGGGGGTGCATAGTTAGTTAGGCTGCGGGGATGGTGGGGGTGCATAGTTAGGCTGCGGGGGTGGTGGGGGTGTATAGTTAGGGATGCGCTACAGGGGGTGTATAGTTAATTAGGCTGTGAGGGATGCAGGGTGTATAGTTAGTTAGGCTGCGGGAGTGGTGGGGGTGTATAGTTAGGCTGCGGGGGTGGTGGGGGTGTATAGTTAGGGATGCGCTACAGGGGGTGTATAGTTAATTAGGCTGTGAGGATGCAGGGTGTATAGTTAGTTAGGCTGCGGGGATGTGGGGGTGCATAGTTAGGCTGCGGGGGTGGTGGGGGTGTATAGTTAGGGATGCGCTACAGGGGGTGTATAGTTAATTAGGCTGTGAGGATGCAGGGTGTATAGTTAGTTAGGCTGCGGGAGTGGTGGGGGTGTATAGTTAGGCTGCGGGGGTGGTGGGGGTGTATAGTTAGGGATGCACTACAGGGGGTGCATAGTTAGTTAGGCTGCGGGGATGGTGGGGGTGCATAGTTAGGCTGCGGGGGTGGTGGGGGTGTATAGTTAGGGATGCGCTACAGGGGGTGTATAGTTAATTAGGCTGTGAGGATGCAGGGTGTATAGTTAGTTAGG